>NC_090926.1:841680906-842346027 GCF_040938575.1 Ambystoma mexicanum | reverse complement strand
ACAACCAATGCAGGTCACTACACTGCATACATTAAAAAGAATTCTGGATGGTTTTAATGTTTTGTTTTGTTTGTTTTGTTTTGTTAATGTAATGATAGCACCATTACTCTAAAGCAGAGGTTGCCAGCTAACCTAACAAATTCATATTTAATGTTCTTGAAGCCAGAATTTACGTAATAAGGTGTAATAATTGTCAACAAAGTATGTGAAAGACTGCAAACAGTCAGAATACGCCCACAGGTATCTAACTACCCAACAGGATGGACGAATGTCACAAATAAATGATTATCACAGATCGTTGGAAACAAATGCATAGGCAGAATATGCCTAAACGTATCTAACTGTTGTTAAAAATCGGCAGAAAGCAACAAAGAAAACATTAATGGGAAAGACAAAGGAAACAGGATATGTCAACGACACAAATGAATGAGTATCACAAATCTGTAGGAAAAAATGCACAGTTAGAATACGCCTACAGGTATCTAACTACCCAACAGGATGGAAGAATTACACAAATTAATGATAATCACAGATCGTTGGAAACAAATGCACAGATAGAATATGCCTATAGGTATCTAAGTGTTGGTAAAAATCGGCAGGATGGCAACAAAGAAAACATTAATGGGAAAGATGAAGGAAACAAGATGTAACAACGACACAAATGAATGAGCATGAAAAATCTGTAGGAACAAATGCTCAGTTAGAATATGCCTACAGGTATCTAAATGTTGTTAAAAATGGGCAGGAGGGCAACAAACATAACATTGATTAGAAAAATGAAGAAAACACTGAAAGGAAAAAATAAGTACTTAGTTGCATAAGAAATATTTTTTTTTTTAATCCGACAAGTATTAGAAAAGCAAACAAAGAAGCTGAGCGCAATGCACAGTACACTGGTTTGTAAACTAAATATGGGGGTCTAAAAAAAAAGGTTAACTGTCTATTATGCAATGTGTCAAATGTGGAAAAACTGCAAACATTAACACACCTTTTTCTTTCATCGCAGAAATGGGAAAAGTGATTCTTCCGCCAAGTATGATAACCAATATTTAAAAAAATGATGGATTCTGAACAAAGTAAGGAGTAAGTATATTGGCAGGCATTTTCTACACATGGGAATCAACTCGTCTAATCTATGGTAGTAATATGCTGCAGTGCCTGAAGGCTGGCCTTTCGTCTGCGATAAGTAACCTACCACCTATGCCTTACAACCGAGTTTCGAGGAGTACAGTTCCTATCCACAACCATCGCTGCATATGTAAAATAGCTGCTTATAAATGTACTTTGCGGACATCGCCTGAAACCATGAAGTGAAGAAACTAGGGCATCAACACAATGACCACAATCCACCACACCCATATTAACTTGTAACTCCACTGCTTATGACTTCAGTCTTGCGTCCATGGGCTTTAGCCATGCACCCAAGACTGCAGGGTCTCTCCACAACTACCTCGGTGATGTGTGGTAGTGGGGGTTATTCTATATGTGTGTTATCGTTAAGTACCTCTTCCCAGAGGCTTCCCTCCTAGGTGTGTGTCTGTAGATCTTACATGGGATGGGTGTGCAGTGTCTTCCAACTCTAGTATTTACCACTTTGTTCTTGGTTGCATGGCCTTTGGCCATGCACCCAAGACTGCACGCACTCCCCACAACTTGCCAATCAAAACGCAACACTACGGGTGTGTGTATGGGTGGCACATGTGGCGGTGGTTGTGGCCAGGGCCTACAGTCTTGTAAGTAAGGCCTTCGGCCTTTAGCCGATGGCCATGCATCCAAGACTCAAGGCCTTGGCTACAACCACCGTAGCATGTGCCACCCATGGCGGCGTACTCATGATTATAATGATAACCCTTAGAAAAAATAATGCATTCAATTTCAATGTTCCCTAACACCACAAGTGTCCTTACAAATCTAACAACTCCCCTGTGCACTGCACGTGCTGAAATACTGGCCTTATTGAACCCCTCATTTTCTGTGCGTACAAGGAGGCCACAGGACAAACGTCATAAAGTAGGTTTAAGTGTATTAAGAGTGCAGAATCTCCCCACAACCACCTCTTTGTTCTAGGGTGCATGGCCTTCGCCCATGCACCCAACACTGCACGCACTCCCCACAACTTGCCAATGAAAATGCAACACAAGGGGTGTATGCATGGGTGCCACATGCGGCAGTGGTTGTGGCCAGGGCCTACAGTCTTGGAAGTAAGGCCTTCAGCCTTCGGCCGACGGCCATGCATCCAAGACTCTAGGCCCTGGCCACAACCACCGTAGCATGTGCCAACAATGGGAGCGTACTAATGAATATAATAATAGCCATTGGAAACAGTAATGTATTCACAGCATGTAGGCCATTTCAATGTTCCTTAACACCGCCCGTGCCCTTACAAATGTAACAACTCCCCCATGCAGTGCACAGGCTTAAATACTGCCCTTATTGGACCCCTCCTTTTCTGTTTGTAGAACATACGTCATTAAGTAGCTATAAGAGTACTGTGCGTACAAGATGTGCATACACATTACATCATGACGACCGACCCCCAGAACAAGTGCATTAATTACCCATATGTTAAGACTGTAGCCCCTGGCCACTACCACCGTAGCATGTGTCACCCATGGTGGCATGATAATGAATATAAAAATAGCCATTGGGAGAAATGATACGTTCACGACAGGTTGTCAATTTCAATGTTGCCTACCTATACCCGTGTGCTTTCACAAGTTACAAATTTCCTGTCCACTACATGGACTGAAGTGCTATCGTTATTACCCCCCACATTTACTGTACGTACAAGGTGTCCATAGTAATTACATCATGACGGCCGAAGAACAAATGCATTGATCACCCATTCCTAACTGTCTGAACCTTTCCCAACGCTCTGTGACACAGCAAAATAGGTTAATGAAAAAGAATGTGTACGCTGGTTGTTGCTCTGCTTTCCGCGGATCCAAGATGTCGGGCACATCCAAACCATCTAACGCAGAACACGTCTCGTAGCAGCCAATGGGCAGAGATGTTGCGTGTACGCGGTCATGACGGCAGCCCCTTAGCCAATCGATTTCTTGTTCGTCGACCGAACAGGGAAGTGTGTCCGCGAGCAAAAATAGATATCACTAATTATTTGAGACCTACTTTTTCATAATTATAAATAAACATACTGCACGTATCGTGACAAAATTTACAAAAGCGCACTTTCTGGATCAAGCCCCTGTACCTGCCGCAGATTTCGTCAAAATCCATCCAGCGGTTTCAACTGTAGCCATGCGCAAAGTTTTTCCCCCCTTCAGTCTATGGGATAAAAAAGAAGTTTTGGGACCCCCCATACAACTCCGCTCCCCCTGGACGAATTCTCACCAAACTTTACAAAAAAATTCAGAGTGGCCCATATACTTTTTTGCAAAGTTTGTTGAGGATTCGTCCAGGGGGAGCGGAGTTATAAGCGGCCTAAAAAAAGAACAGTTTTGGTTTGTGAACAGATAGCGTTTAGGTTAATATTCCCCCTGAAAAGTGTTTTTTAGATTTTCTAGATACAAATTAGCAATCCTACACAGATGTAAGATGTAAGTACTTTGAAATGGGGAAAAGACACGTGTAAACATTTGAGAACTGCAAATTCGCGGCAAACTTTTACTATGCGATATTGGAGAAAAGCGGGTCAAATACACTGTTCTGCAATGCGATTAGTTGTGGATGTAGCTACGTGTCTAAGGTATCAGTGAGAGTTGAAATGTTGTTTCTATCTTTAAAATTGAAAAAGTTATAGAGGTTTTAGTGAGAGGTGTTTTTGCAAAATAGGCGAGAAAATGGAACAGGAATTGGGTTTTAAAAATGACAGATAAGTATTATTACACTATATTAATGACTATGAAAAAGAGGAGGCCACACATGAATCTTCACAGCTACATGGCCAGTGCAGCCATTCACGTGTTGGATACTCTATTTCATTCTGGGATTTACTTTAGTTACTCAAAATCACTAAGGAGTTACGGTTTTTATAACACAGATGAGAAAAATCAGCACAAGAAGGATTCTAACAATGCTAGGGTTCTGAATTTAAAGATGGGATGGGTTAATATTGGGATGATACAATGCAGATATACTATGGGTCACTGTTCTTCCTGTTAATACTTACAGTCCTTTGTAATTAAATTGGACCATCAGCTCTGGTTATTGGGTCAGATCAGGTCTACAGGCAGCAGGGCACCTCTGGAGGGATTGGATCAGCGGCGCAGTTCTGGTCAATTTTGGACTGCGCCTCAGACTGGATTTGGATGGGCCCTTCTGGTCACCGGACACAGCAGATTACAGGATGCAAGTTTCAGAGAGCAAGTCTTAATGGTAGCAAGCCAAGCTGAATCAGAATTATTCTTTTAAGTTTTGGATGTTTTGAAATTTGGTCTAGCTAGCAAGAGTTCAGCAATGCTAAAGTCTAGAGTCTGCAAAGAAATCTGAATCTTCAAAGAAGTCTGGAGTCAGCTTCAAGATGAAGAGTTCTGGAACAAGGTGCTGCCCGGAAATCTGGATGGGTTCTGGAAGCAGTGTACTACGTGTTATGAATTTCTATATTTATACTATCAAATGTCATCACCAGTTTATTGTGTGGGTGGGATTTCAAAACACACCCCCACGACTGTGAGTGGCTGCAGGCACATGTTTTGTGCTGGTTGGCGGTCTGAACAGAGCTGTCATCTTTATGATGCAACTTAGGAACTCCCACATTGATTTTGGCCGCAATTTAGCTTTCCCATAAATACACATTTTACAATTATGCCCTCTACTAAAATCACACACATGTATTACATTTTTTTTATGGTTTATCCTGGCATCTAATTCCCATCTCGGTGAGAGCTGTCTTTCTCTTTCTATGGGATTTCATCTATTTTAATCATAACAGTTTAGATTAATAATTCCTATTTCGGTACACCTCTGGGCGCTTATCAGTGGATCATGTTCATGCAATTTTAGGCTTGCAACATTAATAGTTCTGCTACCATAAGGATTTTTTCGTAACTTTGGTTCTTTAAGTGGTACAGATTTCATCAATGTCTTAAAGCATTAGCCTAAAATTAGGTTAACATCTACCAATTTTTAGATTCATACTTCTTCACGTTGCACAGTTACATAGTTTCAAACTTAATCACAAATACAGATTTAAACACCAGTCCAGAGTTTTTTTTCTCCTTTCAACAAACAACAGCTGTCAGATCCCTTTGATCAGGGAGGTGTGTCCCCTTCCTGGAGAGGTCAATGCTCAGCCTGTCCTTTGTTCTTGGCTCAGCCAGAGAGGAATGTCTGATGCGGTCTCATTGTGCTCCTTGTTGTCATTATGCGGGAACCATTAGGCCTCCTGTTTTCAAGGGACTGTGAAGCTGAGATGCCAACTTTCCCATTCCAGGCACTGTCAGGCCACTGTCCAATCAGAATTAAATAGTTCATTAGCTCCAGACTGGGTTCCTTTAAATTCAAGTCTTTTCATTTCTCACATATAAAATATAAGCACAGTCTATAAGGGATTTGGACATTTAAAAGAATTATTCCTTCACAAACATGCTTTAAATGGATGAATTTTGCCATTTTAATCGGGAAACAGAAACACCTTTAAACTGGGTTTGACAGCTAATTTTCTGATGCACCAGTAGAATCTGTGATTTCAGCAACTTTTCATTTAAATAGCTCACTGGGGAAATGACTGAATTTAGCCCCAAAGCAGCACTTTGAAGGTTGCCATTGATTAGGAAGCTGTATGTAAGGGCATTTTTGGATTTTTGCCCACTTTTGTGGCCTTGATTTATGTGACAGGTAACAACACCCACTGGCAATCTCTCGCAGGGAGTTCTTGCTTTGGCATCCACTTTGCCTGTGTGTGGCAGGGTGTGCAGCTCTATTGTGGTTTATGAACCATGCGCAGTTTTGCCGATTTGGCATGCACAGGGGTTATCACCTCCATTTTTGGCAGATTCTTTCCCCCATTGGAAACGGGATGCAGTGTGGTGCATTGGCATGGGTTGAAATATCACACACACACCCCTCTGACTTCAGCATGACGCCAGTCATGGGGGATTTTTTTTTCTTCTGTCCACGGGAAGAAATCCGGTTGCTTCTCCCAACAGCGATTGATGCAACACACTCTCCTTGCCGGTTCTGGTTGGATGTGTGTGGCGGCAAAATGATCTCTTGAGTTTATCCTCCCGGTCCGCGAGGATGTTCTCCTTGCTGACTAGGTGGATTTAATTCCAGTACTAGAAAACATAACATAGCACGATTATCGAAAATGTCCTCACTACTGTTCCCCGAAGGGTGTAGTGGGGCGGATGCATTAATTGAATACATTTTATCATATTCCCCGCCTATACTCAAGAATGGCCTTAGCCCTCTTTCTTTGTACGTACTCAATGAACATTTAATAATTATTTTTAGATCTCCGGATTTTCCCCCTCTGGGTTTCCGGTAGGCTCTTCTATTTTCTGCAAAGTATGCCTGGGATGGCAACTCTTTAGCTGGTTTATGTGGACCCACTTGTCTTCCTCTTCTGTCAAATGTTGCTTGGGGATGCAGATTCTGTAGGTGACTAGTGAAATTCTGTCCACAATTTCAGAAGGACCCCGCCAACTTGGGAAGAATTTTTGCTCTTTGGCTTGGTTCCTTTGGTAATTGTACAAGTAGAACCGGTCTCCTACTTGATATTCCTTTTTAGTTGTCTTAATTTCATAGTGAGTCTTCATACTGTCTGCAGATCTTTCTAGATTGCGCTGAGCATACGCAAAGCATGTTGAAGGTGTCTTCTCAGATTTTCAACATACTTATGAGTTGTGGAGGCATATATCAAGGTCTGCTCTTGGGTTCTGTAGAGCAGATGCTGGGGTAGCACCATCCTTCGTCCAGTCATCAGCTCAAACGGAGACATTTTTGTTGCAGAAGAAGGGGTAGATCTGATGGCCATGAGGACAAGGGGTAATCAAATATCCCAACTTGGCCCAGAATCTGCCACAAACATTTTTTAATATGCTCACAATAGTTTTATTGTACCTCTCAACTCCACCACTAGAGGACAGAAGTATGCAATGTGTAGTTTCCTTTTTACCCCCAGTAACTCCCACATCTTTGTCATAACTTCACTAGTGAAGTGATTACCTCGGTCTGACTCAATCCTTTGGGGTAGTCCAAAATGCGAGAAGATGTGATTGATCATCAGGGCAGCTGCTGTTTCTGCCTTGCAATTTGGGACCGGGAGACATTCCACCCATTTAGTAAACAAGCATGTTATGGTTAACATGTACTTGTTCCCCCTAGAGGAGCGAATCATGGACCCGATGAAATCGACTTGAAAATCTGACCAAGGCAGTGTCATCTCCCTCTTTTGGAGGGGAGCACGGTGTGTGAGTGATGTATTCTGAAATTGTGCACACACAAGAAACCCCTTCAAGTATTGGTCGAGGTCCTGCCCTATGTGTGTCCATTATGCAACCTCTTGTAAGATTTCTAATGTCGTATGTGGCCGCATCATGGGCATGACTTAACATCAGGCTTCGGAATGAGGTAGGGCCCACCCACTGGTCATGGCCAGATATGGATCTCCTCGCCAACAAACCGTCTTGGATTCAGAACATTTTTGGACATTTCTTCAACACTATGAGTTCCTCTTTCCCAATTCAATCGGTATCTATCAGGGGATAGTTCTCAGGATCGTCAATGTGTTGATAAAACTTACCAATTATTGGGTCCCCTTTTTGAGCCGTAATCAAATCAGCATCTGGCATCTCCTTACTCCATTGGGCAGTTGAGAGTTCATTGTGAGCATTTGTCTGGGACCTAGTGATAGCAGTGACCTGGATTTCCCCCAAAAGGGACTCTATCTAGAGTAGATCCCCTTGGATGGCTCTGGTTTTGGCCAGCTGATCAGCTAGGTCATTTCCAGTTTTGTCTGGTCCCTCTACTTTAGAATGACCCTTCATCTTTTTCCAGTAGATGGTCATCCCACTAGAGGTTACCAGATCATAAATATTCTGTATTCGTTTTCCATGTTTTAATGGTTTATTGTTAGCGCATAGCATGCCTCTGGTTTTCCAATTAACCAGGTGCTCCACAAACCCGTTCGGGACATAATCTGAATCAGTGATTATGACCAGTTCGTGGAGTTGGAGTTGGACAGCATTGAGGATGGCTTGATGCACAGCCATCAGCTCTGCCACTTGACTACGATGGGGTCTGATTTTGTACACAGCGGAGGGTTCTAGGGTATCATTCACCCATGGATTCCCCACGCCGGCCACAAGTTCCTTTTCCCCGTTGTTGTCACCAAGGTGGGGCACTCATCCACATAGACAGTGGGCATTCCCTAACACTTGTCTTCTTCACAGACTTTGTGTGGGGAATTGAGGTATGCCTCCATATTGTCCTTGATTTTAAGACTTTTGTCCTCGAGACAGTTTTCTCTGGCACAATCATGCAAGTCAGCCAGACCTTGCGCGAGGGGACTCTTCTTGTTTTGGCCATATTTAACCTCCACAAGAAAGCCTTGCATTGACAGAATCCAGGAAGTAATTTGGGAATTACTCACATTTCCGGCCCGGTGTGGAGTCTCCACTATGATGTGTTCCGCCTGGATAAACGGGCGGTAATTCTTCAATGCCCACACCGTTGCCAGGAGAGACTTCTCACAATCGTTGAATTTTTCCTCCACAGAGGCTTCTTTTGAGTTGTCTTACTGCCTCAGCTTGTTCTGGACCCCACTCCCACTTGACCCCCCCTTCAACAGATGGATCATGGGTCTTTTGATCTCTGTGTAATCCCCTATGAACTTTCTGCTGTAATTAGTCAGTCCAAGGAGGCTGCTTAGCTCCAGCAGAGTGGTTGGGTCTTTTAGTTTCTGGAGTGCTTCTACTTTCTTTTTCTGGGGACAGAGAACCTCAGGAGTGATCTCATGCCCCAAGAAGTTGACACCAGTCCTACACCACTGTGCCTTTTGGAAACATAGTTTTGCTCCGGCAGCCCTCCACTGTGTCAGAACATAACGCATCTCTGCTATGTGTTCCTCCACAGTAGATCTTTTGATTAGAACATCATCTACACAGGCCAGGTTAACCCTTTCTCCCAAGTCAGGCATGGACTTATGCAAGACGATATTAAATTAATTGTCGTAGTTGATGTATCCGAAGGGAGTCTGGGTCCAAGTGTACTGCTGCCCCCGAAGGTAATGGCTAGATTGTATTGGTCCTCCCTAGTGACAGGTACAGTTCAGTACCCATTGGTCAGGTCAATGGCAGTGTATACCTTTGACCCCTGGATCTGGGCCAGCCCTTGCTCAATGTAGGGAAGAAGCCATCGGGAAGTGTGGATCCGTTTGTCTAGCTCTCTAAGGTCAGCACAGAGTCTCCACTGCCGTTTGGTTTCAAAATTCCCAGCACCGGATTATTGAAGGTGCTGTGAACTGGACGAATTATCCCACGGTACTCAAGGTTCTTAATTATTTCTGTAAGGGACTGAAGTCACAGGTCACCTCTTCCTTACCAGGTAGGAAGAGTACACCAGGAAATTCCCCCCATGCCGGGTGAAGATCCTGTCTGGTGTTGTGTCATTGTCACTATCGCTGTCCTATCAGTTCATTACCTAAATCTATGGAAAAATGTTGGTCATCAACCGCCATTTCAATAATGGTGCATGAACCCAGAGTGATACTCCTAAGGTCGTTGTTATCCACCACTATTGGAATGGTGTTGTTGTTAGGCGGAAACCTGTGCAGTTCCCTCTGGGACCACTGCAAAAGATTTAGGACTACAGGTGTTTGGTGGTGAACCCACTTGGTAGCAGTCTGTACCACACAGATTCACTTGGTAACTGTGGCTGAGCAGTCAGACTTCCCTCAAGAAGAGTTAAGCAGTATGTGGAGTATACAAGATAGGGCAATTCTTCACAGCAAGACAAGCAAACACGCAACAAGACTTAGTGTGAAGATATTAAGGTATTTATTTATAGCAGAACATCTATGAAAAACACTATGGCGAATCACGGCAAACAAATCAAACACAATTACTCTACGGAGTAGAAAACGATCAATCCTCCTAGCAAAATATCGACAACTCTAGGTTCTACCAGTATCACTTATTTTCAGACAGAGGTGTATACCTCAACCTAGATGACACTCGAATATTAGTTAGGACAGGAGAGAAAAAGATAGGCAGGTTATGCAGTCAACACAGTTCAATCCTACGTGGATAAAATGCAAGGCAGGAAGGCAAGAATCGCAATAGATCATAAAGTTCAGAGGCCAGGCCCACTCGGAGAGAGGCAAGGCGTGATGTCCCAAAAAGTCTCTAGTGGAGATGCATTCAAGTCTTTATAGCAAATGGTTATCGGCAGATTGAACCAATTCAGAACGAGTGAGAAAAGCTTGGAGGCGAGCCAACGGAGAGGATTAACACACCTCACTCGAACCGATCGAAAGGGAAGCCAGGCGGGCACGGTACCTTATTGTGGAGGGCAGCTCCGGAGGGGGCAGTTGTTCCTGGTGGTGGATGCACGTTGGGTCTTTGCCAAGAGTAGAGATGATCTTGTCGTCGAAGAAAGTGAAGTCCGGTGTACCACCAGGGAAGAGACCAGCCGCGGAGTGCTCCGTCACAAGGCACCACCTTTTGGTCGCAGTACAGGGGTAGTGGCTATCCGGTTGCCGAGGTGCTCTGCACGGGCAATTCGACCACTGCGTCCTGAGGCGAATAAAAAGCAAAGGGGACTGGTTGTTCCCACCAGTCAGGGGAAGAGACTCTCCGGCAGGGAGATCTCCTCTGTCGTCGGGAAGTGGTGAGTCGGTTCCGCAGGGCTCCACCGGAGGTGTCGTCGTGCAGGTCGGCTCAGCGTTACCCTCGTCGGATTCTTAGGTCCTGTGGCAACTTCTGAAGATCCAGTCCCAAAAGCCCTGCTTTTATGCAGAAAACCCCCATTCATTCAGCCTAGCTGTCAATCAACACATGTTAAGTGGTGAGCGGGAAGGCTCACCACCTGGGCCAATCACTCCAGTGTGCGACCGGAGTTGGCAAGGCAACTCGGTCCAGGGTGCCTAAACACCCTCACACACCCCTGTGGTAACCCAGACAGAATGGCACCACTTTGGAGGGTCTCTGTACAGAGCCCGCCAAAAGTGGGACAAAGGGCTCGACCTTTGGTTTAGGAATCACAGAGACAAACACAGACGCCATTTTACAAACCGAGTTCTGGCAGAAAATACCATCCGATAAACTTATTTAAGATAAGTAGACCGGTGGTACGTTAGAGATTAACAAGAAAAAGTACCAATCTCCAACAATGGGACGAATCCCATAGGGTTATGTCCGGGGTCGAACATAACAAGTAGTTTCCACTGCCACCAGCCAAAACTCGACGAGGGGGGACGGGACAGTGCACCCTCGAGTAACAGGTCCAGGAGTAATCGAATTACCCCTACTAGTACGTCCACAATAACATGGTTGGTACTAGTCCTGTTAGTAAATTTAGGTCTAGTAAAGCCAATGGTGACTTTACATGCCCGGGGAGACAGTAGTCAGTCCCCGGGTATGGAGTCTATGATGGGGGATCCGCTAGGACGCCCCTGTGTTACGGCACATAGGGTGCGGTGTAACACACATAGAAAAACATATGAGACCCTATGGAGTAAAAGACCCCATAGCCCATAGAACACATTGACATCCAAAGGAATTACACACATTCATGTCCAAGAGTGGGAGAAAAAAAGAGTCTCACTCTAGGCAGGATGGAAAAACAAACTCCCGAAATCCAGCAAAGCTGCTGGGGGACTCACTAGGTTAGGAAATTCAGCCTAAACAGAGAATTCTCCCTAACACTCGCCCCCCCCCAGACTAAGGGACAGGAGGATTTAATCCACTCCTGGATGAATCCCATACCTCTAGTTGATGACATACATCCTAGAGAGACCATCAGCATTTTGGTGGTGACATCCTGACCTGTGCTCAATGGTGAAATCAAACCCTTGCAGGCAGATCTACCATCTCAATAGTTTTGGGTTTTCCCCTTTCATTTGCATTAACCATCTCAAGGGTTGGTGGTCAGTCTGAATGAGAAAAGTAGAACCATACAAGTACGGCCTAAACTTCTTCAGCGCCCACACGATAGCAAAGCACTCTCTTTCGATTGTTGCCCAACTTGTTTCAGGATCCTTCAGCTTGCGGCTGATGAAGCAAACGGGGTGCTCCCTATCTTTCCCATCCAGTTGACTGAGTACGGCACCTATTCCTACATTTGAAACATCTGTCTGCACAATGAAGTGTTGGCGGTAATCAGGAGCTCTGAGTACTGGGGCTTGGCAAAGAGCCTTTTTCAGGTTTCCAAAAGCCTGATTGCACTCCTCGTTCCATTTAACCTTTTTAGGAAATTTGGGCGAGGAGATACATTCAGTGGAGAAGCTATGGTCCCATAGTTCTCTATGAAATTCCTGTAATACCCAGTGAGGCCTAGGAAGGCTCTTACCTGGGTTTGAGTAGTCGGTGTTGTCCAATTTTGCACAGCTTCAACCTTACTGAGCAAAGGCCTTATTTCTCCACCGCCTACCTCATGCCCAAGATAGACTACCTTACTCTGTCCAATTTGGCATTTGCTTGCCTTTATGGTCAGATTGGCTCGTCCAAGAGCCTGCAAAACATCTCTCAGGTGGGTTACATGTTCTTCCCAGGAATTGCTGAACACTGCGATGTCATCCAATTATGCCATGCAGAAGTCCTCCATCCCATTCAGAAACAGGTTTACCATCCGTTGAAACGTAGCAGGTGCATTCTTCAGTCCGAAAGGCATGACCTTAAACTGGTTGCAGTTTTCTCCTTGGCATGGTCTGTCAGGGCTATTTGCCAATAGCCTGACGTCAAGTCAAATGTGCTGAGGAACTTGGCGGCGCCAAGTTTATCCACCAACTCATCTGTTCTTGGCAAAGGGTGGGCATCAGTCTTGGTGACTGCATTAAGAGCTCTATAATCCACGCAGAATCTAAGTTCTTTAGATCCAGCCTTTGGTACTAACACAACTGGGCTAGACCATGGACTAGTAGAGGGTTCTATTACCACGAGATCAAGCATCTTGCTGACCTCACCTTTGATGTGGGTTCATACGTTTTCTGACATGCGGTATCCTCTGCTTTTGACTGGCAGACAGTCACCAGTGAGTATGTCGTGCTGGCCCAAAGGGGTCAAGCCTGGTGAAAGCGAGAACAGAGAGGCAAACTGATTCAACATAGATTTGCACTCTTCTTGTTGCTCGGGTGTCAGATTGGAGGAGAGATTTACTCCTTCAATTTTTTCATCTAAAGGTAAGCCTCTGAGGAGATCCGGAAGAGCTTCACTCTCTTCTTCTTCCTCGGATGACGCTAGAAGCAACGCTCCTACGTCAGGTCTTGAGACATACGCTTTAAGTCGGTTGGTGTGAAAGACTGTTGGAGCCTCCTTGGGATTGCCCAAGTCCACCAGATAGTTAACCTCTCCGAGTTTACCCACTACTCGGAAGGGTCCCATCCACATATCTTGCAAGGCCCTCTGCCTTGTTGGGATCGTAACGAGAACGAGCTGGTCTTGAGCGAACTCACCCATGTTAGCCTTCTGATCGTGCCAGTGCTTGACCAGTGCTTGTCCAGCTTTCAAGTTATCACTTGCTTCCGTCATCATGTGCGACATTCTCCTCCAGAGACCTATCACATAGTCAGTCACTCTGACTGGCTTGGGGGAAGGAGCACTCTCCAACCCCTCCTTAATCAGGGCCAATGTACCTCTGACGGGATGACCATAGAGTAGTTCGAAGGGAGAGCAACCTACTCCCTCCTGAGGGACTTCTCTATAAGCAAAGAGAAGGCATGGCAGTAGAAGGTCCCACTTGCGCTTAAAGGGTTCTTCTAAAGCACCTATCATGCTCTTCATGGTTCAGTTGAACCGTTCTACCAACCTATTGGTTTGTGGGTGGTAAGCTGTTGAGAACTTGTAAGTAACTCCACAGGTTTTCCACATGGCTTCCATGTAGTGGGACATAAAGTTTGACCCCCTGTCAGAGATTACTTCCTTAGGAAACCCGACCCTAGTAAAAATACCAAGGGGGGCCTTAGCCACAGCCGGAGCTGTAACAGTCCTCATAGGAATTGCCTCAGGATACCTAGTAGCATGGTCTACTACAACAAGGATAAACCTGTTGCCTGAGGAGGTTGGAGGATCAAGGGGACCAGCAATGTCAATCCCTACTCTCTCAAATGGGACTCCCACAACTGGGAGAGGCACTAAAGGTGCCACATTATTGGAGCCAACCTTACCAGAGAGCTGGCAGGTGTGGCAGCTCCTGCAGTGTTTTTCTACCTCGGCCCCCATCTTCAGCCAATAGAAGTAGAGAGATAGCCTTTCCTTAGTCTTCTTGAAACTCAAGTGACCAGCCAAAGGAATCTTGTGGGCTAACTGCAAGAACTGTGGTCTGTTCTCTTGGGGACTACAAGTTGTTTGTAGTCTCCAGGTGCAGACTCGGTCGGTTCGCTGTAGAAGAGGCCATCTTCCCAGTGCAACCTGTATTTCCCAGGCTCTTGCCCTTCAGCCTGAACTTCTGCCTGGTGGCAAAGACCTTCCAGAGTTGGACATTCTCTCTGTCCCTTACAGAAGTCTGCCCTGCTGGGTCCACCTTCTGCCAGTAAAGACTGCAGCTCAGGATGGTCAACAGGATCCAGATCTCCAATGAGTTCCTGGCCTTCCATTAGCTCTTCCTCAGAGTCTAATTCTACCACACAGGGTCGTACCTCCCTCTCAGCCTCTGCTGGAGGTGGAGTTACGGGTGTAACTTTGGACAACCGCGGGGAAGTCCGTGTTGGCTGCACTGGAATGCGGGCTGCTGGTTTCAGGATAGAAGCCGTAGGTTTCCCTTTTGCTTCTGATGTCTTGGAGACAGCGGCCGACAATTCCAGTGGAGCAGGAGTGATTTCTTTCTTCATCATCTCCCCGAGAGTACCGCGCAGGGTCCTCTCTCTTGCAGGTCTGGTTAGCTCCTGTAACCGTTTACTAGGAGGTCTGGGAGTATGCGATACAACTCCGAGAGTTTTCAAATCATTACCCAACAGTACGCGTCCTGGTACCTCACTCTGTATGCTGACAGGTATCTTCACAGTCATGTCGTTACACTGGATGAGAACTGGTAATTGGGGAAGCATCTGCACAGGCCCTCCAGCTAACTTGGTGAGGCGTTTGGGTGCCTTAGCAACATCCTCGGCCTGAAAAAACGATTTATCCACCACAGTTATGCTGGCCCCAGTGTCCCTAATGGCAGGAGTCTCCTGACCATTCACCTGGACACTGTCCTTATAATACTCTTTAGTATTATCGGGGATAGAATTATAGACATCTAAATTCTGTTGTCCCCACAACCCCAGAGATACTAAAGAAACGCTGGCTGAGACTCCAATGGGTTCGTCAGCTAGCAGTAGAAAGTTTCCACTTGCCATTTGGACTTCCTCCTCTGGAGCGAAGGCTAAGGAGACAAGTTGGACCCCTGAAGATTTGCCCTTACATCTGGGATCTCCTTTCATGTGGTCAGCCAGCCACCAACAAAGCATTTACCGAATGCTTTCTGGAATGGCGGCTTGTTCTGACCTCCTTCCGGTTTGGCACCGAAGACACACTATTCTGCTGTGGTTTTCCCGGTGGCTTACCCTTCTGGTTTTGTTTGCGGCCCTCTTTGGAATGTGAGTTATTCAAATTCTCTTTTGAGTCTTTTTTAGGCTGTTTTCCCTCATCCTTTTTCTGAGTTGCCCCAGAATCCTTATGAGTAGCCCTGTTGGCAACCCACAAGTCAGCAGCCTTAGCTAGTGCCCGGGAATCCAATTCCTTCGAATCAGCCAAGTGCTGTCTGAGCTCAGGAGAACAGGCATCATAAATAGACTCCAACATAAAAAGATTCTTCATACCCTCATAAGTGTTCAATTTGTAACCCTTAATCCATCCCTCTAAGTTTTTCAACCCTTCACTCACCCAGGTAGCCCAAGGGGTACCATCATGCTTTTTGAGGGTTCTAAACCTCTTAAGATACTGGGAAGGGGTCTTCCCGAATCTAGCTATTAAAGCTAGTTTCACACTTTCGTAATCCGTCTTATCCACCTCCCCCAACTCCATTACCACATCAGTCGCAACAGGAGGGAGCCTAGAGAACAACCAGGGAAGTAAAGCATTCCCGGCGATGTCCTGGAGCCCATGATTGTATTCAAACAGCTTCAACCAATCCAACACATCCAATCTCGGTTCATACATACCCACTAATTCCTTCGGCATCCGGGGTCTTTTGGGACTGGAGCTCCTAGAGGAACCAGAGGAGAGAGAAGCATTTCCCATAGACAACTTTTTCATCTCTAACTCGTGATTAAGTCTATTTCCCTGAGTCTCAACTCAGCTTGCTTCTGCTCAGCCTGGGCATTCATCCGTCTGAACTCGAGCTCTTGGTTTCGTTCAGATTGAGCCAAGAACCGTTTATATTCTAATTCGAGCTTCATTTTTTCTAGTTCAAAATAAGCAGGGTTACTCGTGGGACCTGGTATGGGCCCCGTAGGCACAGCTGGTAAGGCAGGTAGAGGAGCAGGGGAGACAGTTTCGTTAGCCTCTCCGTCCTCGTCAGCCTCTTCATCGCTATCATCAGAATTACGATTCAGATCAACACCATTACTGTTATCTACAGTCGCTGGAGGGACTGGTTCCTCTGAACCAGTACCCAGACTTTGGTTCGCCAGCAATCTCTCGATTAGTTTTAACTTCTTGCCTCTTACAGGAAAATTCTCTTGCCTACAGAGAGCTCGCAGACTCTCAGTATTTTCACCTGACAAAGACTCTTGACTGTAAGTTTCCATCGTAGACATGTTTTTTGAAAGTTGCTTTTTGTGCAAAGTTTTGTGGTTAGTTATCCTACAGTGTCGAAAAGCACTATAAACTGTATACTCGATACAAATCCCACTGCTGTACACCAGTGTTAGGCGGAAACCTGTGCAGTTCCCTCTGGGACCACTGCAAAAGATTTAGGTGTTTGGCGGTGAACCCACTTGGTAGCAGTCTGTACCACACAGATTCACTTGGTAGCTGTGGCTGAGCAGTAAGACTTCCCTCAAGAAGAGTTAAGCAGTATGTGGAGTATACAAAATAGGGCAATTCTTCACAGCAAGACAAGCAAACACGCAACGAAACTTAGTGTAAAGATATTAAGGTATTTATTTATAGCAGAACATCTATGAAAAACACTATGGCGAATCACGGCAAACAAATCAAACACAATTACTCTACGGAGTAGAAAACGATCAATCCCCCTAGCAAAATATCGACAACTCTAGGTTCTACCGGTACCACTTATTTTCAGACAGAGGTGTATACCTCAACCTAGATGACACTCGAATATTAGTTAGGACGGGAGAGAAAAACATAGGCAGGTTATGCAGTCAACACAGTTCAATCCTACGCGGATAAAATGCAAGGCAGGAAGGCAAGAATCGCAATAGATCATAAAGTTCAGAGGCCAGGCCCACTCGGAGAGAGGCAAGGCGCGATGTCCCAAAAGGTCTCTACTGGAGATGCATTCAAGTCTTTATAGCAAATGGTTATCGGCAGATTGAACCAATTCAGAACAACGAGTGAGAAAAGCTTGGAGGCGACCCAACGGAACGGAGAGGATTAAGACACCTCACTCGAACCGATCGAAAGGGAAGCTAGGCGGGCACGGTACCTTGTTGTGGAGGGCAGCTCCGGCGGGGGCAGTTGTTCCTGGTGGTGGATGCACGTTGGGTCTTTGCCAAGAGTAGAGATGATCTCGTCGTCGAAGAAAGTGAAGTCCGGTGCACCACCAGGGAAGAGACCAGCCGCGGAGTGCTCCGTCACAAGGCACCACCTTTTGGTCGTGGTACAGGGGTAGTGGCTATCCGGTTGCTGAGGTGCTCTGCACGGGCAATTCGACCACTGCGTCCTGAGGCGAATAAAAAGCAAAGGGGACTGGTTGTTCCCACCAGTCAGGGGAAGAGACTCTCCGGCAAGGAGATCTCCTCTGTCGTCGGGAAGTGGTGAGTCGGTTCCGCAGGGCTCCACTGGAGGTGTCGTCGTGCAGGTCGGCTCAACGTTACCCTCGTCGGATTCTTAGGTCCTGTGGCGACTTCTGAAGATCCAGTCCCAAAAGCCCTGCTTTTATGCAGAAAACCCCCATTCATTCAGCCTAGCTGTCAATCAACACATGCTAAGTGGTGAGCGGGAAGGCTCACCACCTGGGCCAATCACTCCAGTGTGCGACCGGAGTTGGCAAGGCAACTCGATCCAGGGTGCCTAAACCCCCTCCCACAGCCCTTGGTAACCGAGACAGAATGGCACCACTTTGGAGGGTCTCTGTACAGAGCCCGCCAAAAGTGGGACAAAGGGCTCGACCTTTGGTTTAGGAGTCACAGAGACGAACACAGACGCCATTTTACAAACCGAGTTCTGGCAGAAAATACCATCCGATAAACTTATTTAAGATAAGTAGACCGGTGGTACGTTAGAGATTAACGAGAAAAAGTACCAATCTCCAACAATGGGACGAATCTCATAGGGTTATGTCCGGGGTCGAACATAACAAGTAGTTTCCACTGCCACCAGCCAAAACTCGACGAGGGGGGACGGGACAGGGCCCCCTCGAGTAACAGGTCCAGGAGTAATCGAATTACCCCTACTAGTATGTCCACAATAAGATGGTTGGTACTAGTCCTGTTAGTAAATTTAGGTCTAGTAAAACCAATGGTGACTTTACATGCCCGGGGAGACAGTAGTCAGTCCCCGGGTATGGAGTCTATGGTGGGGGATCCGCTAGGATGCCCCCGTGTTACGGCTCATAGGGTGCGGTATAACACACATAGAAAAACATATGAGACCCTGTGGAGTAAAAGACCCCATAGCCCATAGAACACATTGACATCCAAAGGAATTACACACATTCATGTCCAAGAGTGGGAGAAAAAAAGAGTCTCACTCTTGGCAGGATGGAAAAACAAACTCCCGAAATCCAGCAAAGCAGCTGGGGGACTCACTAGGTTAGGAAATTCAGCCTAAACAGAGAATTCACCCTAACAGTTGTGTTGTGTTCTGTATTGACTAATGGTGTTGGGTTTAACCCCAACCCTTGCTGTTGGAAATGGGCATTGAGGTGAACATATGCATTAGATTTTGCAGTTCCTGTCCTCTTTTAATTTTTACTTCAAGTGGGAATTGTCGGGTCCGTTCTAGGATGGTGACTTCCTCTCCAATCTGAACTTCAACTGCATATTGCAGCAATTGAGCTGACCAAAATGCTTTTCCTGGATCATCAAAGTCCATGGGATAACCCACTAATCGGGACAAGGCTTTGAAGTTTATTAGGTCCAAACTAATGGCAAAGTGATTGAGAATGTCACTGCCTAAATAAAATGCAGCAGGGACATCTCGCACAACCCAACAATTATGGACTATGCTCTTGTTGCCTATGGAAATTTTGAGCATACACCTGATAGGCAGGAGATGTTTGCAATTGGGTGTTTCTAGGTCCATTTCCCATTTGTGTATCAATTTAAAGGTGGGAATGGCTGGATCTTTTGGGAGTTCTCAGAACATGACTTCGCTAATGAAGCTCTTACAGTTGTTCAGGCACACTCGGGCAAGAACAGAGTCCTGCCCCCCACTGTTCAGAAGGGTGGCTTGGGATCCAGGGTCCATCAGTTCCAAAAATGTACATTGCCCTTGTATTTGGGCCGGGGCATATAATCTTCCCTCCTTTTCCTCAACGGGGCAAAGAAAATGCGCATTTTGGGCCAATTGGTGGGTTAATTTCTTTATTCTTGATTCTGACAGAGGGGTAGTTTGGGCAGGATTCTGTTTAGGAACCTGGGGATCTGCAAGAAAAATGTGGCAGTTGGATATTGGGGGAGTTACGAGCTCCCCTGGTTCTAATTCTGCCCCCCCCCCTTTTTGGAGGCAGTCACCAGAATTGGTTTGGGCAAGGTGATTTTTCAAGCAATCATTCTGGGGTTCAATGATGGGCGGTTTGAACTCAGTGCCCACATTTACCCAGTCTTGATTAGGATCTCTCGGGACTCATTTTTCTTTGGGAGAAGTCCCGCATCCATGAAGGAGAAGATCATTTTCCCAGAGTCCTCCGAGGACCCCTCTTCTTCAAATTGGAAGACTCTAACCTCCTCCACAAAATGGGTCTTTTTAGGCCCTTTATTTTTCCTACCCGCCCTCTGTTCCTTAGGTTGCAGGCTTTTGGGGGCAGGAGATTCGGGTTCCAGTTCCTTGGTTTCCAGGGGCTTTTCACAAGTGGGGAAGGAAGCTTCCTCTAAGGCTTTACGCACCCTTCCCCCTGTGCCTCCTCCTTTGGAACCGGTGGGTTATCAGGGTTCTCTTCCCTTCATTGCTCTGGAGGACCAGACCCTTGATTGGTGAAGTTCTGAGCCGGCATGCTCATCTGAGGGTTCTGCTAAGCCCTCAAAGTTCTGAACCTGGCGCTCCAGTTGGGACACCCGCTCTGTCCAGTACGGGGGTCTCTGTTCCATCCAGGCTGGATCACAGGAAGGGTAACTGTCCCTTCTCCCATAATACCCAGGGTTGGGATAGTTCTGGTAACCCTCCACCCTTGGCCTGCCCTCTCCCGGATTGGGCTGTCTGGGCTCAGGAAAGGGGAGAAAGAAAGGAGGGATGTTTTGGGGGTTGATGTTTGGTGTTTAGAAGCTCAACCCGGCATTCGGGGGATTACTGCCCTCCTGGGGAAAGTTAGGAGGGAAGTTTCCTGGGTTGGCAGCTACCTGGTTGGATCCCCCTGTCCCTTGGGCTGGGGGAGTCCACACATAGCCCAGGATGGGTACTGTTGCCCTTGTAACACGGACTTATATAATCAGGGGAGTTAGGGGTCCCATTTGTGGGATTACCTCCCTGACTACCTGTTTGGGATTGGCCCGAGGGCCTTCTGGTTCTTTGGTTAGAAGGCTTTTGCACAGAAATATTTTTAGCCCCCCCATCTCCAGATCTAAAATGGGGGCAACCTTCACCTCTGCCACCTTAGCAGCAGCAGGGGTTTTGGCTGGTTTTTATTTGTATTTTTATTCTCTACCGGTTTCTGCACTTCATAAATACGAGTCGCCTGTTCAATGACCAAGTCTAGTGATCTCTTCTTGTGAAAGTCGCTCACCAGCTGGGTCATGATGTATTTAGGGAGTGCATGAAAGAAGGTATTAATGAACTCCCTACTGTCTGTGCGCACCCTCCTGGTGGTCTTCGCAAAGGCACATTTTAATTCTTGCACAAATTCTTGTGGGGCCAGGTCTTCCCCACACTGCAGATTGTAGGCCACCTTGTGGGCCTCTTGGGGGTTCCTATGTACAGAAAAATGTTTTAAGATGGCCGCCCTATAGGTGGACCATCTTGAGTGGTTCTGAACCTCCAGCCCCTCAAAGAAGCTGGAGTATTCAGGGGAAAATTTCCATTTGACATATTGAATGCAACGCTGGATATCTTTCAGATGGAAAGTATAATTTGCTCGTATAACTCAAGGTGCTCCCAAAATGAATATTTGGCATTTTTATGATAGGGAGTTATGGCACTCCTAATGGCCTTGATCTATTTCAGGGGATCTTTCAGTAGGGCCCTCTAAATTTTGTTGGCCTTTTTAGTCTTAGTCACCCATGTCCACTCATCCTCTGACTCAGAGGCACTGCTACAGGAGGTGGCTATCTGATCCTCTAGGCTTTCCCTGATTCTGCGAGTTTGGGAATGGCTTGCAGAATGTGGGGGCCTGGTTTCTTGAGACCTGTGGCGCTCAGAAGAGTCTTCTGACTCTCCCTTGTTCCCAAGATTGGCTGAGTACCCCCCATCCCCCAACTGTCCTAGCTGGGAAGAGGTCTCTAAGATACTAGCCTGGTTTCATGGAGTTCTCCACCAAATTTTACAGACTGATCCTTTGGTAGGTGTTATTTTTGAGGATCCAATTCCCTGATTCTCCCCTCACTTGAGTCTTCCTGATCATAGAGGCTAGCCCTAATATTTGGGAATCTGTACAGAGATGCCCGTCCATCCATCTCTGGGAAGTGCTGATCTGTCAGTCCTATGTTGCTACTTCTACTAAAGCCTACCATCCCCATGGTCCTTGGTTCATATGAGCCAATGGACCTGAGGGCAGCAGAGTCCATGGTACCGAAGGGGTTAAAGTCCCTGATGACAGGGGTCCTGACGTTATGCTCAGGGGTTTCTCTGTCCCTTCCTACCTCATCTCTTTCAGCCCCTATTCCCTGGTGACATGCCAACATCTGACTCTTTTGCTCCTCTAGTAAGGCCTTACTGGTCTCAATGATTTGCCTTTGAATGGTTATCTATTTGTAGAGCCTATCATTCTTTTCACAGAGAGCCTCATTGTCTCTCAGTGCTTCCTGCCTGGATTGGAAATACTGGGCCAAATTTTGCTGCAGGAGACTCACCTCCTGAGTTTTACCATTATTGGTCTGCGTGTTCTTTTCCAGAGCATCCTCCACCCGCCTGGTGTGCTCTAGTAGCTTCTCATATTCAGTTTTAACTTTACTAAACTCCTGAAGGGCCAGCTTTCTTTCCTCTAACTTCATTTTTAATTGGCTGACTTCCTGGCCTAAGGCGTCCCTCTCCTGACTTAGAGTTCCCCTCTGTTCAGCCTGGTCGTCTCTCTGTGTTTTAAATGCACTAGATTTCTGGCGCTCCTCATCAAATTCTGCTTGAGATTCTATGTCTTTAAGAATTAATTTATTGTTTTCCGCTTTCAAGGATTCTATGTGGTTCTGTAATGTGACTGTCTATTCTGTACATGCTCGGTTGTAATTTAACTGTTGTGCCAGCTTCTGCTGATTCTGTTTTAAAGAGTTAACCTTTTCCTGATACTCATCTTGCAGTGTCTGTAATTTGGTATCTTGCTCTGAATTCTTTTGCTGTAAGAAAGCCAGATCTTCCTTTAATTTGGTAATATACTGCCTCACCTTTGTTTCTGATTCTTGGCTCTTCTGGAGCCTTTGCTCTGCAGAGTACAGATTAGTTTGGATTTCCTGCAGTGTTTCCCCTTGCTTCTTTGCCAGAACTATATTGTCTGCATGCTTCTCCTGTATTATTCCTATGTGGAGGTACAGGTAGGCCACTATTTTGGCAATTTTACACTGCTCCTCTTTTATTTTTGGGGCCATATACAGTTCGCTAAGCGCTTGTTGTAATGGAACCTTGTCCTGCCATGTATCTAGGTCTATTGCATTGACTTGGTGTTTTATTTCCTGTAGCCATACATGTTCATCCTGTTCGGGCCACTTACCCCAGACAAACAGTTTAGGTAGGAAGTGTTTCCACGCAATATTAATTTCTACTGGGCTCGCCATTTTGGAAATATCAATTTCTTTATGGCTTATTTCAGGGTTAATTTACTTTTGCAAACAGGCCTGATTTTTGGAGTATTTATTTTGAGAGGTGCTTGTACAGTGTAGGACAGTACCCCAACCCAGCAAGGTGTCTGTACCCTGCAGGCTAGTATGCTGTGTTAGACTGTCACTGGTGGTATTTCAAATTCAGGCACCAGCCCCCAAGCTGTAAAGGATTTCAATCAGGCACAAACCCAGGTCTCGCCTAGCATGTAGTGCGCAATGAAACCCTTATTTATTTGTATCTATAAGTTCAATATTCTGAATGATATACCCCTCATATCACACCCGTCTAAAAATATCCCTTAGGTCACACTGGATCAGGAATCAGGCTAGTTTGTAAAGGTAAATATGTTTTTATTTCATATTCAAATCACACATCAATTTTAATATATATATATATATGGGGCAGCAATCACCCAGGGGTAACAATATAATTCAGAAAATATGTCAAACAATTGAATTCACTTATAATAAGGCAGAATAGAAAACACAGGAAAAAGAACAGTTTTGGTTAACAGATAGCGTTTAGGTTAATATTCCCCCTGTAAAGTTTTTTTAGATACAAATGAGCAATCCTACACAGATGTAAGTAATCAGCAGGTATTCAGGAATGAAAGACAATGGGCCTCGTTACGAGAATGGAGGTAATGAAAATAGGAAGGCGGAATGGTATTACCGTCATTGTTAATGGGTCCTGGCCATTACGACCCAACAACCTGCCAGTACCGTACCGCCCGTACCATGCCCCTTTTTCATACCGGCTCGCGTCCATACGCGCATCCCTTCACGGAGTAAATACCGGACGCCGGTAATAGGAGGACATCACAACTCACGCGGGCATGCAATTAACAGCATCCCGAAGGCGGTAATTAGGGCCTGCACATTGGCGGCCATACAGGCATCGCGGACCACCCGCAAACAGCAACCTGCAGTCAAGGCAACTGCCACAGGTGCACACAATCACCACAGGTGGAGTCAATGGAGCCTATCACAGTATAAAAGGAGTACACCCACACACCACACCTCTTCCCACACCAAAATGATACCACTAGCTGTTGCAATCATGGGTGTGGAGGACATGCCTATACTGCTACAACTACAGCAACAACACCAATTACAACAACAACCACAGCCACAGGCAGCACAGAGGAGACGCAGGAGGAGAAGGAGGGTAAAACAGGCCCAGCAATTACCACCAGTGCAGACAGTAGAACCTCGTAGGCAGCACCAATCCCTCAAATCAGACCCAGTCATTCAATCTAACCCCTGAGCAGATCCACACCCTGTACCGGTTGGACCGGGACACCATCACCACCATTGTGGACATGATACATGACGACATCGTCAGCCTCATAGAAATACGCACTGCCTAAAGGCGGTATCTGTGCTCCACTTCCTGGCCACAGGCACCTACAAGCACACAGTCGGCCAGCTGCATGGCATTTCACAACCACTATTTTCACGCATGCTGACCCAAGTGCTGGATGCTCTCCTGAAGCACGCTAGCACCCACATATCCCAACCACGGACTGACCAGGAGATAACTGACACCAAAGTAGGCTTCCATGCACTGGCAGGCATGTCCAATTGTGTTGGTTCCCTCGACTGCACCCATGTAGAATTGGTAGTCCCCCATGCCCTAGAGGCGGTGTACCACAATCGCAAGCAATACCACTCCATCAATGTGCAGATAGTATGTGACACTAGCAAGATCATCACACATTGTTGATCCCGCTATCCTGGATCTGCACATGATGCCATGGTGCTGCATAACTCCACGCTACCCTGTCACATGGAGCGACATGCTGGACGACGTGCCTGGCTGCTTGGTGAATTGCCTGACTGGCCCATCGCAGTGCATCGGGGTAGTGAGGTGGGGGGATGCATACTCCACCAGTGTGGGAATGGGCAGTGAGTGAAGAATGCACACAGAGCTAAACACTCCTGACCTGAACCTCACAACCCGAACATGACACATCACTGTCACACATTGGACCAATGCCGTATATCAATGACAACATGTAAGACGCACAACCTGGCCCAATGGGTATGTCAAGCAATGCATGGCCAAACGTGATTGCAACTGTGCCAATGTGGCTAGTGTGATCATGCACAGAGAAGTATACACAGCAATCATGGGAGGCAAAACATCGTCCTGCATCCACAGTACATCTGCATCAGCAAGCAAGTAATCACCCTGCATCATCTGTTCAACGCCATCCAGACTACCACACCATATTGAAGTTTACAATGCATCTAAATAATATTTGTGCATACGTACATGCCTGTGGCAGCTCAGAGTGACTCACACAGACCTATTTGTATTTGCTTGCAGGTGATGGAGGATATCCCTTGAAGCCGTGGCTACTTACCCCTGTCCGGAACCTGCGGAACAGCCATGAAGAGGAGTACAATCGGGTTCATACCCGTACCCGTGTTGTGATTGGCAGACCTTTGGCCTGTTGAAGGCGCGGTTCCGCTGCCTAAGCAGGTGTGGGGGAGCACTCCTTTATAGGCCTGAGAAGGTGGCAAAGATCACCATGGCCCGTGTCATGCTGCACAACATGTGCGTCCGGAGAAATGTACCACTGCCACCTGATATTGACATGCATGCACCGGGTGTGGATGATGAGGATGAAGACGGAGGAGAAGCAGCACCCTTGCCAGTACGTGATGCACAAGATGGCCGTGCAGTAAGCCAATCACTGATTGACAAAAACTTCTGACCCACAGGGACATTGATAGATATGTGTCAGTGCTACACGTGGACATGAACACAGGGTATGTGGGGAGTTGGGCACTGTGTACTGTCATGAATAAAATTGATACACGAAATGAACAATGTCTAGGCATGAAATATTTTTTACACAACGGGTGTATTAATGTAAACTACAGTAAAGTGCTACCCCCTACCCCCACCAAAACACCAAAACTCCCCACACACCCCAAAGAACACCCCCTTGAACACCTATAAACCAACAAAACCATCTCCCCCACTCCCATTGTAGTCCCACACTATTTCCCTGCTTTCTTGGTGTCCGGGGGCAGCATTTCTGACTGCCTCACACTGCGCCTTTTCAGACGCACAGGGGGTGTGGTGGATGGGGTGGATGCCGTAGTGATTGGCATAGCTGGTGCGAGTTGCTGCTGCTGCATGTGCTGCAGTATTGAGGTCAGGAACTGAGTGACGGCCCCCAGACTTTCACGTATCATCACTGCAAAGGCATTTATGGCAGTAGTGTTTGCTGCAATGGCCTGCGCTATCTCTCGCCTCGTGTCCTCTCCCTCCACCACATATTCTCTGACAAGTTCCAGCATGGAGTCCTGTCTTGACTTCACCCTTGATAGCCATGCCTCAAGGTCGGTGGGAGCAGCAGATGTTGAGGGTGCTGTGACCGGGTGTGCATTTGCAGGGCTGGCCTTGGGCCTGGTGCTGAGGTCCGAACTGTGGAGAGCAGGATCTGCAATGGTGCTGGAGGGTGTGGCCTGAGTGTGGGGTTGGGGGGTGGACAGGGGGCTTGGGGTGTTGGGACATGCCACATGGATTAGGCTTTCCTCATCCACATATTCATCCACATATTCCTCTGCTCCAATTTCAATGTCGCTCAGTGGGGCTGTGGCTGCTGCCTCGCCCACGGAACTTGTTTCTGCAGAATGGGTGCCGCTGGTGTTGCCTGCTCTGCGGTTCCAGTCTCAGGCATAGCAGTGGGGCCCTCATATGCGGGCATGGCCAGGCCACTCGCCCTGGCTTTTGGTGTGGGCTGCGGGGCTGCCCCGGAGATGGTTTTGCCTGTGGCAGTTGTTCTGGCCCTGGACGTGGATGCCCTTGTGGCTGGTTCTTCGCTGCCATCTTTGCCATCGGTGCCGGGGGGGTTGAAGAGATGTAGGCCATCAGTGATGGTGTTCCATGCAAGATGCATTATATGGAGCTTTGCAGATTTTCATTTATCATGCATTCATATCTTACAGGTGTGTCACACAGGGCAGTTTGAAGGGGGCATTTTGGCATTTGCTGTGACGTCTCTATTCAGGTAAGCTGCATGGCAGGTGGCATGCCGTTGCATTGGGGTTTGTGTGATGTATGACATGGTAATGGTACCTGTGTGTTGGTTGTCTGTTGGTAATGGGATTGGCACTCAGCATGCATTTCAGTGTGGCAGGGTTTGCGCATGACATGGATATGGATATGTTGATGTGTGTGTGTGTGTTGGGACATGCATTGCCTTGCCTAGCTTCTATTCCAGATCACTTGTGCTACATCATGGTTTGCCATACTGGGGTCTGCAGGGTCACTCACCTCCATTGCCAGATGTAGCAGCACCCGTCTCCATCTCACCGAAGCCCTCGATGGACTCCATCTGGATGAAGGTACTACAGGTCTCCTCCCAGCACCTTAGTTTTGTCGGGGAGTGGCCATGGCCTCCCTCTGATTGCTGGCCAGGATGTTGTGAACCCTAAGGCGGAGGTCATCCCACCTTTTCTTGCAGTCTTTGACTGTCCATGGGGTAGTGCTGAATGCAGAGACCCTGCGGGCTACCACCTCTCATATCTCCTTCTTTCTCTGCTGCGCCTCCCTCTTGAGGTTATGGGTGTTTATGTCCTCAGCATGGGCAGCAAGGCTGTCCGCCAACATGTTGAGTTCTTCAACAGAAAAACGCTTCTTGCGCAGGCAGGGGTTGGATTTACTGGTTGCCTTGGACATGGTGATTAGGAAGGCCCTGGTCTCTCCTGTGCAACACTGGTGGTTTGGGAGGATTGCAATGGATTGTGTTTTTAAAGATGGCCACTGGCGCATTTATCATTCTGACGCAATGATGTTAGTTCCGGGTCCGGTATTACGAGCCCGGTATTAGCATGATGTTATTTTCCGGGTCGGTAATAAGGGCTGCCTCCTAGATGGAGGCGGTATCGGCGGGTCCCGTGATGGCGCTATCGGGGGGTTGGAGGGCCTTTACTGGCATGGCGGTAGGCCATGACCGGCATGGGGGTTTGCGCATGCTCACGCTCTCGTAATCAGCCGCTATTAGCGGCGTCATACGAGCACGGACCCGCTAGTTCCTCCATGCCGGTAATGACCCTGTTATTTTCGCACTTCTCGTAATGAGGCTCAATGTCTCAAGTTCAAATGCAATCTTCCCTCCCCAAACAAGAGAGAAAACCGTTTTTGGAAAGTGCCACTTTTAAATTGACAGATGACAATTGCTTTGTAAAATAATGCAAAAGGGTGCTAAAATGCTTAAATGGAGAAATATTCTAAGGAAAGCAACACTAAACAGGTCCTAACACACATGAGCTATAATCTAAACAACAGTACACACTTTAGATCAGGATGGGATGGAAGAAGCACTTTTAAATGGGGAAAAGACACGTGTAAACTTTTGAGAACTGTAAATTTGCTGCAAACTTTTACTATGCGATATTGGAGAAAAAGGGTCAAATACACTGGTCTGTGATGCGATTAGTGGTAGATGTAGCTAAGGGTCTTAGGAATCAGTGAGAGTTGAAATTTCGTTTCTATCTTTGAAATTGAAGAAGTTATAGAGGTTTTAGTGAGAGGCGGTTTTGAAAAATAGGCATGAAAATGGAACAGGAATTCGGTTTTAAAAATGACAGTTTCATTTTATTACACTATATTAATGACTATGAAAAAGAGGAGGCCACACATGAATCTTCACAGCTATGTGGCCAGCGCAACAATTCACGTGTTGATACTCAATTTCGTTCTGGGAGTTACTTTAGTTACTCAAAATCACTAAGGAGTTATGGTTTTGTAACACAGATGAGAACAATCAGCACAAGAAGGATTCTAACAATGTTAGGGTTCTGAATTTAAAGATGGGATGTGTTGAGATTGGGAGGTTACAATGCAGATATACTATGGGTCACTGTTCTTCCTGTTAATACTTACAGTCCTTTGTAATTAAATTGGGCCATCAGCTCTGTTCATTGGGTCAGATCAGGTCTACCGGCAGCAGGGCACCTCTGGAGGGATTGGATCAGCGGTTCTGGTCAATTTTGGACTGCACCTCAGACTGGATTTGGATGGGCCCTTCTGGTCACTGGATACGGCAGATTACAGGATGCAAGTTTCAGCGGGCAAGCCCTAATGGTAGCAAGCCAAGCTAAATCAGAATTATTCTTTTAAGTTTTGGATGTTTTGAAATTGGGTCTAGCTAGCAATAGTTCAGCAATGCTAAAGTCTAGAGTGGACAAAGAAATCTGAATCTTCAAAGAAGTCTGGAGTCAGCTATAAGATGAAGAGTTCTGGAACAAGGTGCAGGCGTGGAAATCTGGATGGGTTCTGGAAGCAGTTTGCTATGTGTTGTGAAGTTCCTATATTTATACTATAAAATGTCATCACCAGTTTATGGTGTGGGTGGAATTTCAAAATACGCCCCATGGCTGTGAGTGGCTGCAGGCGCATTCTTTGTCCTGGTTGGCAGTCTGAACATAGCTTCATCTTTATGATGTGACTTAGGAACTCCCACATTGATTTTGACCACAATTTAGCTTTCCCATAAATACACATTTTTACAATTATGCCCTCTACTAAAATCAGACACATGCATTACATTTTTTTATGGTTTATCCTGGCATCTAATTCCCACCTCGGTGAGAGCAGTCTTTCTCATTCTATGGGATTTCATCAATTGTAATCATAACTGGATTAATTATTTCTAATTCGGAACATCTCTGGGCGCTTATCAGTGGATCATGTACATACAATCTTAGCCTTGCAACATTAATAGTTCCTCTACCATAAGGATTTTTTCTAAACTTTGGTTCCTTAAGTGGTAAAGATTTCATCAATGTCTTAAAAGCATTGGCCTAAAATTAGGTTAACATCTCCTTCAGGTTGCACAGTTATACAGTTTCAAACTTAATCACAAATACAAATTTAAACACCAAGAAGTCCAGAGTTTTCTTTTTTTTCTCCTTTCAACAAACAGCTGTCAGATCCCTTTGATCAGGGAGGAGTGTCCCTTTCCTGGAGAGGTCAATGCTCAACCTGTCCTTTGTTCTTGGCTCAGCCAGAGACGAATGTTTGATGTGGTCTCATTGTGCTCCTTGTTGTCATTATGCGGGAACCATTAGGCTTCCTGTTTTCAAGGGAGTGTCAAGCTGAGATGTCAACTTTCCCAGGCGAGGCACTGTCAGGCCACGGTCCAATCAGAATTAAATAGTTGATAAACTCCAGACTGTGTTCCTTTAAATTAAAGTCTGTTCATTTCACACATATAAAATATAAGCACAGTTTATAAGGGATTTGGACATTTAAAAGAATTAGCCCTTCACAAACATGCTTTAAATAGGTGAATGTTGCCATTTTAATCAGGAAACAGAAACACATTTACAATGTGTTTGACAGCTAATTTTCTGATGCAGCTGTCAGTCAGTGAGGCCTGGATTCCTCCGAGCTACCTGTAGAATCGGTGATTTCTGCAACTTTTCATTTCAATAGCTCTCTGGGGAATTTAGTGGCAAAACAGCAGTTTAAAGGTTACCATTGATTAGGAAGCTGTATTTAAGGGCGTTTTCGGATTTTAGCCCACTTTTGTGGCCTCGATTCATGTGACAGGTAACAACACCAACTGGCATTCTCTCGCAGTGAGTTCTTGCTTTGACATCAACTTTGCCTGTGTGTGGCAGGCTGTGCAGCTCTTTTGGGGTTTATGAACCATGCACAGTTTTGCAGATTTGGCACGCACAGGGGTTAGTGCCTCCATTTTTAGCAGATTCTTTCCCCCATTGGCAACGGGATGTAGTGTGGCGCATTGGCATGGGTTGAAATTCTTGCCTCACTTTTTCAAGTTTTTTCTTCTTACTGCTTGACAGACTTAGTAACAACCCTTTCATTGTACATTTGAAAGCATCCCATACTGTCTTCACATCTGTATCCACATCTATATCCCCAGTGTGTTTTTTGTCTACAAAATGTACTGCTTCAGAGATTATCTTCTCCAAAATCACCTGCTCACTCAGAATCAACACATTCTTCCTCCATGTAAATGTTCTTTTGTGCTCAATCTCCAAGTTCAAATATATTTCGATCGGTGCATGGTCTGTTAGAAGTATATTTCCATTTGTTCCTGTTTTATCATGTTCGGCTATTTTACCCGGTGTTAGCAGCATATCAATTCATGAATACGTATCATGTGCGTTTGAGTAGAAGCTATATTCTTTTGTTGATGGGTGTTCTAATGTCCAATTATCTTTTAAATGATGTTCCTCTAGCAAGGCTTGGAGTGACAAGAAGTGGTTATTCCTAGTTTTGGTGTCCTACATTTACTTTTATCCGTTAAAGGATATAGAATTTGTTGAAATCCCCACCTAATAAGACATTTGGCATTTTCATGTCTTGTATGATTTGAGCCACCCGCCTATAGAGCGAGCCATCATCTACTGATGGTGCATAAATGTTACATAATGTCATAATGACAGAGCAATGATTCTGCCCTCTTTATCTGAGCATTCTTTTATTATTTGAATTGGCACATTCTTGTGTGTCAAAACAGCAACACCCCTTGATCTCAAATTAAAAGAGGAACCATACACCTTCCCAAACCATTCCTTTTTAAGATTTGTCAATTCATCCTAAATGAAATGAGTTTCCTTTGGGAAACATATGTCTGCTTTCAGATCATTCAAATGATTAAAAATCTTCTTTTTTAATTGATTGTTGATTCCATTCACATTCCAAGACACTATACAAAGCCCATCAATAGTGTTTTTCATCCTTCTCCCACTCAGTCTCTCACCTTCATGGAATCCACTAGTCCCAGTACAAAAAAAATAAATAAAAAACTGTATAGCCCACCTTCTTAAATAAATGCAAGCAACCTGCTACAATTTTCGCTTGATATACAAATTAAACAATCCAAATGATTCTATACTCCAGGCTCCTCTCCTAATTATTGAACTGTTTAAAAATCAGTAACAAGTTATGATTTCTTACCCTCGCCCCCTTTTTCGGTACCTGGCTGGTGACTAAGCATAAATAAGAAAACATCCTAAGCAACTTCTATTCCTAGTTCCACACCTGACTAGATTCATTTGTCACCTAAATATTAAGTATATTGTTATACACCAATAGACAAGCAAAACGGAAAAATACAATTATCAAAAAAAGACACACTTAATGCCCCATCATAGTTTGATAGTATTTAATGTCTATCACACATCTGTTTGTCTTCTTAACATTAGTAATAATTCAACTATCAACAAAGGTCATAAATACATATCCATCTATGTAGTACTAGAAAATACGATACTTGCCTTGTCGGAAGTTAGATAATTAGCATTGACCACTGACATTTTTAAAAAAATTCAAATTATATAGTTTCTATTACAAAACGTTTCATTTATCTACAACTATTCGGCATAATGTAATCTGGAAAGAACAACAAAGTTCATTTCTTCTCTTTATTTCCCAGTTCTGTAATATTATTAAAAAAATTGGATGATGGTAATGGTCAGGTTTTTATTTGTTCCTGCAAGGATTTGGGCCCATCAATGTTTTGGATCGCAGGGTGCTCCTGGATTCACAATAATTTCTCTAAATAAGTTTCTTTCTTCAGTTAGGCCAAGGCATTCCATTATCATTAGATGATGTAGTGTCTCGACTGTATGCAGTTGTTCACAGAATTGACAGTAAAATAGAGTTCTTGGGATCTGTGTTGGTATTGTGAGTAATTCTCACATGGGTAACTGGTTTAATCGTAATCTGAGAAATGGATCTCTGATGAGGGGATCTGGGAAGAGAGTAAAGTATTGTGGCAAGCAGTTGATTAGTCTATTGTCTAACTCGCAATTACTGTTCAATCAATATTTGTTTTTTGTATTGTGTTAATCCAATCTTTTTGTTGATGACACTTTTTTGCTACTTGAGGACGGTTTATGAGCATTTCCAAAGTAATATTATTCTCTTGAAGTTTTTGCTCTACGGCGTGTTTCCATGTTTTTCGCGCTGTATCAGCAATCTAGCCACTGTCTATTATAACCACTGTCTATTATAACCATAGGTTTATATCAATAGACACTCACCATTTGTGCACATTATATAGCAAACTGGCAAAAGGTGATTATGTAGGCCCTGGTCAAAATGATAAAACCAATTTTCTAGTTAAATGTACAGTATAGTATTACATCAATAGTTAGTTATACATCCTAGGCACTGATAATAAGAAACTGTTCCTATAAATTATAATCCACTGTATGCTTTTGAAAAATTAAACCAGCACAGTATCAATAGGATTGGTGAGATTACTTTAGGGATAAAAGCTCTCCCAATCAATTGAAATAATCTGTTTGGGTATTTAAATAGGTTCGAAAGCTTTGTAAGAGAATTTAAATAAGCAGCATGAAAGAGATTAAAAGCATAAAACAGCTGTAGACCTGAACTGAGAGTAGCGAAGGCACAACTATTATGCGTTGGAAACCCTAACCGCTTCAAAGGGGATGCAGCATATGGTTTAATGCACCCCAAAGAAATCTAGATTTACACGTATGAAAAACAGGGCTCTTTGTCATTTGATAACATCCAAATATAAATCATGTGGTACCAATGTGCCTCCCACTTGATGAATTAAGTCACCTTGGAGGAACTAAAATGCAGCACTGAAGGGCATTAGGACCTATGGATCATCGTAGATTCTCGTAGAGAGGTAACACATATCAATATTACTTCCACATCTTTGTGATTGTCAGGACTGGTGCTTCCTGTTTGAATGTATATATGAGTGCAGAGGAATATTATCCCGGAAGGATATCAGATTTCAAGAAGCCCTTTAATCCTACATATTTCTCAGATACCTCACACTCCATTGTCAATGTGAAATATGTCTGCATGGCCATTCATTTTGTTCATTTAAGTGATAAACTATGGAGTGAAACACTGAAGGGAATAAGGCCCAGGCATCTGCCTATACCTATATGCTGCAAGGTATACACACATTAATAATCTGGCTGTAAAGTTTGATAGCATATATTCATGGCAGTCAACTTTAGAGCATTTGCTTGATTGTGTGGTACACAAGGAAGTGCAGCAAAGCTGGATGTTGGGAACTAAGGGATCCATCCATACCCATATGCAGCTCAGTTACATCACATTACTAGGGTTAACGTGAGATGTGGATGTGTATCTGTATGGCTGTCAACTCAGGGACTCTTGTTTGATTTTATGAATGCCAGAGGAGGGAAAGCAGCCCATCAGTTATGTGGTATTATCCCACTGCCACCATATCTATAAAGTAGTGAAAGCAAGCGTCCCCAAACAGCACGATCCTCCCCGCAATGAGAGACAATGAAGGACTCTCCCAAAATGGGAATAAGGCCAAGACAGAGTGCGGATGAGCGTAAATGGGAGTTTATCAATCAGAATTGGGCATGCAAAGAACTCTGCAAACTCCGAGAGCGCTCTGTCTGACAATAGCAAAGACAGGCGTATATATTTACAAAAAACGTCATCAAAACCTACATACTATAGGGGGCACAAGTTCATTGGGATTGGGTGGCGACGACTAACTATAGGTGCTGCTGCGGCGTGGTTGGTCTTGGCTGAAGGACGTCATTGGTCACCCTCGTGGGTTGGGCTGGGCCTGGCAGGTCGGCTTGAGTTCATCCGGGCGGTGTTGGTGTGCCACTGCTGCCTGTGGCAGAGATGAATGCCTTTTCTGACTTACTTGCCCTCGGCCATGCACACCGCAGTCATTCAGTCATTTACAGTGTTATTCTCTTTAGTAAATCTTCCAATAGGTTATTTTATAGGTTAATGCAACACAGGAGGAATGCACCTTGTGAGGGGTCTGGAGGTAATATATCGAGGCCTGGTTACTCGTGGTCTGTTGACCGGGACCATAGGTCGAGGGGCTAAGCTTCGGGGACTGGGGCGGGTGGTACAGGTCTTTCTGTCTTGTTAGAAGTGGTTATGGATGTTTCGCTGTGTGTTGTCAAAGTGTTGGGTGTCCTGATTGCACAGGGCCATAAGTCTGAGACAGTCCGGTGGGTTGTGGGGTTTACGAGGGGGCGCTTGAGTTTAGACAAAGGTTTACTGCTGTGCTGTAAATAATGCAGGTGGCTGGCCGCGGCCTTGGGTGCTGCAGTGGGGCTACAAGTCTTTGAAGCGGCTCCAGACGGGTCGGGGGAGGCGTGATAACGCAGAGCGGGGCTCTGTTCTCATGTCTTGGCAGCCTTCGCAGAGAGGGAGGGGGATACATCGAGACCTTGTACGCATTCACAAAGGTATCTCCCTCGTGTGTTGCCGAATATAGGTAAAGACATCGCAAACATTTGAATACTTTCTATAATACTTATTTAAAATCACTTCAAAACATGCATTTAACCTTTGCCGGATGCGTCTCGATTATACCCAGTCCGAGCACCATATTTGTACATTATATTCTAGCAGCTACAGTGTTTTAGTTACATGCATATACATTCGCAGTAAATGAGGTAGTAGTTAGATCAGTGGAGTACATAGAAAATGACCCGCCACTGTACGTGACGGTGGTGGCACATAAGGGGCTTAGACATACACACATCATAAGTGCATTCTCGCGCATCCTTTACATGAGTTCATAGTATAGTTGCATTCGTTTTCTCGTGTATTCTAGCAGCATTAGCTTTAGTTATGGCGCAAAACCATGGGAGGTAGGCTGCCCAGTGATATACGCAACAAACAGATCCCTGGAGCGTTCCTTTATTATTAGTATCCACCCGCAAGGGTGTGAACTCGCCATTGCTTATATCATGGGAGCATGCTCTCTCATTTTAATACATTCTACAGGCGTTTGTAATATAGGAGATTTTGTGGAAGAAAACATACTTCGCAAGAGGTCTTGACATTAATATATACATATATATAAAGACTGTCTGCCATCTGATGACCATTTTGCCGTTCTTCTCATTGCTCAGGCCTGCTAGCCGGGTCATGCGGATAGTGATAGTACACTGCGGGAGGTGAACTGTTACAATGTTAGCGTATTGCGCTAGCTCATGTCCGTCTTGTTCGTGGGAACGTGCTCGCAGCGGATCTGCCAGGGTGCTGCGGCAACAGGGATGTTCTCCAAGGGTGGGGGCCGCGCTACAGTGCGCTGGGCTCACACCATCTTTACCGGGCAAAGAATGGCTTCTGGGCCTAGCTAAATTTGTGTTGTAATCAATACATGTGGGCACTCGATACGTGTGAGCAATGCCTCCAGTGGGTGAGCCCTCCACCACCTGGGCCCGGGTGGCATGAGGGAACGCCCAATGGGCCATAGCCCTCACCTGGGGAAGAAACGCAGGCGGGAGGGGTCTCCTGGACCAGTCCTCCCCTACATTTCCCCCCTTTCGTTACTTAAGTAACGAATTCTTTAAATCCTCTATCCACCTACATTCTGCTTCGTCCATCACCGCCTCATCCCATGCAGGAGTTCCTTTGATAGGCATCCATGCTCTGCACACCCCCCTTAAGCTCTCACCTCTCCTGGCGTATTCATCTGGAGTACACGTGAGATATATGCACCCACCATCTCCTTCCAAATCTACCCATACTTCCTCGTACCATTCTAGTATGCGGGGCTCTTTGATGGTGGTGTGCCACAGCTTATCTACAATATCCTTGTCGTGGTACATGGGCACCAGTTGGTACCTGGGTGTGTTGTCTACCCCTGTTTGTACTTGTGCTTCTTGCATCGTTTTTATTGTACCGTGTGAGTTGCCCATTGTCACCATCATCATTGCACCATTTGGTACTGCGTTAGCACAGACTCGAAGACCCACCTGGCATAGGCAGAAACTCAAAAGGAGGAACACCACAGCTGGCATCAAAAATTTCATCGTTGTTCCAAGCCATGAGGGGACCCAGGAGAAGATGTTATCGAACCATGTACTATCTTCTGCTCCACCTTCCATCTTCATTTTTTCTCCTAGGTTGTGGACTGCTTCGATCACATGGGACAGGGAGCCGTTCTCTGCGTCTTCAGAAGGTACGAAAGTGCAGCAGGCACTTCCTATTTTTCGGCAAACACCGCCGTCCATCGCCGTCAACAGGTCCAGGACATACCTGTTTTGCATGGTCATCAGTCGCAAGGCTCTTAGTTCGACCTTTATTATGTTAAAACCTTCTTCAGTGTCGTTTGCCAGCTGAATTAATTCCCAACGGGTTATCTGGAGCCATTTTGCGTTAGCCCTTGCTTGGACACTTGATACGAGCGAGGCAAAAAATGTTTCTGCTGAGCTGAATAATCAATATTTGTCTGGGATCTGAGCCAATAGTTCTGATGATGCCTTTGATATATAGTTTGATGCTCGTCTGTTACGGGTCAGCACCTCTCCCTTGCTTCCAGAAGACAGGACATATATTTGTGACTCTGAGGTTGGTTGGGCCACACTCTGCTGCATGCGCTCCTGTGTCCTTTGGCTCCCATCGATGTGGCTTTCTGGTATTTCCATTAGAGCTGAGTGCAGTGTGGCCATTGAGCAGCTGCCACTCCACGACGGGGGGAGGTGTAGGTACGCCTGGTTGCCACATACCCAATACGTGTCCATAAGGGCCGCTGTCCCTTTTCTTAGGTCTGGGATAGTGAGGGTTTTGTTGCACTTCTTGTTCGTCCCCATGGACGTTCTCCCCTCTCCTTTGAAACATAGTTCATAGTCTATTTCATTCTGCAACTTGAAAGGCTTTTCGATGGGCGTAACCCAGGTTAGTTTTGAAATGTGTTCCTTCCATACGGGTGTGCACGTTTCTTCTATCCATTGCAATTTCTCCGGTGCCACACCCCTCAGTGCTTCAGCTTTACACATTACTTCTTCGTTTTTCCACTTGTTATCAGAAAAACGTGTCCCTTCGATTGCAAAAAATGGTTCTTTCAGACATACAACCCCTGATGGTTTTGGGTAGCACGTTTTCTCGTTCTGCAGCATTTGAAAAGTCACTTCATGTGCCTGGAAGGTGTTCTTAATTCTGCACAACGTGAGATGAAGGAGACATTGGGCATCTATAATCGGCAACTCTCTGGGTAACAGTACTTTGGGTGTACCTGATGCGTGAGGGATGAGGGAGCAAACATAACAGCTCTCGTTTGTTGTTTGTTTAGCTGTGGCACTCATGTCTGCATACCACTTATTTGTTTGGTGGGGGTGTCGTGGGTCTTCCATCTTATCTAGACCTAGCCCATAGTACTCATCATACTTCCTCCTCCCTGCTTCCCTCTTCCGTCTATTGTTCTTATTCCTCATATACTTCCCGATTCCCTGGGCAAGGGACAAACTAGACCCCCCTTTCTCATTCCCGCCCCCCTTCACCCAGTCATCGTATAATATTTCATGTGTTTCTCTCATTCTTTGATTTTCTATCGCCGTGGGGGCAGGTTGGCTGGTGGGGGTATTATACAACCAGGATATGGCAGAGGGGTTTCGGTCGTTTAAGCTGTGAGCATTGTAATTAGACATCTCAGGTGGGGACAGTGTGTTATTTCGCCTTTTACCCTTTGGCCCTCCATCTTGTGAGATGACAACAGTGGACGACGTAGTATAGTAGCCCCACACAAGTTTAGTTCCGTCCCATATCAAAAAATCACCTTCCCGTGTAGTTGCATTGACACTGGCAGTTGTATTGGTCCCAGTAGTTGTGTTGCTCCCTCCCCCCTCGTTCATCTCGATAGAGATGAACGCTATGAACCAGTATGTAACCAGACCAAATAATAATGTAAAAAACAATATAATGCACGCAGATAGTCCACATTCATACGAATATATACATTTCACAGTTAACCACTCTCTAATTCTAGTAAATCTATCCGTTGCAGGCCGCCCGTTAGATGCCATGGAAGCTCCTGTTTTAAGATATAAAAGTGCATTGAGTGCATACATGTAAACATTTTGTTAGCACCATCAGTGCCAATATACATGTGACAGGGAATGGAAAGGGGTGGGGAGACAGGGAGGGGTATTCACAGACAAGGGTGTATACAGGCTATAATTTGGCATTCCATTAACCACATATATATATATGTATATTTGTATATACACTCAACCAGGTAAAAGTTAATATCTTTATCAGTTGTGCACTTATTCAAGTTTAGCACCAGCACATACACATAAGTTCATATTCAGTCATTCTGCTCAGTCGCATTGTTTGCTGTTGTCTGTGCCTCCCCATCTACCTCCTCTTGTACGTTGCTATATGCTTTCCGTACGTCGGTCAAGTGCACCCAGTACCTCAATCCCTTAACCTTCACTGCCGTGGGCGTACAAAATATTACTTCGTATGGGCCATGGAATCGTGGTGCATTCCACCGACGTACAAAGCTTCTGACATAAATCCAGTCGCCTGGCATCAGCTGTAGCTGTTGCCCCGGCTCCGTAACAGCGCCTGTTACATTTCCCTCTTCTCTAGTGAAGGGTGGGGAGAGTTGCTTTGATATCACGCGCGCTGCCCTTGTCAATTTCTTTAAATAATCTGTGAACTCATCTCCCAATATTGCGGCGCTTCTGTGAGCGTCTGAGTGTTCGCGCAGTGGCGAGTGTGTTGTGTTCATCCGTCTCCCAGTCACGATCTCGTGCGGGGACAAATGGTGGTCTTTGCTTGGCTGATTTCGTAACTCAAATAGCGCGAGCGGTAGGCAGTAAATCCAATTCTTCTTTAATGAGAAGCATAGTTTTGATAGCCTGCATTTCAACAGTCCGTTCATCTTTTCCACTATGCCATTACTTTGAGGATGATAAATCGAACATAATTTGTGTTTTATTCCCAATAATGTAGTGACTTCCTTAAAAAGCTCATTCACAAAATGAGTGCCTTTGTCTGAGCGAATCACGTCACAAATTCCCCAGCGTGGGAATACTTCTCTTACTAGGAACTTGGCGGCGTTCTTGGCATCCGGTCGTGCGCAAGGTCCTGCTTCCACCCACCTTGAGAATGGGCACACAACCACGATCATGTACCGTGCGCCATTACACCTTTCCCCCATGTCTGCGTAATCTATATGCAGTTCCTTGAATGGGCCAATGGGTTTAGGAATTGTTCCCCGTAGAGTGCGTAATGTCATCCCTGAATTGTATATTTGGCATGTTGTACATTCCATTGCCAATCGAGACACATGCTCCTGGAGACAGGGCACGAACCATTCTTCCTGTATTTCTGCTGCGATGTGTTGTTTGGTGTTATGTGCAGGGAAGTGTAGCTGTTGAAATGCAATTTCTAATAGCTGTATTGGCATTACCACTTTCCCCGAGTTATTTTGCCGCCACAGCAGGTCTGTTCCTGACTTGCTGCACCCTCGCTTTGTCCACAATAGTTTTTCCTCTGCACTGGCTCCTTCCTGCAATTCTATTATTTGTGGTATGGGCATCATATTATATCCCTCTGGGGGCTCTTCGTTTGTTTTGTCCTTAAGCATGTATTCACCTGTGTCATTTTTCTGAAAATAGGAAGCCTCCTTGGCGGCAGCGTCCGCTGCCGCGTTCCCTAAAGACACAACATCTGTGTTGGATGTATGTGCTTGGCACTTTACTATTGCTACTGCTGTAGGGTTTTGCAGGGCCTCAATTAACTCTTTCAACAATTCTGCATGCTGTACTGGTGTTCCGTCTGCCCGCCTAAATCCCCTACGCCCCCATCTTGCCAGTCCTCCATGTACTGTCGTTGTCATGTAAGCTGAGTCTGTGTATATCGTCACTGCACAACCTTTTGCTGCATGTAGTGCTTCTATGAGCGCAATCAGTTCTGCTGCCTGTGCGGAGTAATGTGATGGGAGACGGTATTGTACCAGTGTTTCATACTCACCGTCTTCTAACCTCACCACTGCCATGCCAACGTGTTTTTCTCCCATGTCCACGTCAATTGATGCGGACCCATCCACAAAGTACACTTCCCCCTCGCTTAGAGCGTTCTCACACACCACTGTCTCCTCCCCTCTTTCTCCTGTGTAAGTTGCGCAATCGTGGTTCTGCATGTCTTCGAGCGTGCACGCTTCTGTAATGAATGTGGCGGGGTTCACTGTCTTGCATCTCACTATATGGATGTTGGCACTGAACAGTATAATCTCGTAGGCGGTCGCCCGCTGTGTGGTCAGTGTGCTTTTTGATCTCTCAAGTATTGCAAATAATGAATGTTCCACAAACAATGTTACCGGGCAACCCATTACTATGGTGGCACTTTTCTCAATCGCGAACGCGGCTGCAGCGAGTGATTGCTCGCACGCGAAATGGCCCTGCATCACGGCATCTAAAGTGCCACTATAGTAAGCCAATGGCTTGTGTCCTAAGGACGTTTTTTGTGTCAGAACTGCTGTCATCAGTGTTTCTTTGCAGTGTGCGAATAGGTAAAACTCGCGTCCATAATCAGGGTTTGCGAGTACTGGGGCGCTTGAAATCAAATCTTTTAATGTCTGGAAAGAGGAACTCATCTCTTCCGTCTATTCCATCTTCCTGTTCTCCTGTTGGGCCACCTTTAATGCTTGTAATAGGGGCCTGGTGTATGCCGCATAATCTAATATCCATGCTCGGCAGTAATTGCACATTCCCAAAAATGTCTGCATGTCTTTTACTGTTGTGGGTTCTCTTACTGATCTTATGGCTTCTACCCTGTCTGGTATTATTCTTTTCCCATCTCTCGAAATCAGCTGTCCTAGGTACAGGACCTCTGTCAGACAGTATTGTAGCTTTCCCTTGTCCACTTTGTACCCCTTGTTGGCCAGCAAAGTCAGTAATGTTATGGAATCTGTTCTGCATGTCTCTTCGTTTCGTGCGCAGACTAGTAAATCGTCTACGTACTGAATAATGGCGCTCTCAACTGATAGGTTTCCTAGGTCTTCATGTAATACGCGGTTGAAGATGCTTGGGCTCTTGCAGTACCCTTGTGGTAATCTGCAATGTTCATATCTTTTACCCCCCAGTGTGAAGGCAGTAAGGTATCTACTCTCTTCAGCTAGGGGTATAGAGAAAAATGCGTTTTTCAAATCCACTACTGTGAAATGTGATGCCTCTTTCGGGATGCTGCATAGTATTGATGCGGGGTTCGGGACTAGAGGGAACTCCTTCTGAATTACATCATTGAGGGGGCGTAAGTCTTGTATCATCCTCCAAGACCCCCCTTTTGCTTTTTTGATTGGATAAATACAAGTGTTACATGGGGAGTTTGAAGGCACTATTATCCCTTGTGCTAGTAGGGCATTTATTGTCTCTGTTATCCCTTCTTCAGCTTCACGAGACAGAGGATACTGTTTAACTCGTGGTAAAATTGCTCCTTGCTTTAGCTTTATTACCACAGGCTGTACTCCATGCAACAGTCCCACATCATGGGGGCCTGTTGTCCATAAGTTGTTTGGTACGAGCCTCATGTCATCATCAAAAAAGGACGGTGGTGCTCCTACCACTGTCATCAATTGGACGGGGGTCTCCCTTGCTTGTATTAAAATGTCACAGGGCATCGCTATTTCCATTACTATCTCACCATCCCCTTCCGTGTCTGAAAAGAGATCCTCATCTGTTACCTCTCGCAGGGCGATGTTGGCGTTTGTGCACAGCACTGTGCGCCACTCACACCCTTCCTCATCCACTCCAATCACAGCGATTCTCTTGGCTGACACTTGCACAGCGTGCAAGTCTAACGATACCACTGATCCTGGTGCTGTGTTGGGACATACTATGGGGCGGAAGAGGAACTCCGTCGGAATCCTCCAGTCCATGCTTCTTAGCTCGGGAATTATGAGGGCCAGAGTCTTCAGCCCTTTGATAAACATTTCCTCATTTTGTGGCAGCCCTCGTATTTCTTGCGTGGTTGTGTAGGCTTGCACTACCAACATCGCACGCAAGGGGCATATCCCGGGTGTGGAACACACTATCCCTCTCTCGGTAAATGATATGGTCATGTTGAGTTTACTCAGGAGATCCCTCCCTAGCAAGTTAATTGGGGAATGTTCGTAATACAATAAGGGTGCCTTCACAGTCTTACCCCCCACTGTTACATCCAAAGCTTCTGTGTAAGGAACTTCAACTACAGCCCCAGAGAACCCCTGCGTCTCTAACTTCCTGTTAGATAACGCGAATCGGCCTTCTTTGATACATGATTTCTCCGCTCCCGAATCAACCATGAATATAAACTGCTTGTCTCCTATCTCCGCCCCTACCAATGGTTCCTCTGCTGCATTGTAGGTGGTGGATAGAACTGGACACGCAAGCGTTCTCTGTGGGCTGTCCTATGCGGGGTATCTCGTCGCCCCTCCCTCACTAAAGACATTCCCTGAAACTACCGACATGCCGCTGTAAGGTGCTGGCGCGGGGGCCCCGTTTGCTGTTGTCGCGAAAGGGTTACCTGGCGTGTATTGCATACTGTCATTGTTTTGGGGGTGGTTCTGCGTCCTATACTGGTGTCCCTGTTGCTGGCCCGTGGTACCCTGGCCGGGGTTTCTTAGTTGCTGCTGTCCCATTGGGAGACCATACGGGCTTCCCGGGTGTGGATGACCATAATTCTCCTCCTCTTGGAACCCATTGTTTTGTCTACTTCTGCACTCCCTGGAGTAATGTCCCCATCGTCCACAGTTCCAGCAACTCCCCTGGGGGCCCCTGGGACCCTGCCATCCATTTCCTCCCATTCCCCCATACCCCTGTCCGCCTCCTCTTCGGCCCCTGTACCCACCTGGTCCCCCTCGAGGGGTCCACTCTTGCCACTGCGGACTTCCACCTTGCTCGTGCTCAGTCCACTGCCGCTGTGCTGTTCCTGCCCAATTAGTCGCCACCCTTCCTTGGAGTGCTATCAGCCCCTCCTCCTCATCATCTCCCTCTCTACTGTGTGGGAGCGCGGCTACTGCTGCTGCAACCTTCACTAACTTTGACTGTACTAACTTCGCCTCGTCTGCCAATCTTTTCTGCGCCACCTCCTTCTCCCTCTCCTTGATTCGTTTACAATGGTGTACTATTATGCTCTGAATTTCTGGCCATCCCTTTGCTTCAATACCTGCTATTTTGTCAAGTGCCTTCTGCACTTCCTTTGGGAGCCCTCTCTTTATAATAAAATAAAACAAAGATGTCGATTGATACCAGGGCGTGCCCGTTTCTGCTCTCCACATCTCTTGGACCTGAAAAATGTAATCCATAGCCTCCTCCCCGTCATTCATTGTACACTGCATCACTGACTGCAAGACCGGTGTGTCTGGGAATGTTTTGCGTAAGGCATCCCACACCCTGGCACGCACTGTGTTAAAGGATGCCCCATCATGGCGGTCACAGTCTAACGTTACTCCCGGGAAACCGGCCTTAACCCATACCCTTTCAGCCTGATCGCCCACTGCTGATACGAGTAGACTTTTTACATCTCCTATGGCTAGGGGTACCCCGGCAGTATGTTTCTCAAAGGCATATATCCACTTACTTGCCCCCCCTGACAACGGGGGCAATAGCTTTAATAAATTGGCTTTATCCATCTGCGCCCATGGGATATAGTTAGGCCTCCCTCCTCCCCTGTGTATCAACGGGAGCTGTAGCCTTCCCTTTGTCGTGCCCTCCGGACCCGTTTTGGCTGCTGATGTTCCCAGTGATGCCATTTTTCCCACTCTGTTCCTTAGTCGCCACGTCCACTCATCATCCAGGGTTCTCAGTGAACACGTACCTTCCTCTCCTTCGCTTCCCCCTCCCATCGCCATACTCAACCTGTCGCTTTCTTCTACTTCATCCCTTATATCACACAGCAATTCCTCTCTAATTCCCCCAAGCCTTTCTTCGCTTACAACATCTCCCTCTCTGGGCCCTACTTCTATTATTCGAGTTGGTTCTTCCTCAATTCTGAACAGAATCTCGCCCTTTTTCCACCCCTCTTTGGGCTTTCTATTTTCACCTGGCGCTCCGGACGTACGCCCTGATCTAGTTCCATCTAGTGCTGTTCGGTCGCATATGTCTTTTATCCTCGAGAGCTCATTCTTTGCTATCGTCAGTCTTGATTCTAAATCATCTGTGAGTTTCTCTACATCTACCCTTTGTGCGCCTGCCTGGGCTCGCTCCCTCGTGCTTTCATATGGCGGAGGTGCCGTGGGGCGGTGGGGTGTATCATCTTTAGGGGGAGGTATGTAAGTGGGGTCACTGTACCCCTCTGCGGGCACAGGCTTCTTTATTATCGGGTACAAACTTATTACCTCTACTGGTGGCGTTACACTTGAGCCTTCTTTGACATCTCTTTGTATTAGTAATGGATTGTCTGTGGTGGACGGGAGATCAGCATTTAGTGCTGGTGTCTTGGGCGGTGGTATCTCTTCAAATAACCTCCAGAGATCCAATATTTCCCTCCTATTTTGCAGCTGCTTTCCTTTGTATTTTAGAAAAATGCATGTGGCCATCGTATCCAGGACACTTTTATCAAACGACCCTCCCTCGGGCCAAATCTGAGGTAACCCCTCCCACTTTAGCTCGGTCACCCATTGGTTGTGATATTTTTTAATCCGCTCCACGTATCCCGGGAGATTCTTACAAATATGTGATAAGGGTGTTTCAGCCCCCATCTCTGTGCCCTCCTAATGCTGGTGTGTCTCAGTGTGTTTGCAACTACAATGTAAATGTAGTATCAATATTATCCTTTAAATTTTACTTCACACTCGATGTTGGGTTCCTTTGGGTTCTTCCCCTCCCTGACTGCACAATACAAAAATGGCCGTACACAATGTCTATTCTGTTCTCTTTGAGGGGCACATACAAGAGCAACCCATCCTTTATTGTGACAATGTCAACCTGGAAATCAAAAAGGTACTCACTCACTTCACTATAAAAAATTTTATCCGACCACACTTGTCATAACCATTTAACTATTATACATTTATGACCGCTCACACATTCACAACATCAAAATCTCTTCTATCACATACGAGGTGCACACACCTCTTGGCACCATTCACCATTCAAGCTGCCCTCCCTTTCCTCCCTAGCCGGCTGTCCCTGTTCGTCTCATTTAAATATCTAGACGCGTATATATATATATGTAGATATTAACCTGTTTTTCCCCCCTTCTAATAGGACTCTTTTTCTTTTACTGTCTCCCTAAGTTTGTGCTAATCACAGTTCTTTATTCTCCCCCCCCTACCCTTAAGAAAGGAAAAAAAAAGTAATAGCGGTCTCTAATGTACTCTCAATGTCCCCTTTTGCTGAACACTTTTATTTTATACTCCACTTCTTCATATATTCCCAGTACTAGTCAAGATAGCACTATGCGGCGCCGCCTTCCACCCCCTTTCGGAGCTAGGTTCCCGTCACTTTTATCTCTTATTCACCTCTTAATCCTAATGGCCATATGCAAAGAAAAAGCAAGGAAAATTTAAGATGATCCTTAGTAGATCTGCGTACCCCCTCTTCGTTTCCTGTCCTACACTTCACTCCCCGCTCCCTTTAAGATCGCTCGCACTCAGTACTCACGTGCCCGTCTTGAACCGATAGTCTCCGAAACTGGGTCCGTCCAGGCAGTGTCGCCGTCAGCTCAACAGTCAGCCCCGGCTCCGGCGAGCGGTACTCAAAGGGGATTTTTCAACCGGGATCCCGTACCCCCTCTCTATTGAGTGCGCACTTCTTAGTGTACCGGTCGCCGTTGGCGGGCAGCCTCCCGGAGCCGGCTCACCGTGCGTATCCCTTTTCGACCGGAGATTCTCGTGCCAAAAAGGAGACGGTTATAAGGAGTTAGGAAGAAATAAAAATCACGCTATCGGGGTCACCACTGAAAGCAAGCGTCCCCAAACAGCACGATCCTCCCCGCAATGAGAGACAATGAAGGACTCTCCCAAAATGGGAATAAGGCCAAGACAGAGTGCGGGTGAGCGTAAATGGGAGTTTATCAATCAGAATTGGGCATGCAAAGAACTCTGCAAACTCCGAGAGCGCTCTGTCTGACAATAGCAAAGACAGGCGTATATATTTACAAAAAACGTCATCAAAACCTACATACTATAGGGGGCACAAGTTCATTGGGATTGGGTGGCGACGACTAACTATAGGTGCTGCTGCGGCGTGGTTGGTCTTGGCTGAAGGACGTCATTGGTCACCCTCGTGGGTTGGGCTGGGCCTGGCAGGTCGGCTTGAGTTCATCCGGGCGGTGTTGGTGTGCCACTGCTGCCTGTGGCAGAGATGAATGCCTTTTTTGACTTACTTGCCCTCGGCCATGCACACCGCAGTCATTCAGTCATTTACAGTGTTATTCTCTTTAGTAAATCTTCCAATAGGTTATTTTATAGATTAATGCAACACAGGAGGAATGCACCTTGTGAGGGGTCTGGAGGTAATATATCGAGGCCTGGTTACTCGTGGTCTGTTGACCGGGACCATAGGTCGAGGGGCTAAGCTTCGGGGACTGGGGCGGGTGGTACAGGTCTTTCTGTCTTGTTAGAAGTGGTTATGGATGTTTCGCTGTGTGTTGTCAAAGTGTTGGGTGTCCTGATTGCACAGGGCCATAAGTCTGAGACAGTCCGGTGGGTTGTGGGGTTTACGAGGGGGCGCTTGAGTTTAGACAAAGGTTTACTGCTGTGCTGTAAATAATGCAGGTGGCTGGCCGCGGCCTTGGGTGCTGCAGTGGGGCTACAAGTCTTTGAAGCGGCTCCAGATGGGTCGGGGGAGGCGTGATAACGCAGAGCGGGGCTCTGTTCTCATGTCTTGGCAGCCTTCGCAGAGAGGGAGGGGGATACATCGAGACCTTGTACGCATTCACAAAGGTATCTCCCTCGTGTGTTGCCGAATATAGGTAAAGACATCGCAAACATTTGAATACTTTCTATAATACTTATTTAAAATCACTTCAAAACATGCATTTAACCTTTGCCGGATGCGTCTCGATTATACCCAGTCCGAGCACCATATTTGTACATTATATTCTAGCAGCTACAGTGTTTTAGTTACATGCATATACATTCGCAGTAAATGAGGTAGTAGTTAGATCAGTGGAGTACATAGAAAACGACCCGCCACTGTACGTGACGGTGGTGGCACATAAGGGGCTTAGACATACACACATCATAAGTGCATTCTCGCGCATCCTTTACATGAGTTCATAGTATAGTTGCATTCGTTTTCTCGTGTATTCTAGCAGCATTAGCTTTAGTTATGGCGCAAAACCATGGGAGGTAGGCTGCCCAGTGATATACGCAACAAACAGATCCCTGGAGCGTTCCTTTATTATTAGTATCCACCCGCAAGGGTGTGAACTCGCCATTGCTTATATCATGGGAGCATGCTCTCTCATTTTAATACATTCTACAGGCGTTTGTAATATAGGAGATTTTGTGGAAGAAAACATACTTCGCAAGAGGTCTTGACATTAATATATACATATATATAAAGACTGTCTGCCATCTGATGACCATTTTGCCGTTCTTCTCATTGCTCAGGCCTGCTGGCCGGGTCATGCTGATAGTGATAGTACACTGCGGGAGGTGAACTGTTACAATGTTAGCGTATTGCGCTAGCTCATGTCCGTCTTGTTCGTGGGAACGTGCTCGCAGCGGATCTGCCAGGGTGCTGCGGCAACAGGGATGTTCTCCAAGGGTGGGGGCCGCGCTACAGTGCGCTGGGCTCACACCATCTTTACCGGGCAAAGAATGGTTTCTGGGCCTAGCTAAATTTGTGTTGTAATCAATACATGTGGGCACTCGATACGTGTGGGCAATGTCTCCAGTGGGTGAGCCCTCCACCACCTGGGCCCGGGTGGCATGAGGGAACGCCCAATGGGCCATAGCCCTCACCTGGGGAAGAAACGCAGGCGAGAGGGGTCTCCTGGACCAGTCCTCCCCTACAGTAGCTTGCCCTAAATGTTCCAATGTCCTCTGCTTGATGGTTTCAAAGTATGAATGATTGGGAAGGGGGTGTAGCATTAAGGGACTAATGACCCAGGAAGTCATTCAGCTCCCCCATGGGGTGTTACATTATCCAACTGCCAGCATTCCAGTAGAGTGTGTCACCATAACTACAAGGTAGCCTGCCCTAGAAGCATGTCTGCATGGGTATTTCCTACTTATTTGCACTAGTGATACAGTCAACTTTTTTATACAAAAGCAAAAACACAATACGCTCCTTGGTATAAAAATAATTGACTGTATGAGCACCAGATCCCCTAGCCATAAAAGCTACGCACGTTAAGAAGTTATAATACCATCATGTACCCGTCAAGCCACAGATCAGGATTCACATATGAGAGACGGATAACCAGAGTCTCCTGCAAGCCACAAACAGTAGCAGACGTTGGAATCAAGCTCCATTTGTCCACTTCCTGGAATTAGGGGACAAGTTCACAAACATACCAAAGATTGATCCCAGTTTCACTGAAAGCAGATCTTCTCTGGTGGCAGTCTGAGAATAATATGGTAAGCCATTCCCAGTTACATCCGATTCCCCTTACCATAGTTCTCAGGGTATACAATCAGATGCAAACGCTCTAAACACTCTGGCCATAATTATAAGTATGGTGGTTTTGTTTGTAATATATTAAGAAAACCTTGCCTTTCCTTGTCACCGTTCATAACCATTCCACAAGGGTTGTTTATCTATGCAGCGTAGTGTCACTGTTTTCCTCCATGATGGCCTACTTCCGGATGCGCCGTCGTCACGAAACTGCTGACCAATAATGATCGTTCCTCGGTCAGGCTAAGCTGTCATTCGTGTATCTGAAATCGTGGGATGCATTCCGGCGTTGATAAACCCCGGAGCACACGCTTTGCATTGAATAAATAAAGTTGATTCTTCTGTGCATGCTGGACATTCGTATTCATCCCATCAGCTGATCTAGAGCACGGTAGAGCACGCATACCACGTTCCAAGGTGCTTTCTTCAAACATCACTCATTCGTTCCTAATACCAGCAAACAGAGGGTTCAGACTCTGACATATTGGTGTATTCATTTGAATTAACACTGTTAAACTGCCTGACTAGAAAGTTGCCATTGTATGGGCAAGAACCAAATTAAGTAAGAGATTTAGGAAATAAAGCAATATCATATACACACCAGCCATGAAGAGGGGAGGAGCTCGGCAGCCACTAGTCCATATGTAACATAGAGGCAGATTCCTTTCTTGACATTTCCAGCCATTGCATTGCCTCTTTGGTTTCAGAGGTAGATGTATCACCATCTGGCAGGCATACATTTATTTTGTTGACTTTGTCAAGGTATACTTTAATACCAAATTCTGTTAAAAGCTGAATCAAAATTAAAGCAATACTTAAAGATTTGAAGCACAAAGGAGATAATATAGTTACCTTCTGCTTTTTCCTCTATCCCCACTAATCTTAGATTTTTACCCTGTAGTTTTAACTCCAATTGCAGGCATTTCTCTTTCTGTAGTTCCAGCTTCAGATTGTTATAGGCTCTGAAGCTTCCTGCAATTTCTGCACCCATGGATATTGAGCCTTTTTCAAGAGCAGTAACCCTGCAGTCCAGTTGGGATACCTTCAGATTAAGTTCAGCCATGGATGTCGTAACCTCTCCAACATCTTGACCCGCATTCAGTGGTAAAGTATAGATGTCTTGAGAACTGGGGATTTCGTTCATCTCCGATGTCTGTTTTGACTTCTTGGGGATTGGGTTTTCAGCCACCTCAATTTTCTTTTTTGAGTTCATATCTGTTAATTAAATATTGAAGGAGAGGGCCCAGGAACTGCAGTATGAAGCTGCTGCTTCAGTGACCAGCATTCAGGAATCCACTTAGCTGCAACAGTATGGAAGCAAGCTGGAATTCCCTTAAGGTAAAGGCCTTAAAACACATATTAACAATGATGTTGATGCCCAGACGCCCCCCCCCCTCATCATTATAGTACGTGTTGTGTTTACATGCCTCGTTCAAATGGAATTCAGTCTTTAGTCCCTTAGGAAAAAGACCCAAACGCATTTGTTAGAAACAATGTTGATTCCCAGACTGTAGAAATTGCAGAGCTGCTAGCAGAAGCAGAGGCCCCTGCAGTCCCTGATTTGTGACTGGCCAGCATCAGGGAGTCACCACTTGCCCTGGGGCTCCCCTGCAATGTAGGGGTTTCAGTGGCCTCTGTTGCACCAGTGAGTGAAGGATCACCACTCCACTAAAGGATGAACACATATGCTTTCAAACTAGACCTCTGCTTGGGTGAATCATTGTAAAACACCCATCCATGTGTTTAAATGGCCAGGATAAACACAAAAAAATATTTTCGGATTTGGCAAATGCATGCCATAGCAATTCTAGTTACCATGTCAACCAGAGCCTACTTCTGAACACTGATGCTTCTTTCCTATGTTATCAATGCTTTGCCACAAGCACAATGTGAAGTAGTACACAAGTACATCAATCAAATACTATAACAAGCAGTATGGAAAGCAAACTAGCTCATGAAACAAACATTCAAAATGCGTAAACATTTATACTTGCTTCTGAAAGATGGTTGCCACTACAACAGAACTTTCACCTTGATACACTCATTCTGCATCACAGAGTAGCTGACTGAGCCCAGGGGCCCTCTAATGTGTATTTTCAAGACCTCTGCCAGAAAGCTAAAACTCGACCCCCACTGCTCTTAAATACTTGGGGATCCACCTATCGCAGAACCTTAATGATATGATCCCAGAATATATAGATCATTTATGGAAGGCTGTATCATCAGACATGATTAGGTGAAATAAACTGAACCTACTGTGATTGGTTTTAAATCATTAAAATGGTGATTATTACAACATGTAATTATATTTCCAATATGGTGCAGCTCTGTCACCCGAAGACGTTTTTCAAAGATATAAATAAACGATTTAAAACATTACTATGAGGTAAATCCAGACCGAGGATAGGCATGGATAAGGTTTTTGCAGGACCCCAAGGAGGAGGATTGCAAATGCCCCATGCAGAGCTCTATTACCTTTCCCATCGCTTGGATAACATGGCCCACATATTCCCAGACCCTGATGAAATACCAAACTGGGAGCTGCTCTAAAAACATATATTACAAGCTCCCCCCGCAATTGTCCTCCTTTTTGGGACAAAGCAAGAATTACTGCACCACCAGTCCTAATTAATCATGTAGAAGATGGATAACAGTACATGCACTCTTGCAAATTGACCCTTATCTACACCTGGAAGCACCCATTTGGAACTCCTGGAAATTGAAATTTGACAGAGGCAGGTTTAAAAAGCACACGTGGACATCTGCTGGTATCCACAGGATAGGAGATGTGTAGGAATCGTAATAAACGAGTATTGTTTGACATTTTGCAACACATATTGTCAATTTCACACAACCAAAGATGGAAATACATGCAGTTTACAGTCTGTTCAGAGAAAACTTTGTGATTAAGCAGATACACAGGCATCTTCTCACCAATAGCCACTAGTGCAGTACAAAATTCCAGTTCCCTTCTGGTACTATTTCCAGTCATTGTATATTGGAGATAGCAGTTTACATCATCTTCTCTGTTCTTGATTTTCTATTGAGTATTTTCGCGAGGTTTCATACTATCCCCATGATCTTCAAAGAGATTGTATAGCTAAATCCTTCTAGATATAAACCTGTCCCTCAATGAGGTATTCCTTTAGTATTAGAGGCATTGACAAAATAACATGGTGGTATTTTCATCCAAAATGAGAATTGATGATTTGGGAGCTCAGTGGTGCAGGACCCCTTTTCATGTTTCTGTGCCCTTATCTTATCGCGCCTTGAAACACTTGTGTATAGTCACATTATAAATGCCACATCATATCATATCATAAGTTGACCTCCAGTGTTTTTTCCGCAAAAAGTGTTCATCATTTCACTTGCTGCAAGACATGGTTCTTCCATCCTTGGTTGGTTTGTCAGATTCCAAGGACGAAAGGAAAGTGACTCTCCTGTATGTTAGGAATGCAGTCTAGTTATATAGATTGAACACTCAGAAATGCTTCAAAGCTGTGATCTATATGGCTTTGACGTTAACAGAGTTGCAAACCAGCATGTTCCCCTTTCAGTCATTGCACCAGAGTGGTGATTCTGAAGGCATATGTGGAAGATGTTCAACCTCTCACCCTAGAGGGTAGGTCAACCAGGGACATTGCTATTTCTTGGGCGGCAGTGATGGGGTTCCCATGAGTGATATTTGTCATTCAGCAACATGGGCATGTCCATGTGCTTTCATCAAGCATTGTACTGGCATCAGTGGAAGTGAATGTGGGCATCCCTGTGCTGGAGTCTGTAATGCCATTGTGAATGTATATTTGTATGATATTGTAGTGGTTTCGTGATGTCCTTGTTTCCTGTCAAAGCAAGGTCTATGGTATGTCCTTCCCATATCCATATCTGTGTGCGTGGATGTCATTTTAGGAATCATAATGTCATGTGAAGATTGTGGTACAGTTACCTGGGTGATGGAGCACTAGTGGGCCCTACATTAATGTGTATAGTTGTCTGCATCTTTCTTACCTGAAGTAGACACTTCATTTGTATGATGAGTTGGTGTCATAAAGACGAGTGGGTGAACATTGTGTTTTTTTCTGTGGTGGGGAGCAGCTGTCATCTGGGCCCATGAACCCCCTTTAAGCAAAGCTCACCATCCAGGAGAGAAGACGTGTACTCCAGCAAAGTCTGTCCTCAGAAGTGTCAGCTCACCAAATTGACATGAGTGGGGTGGGGACCTAGAGCAACTGGAGTGACTTTCAGTACGTCGTATGCAGATTTCTTTTAATGGGCAGCATCTGATACAACCCCAAGCCCAACAGTTCCTGTCTCAGGGACAAGAAGCCAGCTGGTTTTCAATACAATGTGTTTACTTAAACTTTTCAAATCCAGCCAGGTAACTCCCTACTCCAATTGCATTGGAGTATACTTGAGCAACAGTACAGTCAAATTGGTTATTCAAGCACTGATAAGCAAACTCAAACATCTATTATGCCAGTTTTTCCACATAACATGTGTAATATAATTGCCCCATTTTTCACTGATTCTAAGCAGACTTTAAAAAACCAACAGGTTGGACGATTTTGAGAATAAGACTTCAAATCGCATACATTTCTAATTGTCAAAATCAGACTGTCAAAATCATAACAATTGTAAAATATGTTATCCATCTGAGCTATATTTCCGAACCACTAACTAAGTAGTGCTTCTCAACATCCCCTTAAATGTTCAACTTTTCAACAAATGCATATTATGTGTTCAGCGGTGGACTTGGACACAAAAGAGGCCCTGGAAATCATTTTAAAAGTGACCCCTTTTTAAAAAAGTTTGGCAAGCACAACCACTTTCCCATAACAATATTTAAAATTATAAGTCCCGTGATGCAGAGGCCCACCGAGAAATATCCAGAGTTCCACGTAGGCCTTTCCACTCCTGTATATTGTGTGATGTTTTTACCCATGCATCCGAGCCCTACCAAAAAAAAAACCTGTGCATTACTGGCATTGAAAACATCATGATGGCCAGAGCTTCCCAGAAAATGCCCAGGGAAATGCATGAAGAATAGGCTGCCACCCATTTTTGCCGATGTTATGGGCACAGAAGGGCACTGCCTAAAACCACCATTGGACTACCCACACAGTAGTCTGAAACCGTTGGGAATGGCAATGCTGATTGCCAAAAGCAACCTAGAACTGTGGGGAATTCATTTTCTTAAATCCCAAAAATGGTTGCATTACCAGTACTCACCACTATCAGAAAGCCGGCGTTTTAAAACCACCAGACTTTTGTGTAAAACTGAATAAATGAACCCAAAGCAGGCCAAAGAAAGACTTACTGAGAGGTGGATACAATGTAAAGTTATATTCTGAAGTGACTTGAAGGTTTATAACAAGACTGGCTGAGCTCTGCAGGTCTGCAGCGGCCTAAACTGAAACTGGATTTAAAATTACCAAAAATCGAAATGTGTAAATAAACTGAGGGACAGACTTGTGACTGCCACATAGTTTGTCACTGTTAAAATGTCATAGTTTTGAACTTAGAATCAGCATTCTAGCTGCATATGTAAAAATTGTTAGTTTTATTTGAATGCAGAAAACTGGGTAACTAAAAGTGACATTAGCTGGGGCCTGGCTTAAGGAACTGGATTCTGTCTGACAACTTCCCCCCAATTGGAGTGAAACTGGATCCACAGCAGTTCTCAGGCCTGGCTGCATTCTGAGGGGAGGTTACCCCTCTCTGATTGAATTACCAAGGGACTGCTAGAGACTAAACAAAGGACGCAGGCAGAGGGTTTATTGGGGGGAGGCCATAAATGGCTTCCTCTTGAACAATGGGCCTTCCAGGGCCCAGGCAGATGGTTTATTGGGGGAATCGTAAAATAGCTTCCTCTTGGCAGAAGCTGGGAGGGGCAGGGTCTCTGAGCTTGGCAGAAACTGGATAAACTGGTTTCTCCACCATGTGACCTGGGAAGACACACCCCTGTTGGCCAGAATATGATTTTAAGAAAGATGTATAACTCATGGTGCGGACTTGTCAAAATTATTTAAATGATACCGTAATCACGATTCTCGCACTCGCGAATTTTGCCGATTTGGCCCGATTTCTTTACTTGTAAAAAGATAGCTGCTTTTGCCTGAACTGCTAAATTTCGTTTGCCTCTTAAGAACCATCCCTGAATCATTGCTAGAGTGAGCCTGAACTCATATTAACTAGATACCACTCACCCTGAACCCCCTGAAGGGAATTAAAAGTATTTTCAGCATATTCTCGCTGCATTGTCACCATATTCAAAGGATTTTGCCTGTGTTTCAACTTCTATCCGTAGTCTATGCTCGCTGGGGTGTACTGAATTACATTTGATTGCATGTCTGAGAACTGTGTGCTACTCTTCATTTCCTTACATTGTATAAGGGGGGGGGGAGTGGATTGCCAGAGAAAAGTGATTACATTGTTTTGTTGAAATCATATTGAGTATTTTCTGTACTGCCTTTCATTCAACATTGCATCCATCTGAACTTATATAAAGCATTCTCTATCACCTTATTCTTCTGTTCCTATTCACAGGTGTGCTGGTGCCACACTATCCATTATTGATTACTGCTCAGATTCAGTGTGATATTCAATTATTAATTCATTATAAAAGTGTGATATATATATATATATATATATATATATTGTTTAAATTCTCAAATAAACCTTTTAAACTTGCAAAACAGAACTACTTCTTGGCTCAGTGGGGTCAGGGGGATTCCAAGAGAGGGGTGTTATATAGGGGTAGTCATCCAGAACTCATGAACTGGACATAAAGATATATCAATAAGGGTTTCCATTCAGTATCCCAGACTAGGCATTGACTTAGCTGTAGTGCTGGATTGAATCCTCTTACAATATATTCCAGAATATATGGGAACAGTAAACCCTACTCTCTCTTCGTTTTTAATGGCTCAATCCCCTTATCAGCAACAACACCCGCTCAGTAGGTCTGATAGCAAAATGGATTCAGTCACCTTGTTGGCAGTCATGCTACATTATATCTCTAGAATTCTATTCCCAAAGCTACTCAGTATCAGTGATTGCAGAGAACGACTCTCCACAATGTTTGCTCTGAAAGTTTTATATTTAATGTATTCAAATTCATCAAAGAATATACACTTTGGATAATATTCTGGTGCTGAGTGTTATGAATGTAGTCAAGGTGTTTTCAAATATACCTTTTAAATATGAAAGGTCTGTTACGAAGCAGCTCCCAGCCTTCTTAGGTTGACATGCTAGGATTATTACAGCTTCTCAGGACGCCTTCACAAGCAGTTACATAGTCCTTAACTAAGTTACATTAATAGGACAGAAACACTGGCAGCCCATCACACAGGCTTCAGGCTGACTACCTGCCCAACATAGAACAGAAACTGGATAAACTGGTTTCTCCACCATGTGACCTGGGAAGACACACCCCTCTTGGCCAGAATATGATTTTAAGAAAGATGTATAACTCATGGTGCGGACTTGTCAAAATTATTTAAATGATACCGTAATCACGATTCTCGCACTCGCGAATTTTGCCGATTTGGCCCGATTTCTTTACTTGTAAAAAGATAGCTGCTTTTGCCTGAACTGCTAAATTTCGTTTGCCTCTTAAGAACCATCCCTGAATCATTGCTAGAGTGAGCCTGAACTCATATTAACTAGATACCACTCACCCTGAACCCCCTGAAGGGAATTAAAAGTATTTTCAGCATATTCTCGCTGCATTGTCACCATATTCAAAGGATTTTGCCTGTGTTTTAACTTCTATCCGTAGTCTATGCTCGCTGGGGTGAACTGAATTACATTTGATTGCATGTCTGAGAACTGTGTGCTACTCTTCATTTCCTTACATTGTATAAGGGGGGGGGAGTGGATTGCCAGAGAAAAGTGATTACATTGTTTTGTTGAAATCATATTGAGTATTTTCTGTACTGCCTTTCATTCAACATTGCATCCATCTGAACTTATATAAATCATTCTCTATCACCTTATTCTTCTGTTCCTGTTCACAGGTGTGCTGTTGCCACACTATCCATTATTGATTACTGCTCAGATTCAGTGTGATATTCAATTATTAATTCATTATAAAAGTGTGATATATATATATATATATATATATATATTGTTTACATTCTCAAATAAACCTTTTAAACTTGCAAAACAGAACTACTTCTTGGCTCAGTGGGGTCAGGGGGATTCCAAGAGAGGGGTGTTATATAGGGGTAGTCATCCAGAACTCATGAACTGGACATAAAGATATATCAATAAGGGTTTCCATTCAGTATCCCAGACTAGGCATTGACTTAGCTGTAGTGCTGGATTGAATCCTCTTACAATATATTCCAGAATATATGGGAACAGTAAACCCTACTCTCTCTTCGTTTTTAATGGCTCAATCCCCTTATCAGCAACAACACCCGCTCAGTAGGTCTGATAGCAAAATGGATTCAGTCACCTTGTTGGCAGTCATGCTACATTATATCTCTAGAATTCTATTCCCAAAGCTACTCAGTATCAGTGATTGCAGAGAACGACTCTCCACAATGTTTGCTCTGAAAGTTTTATATTTAATGTATTCAAATTCATCAAAGAATATACACTTTGGATAATATTCTGGTGCTGAGTGTTATGAATGTAGTCAAGGTGTTTTCAAATATACCTTTTAAATATGAAAGGTCTGTTACGAAGCAGCTCCCAGCCTTCTTAGGTTGACATGCTAGGATTATTACAGCTTCTCAGGACGCCTTCACAAGCAGTTACATAGTCCTTAACTAAGTTACATTAATAGGATAGAAACACTGGCAGCCCATCACACAGGCTTCAGGCTGACTACCTGCCCAACATAGAACAGAAACTGGATAAACTGGTTTCTCCACCATGTGACCTGGGAAGACACACCCCTGTTGGCCAGAATATGATTTTAAGAAAGATGTATAACTCATGGTGCGGACTTGTCAAAATTATTTAAATGATACCGTAATCACGATTCTCGCACTCGCGAATTTTGCCGATTTGGCCCGATTTCTTTACTTGTAAAAAGATAGCTGCTTTTGCCTGAACTGCTAAATTTCGTTTGCCTCTTAAGAACCATCCCTGAATCATTGCTAGAGTGAGCCTGAACTCATATTAACTAGATACCACTCACCCTGAACCCCCTGAAGGGAATTAAAAGTATTTTCAGCATATTCTCGCTGCATTGTCACCATATTCAAAGGATTTTGCCTGTGTTTTAACTTCTATCCGTAGTCTATGCTCGCTGGGGTGAACTGAATTACATTTGATTGCATGTCTGAGAACTGTGTGCTACTCTTCATTTCCTTACATTGTATAAGGGGGGGGGAGTGGATTGCCAGAGAAAAGTGATTACATTGTTTTGTTGAAATCATATTGAGAATTTTCTGTACTGCCTTTCATTCAACATTGCATCCATCTGAACTTATATAAAGCATTCTCTATCACCTTATTCTTCTGTTCCTGTTCACAGGTGTGCTGGTGCCACACTATCCATTATTGATTACTGCTCAGATTCAGTGTGATATTCAATTATTAATTCATTATAAAAGTGTGATATATATATATATATATATATATATATATATATATATATATATATATATATATATATATATATATATATATATTGTTTACATTCTCAAATAAACCTTTTAAACTTGCAAAACAGAACTACTTCTTGGCTCAGTGGGGTCAGGGGGATTCCAAGAGAGGGGTGTTATATAGGGGTAGTCATCCAGAACTCATGAACTGGACATAAAGATATATCAGTAAGGGTTTCCATTCAGTATCCCAGACTAGGCATTGACTTAGCTGTAGTGCTGGATTGAATCCTCTTACAATATATTCCAGAATATACGGGAACAGTAAACCCTACTCTCTCTTCGTTTTTAATGGCTCAATCCCCTTATCAGCAACAACACCCGCTCAGTAGGTCTGATAGCAAAATGGATTCAGTCACCTTGTTGGCAGTCATGCTACATTATATCTCTAGAATTCTATTCCCAAAGCTACTCAGTATCAGTGATTGCAGAGAACGACTCTCCACAATGTTTGCTCTGAAAGTTTTATATTTAATGTATTCAAATTCATCAAAGAATATACACTTTGGATAATATTCTGGTACTGAGTGTTATGAATGTAGTCAAGGTGTTTTCAAATATACCTTTTAAATATGAAAGGTCTGTTACGAAGCAGCTCCCAGCCTTCTTAGGTTGACATGCTAGGATTATTACAGCTTCTCAGGACGCCTTCACAAGCAGTTACATAGTCCTTAACTAAGTTACATTAATAGGACAGAAACACTGGCAGCCCATCACACAGGCTTCAGGCTGACTACCTGCCCAACATAGAACCTTCCCTCAGGCATTTCGGCACTCAGACACAAACACTCCACATGATATCACAACATTCCTTCTGTATTCCCACTACCAAGCTAAGCCAGACACAACATATCTCCTCCCCTTATATTGGCACATTGCACAGAGCAACAATACATAACGCATACACAACACACCTCCCCTCTTCCGACAACAGAATCCTTAGAAGATAACCCGTCACCATCTCAGTGGTCTGTCCATCAGTTTTTAGACAACCAAACAGTACCTTGCCCCCGCACCGTTCCTCCTTCGGTGGGGAGAATGATAAATCTCCAAGTCTGCATTGCATTTACAATACATAGATGTATTCCCTCTCCATGCCGCTCAGAATGCATAAGTAGTACTCCAACGGGGCATCACATACTTTCTCTTCGCTGGGTAGACCGCTACCTGAACGTCCCGCGACAGTACAACACAGCGCACACTCAACTTCTGTGTGCCGTACTATTCCTCAATGAACGTTACGCTGCGTTCTGAACAAGCAGCCTCAAACCTTTGGGTTCCTTAGTCAGAAATTCCCATCATTTCTCACCCTTGACGCGATACAGCTGCATTGTTTAAGCCTCCCGATTCTTGCAACTCCTGAAAGTTCGGCTTGTTTAAACCTTGCAAGCAACGATTCCTGCATCTCCTGAGCATTCGGCTCTTTCGCCAACTCCGTTCACTTCCATACTGACATCACCATTCCCTTGCCAGACACAGCGTAGTGAAGGTCTCTGCTCACCCAACGGTCGTTGTCTCTGGCATCTACTGACTCTGCTTTATGCGCCATGATCGCTTTACACTTTACCAGTACAAAAGACACATCCCTTCATCCTGGCTTCATTTACTTTCATTTTCTTCATCATGGGGAGCTTTCCCTTGGTTGCCTTGTCCCTTGTTTTACCTGCTGGCATATGATTACACCTAATGGGACAGCTCTGCTTTTCCTTTATGGGCAAACCTCCCACTTTACATTGAAAGCAACTACTTCCCACTTCATTTAGCCGGAACAGCATCACGTTTCTCCCTATGTGCCAGCTCCTTTCTACATCCTATGCAGCATGACTTCTCATTTCATTACTGGGACACAGCGTCCTTTCATCTTCTGGCCCAGCGCCTTCTCCAGCCCCCAGGACTCAGCTCTCTCTCCAGATCATGAGCTGCTGGTCCCTCATGGACGGGGTCTTTTTCCCCCCCCTTTGGCGCCCTGGGTGATGGGTCTTACTTGTATTGGGGGCAGTGTTGTTGTTCTTCTTGTCCTTTCCTTTCCTGCACCCCCCGCAGCAGGTTTCTTCAGCTTCCTACTTTTTCTTGCACTTGGGTTCTTCTTCTTTAAGACCGACTCATTGCCAATGTTACGAAGCAGCTCCCAGCCTTTTTAGGTTGACATGCTAGGTTTGTTACAGCTTCTCAGGACACCTTCACAAGCAGTTACATAGTCCTTAAGTAAGTTACATTAATAGGACAGAAACACTGGCAGCCCATTACCCAGGCTTCAGGCTGACTACCTGCCCAACATAGAACCTTCCCTCAGGCATTCCGACACTCGGACACAAACACTCCACATGACATCACAACATTCCTTCTGCATTCCCACTACCAAGCTAAGCCAGACACAACAAGGTGATATGTGTTTTTTTTAAATAAAATTCTATAGAAAATATGTACAATTACTCAGAGAATCCATACCTACTTTGGTTCTGTCTCTCTCAAATTTAGGTAGGCAGAATGGACCAGAAGATAATGTGTTCTCTCTTTGAACAGCTGTCCCAGAATATGGCTGGAATGAAATCCAGCAGTGGCCCTGGAAAATATTTTCAAAGTGGCCTCGTTTTTCACCTAACAAGTGCTTTGAGTGAGCTGAACCCTTTTAAGCAGAGTTTAGGGTTTGGATCTATGTTGAAAGACTATTGTAAAATTGTAAGAGCCGTCTTGCTCGCATTTTGTAACTCAAACTTTTTCGAATGTGCCTTTTTTGACCTCTGCTTTACATTTGATGTCTGCAGGGGACACACCTACAGCCCATAATGCCGAACTAGGGAGCGGCCGTTACCCCCGCAACCCCTGCTTCCAATGTTCGGCATTATGGGCTAAGTTTTTTTTTTACTGAGCCGAATGTGCAGTAAAAGTGCATTCAGCTTTTTATTTACAAGCTTTAGTGCCGAAATGTTAGAGTTTCACTCATCAGAAGTATGCATTTTAAAGCATATTATAGTATAAAGGGTTTAAAAGATTATGTTTGAAATGTTCATGATCTCTCAAAATGTAGATCTTCAACAATGGATAACTGTTTACATGAAGTCAAATCTACCTCGGATTACCCGTCATGTACTAATCCTCTGACCAATACAGATAAGACCAAGCAGATGGAATCCCAGTCAAACCACAATTTCAGATTTAATGTTATCACTATTTCCTTGCATGCAGTCCTTACCCATTCTCCAGAGACTGCTTAATTCCAACGTGTCCCTGCAATACCCAGAGAACCAAGGGACATCAAGGTTTACAGATCCAGTCACTGTCACCTCATGATTTCCTCATACAAAGCAATACAATCCGCTTTGGCTCACTGTTTCCAATAATATTCCATTATAGTAGGAATTTGCTTAAAAAGATGCACAATTTCAATGTGTCCCTTCCCAGTCAATCAGAAGCATATGGTTGGCCTCTACTGTACACAATACATAACACCCATAAACCCAAAACCGTTGGGCATCTTTATGTGCATCAGCAAATAACCCCTGTCTCCAAACCCATCACATGATACATAATCCCTTACCCACCTTTACGAACATACAAGGACCATGTTTGGTGTGCACCCTTCACTGACCGCTGAAGGGTGCTTACCTCCATAACCAGATCTCAGTGGTGTCCCAAAGGCATCCAAGCATCAATAAGTAGGGAGAGTTCCTAAGCTTGTCTCTCCACTGTGCTCCAGGGAAATGTAAACACCCACAGCCATGGCTTTCTGATTATCTACTAAAGAAAACAGCACACCTTCAAATTTGCAAAGATTAGAATAGTGCTGATCTCCATCTCTTCAATTCGACCTCATCAATCATCAGCATCATCACCAGCATCATCAAATACTTTATTTTGGATACATTACACCATGCAACTCACACAATAAAAATATTATGGTACACAATATCAGCAACAATTCACAGTGTATGATGGGAAAAGAAAAATGCTATGTTAAACCTTGCTTGTAATGAACATGTTTCTCCAAAATACATTACACTACTTAAAAATGTCATTTAGGACTATGCCGTTGGAGTGTCATTAACCACGTGTAAATAATTAAAGCTCGGTCGATACTGGAGGAGGTTTTGGTTCTAAAAAATGGGGAGCCAAATGGCTAAAGGTAAGGTATGTTTACCAAAAAAAACACCTGAAAGGCAGACTCAGTTGACGTCGGACAAAGCAGACACAGTGCAGTTATCATTTCATCATGTCTGCTGAGCCATGATAAAGGTCAGGCGTTAACATCAAGACAGTTAAAAGAAAGTCTTGTAATTCGGGAGCAAACCATTAGAAATAAACTCTGTAAGAGATAAAGTTGAGAACCTGAAGGCGATGTTAGTCCCCATTATTTGTTTTTGGGGGGCTTTTTGGCAGTACTACCGCCAGCGACAATAGCACTGGCGGTAAAAGCACCAAAAATGGCATAGCGCTGACGCATTTACCTCCAGTTAAAAGCAGGGCCAAACTCAAGATTGTGCAGAGTGGTAATGTGTTATTACTGCCACATTTTTACTGCTCTGTCCAACTCATGATGAGGCCCAATTGAGTATTGTAAGGAAAAATGGAGTGCCCTCATTTCAACAGTATCACTAATTTCAACAATGGCACAAGTCGCAAATGATGCTAACAATGCATCACATCCTGTGTGTGTGTGTGCGTGTGTAATTTAGTATGCTAGTACTGATGTGTGGCATTGAGGGTAAACCAAAGGAGTTTTGATTTGGGGGATTCGGTTGTTAACATATACATTTTACAGCATGTGCATGGCTTGGATGGACAGCTTTGATTCAGAAAAAGCAGAATTCAAAGAATCAAATGGTGAGCAGCTGCTTTGTGCAGTTCAACAAGAGACTGCAAGCTGAGAAGCAGGGCTTTTGGGAGAAATGTGGATTTTGGCACAGCCTTTTCGCTGAAAGTTCTGAATAAAAAGAAGATAGGGGCTTTTGCCTGTTGCTAATTCCATGAGGCTATTTGCTTTTTGCTTAGTCTGCGAGGCCCGTGGGCAGGTGATTTTGCATGGAGCACTTTTGACACAGGTTTCTCGCATTAGTCTGTGTCCCGGAGTTCTTTGACAACGATTTCTTTTTCAAAAAAAGAAAAAGAACAGAGCAGTGATATCATAAGCTCTGATTGCGGGAAAAAAGCTGGGGCTTCGTTTTTCGAATCTTGAAAGGTTTTCCTTGTGCGTGAGTGCCAAGCTGCCAGTGCAGCTGAGCTGTCTGAAAATAAAGGCATCTTGCCAACTCTCACTGGGCTTTGGAAGAGACAGGGAGCAGAGTTTGTTATCTGTGTGCTGAGCCACGGATAGGACAGCGTGAGCGATAGCCAGGAGGTGGGCTTCTGCCATGACTGATACTGAGACGGGTGCTGAAATTGTGATCAAATCAGAAGGGCTGGTTGTAGGACAGTCACGAGTGAATATTAATAGGTTTGAAAAAGCTTTGGAATTTCTTGCAAAACAGTGATTTAGCCTCGTCAGCCTGACCTAGTTGGCAATTTTGTTTGTTTTCATGGTACCCGAAAATCAACAAAGCTGCCCGGAAGGATATTGATTATAGGAATAATTCTGCTATGCAAGGAAATGCATTTCTAACATCAGACTAACCTGACATTTGGTTAAATGGGAAAAGGGTGGATTTATTTATTTATTTCATTTGTATGGAGCACAGAACTCATAGGCGTCACGGTGCAGCTTGAATCTAAATTACAGACATTGTGAGAATGTTACAAGACAGTCTTTAGTGAAGGAAAAGGTTTGTTGGCTGAAGAAATTGAGTCACAGTGTACTACTTGAAGAGACAGGTTTTCAATTATTTGAGGAAGATCCAGTGTGATTGCTCCGCTCCCAGTGTAGGGGGCAGTGAGTTCCACAATTTTGCTGCAATGCCTGGGAAGTTTAATCCACCAACTCTTGGCAGCCTTAAATTAGGTAGGCTGAGCCTTTTGCCATAGGCGGTTCTGGTTGTTTTGAAGACAAGACTCTGGTGATGTTCTGAACAAGATGGGGGGCAGTGTTAGAGAGCCACCTGTGGGTTATAGACACCATTTTGAATATAAATCTTTCTTGTATCAGGAGGCAATGGGACATTCATCTGGCAATTGGGATGTGATGATCTCTTTCAGGAATGTTTAGAGCTAAGTGAAGACTGTTGTTTAAGATTGCTTGCAAATTGTGATTGGTATGCTTGGCAGTGTCAGCGAACGACACGGTCAATGATAAGGCAGCTGTCGGCAGACAGGAAGGGCCTGCAGGCATTAATATATTTGATGGTTTGTGATGCCGTGGAGGAAATAGTGTTGACTTGGCATGTGAGTGATAGGGTGGCATCTAGGTGTACTTCCAAGGTTTTTACTGACTGTGAGATGGTGATGTTGATACCGTTGATGGTGAAGGAGGCGTATTGTTGGCTAATGTTGTTGATCACAGTGGGCAGGCTGATGATGAGTAAGTCAGATTTATCATCGTTGAAATAGAGGAAGTTAATGGTGAACCAATTTTGAATGGTCTGGTAGGTAGTGTTTAGCTTCTATGATTCTTGATGATAGTTGCCGGAGAAGGGGAGGAGAATCTGGGTATCATCGGCATAGTTGTTGTAGGAGATACCCATCAAATCTAGGAGGTTGAAAAGTGGTTTTGTGAAAATGGTATAAAGAGTAGAGGAGACGCAAGATCCTTGGGAGATACCACAAGAGTTAGGTGCAGGGGGGGGCACCTGCATTGTCAGAAAAGACTCGGATTGTTCTGTCTTTCGTAAATGAGGCAACCCAGCCTTATTCCTCTGGTGAGAAGTTGGCTGCAGAAGTAAGGTGTTGAAAGAGAATTTAGTGTGTCCACTAAGTCAAACGCTGCCGAAAGGTTAGTAGTAGTAGGAGGGCTGATTCCCCTGCATCCTTAATTTCATCACGCTGATTCTTCAAGTTGAGCAGGGCAGAATCCATACCGTGTCCCGTCAAAACCTTGTTTGGCAGATCCTAAATATGCAATTGGATTCCAGGTAATGCTGAATTTGGATATAAGCTTCTCTATCCAGGATCTTCAAAATTAAGGGAACGGTTGGCATAGGTCAGTAGTTTATGAGGGTGGTGGGGTCCAGTGATGGTTTCTTTAGCAGTGGAAGTCCCCAGGTTTCCTTCAGGCTGGTGGCGACATGGTAAGAGGTGAAGGAGAAATTGATAAAGGCGGTGCTGAAGGGGACTAAGGATTCTTCACACCCCTTTATAATTGTCGTATGGCAGATATCTCCTTTGCATCTAGAAGGCTTCAGACCTTTAAGGAAAGAAGGTACTTTGACCTTGGAGATGGTGTTAAATCAGAAAGGGAGAATGTCTGGTGAGGCTCTTGGGACATTAGGCGTCTGATGAGGAAAACTGTAATAACTTGCTTCTACAAGAATTTGCATTAGTAACACTGGTGTTGTAGATTAGAGGGCCAACGTTGCTTGCAGGAGTGCTGTCTTGTACTGTAGAGGGGAAGTCAAGTAACACTGCCAAAAGCTCCACCCCCATGCTCCCTATATGCTATGAGCCAGAAATTGTAACACGTGAAGTACCAGTAAGGATCCCTGTATATGCATTCACGAAGAAATAATGGCCTTTTTGACAAAGTCCCAGAAGAAGTGTCAAAATAAGTGAAAGAGGAGACTGATGACGTCATGCGGAGCAGAAAATGATGCACCTGGAAAAGCTGCTTGAGGCAGAAGAACATAGACATTCTATAAAGCTATGAAGAGAAGATGGTAAAGATGAACATTTCGGGCTGGAGATGAAGATGCTCATGCTACAGAAATGCTGAAGAATATGTAAATCAGTTTACGCTTGTACAGACGCAGTAACGCAAGTAATCTTAAGGGTGGCTACGTAGTGAATAGCTTTGCGGCGATGCACCAATGTATGCACTTTTAGCAAGACTAAAACCCTGTGCTTGGAAAGAATTTTCAGTGTGAACGAATTTGAAAATAACTAAAGGCGATTGAGAAATACAAGAAAGGCTTGGCTGGACCATCACCAAGAAGATGAGGCCACTGTGAGCCTGGGTGTCCATTCAGTAGTTACATGAACGTGAGAAAGAAACAAACTTCTGTTTGAAATGGAATGGAAAAACACTGAAGGCATCAAGAGTTCATCATTTAATAGAATTGAATGCTGCAGAAGATTTGAAAATGCTGTCTCCCAGTCACATGGTTGGATCGAAATAGACACTGGGACGAGCTACACCAAAACCAAGAAGATACTCCCTTTATTTCCCAGCACAGAGAGCTTCAACAAGGCCAAGTTCAAAACCTAATTGACTGGCAGACTGCAAGAGCGAGGATAGATGTGGGGCTAATTAGAAGGGGAGGCACGATCACGCCAAGCTTCCATGCACCTGGTAAAGTAGCCTGCATGCTGCTAGCGTGTGGAATATTCCAGAAGGGTGCAAAAGTGTCAAACCAATGGTAGAGGGCCATGTATGAAGGAACCAATGAAGTGTTGAGTATTAGAGTAACACAAAAGATGATTTGCACTTGGGATGAGCATAGTACAGTAGAAACCCAATCACTTCCCCTGTCAGTATGGAATGCATACCTAGATGTTCCCTGTAATCCTATCACATCCCCAAGTAGGTTTTTGTAGTTTGCCACGTAGTGTGAAGTCACTTATGATGAATTCTGATTATATATAAAGGTTGTGTTTTTTATGAGATGCGCTGAGAGAAATCGAGGCGAACGTCCGTTGATGTCCATTGTAACTCCCTGTTTTAGACAATTGCGAATAAAACAGCACATAGTTTTGCCAACTTTTTAGTCGGTTTGATTATTGATGTTTGAGTAACATTTGCATCCCCATTCATCTCAAAGTATTGCTACCTGTTTTTAAAGGGTCCTAGGTCTATGGGTGCACATGGTAGCGGAGAGATGATGGTTCGAGGTCCGTCGACCCAGTAGGCTTTTAAGGGTCTCGGAAATATCGGATTTCCTTCATCATTTAGTTGGAGGACCGCAAGGCTTCCTATGGATAGCGGCCCCACCACATTTTGCAAGAAAATGAAGCAGGTAGGACTGGTCCCTTTTTCATGGAATCCCACTGCCCGGTTCCTACAGGCAGCTAAGTGGACCAAACGCTAAGGTGGCCGGTTGAGGAGGAGGCGATCCCGAAGGTCAGAAGCTGAAAAGCGAATGGGGAATAGATTGAGAGAGCTGGCAAAACATAACTGTGTATTAAATGGGGAAAGTGATAATTGGGAAAAAGTAACAGAGGGTTGGAAGGATATTTGAGGTAATGACGAAGAGTGTCAAGTAGAAGTGTTTAGCTGTGGACGAGGAGCGATCCATAAAGATAAGCCCAGGGACATCTAGAAGGAATTTGTCTTAAAACCTGAGCGGCTGACACTAGGGTGCGCACAAATAGAATTGTGAGAGAAGACAATTCACACTCCGATCTGAGTCATTATTAGGGGCGAGAGTAGCCACGAGGAGCATTGGCAGAAGTATATGTGGGCCGGCCAGTCTGTCTGTCTGTCTGTCTGTGTAATTGTATATAAGTGATAAAGAAATGATGACATTTCAAAGAGTAACAACCCATAGAGTGAGGTAAAAGGCTGATTATTTATTTATTTATTTGATAAAGGTACTGACCAAAACAGGTAGACTGAAGTAAAGTGAGACATAGAGGATTGGAGCGGTGACGATTTGTGCAAGCTCATATTGTGTTATTTTTCTGAAAACATATTTTCTGTGTAAAACGATGGTAAGTATTGACTATTTGTGACTTGTTATGATGGAAGATGTTACTCCACTTATGCACCTGTGCAAACAGCTGCCAAAACACTCACCCAAGCATAAAAAATGTAGTGCAAAATGGGTTAAGGGAACGGCAGATAAGCTGTTCATGCCATGGCCACAAAGGGATCCCTGGCAAAAGCAGTTTTGCAACACATGGCCACATACCTGCACGCAGTGTACAATGGAAAGAAGTTAGAAAAAAGGTTAGCTAATTTAGAGCACCATGAGGAAGGGGAAGACCCGCCTCTTGAAGACTGGATGCTTATACAGTGTAAAGATGGGGGTGACAAGCCTTCTGCTCCCCCTTCCGCGCCTGAAGAAAATGATGACAGTACAAAGGATGAAGGAGTATATCCATTAAGAGAGCTTAAGGCAGGGGCAGGATATAGTAATCTGACACATGAGCCACCTGTGTATAGTAGTGTATAGTAGTGACGAAAGTCCAGAAAAAACTCCAGAAAGGGATGTGATCTCTAAAGCCCCACAGGACAAAGAGAAGAGGACGACCACTTTTACTCTAGATATAGAGGGGGAAAAAAAGAGATGGAAGGCATAAAAATATAAAGCTGAAGGGATAGCGCTCATACAGAACAAATGGATGGGCGGTTAGATATTGCTCAAACTTGATGGGAAGAGCAATGAGGAAGTACACCAAGGGGAAGATCAAGACAAGCAAGATAAAAATGACAGGGAAAGTGATAAACGATTTAGAGAAGACGAGGCTAAAAAGAAGAGTAGACTGGACTGAGGCAGGAGCCACTGTATCAGGAAGAGCAGTTAAGAAAGGAAGAAAGGGCAGAGGAGCAAAGAACATATGACAACAGGCAACAAGCCAGATAGTCCTAAAGTCGACCTAAAAGGGCGATCCCATAGTGTAACAGGGGATTTGCCATCATACATGTACAGACTAAGGTCATTGCCAGTAAGGCAATCAGGAACCATGGGAGACGATTGTGATTTTGGGATTTCACAGTTTCCCTTGTTTGAAAAAGGAGTGGTCAGACTGCCATATATTTCGTGTCCCCAAATGGACAATGACAGTCTAAGGTGCAAATTCCTGAGTTTGACCTCGGGTGCCTGAAAATTTATCTATGAGTTAGAAAAAATTACAGGGGGAAACACGTTGGCTATAGGGGACATTAAGGGTCTTCTGGAAGCTATCCTTGGAGAGAGGGCCAATGACATTTGGATGAGAGCAGGGTACGCAAGTGTCACAGCACAAAAAACAGCACATGACAGTGCACTATTCAGAAATTGTAGATCAGCAGTCTGGAAAGTGCTCAGAGTACAATATCCTGATATGACGGATATGGGCGCTATAATGGCACATAAGATGCAGGAAGGGGAAGATCCACTTGCTTACATTCAAAATGCTCAAGAGCAGCAGTCTTTGGAAACTGGAGAGTCGTGGGGAAAATTGATACCTGTATTCTATCATATTTTATGTCAGGGGTTGCCAGACCAGGTACAGAGACAGCTCAAGAAGCTGTTGTGTATGGACGCAAAACCATGGCCAGAAATACAGCTGACCATTGCGCATCATTGCTGATTGTTGCAAGAGAAAAAACGAAAGAGAGAGGATGCTAGGAAGCTCCAGGAAGCTAAGTTAGTGCAGAAGAAACTATCAAGGTATGCTATAGAAGGGGCAATACTGACTAGTGGAGATGGGACAGGATCACAGGAGGCTTCCGTTGAAGAATGGGCCTTGAAAAAAATCTGGGAAGCTCTCAGAGTAATCAAGGAAGTTTTCAGAATAACCAAGGCAGTAATCAAGGAATGCTGGATGGGCAGGTTAGAAGATTCCCTCTTGTATATTGAACTTGTGGAATGACAGGGCACATCGCGTGAACATGTGGGAGCCAAGGGTATGTACAGAATGGGCAATTCTCAAGGGGAGGGAACAGCTTATCCTCCAGCATATAGTTCACCCAAGATCAGACAGTGTATCAAACACAGGCACCGCCAGCACAGCAGGCTTTGCAACCGCAGCATGCACCCATGTAGATACATCAGAGCGCAAACACAGAACAGGTGTTGACTCTTAGGATAGTGAGTGTCACTGTCACGTGTGGAAATCCATTTACAGGTTCGGGAATAAGTATGTACCCACAATAGGACAGCTCACTGTGTGACTTGATGTGTTTAGTACAGTACGTTCTGTGAAGCCTAATCCTCAAGAGGAACCAAGGGTTGCTGTCAGGATTGGAGGCAAATCATTTTCTTTTTTAGTAGACACTGGGGCAACTCACTCATGTATACAAGACAGAAAATGTTCATTACTGGGTAATGCCATGAATGCTCAAGGGTTCTCAGGAGCTACAAGTACAGTTCCTTTTACCGAGAAATTGTCAGTCTCCATAGGAGAATGTGACATGTCTGTTCCATTGTTGTATTCGAAACAGACACTGGTTAATATTCTGGGTAGAGATTTGATGACAAAGCTAAATATGACAATTTCTTTCACTGATGAAGGCATAGTGTGTTCAACCAGGAATACATTATTTAAACATCGTAAAATGTATCATGGCATTCACAGGACAAACAGCCATGCGAGCAGGTCCTATGGGGTACACATTTTGTTAACATGGCTCCAAGGTGTAGTGGCCAAGGATATCAGAATACCTGATGAATTCTTGTTTAGACTTCATATGCCCATGGACGAAGAGGGGGGACAGATTTTTCCCTTAGAGTTAAAGGTAGCTGTCGTGCGAGGGGAGTTGTCCATGCTTGAAGGGTTTGATGATGACGGTAAACCATGGAGAACAGTGATTGCTACTGGAGAAGTGAATAGATTGACTGACGTCACTGACAAGGATATGTTTAGAAATGACTCGTCAGATGACGAAGTAGTGTTTCAGATGAGCATTACATATTGGATCAGGACAGAGTGATGAGAGATCCCACAGAAAATGATTATAGTGAGGCAGTGTCCCGCATTTTTTGATGAAGATATGGAAAAAGTGCCAACTTGTTTATGGACTACGGGCCCTTTTGATGTAGGCCTATTAAAAGGGGTGAGAGAAGTCAAGATTAAGCTGAAGCCAGGAGCAATATTACCCCGAGCAAGACAGTACTCCATGTCTAAAGAACAAGATGAGGGAACTTTTAAAACTATATTAGCCATGATGGATCAAGGCATCTTAGTGACATCAGAGTCACCATTCAATGCCGCAGAGTACACTATCAAAAACTCAAAGGCTGGTTTGTGGCATTTAATTCAGGACATGAAGCCGAATAACCAGATTGTAAAGGCAGAGTTTCCTGTAGTTCCTAATCCGGCGATGATTCTATGTAGTATCCCGGTTGAGGCACAATGTTTTACGTTGAATGCCTTTTTCTCAATCCCGTTACATAAGGATCTCAAGATTTGATGTCATTTACGTTTTGTCAGACTAAGCTGAAAAGTACAAGATTTCCCCAGGGGTATTGTGAGTCTCCATTGATTTTCAATAGAGTCCTGCAGATGGACATAAGCAATATTGATTTGCCAAGTGTTGTGCTGCAATATGTAGATGGCCTTTTAGTCTGCAGCACAACGGAAGAAGAGTGCAAAGGAGACTTGATTAAGCTAATGATTGTTTTAGCAGAGAAATTATATAAAGTGGACAAAGAGAAATTGCAGTATTGCCAAGAATCGGTGTTGTATATAGGACAGTTAATCTCACATGAAGGAAAGAAGATTACTCCTGAAAGGGTTGAGGCAATTTTGAAAACAGCAAAACCGCACACAATAAAGCAAATGCAATGGTTTTTAGGACTGTGCAATTATGTTAGAGCATGGGTATTTGATTATAGTTCTTACACAAGACCATTGTTGCAAGCACTGAAAGGCACAAGTGAATCAGGCAAAAAATGTATAGACTGAGGAAATGGAGGAGGGTTTTGATGACTAAAAAAGGAGATATGCACAGCGCTATTTCTGGGATATCCCAATTATTCTGAGGAGTTCTTTTTATTTTCGCACACAAATGGAATACAGTGAACTGCATTGGGATACTATGGCATATTGCAGTGGGATTTTGGACCCAGTAATGAGAGGTCACGTCCTGTGTGAACAATCGTTGGCAGCTGCCTTGTTCGCTATTGAGAAGTCTGCAACCATAGTAACAGGGTGCTCAATGACGTTATTTGTTGAACATGCTTTTTTTTGCTGTTTTGGAGAAACCTAAAGGTACACTGATGTCTCAAAGAGCTTCTGCTTATGAGGCAGTCATTTCAAACCCAGCAATCAATTAAAATAGTCAGGTGTAAAATGGTTAACCCTGCCATGTGTGTAGCTGAACCACTGTCAGAGGACGAACAAGTACATGTTTGCTCGAACTATGGGGAATTCTATGATGACATCCCGAGAGTGAAAGAAAATGCTTTAGCAGTAGGGGAGATTCTCTTTATTGATGGTTCTTCAAGGATTGAATAAATTGTTGGGGAAAGGCACTCAGGTGCCGCTGTAGTAAAGCACAAGGCTAATGGGTTATTTGAAGTAATGACGAGTGCAAGACTACATCTCACTTTTCAGCACAGGCTACAGAATTAGTTGGGCCTTAATAACACTCCTCTCACTATCCTACTCCCTCTTCACCTTACTAACCCATCCCTCCTTATCATTTACAGATCCGCCAGAGCACCTGGGGACCAATTACGTTGGTGACGGTGCGCTTTACAAATACCTTTAACATTTAACATTTAACATGTCTTACCCCGTCTATTACTATGCAAACATCACCTTATTCCTGCCTCAAATACACTGCCATGGCTTCCGCCGCCAAGATGTACAGCATTGGGGATATATAGCGGGCACCCTTGTCTAGTACCTCTGCGTAGCAGCCACGCCTCTGAGTACATGTGTCCCGTCCTCAACCTAGCCACTGGTTCTGTTTATATCAAACGCACCCACCTCATAAACGGTGGGGAAATACCCATTTTCGATATTGTGGCATACAGCCAGTTTCAATGCATTGAATCGAATGCCTTGGTGTCGTCTAAAGAGGCAACTGCATGTTGTGCAGCACAACCTGCTGTGCTATAAATCACCAGATGAAGGAGCCTGCCAGAGATTCTCTGAGATTTTTCTCTCAGACACATACCCCGTCTGGTCCAGTTGGATCAGCTTATGTATCACTCACCGGAGCCTGCTCGCCAGGATGGCTGTAATAATCTTGTCATTCTGGTTTAGCAGGGACAAAGGTATGTATGATCCACAATCCATGCTTATCTTGTCTGGTTTATGTAGCAGCACTATCAGTGCCTCTCCTCATGCTCCTTGGCAGGATGCTGTCTACAAATGCTGCATTATACACCTTGGACTGTATTGGTGACAATGATCCGTGTAGGTTTTATAAAACTCACTTGGGAGCCCTTCTGTACCCGGTGCCTTCAATGTTGGTAGGGATCTGATTGTGGTCACCACCTCCTCTGGTGTTATAAGTGCCTCTAGCACCTCCATCTGAGGCTGGTCTGGATGGGCATATGTATCTGATCAAGCACCTCCTATATGTCTTCCTCTGTAACATCCGTGGGAGCAGCATACAGAGCCATATAATATTTAGAGAACACCTCATTGATCCCCGCCTGCATGCGCACCTCCTCTAATTCTACGTTCCAGACAGAGCAGATTGGAGCCCTAATGAGCTACCGCCTACACAGCCAAGACAGCATCCTCCCTGGCTTATCTCCCTGTGCATGACTCCTCTCCAGAAATGTTCCCCAGCCTGTCCCACTCTGCCAGGCCCACCTGCTGCAATGTGGTATCCAATTATATTTTCGAAAAAATAGTTTCTACATACAAAGGTTTCGAGAAAAAAAAATGTGAATGCATTTACAGGTTTTATTTTAGTTTCGTATAGAAAAAAAACCTTTGTTTTAAAAAGAAAACAAGGTTTGGGGGGACCCCGCCATTAAAAAAAAGTTTTTTTTAAAAAATGCATTCTAAACTTTTTTTTCCGATGCTTTTGTGTCGAAACTTTTATATGTAGAAACTTTGACTGTCGAAAAAATCACTATAAAGCCTGCAATGTAATCATCTCCTCTAGGTGTTCCTTACTCGTCAGGGCTTCCCCCTCCCTCCTTTGCAAATCCTTTTCTGTCTTCTCCAACTCCCTCACCAGGGTCCTCTGTAACCCACCGGATTCCACTATCATTACTCCTCTGTATGCTTCCCAGACTGTGCCCACGTTTCGCACACTCCCCTCATTTACCGCACTGTATTCCGTCATACTTTTCCTTACGTGCATAGCAAACACAACATCCTGCTGCACTTCGCTTCTCGATTTCTATGCGGGAATTGGTGGTCTTGGGGAAAACACCCTCCATCTCTCCACAAGTGGTGAGTGGTCTGACAGTATTCTGTCTAAGTACTCTGTCTTCGAAATTTCAAGACTGTCCTCCACTCCAGTGAACAGGTAGTCTAGTCTGGTATATACTGCGTGCGGGGCTGAGCAATGGGAATACCCTCTCATTCCTGCATGCTCAGCCCTCCACAGATCTTGCAGTCGAAAGCATTCCATCAATGCTTTCAGCACCTTAGCTGGCGGGGATGGCCGCTTATGTTTAACATCTGACTTGTCTATGGCTGGTTCTAGCGTACAATTGAAGTCCCCGCCCCAAATAACAGTCCCACTCCAGTATGGGCCCAATCTCAGATATAGTGATCTAAACAATACTGTGGCATCGTGGTTTGGGGTATAGGTGTTAACAAGACAAACCTTGCGGTTCTCTAGGAGCCCCTGTATCACAACCATCCTGCCCTCATTATTAGCGTTCACTTCAGAACCTTGAATGGTATGTTGAGGGCTATCCAGATCAGAACTCTTGCATATGTAAAATATGTCGAGCCCACCAGCACTCCACCCCACGCCTTTTCCAAGTTCTTTTGTTTCTGCACATTCAGACGTGTTTCCTGTAACAGTGCTATCCCTATGATATTCTTCCTTATGTGCATGTGCACTCTCTTACGCTTCACATAGTTATTAAGGCCCAAGACATTTCATGGCATAATCCTAATCGTATCCACCATGTTAGCTTGCCTTGGGTGCTAGTGGGGTTGTCAGCCAATGGTCAGCCGAAGTAGCAGTTTGATGTAATCCACCAGCAACATTAGTAGGCTCCTCGTTTACTGTCCCACCCCCAACCCTCCCAACACACATGCACACCACTACAAACTGAACTCTTTCCTCTATGTCTAGCATGCTGGGATTACCCCATTTCCACACTATTCAACCTGGTCGCAAGACTAGTTTGCTGGTGCCCTATGGGTGGACCTTGTATATTGGCCCCTAACTACCTAAGAGGGGGTATTAGGCCTGCTATAGCAGCCCCTATACTGGGTTCCCGCTGTGCTCTGCCTTATTCCCATCCACTTCAACATATCCCATCTAGCTATCACATTTTTAGTCTCCCAGTATTGCAAAGGCACTTTACACATCATGTCAGTTGTACTCCGTGCTGGCTTTTATGGTTCTGATCATCTATCCGTGTTGTCCAGTGCCTTGGGGTGTGTTTGTTTGTTTGTTTATTTATTTGTATTGCGCGCCAGACCCAAGGTTAAGCGGGCGCAGTGAACAGAATATGCGAACCTTACAATGTTGCGTAGAAATTACAGTGTTACAGCAAATTCAAATTACAATGTTGCATAATTAAAATTTACGATAGTGGTAAAACTTTGATGATACATATATACATTCAGATAAGTAACATAACACAAATTAAAGTCTTTCAGTCCTTACGTGTTGTTGTCATTGAGGTGTTTCATAAGATTTGTTCTAAAGTGAGGGAAAGGTTGATCTGATCTAAGGTTATGTAGCAGGGCATTCCACCATTTAGCGGCTAGCACAGGGAAGCTAGTGCCGCCAATTTTGGCAAGTTTAAATCTTAGAATTTCCAGACAGTTGGAGTTGGGAGTTCTTGTAGGTCTGCTAGAGATTTTTCTTTTTATTTTGTCCATCAGGTAAATGGGGCAGCGTTATTGAGGGCTTTATGCGTCAGGGAAAGCATTTTTAGGTGAATTTTATTGTTGGTGGAGAGCCATTTGTCTTGTTGTCTAGTGGAGGAGATATGTTCCCTTTTGTTTATACCTAAGGCAGCTCTAAGGGCGTTGTTTTGTAGGATTTGTAGCCTTTTGGTGATAGTTTTGTTAGCGCCACTGTAAAGGGCATTGCAGTAATCGAGTCGTGATAGTATTAAGGCTCTCGATAGGATCATGCAACTGTTATTAGATAAGAAGGGTTTACCTGCTCTTATTAATTTGCAGGTATAGGCTGTCGTGGAGGTTAAGGAGTTAACTTGTTTGGCACAAGACATGGTGGAGTCGAGATAGAAGCCTAGTGTTTTTACTTCACACGAAAACCTTGATGCCGTTGCCATCTATGTTAAACGTGGAGTAGTCCTTGCCTAGTTTGTTGATATTGGCCTGTGTGGCCAGAATGATCAGCTCAGTCTTATCATCATTCAGGCAGAGGCCATGTGATGCCACCCATGCCTGAATAATGAGGTACACCCTATTCACCAACTCCCCATCCTCGCTGTGATCCCCGGAAAGCGGGAGGAGAATCTGTGTATCATCTGCATAGTTAGTGTAGGTGATACCTAGAAGGTCCAGATCATCGAAGAGGGGTTTAGTGAATATGTTGTACAGGGTTGGTGAAACACAGGAGCCTTGAGGGACGCTGCACGTGATTGGAAGAGGGTCAGCTGCTGCTGAAGGGGAGAAGACTCTCATTGTTCTCTCACTCAGAAAGGATTCAATCCATTTGGTGGCATGTGTGGAGAAGTGTGCAGCAGTGTCCAAGTGTTTGCAGAGGACCCTATAATCCACCAGATCGAAAGCAGCTGAGAGATCAAGTAAGAGGAGGAGTGCCGTTTTACCTGGTCTCTCAGTTCGTCTATTTGGGTCTTTAGATCAATGAGTGCAGTTTCAGTACCGTGGAGTGGGCGGAAGCCTGATTGGCTCCCAGTAGATTGTTTGATTCAAGGTGTCTTTGAATTTGTGTATAGGCAACCTTGTCTAGTATCTTGAATAGGAAAGGTACGGTAGTGATGGGCCGATAATTAGTGGGGATGAGGGGGTCAAGAGTCTGCTTCTTGAGAAGAGGGAGCACCCATGATTGTTTTAGGTTCACCGAGATATTACCTGTGGTGAAGGAGGAGTTGATCAATTTTGAAATGAACGGTGAAAGGTCTCTAGCAGCGTCTTTTATTAGTTGTGCTGGGCAGATGTCACCTTTGCAGTTCGATGGTTTGAGGGAAAGGATCATTTTCTCTACCTCTAAGATGGTAGTTTTAGTGAAGGAGAATTTGTTGGTTGGGTTGTTGATGGTGTTGTTAGGTGGCGGCTTGTTTGTGAGGTTTATTGAGTCTTTTTTTAGTTGGATTTTATTTTGCAGTGTAGTGATTTTATTTGCTAGGGCCAATTGGATATCTGTACACCAGGTCTGGTCTTTAATGCAGGTATCTGGTGTGGCAATGGGGGACTCGAGTTTTTTCAAGATGGAGAAAAGTTCCTTCATACTTGAATTGGCATTGGCAATGCGAGCATTGTAGGAATTACGTTTCGCTAGACAAATTTCATTTTTATAATGCCGAGAGATATTAGTTAAATTAGCTTTATTCTCTTCGGTTGGACATAGTTTCCAGTCAGATTCGCATTTTCTTTTGTTTAGGCGCAAGGCCTTAAGTTCTGGCGTGTACCACTAGTTTAAATGTGCCTTGGGTTTGCTTGTTCTCATTTTGAGAGGGGCGACTTTGTCCATAGTGGGGCGCATGATGTTGTTGAATTCGTTGACCAGTGCACTGGGGTCAAGGTTGACTGGCAGTGCATTTAAGGTAGGAAGGATCAGGGGAATAATATTATCTGCTGTAATATTTTGTTTCTTGTAGGGCAGGGTGGAGCTGCCTGTGGGTCAGGGCTGGTGGTTTGGTAGTTAGTAAATTAAAGGACACCAAGGAGTGGTCTGTCCAGGAGAGGGTCGTATTAGAGGATACTATGGCTGAGCATTTGGAATCAGCGACCCAGTCAAGTATTCTACCCTTTGCATGTGTGGGGGAGCTGACTTTTTTGGGTAAGTCCTAAGGTGTGAAGGGTATTGGCAATAGTGGCAGCATGGGCATCTGCTTGGTCATTGAAGCCAAGGTTAAAGTCCCCTAATATCAGCAATTGGGAAGTATTTTTGGTATTGTTTGATAGTAGACTGTGCAGGTCCTCCTCAAAGGTTCCAAGTGGACCCGGTGGTCTGTAAATTAGGTGAATAGAAAGAGTTTGGGTGTTGTTTATGGGAATTTTGGCAGTGAGAGTTTCACAGGATTGCATAGTTGTGGTAGGGACTAGGCGTAGTGATAAGTATATTTTGGATATAATGGCGATTCCACCTCCGCGGGAGCCTTCTCGATCCTGCCTAGATATGGTGTAACCATCAGGAATGGCCAACATGAGCGATGGGCCTGCCGCATTGTGGAGCCAGGTCTCAGTTATAGCAATAAAGTCTAGATTGGCTTCTGTAATTAAGTCAGCTAGGTCAATGGCGTGTGCCACTAGGGATCTTACATTAAGGAGTGCTCCCTTGAGGGAGTGTCTTTTAGGGTCCATTTTGGTTGTGGCTGAGTTGGATGAATTGGTATTTGTCTTAAGCATGTTTGTATTCACTGATGGGGAAGATTGAGGGGGTACAGTGCATATTCTAATGTGTTGGTCTTTCGTTATGCATTTTATAGTGGGGAGGGATCTTCTAAGAGGTTCATAGAGTTTATTAAATCTGGCGCGTAATTTAAGGTTTCTCTCGTGAGTTGGGGTAGGCTGAGCGATGTAGACTAGTCGGCCTGGCATGGCCTGGTGCACAGGGCTGATGTGGCCAAGGTAGTTGGGTAACTTGGGAGTGGTGAGTAGGAGAGGAGGCGCGAAAGCTGGCTTGCAAGGGGGAACTTCAGTGCGGCTATTCTTAGGGGAGGCGTGCAGTGTGGCCATGATCATTAGAAAGTAAATGTTGAGTGAGCTAGACATAGTGTGAAGCTATTCCTATTAGCTAGCAATGCCACTTGGTGTGTGTGGACTAGGATAACTGGCCGTCAATGTGCTAAGTGTCAGTAATTGTATCTAAGGCTATGCGGCTAGATCTGTAAGGTCTAGGCACCATTCGCTAGTAGGGCACAAGTATATGAGGCACGAATGGGCATTGTCTGGAGTGCATAGCATGGGAGGCACCTAAGTGCGCTTAATCCAACAGGGCTATGATATAGGGACTGAGGGCACCTAGATATGGCAATCAAACAGTGACTATAATACCTAGCACGGGAGGCTAAAATGCCGAGACTGAGGGCACCTAGATAAGGCAATCAGACAATGGCCCTCATTACGACCCTGGCGGAATTCGGAAAACGATGGCGGAAATGCAATACCGCCATCGAATAGCGCTCGGTGCGACAATGACCCGTCACCGCAAAGTACGAAGCCATTAGCGACACCGTAGTGAACGCCAACGCTAACTGCACCAAGCACGCGTGCGCGCGCCATGCGAAACCGCAAACACCACCATGGCGCAAGGGTACGCCAATTCCGACCCTAGCGGACATGTACCTAACGCCATCAGGCATGGCGTAATGTACCATTCCGCCATGGTGAGAAATACGGCATCGCGAATCAACCGTAAACGGCCCCACTGAGTGCCTGTACACCGCTCCCTGCCCACAAAGTACAACTCCCCGTAGGTGCAATGAAGTCACAATGCAACCATTGAAATGTACAAGTCACCCATGCATGGCAACGAACAAAAGAAACACAAGAGGGGCCAATGGGAGCTGCAGGGCACAGATGGCACGAATACAGAAGCCATCCCAATGGACATGACCACAGTCCCCCACCAAGAAACGCACGCAAACACAGGCACCTGTGACCAGCAATATTCCGAGAATCACATCATTCCACCAGTCCACCTGGCTGACCGGCATCTGTTACACAAAACCCAATCCCCCGCCCCTGAGCATGACAACATTCAAACTGTCATATTGGCAGCCCCCATCCCTGACCTCACGGGCTTAGTAGGCAAACGCGCCCAGTACAGTACCACGCAACTAAACTCCGAAGCTGGAACCCAATGCAGATCTCCTCACAATACATCGCCCCCCAAATAGGCATATGCCACATCACTTGCAAAGAAAAACGCTACACGGGCCAAATCAGAATAGAAATTTAATGCACATCAAAGTCACCAAGCCCATACAGCCATCAGGCCATGAACTCCAAAACACTAATCACCATTGTGGGCTGCATCCGCAAGAAATGACCAGCCACTACTTGTGTGTCGCCCTGTTCCCCCATGGTACACAGAGCCACATTCACGTACGAAAAGGCAACATGGAAGCGCACAGAACCGCAGGGCCGTCCCAATGGGGAGGCACTAGTCCAGCAGAAAGGCCGAGCCACCAGTACTGCGTAAGGGCATGTGGGCCATTGGCGATCGTCCCATAAGATCGTAATGCTGCTCCACTGATTAACACGAAGCAGCAGGTGTCGGGAGTAAAACCCATCTGCAGGAGTGGCATACAGATGGCAGTGGCAAAAGGGGAGGAGATACCTGTCAACCAAAAGAAAAGAAAAAGAACAGAATGGCCATCAGAACTACATTCCAACAACTCACTTCAATGATCACACGAAATCCACAGCCATATGCATGCTAGCCCACTCCAAAGGATCATCACCACCCCAAAACCACTTGCGACTCATAACCATCTATATCGAGGTGCAAACACCATCACAAACGAGTGTACCTGTGCATGCGTCTGTCAAAACAGAATCCATCAGATGGGAATGTTAACGTGCATGGACACAAGTGTCTGAGGGCGCGTCGAGACAGGGAGGGCTCAACAAGGCCAGATAGACGATGGTCCCACTATGGCAGCCCTGCATCACATAGCGTAGGGGAGGCGGATAGATCCCAAGAAGCCCTGTACATGGCAAACTCTGTATCAAATCACCTGCCCATGCATCCACTCATCATTCCCTCATCCCGGGATCAAAACGCCTGAATAATTACTCACATAACATTAGAAACATCCATTGAGTCTGTGCGTTATGCAGCCTGCAAAATCCACAGTGCCCCAGCCCGTAATTCCAGTGTTGTGAAGTAACATGTATTTGGGAACGGCCGGCCTCATCGCCCACGTAGCTATTGCGCAACCCAAACTATTCATATCAATCATTGCTTCCTCGCCATGGGCCCTGTCTCAAGGACATTGAACAATAGAACGTTATATTTGCAGTCAGACCTGTGGGCATCTCCTCGCCGCTAGCTGGAAACCGAAAGCGCCGCCCTTCGAATTCCTCATTTGCAACATCACGTCGAAAAGGCATCTGTGGCCGTTTGAAATCACTAATTATTCCATCGAGTGCGGCTGTGTGTGAAAATGGCAACTGCCTTCACCCACAAATGGGACGCCCCGCCCGTCGTTGCAACTCGGTACAGTGATGCATGAGGGCCCACCGTTACTCGAGTACTACGTTCCACTGACCCTTCACAAGTCTGTTCGCGACTGCACAGATAGTATGTGAAACAATGGGACCACAGCAGAATGAACATATCAACCAATCTTACACGGCCATCGGGTACAAATACATGATTGCAATAGCAAGATGCCATTCCCCGAATTGCAGCGTTGTGCGCGGGACGTGCTCGGCCAAAGGGGAGAGCAGTTTGCACAGGTGGAATGAATCACCACAGGTGGAGGCCATACAGCCTGATAACACATAAATTGCACAGCCAGTCTCCTCCCACAACCACACCGAAATGCTACCGGCAGGACTCGCGATGTTGGCCCTGGGGGACCTGATAGCACTGCAAGTACTCCAACTCCAAGAAGAAGACGAACACCAACTACAACCAGCCGCACGGAGGAGACGCAGGAGGAGGAGGAGGCCAAGGCAGGGCCAGCAAGGCCCACCAGCACAGCCACTACCACCACGCAGGCAGCCCGCAATCCCACGCCTCCGAGCACATCCGTTCAACCTCACTGATGAGCAGATCCACACCCTCTACCGTCTGGACCGGGACACCATAGCCGCCATTGTGGACATGACACAGGCTGACCTTGTCAGCATGATAGATAGCCCAACCGCCATCCCACCCCTACTGAAGGTGGTGTCTGTACTCCACTTCCTGGCCACAGGCACCTACCAGCACACAGTCGGACAGTTGCATGGCATATCACAGCCACTGTTCTCACGGACACTATTGCAAGTGCTCGATGCCCTCCTGCAGCACGCAGACGACTACATCTCTCTACCACGCTCGGAGCAGGAAATTACCAACACAAAAGTGGGATTCCATGCACTTGCCGGCATACCGGGTTGCATTGGTGCCATCGACTGCACCCATGTGGAATTGGTCGTCCCACATGCCATGGAGGCCCAGTACCGCAACCGAAAACAATTTCATTCCCTGAATGTACAAATGGTGTGTGACTCCAACAGGATCATTACACATTGTTGTGCCCGATTCCCTGGATCAACCCATGATTCTATGGTCTTGAGGAACTCTACAATACCACGCTACATGGAGCGACACGCAGGGAACAGATCCTGGCTACTCGGTGAGTCTCATTACATGCATGATTATGTGGGGTATGTGATTTGGCAATGACCTGGCAGGAAGGGGGGGGGGTGTGCGTACGTAGCAATGGCATTCCACATCATACGTTTCTCGTCCACATACAGGTGATGCTGGATATCCACTGAAGAGATGGCTCCTCACACCAGTCCGGAACCCACGGGACCAGCATGAGGAGGACTACAACCATGCCCACTCACGTACCCGTGTAGTCATTGAACAGGCATTCGGCCTACTGAAGACTCGTTTCCGCTGCCTCAGCAGGTCTGGCGGGGCACTCCTGTACCGCCATGAGAAGGTTGCAAAGATGGTCATGGCATGTGTCATGCTCCACAACATGTGCGTACGTAGAAATGTGCCCATGCCCCCTGACGCAGAACTGCAAGCACCTGATGATGGTCATGATGAGGGTGGGGATGTGGCAGCACCTCATGGAGTCTGCGAGGCACCGGAGGCCCGTGACATTCGTCAGCATCTCATTGATGCATGCTTCTAGTACTCACGCCTGGTGGCTGATACATGGACACGGGACTCGTGGCACTGCGTGTGTCTGGGACATGCACAATATGGACTGTACGCCTATGATGGCCTAGTACACAAAGATCAATGTCCACACATCTCATTGGTTGATCGTGCACTTTTTATGGCATATGTGATGTCATGTTGAACACCCTATCGACCCGCCACCCAAGTGAGCCCAACACACCCCCTCCACCCTCCTACCTCCCCCCCGAACACCAGTGTCCAAAGATGCTCATTGTCAGTGGGCTGTCGCTATTGCAAGCCCCCTCTGCGGGTATCAGGGGCACCCCTGCCTGTGGAGCGCAGGTTCCTTCCAGATCTACGTTGGGGGCTGCCCTGGACGGAACTTGCAACGGATGATGTGTCTGCCTGCTCACGTCCATGCATGTCCCTAAGGGTTTGCGAGAGCTCAGTGAGCACACGGCGCACTGCGGCAAGTTCGGCACATACGTCTTTGGACGTCGCATGCAGTTCCCCCCTCAGGCTCTCGGTGCTTCTCTCCATTTGGACTCTCAGGCTCTCGGTGCTACTCTCCATTTGGACTCTCAGGCTCTCGGTGCTACTCTCCATTTGGACTCTCAGGCTCTCGGTGCTACTCTCCATTTGTGCCCTTAGCGTCTCTGTACCTCTCTCCATTTCTGCCCTAAGTGTCTCAGTTGATGTTTCTATGTCTGCCTTAGTGCCCCCACATTCATCGGCATGGTCCTTGAGGAGTGTGGCCAGTTGCTGCTGTTGTACGATTAACTGGTCGAGGGACTGTTGCCTCTGCTGGGCCATGGCCATTTGCGGGGGTGTCACAGAGGGGCTGTTGTCCTCATGTTGCCTTGCCACAGGGCTTGTGGGGGATGGCCAGTCGTCGTCTTGTGGGTGCCCCTGCGTGGTATCTTCATGTTGTACGGGATGGGACAGACAGGGGGATTGGGACAGGTCATGGATGGATCTGACTTCGACATCCCCGTTTTCTGTGTCCGAGCATGCTGCCATCAATGGGGTGTCACCTATGGTGCTGCTGCCACCAGACGCAGTGCCTTCTGTGGCATCCATTGGGGGGACCTGTGGTGGTGGTGTTGTGGGCATGCTGGCTGCTGGGGTGCCTGTTGATGTTCCCTCCTCTGTGCTGCCACCTGATTTGTGCTGCTGCCGTGTCTTGATGCGTGCAGCTGAGGTGGAGGGTCTCTGGCCGTTGGTCTTGGCCCTCTTTGCAGGTGTGCTGGTAGGGGTGTCCTGTAGCTCGTCGTTTGGATCGGACCCTGTGGTGGAGTAAAGGAGGGCGAGGGTTATTGATGGGTCTGTGGGAATTGGAATGGCATTGTATCACATGCTTTGGGGTGGTACCTGAGGGTGATTTGGGTCGGGGCCTTGGAGGTGCTTTAATTTGTGTGTGGAGTGAGGGTGCAGTTGTTTGGCAGCCTGCAGTTAGGGTGTGCCTGCTGCACGTGTAGTGCGTGTATTAGGGGTTTTTAATTATTTATGTATTTATTGTGGGTTTTAACGTGCGCTATCAGGCCGATGTGTGTGGACGTTCTCCTGGACATGTGTTTCTTTTGCACTATGTGGACGCATGGTACTTCACATGGATGGACTGTGTGGATTTGGCATTGTTTTATCTGGCCCACCTACCTGAATCTTCGGATGTCTGCACTCCTTTCTCCATCCCTCCGACTCCCTCTATGCTCTCCATTCCGATGGTGGAGGCACAGATTTCTTCCCAGGGGGTCAACTTGATGGGTGATTCAGGACCTCCCCCGGTGGCTGTGGCAATGTTGCGGTTGGCAGAGAGTATGCTGCGGACGCGTATCCGCAGGTCGTCCCATCGCTTGCGGCATTGCTGTGGGGTGCGGGGTGCGGTCCCCACCGCACTTACCCGCTGTGCCACCAGAGCCCATATGGTCTTCTTGTTTGCAAGTGCCGTTCTGGTCATTTGCGTGGAGAAGACGACGGCAGCATTCTCCTGGAGGGTCTCTGTTAGCACGGTGAGTTCCTCACGGGAGAAGTGGACCTGCCGCTTGCGGTCGCACGCTTTCTTCGCTACTTTTCCCATTTGTCTTGGTTTCGCTAGGGTGGGTGACGGGTTGGGGTGTGTTTCAGGGTAGTGATTTTAGTGGTTGTGTGGTTTTAGTGGTTTTATAGGTGTACGGCGGGATGTTTCCCGTTCCGGGCCCATGTTTTTACTTCCGTTTCCGTATATTTCCGGTCACCGTACTTTCCGGTAGGCGCACACTGCGGTGACCGCTAAGAGGGGTGGCGGTATTGCACCTAGGGCGCTGTACGGCGGCGGTGTGGGCCGTTTTGGGGTCATTTCCGCCAACGCGGACTTTGCACTTCCGCCGTGGCGTGGTGCTCGTGCCCGATGGGTCGGAATGGGCCGCACTTTGCTCCTTCGTGCAATGGCGGAAACGCTATTTACGCTGTGGCGCTCCGGTCAGTCACTTTCCGCCAGGGTCGTAATGAGGGCCAATGACTATAATACATAGCGTATGAGGCTAGGACACAGCACAAATCAAATGTGGTCTATTAACGACCATAAGGCACAACACAAATCAAATGTGGTCGATTAGTGACCATAAGGCACAACACAAATCAAATGTGGTCGATTAGCGACCATAAGGCACAACACAAATCAAATGTGATCGATTAGCGACCATAAGGCACAACACAAATCAAATGTAGTCTATTAGCGACCATAAGGTACAACACAAATCAAATGTGGTCTGTTAGCGACCATATGGCACAGCACAATAAGGTGAAGCATGAGCATCTGGGTATAGGTAGCACCAAGAAAACTAGGGCTTAAATATGTGGACACAGCTATGGCACTTATCAGGGGTGCGAGTCTAGATCAAATCTTGAGGTGGGTGGCATGAATCAATGCATTAAAAATGCAATGGGACACAAATTAGATGCACGAATCATGGGTGCCTAGATTCGAATTTAGTAGGAAGAGACAAAAAGGCACTGACTTAAAATGACTTATTCTTTAAAATGACCTGAGAGGTAATGATCATGTAACATAGAAAAGACTAGATAGAAGATGGCATGCGACATGCGATAGTGGACATTTAAGCTAGGTCATGGGTAGGGGTCCGGTTTATCCGGCAATTGTACCCTGTCCATGCAGTCATATGTTTCCTCCGGTGTGTCAAAGAAGTGGGTCTTGTCGTTGAGAATCACTTTCAGTCTGGCTGGATATATCAATATATACTTGAGCCCTGCCCTCTGTAGTCTGGCCTTCGTAGCGGTGAACTGTCCTCTCCGCTTCTGAACCTGGAACGTGCAGTCCGGGTACACCGCAATTTATGCTGAGTCCCTTTGTATTGTCCTCCCTGCCCTGGAGAACGCCAGTATCTTTTCTCGGTCCCTGCAATTGAGTGCCTTTGCTGTCACAGGCCTATGCGGCATGCCTGGGTCTGCTTTCTTATGAGGGAGCAATGTGTGCTTTCTATGGTGAACCCCTGCAAGAGTTTGCCCGCCCCTACTTCGTGCAGCAATATGCTTTCGACATATATGGTGGGGTCCGCTCCTTCAATCTCCTCTGGCAGGCCCATGATGCAGATATGATTCCTTCGGGCCCAACCCTCCGTCTCCTCAGCACTGTCTTCCAGCAGCTTCACTTTTTGGATGAGGCCCTCCACCTCTCTCGTCGTCCGCACTCTGACTAATTTATTTTCCTTCACTTGCTCTTCCAGTTTACTGGTGCACTCCGCAGTTGCACTGACATCTTGGCGCAGCAGTGACAGGTCTATCGCACTGCATCTATTTTGCCCTCCAACCGAGTCTGTAGCATAGCGATCATCTCTATGATCTGCCAGTTTCCTGGTTCCGAATTGTCCAGGGTCGTGGGCTGCCCCTTCATTTTCTCGTCGTCTCCCAACCGCTGTCGTGCCTGACCTTTTGCAAATGTTTCTAGCGTGGTCTGCTTCTGCTTTGCTTTCCCACCTTTCGCCACCATTTGCTCCAGGGGCCGCAGGTTTCACACCCTCCCCAGATATATCTTGGGTGTTCCCTGTGCTGGGGTCTGCAGGGTTAGATCCTTGTCATCTCTTTAAGCACCTGGTTCCATTCTGGCCTGGTTTTTCTCATTATGCGTTAATTTGGTGATGTTCCGAGTTACGTGCATACTTAGCATGTATAACAGCTAGTATCTCTGTCATTTCAGATCAAGTCAAATGGACGGGGTGTTGGTCTCAGAACACAGTTGAAACCCATACAGCAACTCATTACACTAAGGAGAATATATGATGTTAAGTTGTTATTTGATATCTTTTGCGACTTCCATATTTCACCACTGGATTTGGACGGAATAGCTTTCAGAATGGTCTCAGCATCTGTTTGAAGTTTTGGGCATTTATATTGCTTAATACGGTTTTTGTATTTTGTATGTATCTGCCTGATCAAAGTATATTTTTCAGGTACATTATTGGCTACTATATATTTTATTTCTCTTTGCATGGTTGTTCTCATTGTTTTAATAATGGTATCATAAGGATATTTATGGGCAAATCTTGATTGCATATGTCTAGGTCGTGACTCCTTGAAAAGGTGTAGGATCTCATTATATTCTAAGTCGCCAGTGTTATTATTAGTTTCATTTTGTATGTGCTTGGTTAGCTTCTGTAGTTTCCATGGTGTCCATTTTATGCGATTACGGCACTCAGATAACTCAATACAAGGTTTATAGATTTCACCAGTAATTAATTGTGTTGGTTTCCACCTGATCTCTATAATACTAGAGAAGGTATTGTTCTTAATGTTTCTATTTTGTCAACTTGATCATGTGAGACAAATTCGTAATCCGGGATTGAGGGAGAGAAATGTCTATGCCACCTGGTACAAGGGGGAATGTCCCCTTCAATTATACCATTTAGGATAATGAAATTTCTTTCTTCCATAATGTGCATCCAGCGCCTTGCTCGAGGAGATAAGATCGATTTATTTAGTGAGACACACTTCATATTCTGGTCACCTACAAGTATTGACACCACAGTGTCATCCATTTCTATCAGATCTAACATAGTACAAACAAATTTTATGTAGACATCATTAGAAGTTGCAATAGGGTTCCAATATAAATGGAGGATGGCTGCGTTATTGCCCAAGGGGTACAACTCATCTAAAAAGGTTAATTTTGTCAGTTGGATGCCAAAGTGGGGAGAGGCCCACAGGGTCAATTTAGTGTGCATTGATAGATTAACTGCATTTAACATACCTGCTGAAGGTGTTCCCTTTCGTTTTTTATTTGCAGGAATCCAGCTGATTTCATACCCCAGCCATGTGGGTTGATTTGTAATCCAGGTTTATTGGAGTGATAATATGTCATAGTTGTTTATGAATGTTATTATTAGCTTGAATCAGGTGTTTGAATCCCATGGTATTCCACACAGCCATCCTCATAGAGTTATACTTATGTTCGTCGTGGCATTACTAGTCACTTTCCCGGTTCGTATCTCTTGAAGGCTTAATCATAGAGGACCACTTTGAGTTGGTTAGGTAGGATTTAACTGGCCTTATGCTTACTTCTCTGTGTAAGTGGCCTCAAGGAAATTGGCAATTTCTAGTTAGAGATGTGTAGTTAGATATGTTAGATGGAGGCTCAGCATTTTGATCCCTATAAGACCTATTCCTTCAGAGACTGAAGGTGTTGGGTATTTTTGTCAAGTATGAATCCAAATTCCATCAATTTATGTTTGGAATTCCCGATAATTTCTTTAATGATTAGTGATGGAATTGTTATTTTTGCAGTGTCCATATATGTATTATTTGTGTTTTTGATACACTGGATATCATGCAAGCGTATTAACGCCAATGATGGTATTAACTTAAATGTGGCAAGTACGGTTGATCGATATCGAAAAGGATCTTGTCTTTGCCTATCTCTTATCATTAATAGTAGAATCTCAGAGCTCCTCAAGACCGGCTCTTTAATTTGAGTAGGCACAGGAGATTGCTCTCGAGTTGGCCTGTCTTTTTTAGGAATTGGAAACGGCTTGGAAACACACTTTTATGTGGTGTGATTGCACTATCAATATCCGTCTGTTTCAATTTTGTAGTTTTGTTTAACTGATTCAGACAGGCTCTTTTTTGTTCTAGTGTCAGAAAGTCACACTCATCAGTATTGTGCTCCGCATTGATGTTATCAGTGACTCTGGATAAGTCATAATCAAGAGCTCTGTCTTGGATCGTTGTTGAATCAGTTAAAGGTGTTTTATGGAGTAAGTTGGGAGATCCATAAGCTCTTCTGCCTCAACTATGAAATCATTATTGTACAAGGGAGCTGTAGCTTCTTGCTCAGTAGTCGTTTGACCCTTAGTTTGTTGGCATATGTTTACTTTATTTATAGGTCTTTGTTCTTTTTGTCGTACTGGGGTGGTTAGATTTCCTATTAACTTGTTTGATGGTTTGATTTATTTGATATTGGCTTATTTAGGATGCTTTGATTTTTTTTTAATTTTTTATTTCTGATTAGTGTGCTTTTTGAAGGCACATCAATGAGGCTTCTACTCCGGAGACCCCTGGCCAGCCCATAGAGCCAAGGTTTGTTTCGAAGTACTTTAAGATGAGATAGCTGCACCCTTGAGATGGATCGGGGTGCAGATGTATTACTCCAACACCAATCAATAAGTACAACTCAATGGTTTGGCAAAGGGAGTCCGTTTAATGACAAGTACAAAAAACGGGGAGTCATGGAAATCAGCAGTGATGCGATAGTTTATCTCGCTTCAACTCCAACAAATTCATACAAAACATAACTTTTATACTCAAAACACGTCATAATCAACATGTAACAGTCACAAGTTTAACATGCAATTCTATTGGTCAAGAAAATGTAACTTTAATATAGGTACTATATCTGTATATGGTAACGGAGTGAGGGGATTGGGTAAACACTGTCAGGTGGGCGTCTAAGCCCGTCCTTCAAACATGCCTACTGTAAACGTCACTAAAAGTACAACGTCCCATTGGTTCTACTAACTATAGGACCCTAGATTATTTGGTCCATTGTGATTGTGTTGGCGTCAACTCCATGCATACATTTCCACTTTGCTTAGCAGCACGCAGACCGGTCAGCCAGGTGCAGGGTGCCCCTCAGCTACTCAGCCTTCCTCCAATTAAGGTTACAATCAATCATCTCTTCAGCAACTCTGTTTCAATTATTTTACTGTGGTGGCCTCGAAACTGCATCTTCTTTTTACAATTTCCACAGATAGCTCCTCTGGTAGTTAGAAAGTTCCACTTGAAGCACAATTCCATGCAGGAGCATTCCCATATGTGCAACATTAGCTGGATCTCTGATGAATGTGAGTCAACATTTATTGTTATCTTCTGCATGAAAAAGTTCTGATATCTCTGTCTGGGCGGATTCCAAGCGTAGGTGTGAACCCGTGCTCCTTCTCGCTCCGCTGGTCACGTGCTACCCACACCATGAATTTGCAGAGTTTCTCTCAATTTGTGCATTTAATTCTTATTTAGCTTGCAACCTGCCTACGCCTCCTTATCTCGACCTTTCGAATACAGGATATTCTGTTCTTAATTGCAATTATATGTAGCTACTGTTCGTTCGTTCTTTTTGTGTGACCTAGGCTCTCCTGGCACGAGTTGCATCTGCTGAGTTTCGATTCAGCCGTCTTTTCTCGTTTAGCTAGAATATGCATCTTGTCTTGTTTGGCCTCTAGTGACCTGAGTTGATTCTGCTTTTAGTGCAAAGTAGAATCTCACTTATAATACTGTGCTTTGTTTTGAGGTAGATTATGTATAATGGTGCTTTGCCACACTATTCTTCTACTTAGCATAGCAAGCCGTACTGTTTTCTTAGCTGTCTTGGAGTTCCAAGCATATGTACAGGTGTTAGCTAGTTGAATATCTTCATCCTGCTTACAGCTTAAGCTTCTTTGGATTTCAACATTGTTCTCTTCTTCTAGGTTCACAATATCCTTATTCATTGCGTTTCGTCTCTTTGTGTCATCCTTGTGTCATCATATCTTCTATCTGCAAGTCCATCCGAGTCCTTGTGACGTCACCATTCGTCTTCCATTAAGGCCTTTTTGGTTTCTTCCGGGACGGTACTTAGGCAATCTTCATTTTGTCTCATTTGCTGGTTGGTTTTTTTCAATGGATACCTCACTGCCCATGGTTTTCTGGGTACTGGTACTTCAATGGGTGTTGCTCTTCTGATAAGTACTGGGCAGAGCCCTACTGCGGCTCTCTGCTGGTTTATTTGCTCATCAAACATCACATATTTCGGTGTGAACATTCCTGGTACTTCAAAATGGGCGACTGGCGTGCAGGCGTTATTTGGGACCTCCTCTACACTCCCCCCTCTGGGCGATTCATCAACCACTTTCACTTCCTCCTTTGGATTCCTCTTACTTGGTTCATCTGTATTCATCTTCACTTCATCATCTGGGTTCTTTCCTTCTTCATCTTCTGGGTCTGTACATGATGGTTTGAAGAAGTGTTTCTTTGGAGTCCACATCTTTATTACTCCTTCCAGGCTTCCTGCTATCCTTACATGTTTGTCTTTATTCCATGCCATTAGTTGACATTGTCCATTTGAGCTACAGTAAATCCATCTTCCCACATAATTTCTGTGTTTCCTGGGATAAAGAAACATTGTTCCCTCAGGTGTATGCCTGCTGGCCTTCACAAAGTCTCTTATTTCTTCATCAGTCAGGTCTTTGGGCTTCCATGCTGGCTTGACATCAATCATGATCTTCATCCCTATGGCTTTCTTCACAGTCTGCTGGCACTGTGATATTATCTCGATAACACAAAATCCTAATAATATCATCACTAGCAGGGCTCCTGGGAACTTGAATATGTCTGCCATCCATTGTGGGACCCATGAGAATAGTGATCCAAACCAGCTATCATCATCAACTCTGTCAGTCTCATCGATCTTCTGGTTCCGTAGCTTCGTCAACATACCTATGGCTTCTGTTAAAGTTCAATTTTCCTCGTTGTGAGATGGTATATATATGTGCAACATGATTCTCTAATTTTTGCACCAACTCCTCCATCCATGGCTGTGATCATGTCAAGGACATATCTGTTCTGGAGAGTCATCAGTCGGATGGCTCTTAACACTTCCGTAACGCATTGAATGCTTTTATATTTGTGTTGATCGTCTGCAGTAACTCCCATCTGGTTATCTGCAACCATTTAGTATTTACTCCAACTGGGATTCTTGGCACTAAGAGCATTGTGAACACTGATGATGTGAGGCAGAACAGCCTGTGTTCATATGGGATTGCATTAAAGTCTTCTTCTGATTTAGCAGAGAAGTAATTTTCTCTCTTCATTCGAGTTATCAGTTCCACATATCTCTTCTTTCTCCGGTGAGCATCTGCCTTCAGGAAACTGTCAATATTCAGGTCACTTTTCAGGATCACCAATGCTGGAATGTGGATGCTCACTATTGTGCATATACCTCCCCAGTTCTTTGGCAGTCTGATGTATGCTTTGGATCCCCACACCCAATAATGATCCATAATTACAGCAGTTCCATGTACAATTCCTGGAGCATCGGAAATGTGTCTGCAGTTCTGACTCTCTCCCATGTTTCTTGTGCCATTATTCCTGAAACACAATTTAGGGCTTTCCAGTGGCGCTATCTGCAAGGATCCTCCTCTGTCTACGACACATGTCAGCAGCTTTGGAAGTTTTGGCAATAATGGCTTGCATATCCTTTGTGAATTTTCAATGTTCTCCTTGCATGCTCCAACATCCATCCATGCTCTATAGATCACTGCTCCTTTCTCCCATTCATCTGGTGAAAGCACTGTTCCCCAAATCTGCAGTTAGACTCTGTTTTTCCAATTTTGAGCCTCTTCTGGAGTATTTCCTTGGACATTTAGTCTCGAGTTCACTTCCCATCTTATTCCTGCTCCTTTAACTCCAGGCTTCTCATACCTGATCACATGATTCCTAGAATGAGCTGTATTCCGTGTCTTGATGTCTTGGACATAATCATCTACATCGGGATAGGCTGTTTCAGTTGCCCATATTAATGAGGCATCACTTCCCATGAACTGACCTCTGGTCTTGCACATTGCTACGTGTGAGAGACAGTGTGCTGTCAGAACATCAATTTCTACAGCCACAAAGATCTTGGATTTTCCCATGCTGTATGGTAGGAGTGCACAAACAAAGCATTCGCCTTCAGAATTTAGTTTTCCAACTTCCTTCATGTGCTGGTACCAAATGTTGTTTCCTAGGTGCGCTGTGCTATCCAGGTAGTCATTCAGTTCATTGTCATCTCCATGCATGCTTCTCTTGATCCTTAAGGTTTTCATGTAGTTTTCTATTACTACATCTCTAAATGCATCTGTATGGCTTTTTCTTGCTGGGGGATTTTCAGGTATCCCGGTCCATGGTGCAGGCCTCCTCATCTGCACCATTTGAGTGGACAAAAGTCTGGCAGCTCTTTCCTTCTATTCATACATCCTTTTCCTGCTGGATACAAATGCCCATGTCAACCAGCCCAATGCTGGTCCAGTAAATGGCTGCACTGTGGAACTGGTACTTGTGTGGGAACAGATATGCTTGGCAATACAGTCTCTGCGGTTTTGTTTTTCAGTTCCTCATGCAGTTTCCTCGCTCTGGCTATGTGCGGGAATAATGAGTCTACTATCAGTTGCGTCCTTGCAGAGAGTTTCTCTGTGTTGGCTCTTATTTTCTTAACAGTTTCAGATATGACTGCTTCTGTTGGTTTTTCTCTTAACTCTTCTTGTTTCCTCACACCATCTTCTGTGAAATTTCTTATGGCAGGCAGTCTCTTCTTTTCAACTGTTTTGGTTTGTGGTTCTGCAGTCATTGATACTAGGCCTGTTTCATGTGCATTCAGTGTTTGCGTGCGTGTAGTTGTCAGTGATTTTACTTCATTCATTCCATGCCGACCCTGTCTCCGGCTTTTCTGTTTGTTTGTGACCACAAGTGTGTGTGTATCATTGCTAATCACATCCATTTCAAATTCATTCACTCCACCATCAGATCTTATAGGGACTGGAATGACTATATAAGGTCTGGGTGCTCTTGTGGGTTTCATGCGTGCATCATTAGGTGGGTGCACTGAAATTGGAATGCTTTGTGTACCAATAAAGAATGCAGTACTGATTGATTGTTAATGACAGTAAAACAATAATGAATATGATGCATAGATACATTATGCCCCTGTAGTCAGGCGGCAGAATTTTCTTCCAGAGAAGCGGGGGTGCCTCGCTTCTTGTGGGAGGACCAGGTTGCTGCTCTGGACCCACTTCTCGATCATTTGCCAAATGTCAATGTTATTATTTCCTCACCCAATATCGTCTTTTGAGTTCTGTGTTTAAGAGTATCAGGTGCTCCACAAGTGTCCCCCTCTTGTGCGTGACAAATTGTCTCTTATTTCAGGATACAGTTCTTTAGCTAGACTATGGGAACAATCAAATTAAATAACACTTCAGTGAGTCCCTTTACTGTGCATGTTCAAAGTAGGTAAGCTCCCAATCCACTCCTCGGATTTGCTTCAGTCCTGAGGACATATTGGACACTGATCAGTATGAAGAAATAGGGCAAAATAACAACAGGTATTACAAGTGAAGTTCTTGACACTGCTTCCTTGATCTGTCCCTCGGCGGAATGCTTTTTAGAATTTCCTCTGATAGCTCCTCTGATGGTTAGAAAGTTCCACTTGAAGCACAATTCCATGCAGGAGCATTCCCATATGTGCAACATTAGCTGGATCTCTGATGAATGTGAGGACGTCAACATTGATTGCTCTCCCCACTAGTTCTGGAAAGTCAGTGACTAGACAAAAAAGGATGTTGTGTGCCAATCTGTTGTATTCTGGTGAAGGGACATCTGTCCTGTATTTGCTGAGGTTCAAGATTCTGGGGTCGATTCATGGAATTTGTGTGCGCCAAAAATTCCCGCACAGAGGTGCCAAAACGTGAGATTCGCAGTAAAAGTGCGAAAATCGCAGTGCAAGTGCGAAAATCGCAGGGAAACCAGTGCACATCGATTCATGGAAGTCCGTGTGCGAGAAAAACATTGGATGTGTGCCGCGCACGCCGGCGCACAGGTCATCCAATAGCGTGCGCCACGGCCACTGCGAAATTGCACATAGCGCGGCGCACATCACAAAAGTAGGCGTAACACGGGGCGTAACACTCGGAATGGGGAAGTACAGGAAGCAAGTGCGCGGAACACCCACACGCTCGCCTACAACCCGTATTCATGGAATCAAATAGGGCAAACCAGCGCACGGTCAAAGACGCGCACAGGGCCAAACAAGTACGCCACAAGAAAGCAGGCGGTAGCGCCCATGCGCCTGAAAAAAATGTGCGTAAAAATGTGCGCTAAGAAAAAGCACCCATGTACAGCCATGATGAATGGTCCATACAGTGGCCCTCTAGGACAAATGAGGTGCAAAGGGGTACCGACAAACACGGACACCCGCTGTGTGAAAAATAGCATGTGCGTGTGTTCCTGGGTGTGCGGGAAGTTCCACACGCGATTAGCCTGGGTACGTGTACTTCGGGGTGCGCGGGAAGTTCCTCACACGATTGGCCTGGGTACGTGTACTTCGGGGTGTGCGGGAAGTTCCACACGCGATTGGCCTGGGTATGTGTACTTCGGGTTGCGCGGGAAGTTCCACACGCGATTGTCCTGGGTACGTGTACTTCGGGTGCGCGGGAAGTTCCACACGCGATTGGCCTGGGTACGTGTATTCCGAGGTGCACGGGAAGATTCACCCGCGATTTCAGCAGGGTACGTGTATTTCGGTGGTGCCGGGGAATGCTACACGTGATTTGGCCGTGTGGGTCCTCCCAGGTGTTTCCTCTATACCCTCAACGGCCCCTGCAGGCAGCCCACACCACAGGGGACTACCCTGCACCCCTGCTCATGTCCCACAGGCAACCCATCCACCATGGCCATGCCCACCAGCCAACCCACATGTCACCTTGCACTACTGATCACCAACACATGTCTCCCAGCACCCCCAGCCCCCAGCATCCAGGGGCACCTTCCACCAGGCCCCCAAACATGTCTACCACCACCCCCAGCCCCCAGCAGTGCAGGGCACCCTCCACCAGGCCCCCACACATGTCTACCACCACCGCCACCCCTCAGCATCCAGGGGCACCCTCCACCAGGCCCCCACTCATGTCTCACTGCACCCCCACCCCCCAGCAGTCCAGGGGCAGCCTCCACCAGGCCCCCACTTATGTCTCCCTGCACCCCACCCCCCACCAGTGCAGGGGCACCCTCCACCAGGCCCTCACTCATGTCTCCCACCACCCCCACCCCCCAGCATCCAGGGGCACCCTCCACCAGGCCCCCACTCATGTCTCACACCACCCCCACCCCCCCAGCATTGCAGGGGCACCCTCCACCAGGCCCCCACTCATGTCTCCCACCACCCACACCCCCCAGCATCCAGGGGCACCCTCCACCAGGCCCCCACTCATGTCTCACACCACCCCCACCCCCCCAGCAGTGCAGGGGCACCCTCCACCAGGCCCCCACTCATGTCTCCCACCACCCACACCCCCCAGCATCCAGGGGCACCCTCCACCAGGCCCCCACTCATGTCTCCCACCACCCCCACCCCCCAGCATCCAGGGGCACCCTCCACTAGGCCCCCCACTCATGTCTCCCACCACCCCACCCCCCAGCATCCAGGGGCAGCCTCCACCAGGCCCCCACTCATGTCTCCCACCAACCCCACACCCCAGCATCCAGGGGCAGCCTCCACCAGGCCCCCACTCATGTCTCCCACCACCCCTACCCCCCAGCAGTGCAGGGGCAGCCTCCACCAGGCCCCCACTCATGTCTCCCACCACACCCAACCCCCAGCATCCAGGGGCACCCTCCACCAGGCCCCCACTCATGTCTCCCACCACCCGCACCCCCCAGCAGTGCAGGGGCAGCCTCCAAGGGGCCCCCACTCATGTCTCCCACCACTTCCACCCCCCGCATCCAGGGGCACCCTCCACCAGACCCCCACTCATGTCTACCATCACCCCCACCACCCAGCAGTACAGGGGCAGCCTCCACCAGGCCCCCACTCATGTCTCCCAGCACCCCCACCCCCCAGCATCCAGGGGCACCCTCCACCAGGCCCCCACTCATGTCCCCCTGCACCCCCACCCTCCAGCATCCAGGGGCACCCTCCAACAGGCCCCCACTCATGTCTACCACCACCCCCACCCCCCAGCATCCAGGGGCACCCTCCACCAGGCCCCCACTCATGTCTACCATCACCCCCACCCCCCAGCAGTGCAGGGGCAGCCTCCACCAGGCCCTCACTCATGTCTCCCACCACCCACACCCCCCAGCAGCCAGGGGCACCCTCCACCAGGCCCCCACTCATGTCTCCCACCACCCCCACCCCCCAGCATCCAGGGGCACCCTCCACCATGCCCCCACTCATGTCTACCACCACCCCCACCCCCAGCATCCAGGGGCAGCCTCCACCAGGCCCCCACTCATGCCCAACTCATGTTTTCCTGCACCCCCACCCCCCAGCAGTGCAGGGGCAGCCTCCACCAGGCCCCACTCATGTCTACCATCACCCCCACACCCCAGCAGTGCAGGGGCAGCCTCCACCAGGATCCCACTCATGTCTCCCACAACCCCCACCCCCCAGCATCCAGGGGCACCCTCCACCAGGCCCCCACTCATGTCTCCCACCACCCCCACCCCCCAGCAACCAGGGGCACCCTCCACCAGGCCCCCACTCATGTCTCCCACCACCCCCACCCCCCAGCATCCAGGGGCACCCTCCACCAGGCCCCACTCATGTCTCCCACCACCCGCACCCCCCAGCATCCAGGGGCAGCCTCTACCAGGCCCCCACTCATGTCTCCCACCACCCCACCCCCCAGCAGTGCAGGGGCAGCCTCCACCAGGCCCCCACTGATGTCTACCATCACCCCCACCCCCCAGCAGTGCAGGGGCAGCATCCACCAGGCCCCACTCATGTCTCCCATCACCCCCACCCCCCAGCAGTGCAGGGGCAGCCTCCACCAGGCCCCCACTCATGTCTCCCACAACCCCCACCCCCCAGCATCCAGGGGCACCCTCCACCAGGCCCCCACTCATGACTACCACCACCCCCACCCCCAGCATCCAGGGGCAGCCTCCACCAGGCCCCCACTCATGTCCCACTCATGTCTCCCTGCACCCCCACCCCCCAGCAGTGCAGGGGCAGTCTCCACCAGGACCCACTCATGTCTACCATCACCCCCACACCCCAGCAGTGCAGGGGCAGCCTCCACCAGGATCCCACTCATGTCTCCTACCACCCCCACCTCCCAGCATCCAGGGGCACCCTCCACCAGGCCCCCACTCATGTCTACCACCACCCCCACCCCCCAGCATCCAGGGGCACCCTCCACAAGACCCCCACTAACGTCTACCACCACCACCAACCCCCAGCGTCCAGGGGCAGCCTCCACCAGGCCCCCACTCATGTCCAACTCATGTCTCCCTGCACCCCCACCTCCCAGCAGTGCAGGGGCAGCCTCCACCAAGCCCCCACTCATGTCTCCCACCACCCCCACCCCCCAGCATCCAGGGACACCCTCCACCAGGCCCCCACTCATGTCTACCATCACCCCCACCCCCCAGCAATGCAGGGGCAGCCTCCACCAGGCCCCCACTCATGTCTACCATCACCCCCACCCCCCACCAGTGCAGGGGCAGCCTCCACCAGGCCCCCACTGATGTCTACCATCACCCCCACCCCCCAGCAGTGCAGGGGCAGCATCCACCAGGCCCCCACTCATGTCTCCCATCACCCCCACCCCCCAGCAGTACAGGGGCAGCCTCCACCAGGCACCCACTCATGTCTCCCACAACCCCCACCCCCCAGCATCCAGGGCCACCCTCCACCAGGCCCCCACTCATGTCTCCCACCACCCCACCCCCCAGCAGTGCAGGGGCACCCTCCACCAGGCCCCCACTCATGTTTCCCACCACCCCCACCCCCCAGCATCCAGGGGCACCCTCCACCAGGCCCCCACTCATGTCTCCCACCACCCCCACCCCCCAGCATCCAGGGGCAGCCTCTACCAGGCCCCCACTCATGTCTCCCACCACCCCACCCCCCAGCAGTGCAGGGGCAGCCTCCACCAGGCCCCCACTCATGTCTCCCACCACCCCCACCCCCCAGCATCCAGGGGCACCCTCCACCAGGCCCCCACTCATGTCTACCACCACCCCCACCCCTCAGCATCCAGGGGCACCCTCCACAAGACCCCCACTCAAGTCAACCGCCACCACCAACCCCCAGCGTCCAGGGGCAGCCTCCACCAGGCCCCACTCATGTCCAACTCATGTCTCCCTGCACCCCCACCTCCCAGCAGTGCAGGGGCAGTCTCCACCAGGCCCCCACTCATGTCTCCCACCACCCCCACCCCCCAGCATCCAGGGGCACCCTCCACCAGGCCCCCACTCATGTCTACCATCACCCCCACCCCCCAGCAATGCAGGGGCAGCCTCCACCAGGCCCCCACTCATGTCTACCATCACCCCCACCCCCCACCAGTGCAGGGGCAGCCTCCACCAGGCCCCCACTGATGTCTACCATCACCCCACCCCCAGCAGTGCAGGGGCAGCATCCACCAGGCCCCCACTCATGTCTCCCATCACCCCCACCCCCAGCAGGGCAGGGGCAGCCGACACCAGGCCCCCACTCATGTCTACTACCACCCCCACCCCCCAGCATCCAGGGGCACCCTCCACCAGGCCCCCACTCATGTCTCCCACCACCCAACCCCCCAGCAGTGCAGGGGCAGCCTCCACCAGGCCCCCACTCATGTCTCCCAGCACACCCACCCCCAGCATCCAGGAGCACCCTCCACCAGGCCCCCACTCATGTCCCCCTGCACCCCCACCGCCCAGCATCCAGGGGCACTCTCCACCAGGCCCCCACTCATGTCTACTACCACCCCCACCCCCCAGCATCCAGGGGCACCCTCCACCAGGCCCCCACTCATATCTACCATCACCCCCACACCCCAGCAGTGCAGGGGCAGCCTCCACCAGGCCCCCACTCATGTCTCCCACCACCCCCACCCCCCAGCATCCGGGGCACCATCCACCAGGCCCCCACTCATGTATACCACCACCACCACCCCCCATCATCCAGGGGCACCCTACACCAGGCCCCCACTCATGTCTACCACCACCCCCACCCCCAAGCATCCAGGGGCAGCCTCCACCAGGCCCCCACTCATGTTCAATTCATGTCTCCCTGCACCCCCAACCCCCAACAGTGCAGGGGCAGCCTCCACCAGGCCCCCACTCATGTCTACCATCACCCCCAGCCCCCAGCAGTGCAGGGGCAGCCTCCACCAGACCCCCACTCATGTCTCTCACCACCCCCACCCCCCAGCAGTGCAGGGGCACCCTCCACCAGGCCACCACACATGTCTCCCACCACCCCCACCCCCCAGCATCCAGGGGCACCCTCCACCAGGCCCCCACTCATGTCTCCCACCACCCTCAACCCCCAGCATCCAGGGGCACCCTCCACCAGGCCCCCACTCATGTCTACCACCACCCCCACCCCCCAGCATCCAGGGGCACCCTCCAACAGGTCCCCACTCATGACTCCCACCACCGCCACCCCCCAGCATCCAGGGGCGCCCTCCACCAGGCCCCCACTCATGTCTACCATCACCCCCACCCCCCAGCAGTGCAGGGACAGCCTCCAACAGGCCCCCACTCATGTCTCCCACCACCCCCACCCCCCAGCATCCAGGGGCAGCCTCCACCAGGCCCCCACTCATGTCTTCCAGCATCCCCACCCCCCAGCATCCAGGGGCACCCTCCACCAGGCCCCCACTCATGTCCTCCTGCACCCCCACCCCCAGCATCCAGGGGCACCCTCCAACAGGCCCCCACTCATGTCTACCACCACCCCCACCCCCCAGCATCCAGGGGCACCCTCCACTAGGCCCCCACTCATGTCTACCATCACCCCCACCCCCCAGCAGTGCAGGGGCAGCCTCCACCAGGCCCTCACTCATGTCTCCCACCACCCACACCCCCCAGCATCCAGGGGCACCCTCCACCAGGCCCCCACTCATGCCTCCCACCACCCCCACCCCCCAGCATCCAGGGGCACCCTCCACCAGGCCCCCACTCATGTCTACCACCACCCCCACCCCCCAGCATCCAGGGGCAGCCTCCACCAGGCCCCCACTCATGTCTCCCACAACCCCCACCCCCAGCATCCAGGGGCACCCTCCACCAGGCCCCACTCATGTCTACCATCACCCCCACACCCCAGCAGTACAGGGGCAGCCTCCACCAGGCCCCCACTCATGTCTCCCACAACCCCCACCCCCAGCATCCAGGGGCACCCCCCACCAGGTCCCCACTCATGTCTCCCACCACCCCCACCCCCCAGCATCCAGGGGCACCCTCCACCAGGCCTCCACTCATGTCTCCCACCACCCCCACCCCCCAGCAGTGCAGGGGCACCCTCAACCAGGCCCCCACTCATGTCTCCCACCACCCCCACCCCCCAGCATCCAGGGGCACCCTCCACCAGGTCCCCACTCATGTCTCCCATCACCCCCAGCCCCCAGCATCCAGGGGCAGCCTCTACCAGGCCCCCACTCATGTCTCCCACCACCCCACCCCCAGCAGTGCAGGGGCAGCCTCCACCAGGCCCCCACTCATGTCTCCCACCACCCACCCCCCAGCATCCAGGGGCACCCTCCACCAGGCCCCCACTCATGTCTACCACCACCCCCACACCCCAGCATCCAGGGGCACCCTCCACAAGACCCCCACTCAAGTCTACCACCACCACCAACCCCCAGCGTCCAGGGGCAGCCTCCACCAGGCCCCCACTCATGTCCAACTCATGTCTCCCTGCACCCCCACCTCCCAGCAGTGCAGGGGCAGCCTCCACCAGGCCCCCACTCATGTCTCCCACCACCCCCACCCCCCAGCATCCAGGGGCACCCTCCACCAGGCCCCCACTCATGTCTACCATCACCCCCACCCCCCAGCAATGCAGGGGCAGCCTCCACCAGGCCCCCACTCATGTCTACCATCACCCCCACCCCCCACCAGTGCAGGGGCAGCCTCCACCAGGCCCCCACTGATGTCTACCATCACCCCCACCCCCAGCAGTGCAGGGGCGGCATCCACCAGGCCCCCACTCATGTCTCCCATCACCCCCACCCCCCAGCAGTGCAGGGGCAGCCTCCACCAGGCCCCCACTCATGTCTACCACCACCCCCACCCCCCAGCATCCAGGGGCACCCTCCACCAGGCCCCCACTCATGTCTCCCACCACCCAACCCCCCAGCAGTGCAGGGGCAGCCTCCACCAGGCCCCCACTCATGTCCCCCTGCACCCCCACCGCCCAGCATCCAGGGGCACTCTCCACCAGGCACCCACTCATGTCTACTACCACACCCACCCCCCAGCATCCAGGGGCACCCTCCACCAGGCCCCCACTCATGTCTACCATCACCCCCACCCCCCAGCAGTGCAGGGGCAGCCTCCACCAGGCCCCCACTCATGTCTCCCACCACCCCCACCCCCCAGCATCCAGGGGCACCATCCACCAGGCCCCCACTCATGTATCCCACCACCCCCACCCCCCAGCATCCAGGGGCACCGTACACCAGGCCCCCACTCATGTCTACCACCACCCCCACCCCCCAGCATCCAGGGGCAGCCTCCACCAGGCCCCCACTCATGTTCAATTCATGTCTCCCTGCACCCCCAACCCCCAGCAGTGCAGGGGCAGCCTCCACCAGGCCCCCACTCATGTCTACCATCACCCCCAGCCCCCAGCAGTGCAGGGGCAGCCTCCACCAGACCCCCACTCATGTCTCCCACCACCCCCACCCCCCAGCATCCAGGGGCACCCTCCACCAGGCCCCCACCCATGTCTCCCACCGCCCCCACCCCCTAGCAGTGCAGGGGCACCCTCCACCAGGCCACCACTCATGTCTCCCACCACCCCCTCCCCCCAGCATCCAGGGGCACCCTCCACCAGGCCCCCACTCATGTCTCCCACCACCCTCAACCCCCAGCATCCAGGGGCACCCTCCACCAGGCCCCCACTCATGTCTACCACCACCTCCACCCCCCAGCATCCAGGGGCACCCTCCAACAGGTCCCCACTCATGACTCCCACCACCGCCACCCCCCAGCATCCAGGGGCGCCCTCCACCAGGCCCCCACTCATGTCTACCATCACCCCCACCCCCCAGCAGTGCAGGGGCAGCCTCCACCAGGCCCCCACTCATGTCCCCCTGCACCCCCACCCCCCAGCATCCAGGGGCACCCTCCAACAGGCCCCCACTCATGTCTACCACCACCCCCACCCCCCAGTATCCAGGGGCACCCTCCACCAGGCCCCCACTCATGTCTACCATCACCCCCACCCGGCAGCAATGCAGGGGCAGCCTCCACCAGGCCCCCACTCATGTCTACAATCACCCCCACCCCCCACCAGTGCAGGGGCACCCTCCACCGGGCCCCCACTCATGTCTACCACCACCCCCACCCCCCAGCATCCAAGGGCAGCCTCCACCAGGCCCCCACTCATGTCCAACTCATGTCTCCCTGCACCCCCACCCCCCAGTAGTGCAGGGGCAGCCTCCACCAGGCCCCACTCATGTCTACCATCACCCCCACACCCCAGCAGTACAGGGGCAGCCTCCACCAGGCCCCCACTCATGTCTCCCACAACCCCCACCCCCCGCATCCAGGGGCCCCCTCCACCAGGTCCCCACTCAAGTCTCCCACCACCCCCACCCCCCAGCATCCAGGGGCACCCTCCACCGGGCCCCCACTCATGTCTCCCACCACCCCCACCCCCCAGTAGTGCAGGGGCACCCTCAACCAGCCCCCCACTCATGTCTCCCACCACCCCCACCCCCCAGCATCCAGGGGCACCCTCCACCAGGTCCCCACTCATGTCTCCCACCACCCCCACCCCCCAGCATCCAGGGGCAGCGTCTACCAGGCCCCCACTCATGTCTCCCACCACCCCACCCCCAGCAGTGCAGGGGCAGCCTCCACCAAGCCCCCACTCATGTCTCCCACCACCCCCACCCCCCAGCATCCAGGGGCACCCTCAAACCAGGCCCCCACTCATGTCTACCACCACCCCCACCCCCCAGCATCCAGGGGCACCCTCCACAAGACCCCCACTCAAGTCTACCACCACCACCAACCCCCAGCGTCCAGGGGCAGCCTCCACCAGGCCCCCACTCATGTCCAACTCATGTCTCCCTGCACCCCCACCTCCCAGCAGTGCAGGGGCAGCCTCCACCAGGCCCCCACTCATGTCTCCCACCACCCCCACCCCCCAGCATCCAGGGGCACCCTCCACCAGGCCCCCACTCATGTCTACCATCACCCCCACCCCGCAGCAATGCAGGGGCAGCCTCCACCAGGCCCCCACTCATGTCCAACTCATGTCTCCCTGCACCCCCACCCCCCAGTAGTGCAGGGGCAGCCTCCACCAGGCCCCACTCATGTCTACCATCACCCCCACACCCCAGAAGTACAGGGGCAGCCTCCACCAGGCCCCCACTCATGTCTCCCACAACCCCCACCCCCCGCATCCAGGGGCCCCCTCCACCAGGTCCCCACTCAAGTCTCCCACCACCCCCACCCCCCAGCATCCAGGGGCACCCTCCACCAGGCCCCCACTCATGTCTCCCACCACCCCCACCCCCCAGTAGTGCAGGGGCACCCTCAACCAGCCCCCCACTCATGTCTCCCACCACCCCCACCCCCCAGCATCCAGGGGCACCCTCCACCAGGTCCCCACTCATGTCTCCCACCACCCCCACCCCCCAGCATCCAGGGGCAGCGTCTACCAGGCCCCCACTCATGTCTCCCACCACCCCACCCCCAGCAGTGCAGGGGCAGCCTCCACCAAGCCCCCACTCATGTCTCCCACCACCCCCACCCCCCAGCATCCAGGGGCACCCTCAAACCAGGCCCCCACTCATGTCTACCACCACCCCCACCCCCCAGCATCCAGGGGCACCCTCCACAAGACCCCCACTCAAGTCTACCACCACCACCAACCCCCAGCGTCCAGGGGCAGCCTCCACCAGGCCCCCACTCATGTCCAACTCATGTCTCCCTGCACCCCCACCTCCCAGCAGTGCAGGGGCAGCCTCCACCAGGCCTCCACTCATGTCTCCCACCACCCCCACCCCCCAGCATCCAGGGGCACCCTCCACCAGGCCCCCACTCATGTCTACCATCACCCCCACCCGGCAGCAATGCAGGGGCAGCCTCCACCAGGCCCCCACTCATGTCTACAATCACCCCCACCCCCCACCAGTGCAGGGGCAGCCTCCACCAGGCCCCCACTGATGTCTACCATCACCCCCACCCCCCAGCAGTGCAGGGGCAGCATCCACCAGGCCCCCACTCATGTCTCCCATCACCCCCACCCCCCAGCAGTGCAGGGGCAGCCTCCACCAGGCCCCCACTCATGTCTACCACCACCCCCACCCCCCAGCATCCAGGGGCACCCTCCACCAGGCCCCCACTCATGTCTCCCACCACCCAAACCCCCAGCAGTGCAGGGGCAGCCTCCACCAGGCCCCCACTCATGTCTCCCAGCACCCCCACCCCCAGCATCCAGGGGCACCCCCCACCAGACCCCCACTCATGTCCCCCTGCACCCCCACCGCCCAGCATCCAGGGGCACTCTCCACCAGGCCCCCACTCATGTCTACTACCACCCCCACCCCCCAGCATCCAGGGGCACCCTCCACCAGGCCCCCACTCATGTCTACCATCACCCCCACCCCCCAGCAGTGCAGGGGCAGCCTCCACCAGGCCCCCGCTCATGTCTCCCACCACCCCCACCCCCAGCATCCAGGGGCACCCTCCACCAGGTCCCCACTCATGTCTCCCATCACCCCCACCCCCCAGCATCCAGGGGCAGCCTCTACCAGGCCCCCACTCATGTCTCCCACCACCCCACCCCCAGCAGTGCAGGGGCAGCCTCCACCAGGCCCCCACTCATGTCTCCCACCACCCCACCCCCCAGCATCCAGGGGCACCCTCCACCAGGCCCCCACTCATGCCTACCACCACCCCCACACCCCAGCATCCAGGGGCACCCTCCACAAGACCCCCACTCAAGTCTACCACCACCACCAACCCCCAGCGTCCAGGGACAGCCTCCACCAGGCCCCCACTCATGTCCAACTCATGTCTCCCTGCACCCCGACCTCCCAGCAGTGCAGGGGCAGCCTCCACCAGGCCCCCACTCATGGCTCCCACCACCCCCACCCCCCAGCATCCAGGGGCACCCTCCACCAGGCCCCCACTCATGTCTACCATCACCCCCACCCCCCAGCAATGCAGGGGCAGCCTCCACCAGGCCCCCACTCATGTCTACCATCACCCCCACCCCCCACCAGTGCAGGGGCAGCCTCCACCAGGCCTCACTGATGTCTACCATCACCCCCACCCCCAACAGTGCAGGGGCGGCATCCACCAGGCCCCCACTCATGTCTCCCATCACCCCCACCCCCCAGCAGTGCAGGGGCAGCCTCCACCAGGCCCCCACTCATGTCTACCACCACCCCCACCCCCCAGCATCCAGGGGCACCCTCCACCAGGCCCCCACTCATGTCTCCCACCACCCAACCCCCCAGCAGTGCAGGGGCAGCCTCCACCAGGCCCCCACTCATGTCCCCCTGCACCCCCACCGCCCAGCATCCAGGGGCACTCTCCACCAGGCACCCACTCATGTCTACTACCACACCCACCCCCCAGCATCCAGGGGCACCCTCCACCAGGCCCCCACTCATGTCTACCATCACCCCCACCCCCCAGCAGTGCAGGGGCAGCCTCCACCAGGCCCCCACTCATGTCTCCCACCACCCCCACCCCCCAGCATCCAGGGGCACCATCCACCAGGCCCCCACTCATGTATCCCACCACCCCCACCCCCCAGCATCCAGGGGCACCGTACACCAGGCCCCCACTCATGTCTACCACCACCCCCACCCCCCAGCATCCAGGGGCAGCCTCCACCAGGCCCCCACTCATGTTCAATTCATGTCTCCCTGCACCCCCAACCCCCAGCAGTGCAGGGGCAGCCTCCACCAGGCCCCCACTCATTTCTACCATCACCCCCAGCCCCCAGCAGTGCAGGGGCACCCTCCACCAGGCCCCCACCCATGTCTCCCACCGCCCCCACCCCCTAGCAGTGCAGGGGCACCCTCCACCAGGCCACCACTCATGTCTCCCATCACCCCCTCCCCCCAGCATCCAGGGGCACCCTCCACCAGGCCCCCACTCATGTCTCCCACCACCCTCAACCCCCAGCATCCAGGGGCACCCTCCACCAGGCCCCCACTCATGTCTACCACCACCTCCACCCCCCAGCATCCAGGGGCACCCTCCAACAGGTCCCCACTCATGACTCCCACCACCGCCACCCCCCAGCATCCAGGGGCGCCCTCCACCAGGCCCCCACTCATGTCTACCATCACCCCCACCCCCCAGCAGTGCAGGGGCAGCCTCCACCAGGCCCCCACTCATGTTCCCCTGCACCCCCACCCCCCAGCATCCAGGGGCACCCTCCAACAGGCCCCCACTCATGTCTACCACCACCCCCACCCCCCAGTATCCAGGGGCACCCTCCACCAGGCCCCCACTCATGTCTACCATAACCCCCACCCCCCAGCAGTGCAGGGGAAGCCTCCACCAGGCCCTCACTCATGTCTCCCACCACCCACACACCCCAGCATCCAGGGGCACCCTCCACCAGGCCCCCACTCATGTCTCCCACCACCCCCACCCCCCAGCATCCAGGGGCACCCTCCACCGGGCCCCCACTCATGTCTACCACCACCCCCACCCCCCAGCATCCAAGGGCAGCCTCCACCAGGCCCCCACTCATGTCCAACTCATGTCTCCCTGCACCCCCACCCCCCAGTAGTGCAGGGGCAGCCTCCACCAGGCCCCACTCATGTCTACCATCACCCCCACACCCCAGCAGTACAGGGGCAGCCTCCACCAGGCCCCCACTCATGTCTCCCACAACCCCCACCCCCCGCATCCAGGGGCACCCTCCACCAGGTCCCCACTCAAGTCTCCCACCACCCCCACCCCCCAGCATCCAGGGGCACCCTCCACCAGGCCCCCACTCATGTCTCCCACCACCCCCACCCCCCAGCAGTGCAGGGGCACCCTCAACCAGCCCCCCACTCATGTCTCCCACCACCCCCACCCCCCAGCATCCAGGGGCACCCTCCACCAGGTCCCCACTCATGTCTCCCACCAACCCCACCCCCCAGCATCCAGGGGCAGCGTCTACCAGGCCCCCACTCATGTCTCCCACCACCCCACCCCCAGCAGTGCAGGGGCAGCCTCCACCAAGCCCCCACTCATGTCTCCCACCACCCCCACCCCCCAGCATCCAGGGGCACCCTCAAACCAGGCCCCCACTCATGTCTACCACCACCCCCACCCCCCAGCATCCAGGGGCACCCTCCACAAGACCCCCACTCAAGTCTACCACCACCACCAACCCCCAGCGTCCAGGGGCAGCCTCCACCAGGCCCCCACTCATGTCCAACTCATGTCTCCCTGCACCCCCACCTCCCAGCAGTGCAGGGGCAGCCTCCACCAGGCCCCCACTCATGTCTCCCACCACCCCCACCCCCCAGCATCCAGGGGCACCCTCCACCAGGCCCCCACTCATGTCTACCATCACCCCCACCCTGCAGCAATGCAGGGGCAGCCTCCACCAGGCCCCCACTCATGTCTACCATCACCCCACCCCCCACCAGTGCAGGGGCAGCCTCCACCAGGCCCCCACTGATGTCTACCATCACCCCCATCCCCCAGCAGTGCAGGGGCAGCATCCACCAGGCCCCCACTCATGTCTCCCATCACCCCCACCCCCCAGCAGTGCAGGGGCAGCCTCCACCAGGCCCCCACTCATGTCTATCACCACCCCCACCCCCCAGCATCCAGGGGCACCCTCCACCAGGCCCCCACTCATGTCTCCCACCACCCAAACCCCCAGCAGTGCAGGGGAAGCCTCCACCAGGCCCCCACTCATGTCTCCCAGCACCCCCACCCCCAGCATCCAGGGGCACCCTCCACCAGACCCCCACTCATGTCCCCCTGCACCCCCACCGCCCAGCATCCAGGGGCACTCTCCACCAGGCCCCCACTCATGTCTACTACCACCCCCACCCCCCAGCATCCAGGGGCACCCTCCAACAGGCCCCCACTCATGTCTACCATCACCCCCACCCCCCAGCAGTGCAGGGGCAGCCTCCACCAGGCCCCCGCTCATGTCTCCCACCACCCCCACCCCCAGCATCCAGGGGCACCCTCCACCAGGCCCCCACTCATGTATCCCACCACCCCCACCCCCCAGCATCCAGGGGCACCCTACACCAGGCCCCCACTCATGTCTACCACCACCCCCACCACCCAGCATCCAGGGGCAGCCTCCACCAGGCCCCCACTCATGTCCAATTCATGTCTCCCTGCACCCCCAACCCCCAGCAGTGCAGGGGCAGCCTCCACCAGGCCCCCACTCATGTCTACCATCACCCCCAGCCCCCAACAGTGCAGCGGCAGCCTCCACCAGACCCCCACTCATGTCTCCCACCACCCCCATCCCCCAGCATCCAGGGGCCCCCTCCACCAGGCCCCCACTCATGTCACCCAGCAGTGCAGGGGCACCCTCCACCAGGCCACCACTCATGCCTCCCACCACCCCCACCACCCAGCATCCAGGGGCACCCTCCACCAGGCCCCCACTCATGTCTCCCACCACCCCCACACCCCAGCATCCAGGGGCACCCTCCACCAGGCCCCCACTCATGTCTCCCACCACCCCCACCACCCAGCAGTGCAGGGGCAGCCTCCACCAGGCCCCCACTCATGTTTCCCACCACCCCCAACCCCCAGCATCCAGGGGCACCCTCCACCAGGCCCCCACTCATGTCTACCACCACCCCCACCCCTCAGCATCCAGGGGCACCCTAAACCAGGCCCCCACTCATGTCTACCACCACCCCCACCCCCACCCCCAGCATCCAGGGGCAGCCTCCACCAGGCCCCCACTCATGTTCAACTCATATCTCCCTGCACCCCCACCCCCCAGCACTGCAGGGGCAGCCTCCACCAGGCCCCCACTCATGTCGACCCTCACCCCCACCCCCCAGCAGTGCAGGGGCAGCCTCCACCAGGCCCCCACTCATGTCTGCCACCACCCCCACCCCCCAGCATCCAGGGGCACCCTCCACCAGGCCCCCAATCATGTCTCCCACCACCCCCACCCCCCAGCAGTGCAGGGGCACCCTCCACCAGGCCCCACTCATGTCTCCCACCACCCCCACCCCCCAGCATCCAGGGGCACCCTCCACCAGGCCCCCACTCATGTCTCCCACCACCCCCACCCCCCAGCTCCAGGGGCACCCTCCACCAGGCCCCCACTCATGTCTCCCACCACCCCCACCCCCCAGCATCCAAGGGCAGCCTCCACCTGGCCCCCCTCATGTCTCCCACCACCCGCACCCCCCAGCAGTTCAGGGGCAGCCTCCACCAGGCCCCCACTCATGTCTCCCACCGCCCCCAACCGCCAGCATCCAGGGACACCCTCCACCAGGCCACCACTCATGTCTACCACTGCCCCCACCCCCCAGCATCCAGGGGCTCCCTCCACCAGGCCCCCACTCATGTCTACCACCACCCCCACCCCCCAGCATCCAGGGGCAGCCTCCACCAGGCCCCCACTCATGTCCAACTCATGTCTCCCACAACCCCCACCCCCCGCATCCAGGGGCACCCTCCACCAGGTCCCCACTCAAGTCTCCCACCACCCGCACCCCCCAGCATCCAGGGGCACCCTCTACCAGGCCCCCACTCATGTCTCCCACCACCCCCACCCCCCAGCAGTGCAGGGGCACCCTCAACCAGCCCCCCACTCATGTCTCCCACCACCCCCACCCCCCAGCATCCAGGGGCACCCTCCACCAGGTCCCCACTCATGTCTCCCACCACCCCCACCCCCCAGCATCCAGGGGCAGCATCTACCAGGCCCCCACTCATGTCTCCCACCACCCCACCCCCAGCAGTGCAGGGGCAGCCTCCACCAAGCCCCCACTCATGTCTCACACCACCCCCACCCCCAGCATCCAGGGGCACCCTCAAACCAGGCCCCCACTCATGTCTACCACCACCCCCACCCCCCAGCATCCAGGGGCACCCTCCACAAGACCCCCACTCAAGTCTACCACCACCACCAACCCCCAGCGTCCAGGGGCAGCCTCCACCAGGCCCCCACTCATGTCCAACTCATGTCTCCCTGCACCCCCACCTCCCAGCAGTGCAGGGGCAGCCTCCACCAGGCCCCCACTCATGTCTCCCACCACCCCCACCCCCCAGCATCCAGGGGCACCCTCCACCAGGCCCCCACTCATGTCTACCATCACCCCCACCCCGCAGCAATGCAGGGGCAGCCTCCACCAGGCCCCCACTCATGTCCAACTCATGTCTCCCTGCACCCCCACCCCCCAGTAGTGCAGGGGCAGCCTCCACCAGGCCCCACTCATGTCTACCATCACCCCCACACCCCAGCAGTACAGGGGCAGCCTCCACCAGGCCCCCACTCATGTATCCCACAACCCCCACCCCCCGCATCCAGGGGCCCCCTCCACCAGGTCCCCACTCAAGTCTCCCACCACCCCCACCCCCCAGCATCCAGGGGCACCCTCCACCAGGCCCCCACTCATGTCTCCCACCACCCCCACCCCCCAGTAGTGCAGGGGCACCCTCAACCAGCCCCCCACTCATGTCTCCCACCACCCCCACCCCCCAGCATCCAGGGGCACCCTCCACCAGGTCCCCACTCATGTCTCCCACCACCCCCACCCCCCAGCATCCAGGGGCAGCGTCTACCAGGCCCCCACTCATGTCTCCCACCACCCCACCCCCAGCAGTGCAGGGGCAGCCTCCACCAAGCCCCCACTCATGTCTCCCACCACCCCCACCCCCCAGCATCCAGGGGCACCCTCAAACCAGGCCCCCACTCATGTCTACCACCACCCCCACCCCCCAGCATCCAGGGGCACCCTCCACAAGACCCCCACTCAAGTCTACCACCACCACCAACCCCCAGCGTCCAGGGGCAGCCTCCACCAGGCCCCCACTCATGTCCAACTCATGTCTCCCTGCACCCCCACCTCCCAGCAGTGCAGGGGCAGCCTCCACCAGGCCCCCACTCATGTCTCCCACCACCCCCACCCCCCAGCATCCAGGGGCACCCTCCACCAGGCCCCCACTCATGTCTACCATCACCCCCACCCGGCAGCAATGCAGGGGCAGCCTCCACCAGGCCCCCACTCATGTCTACCATCACCCCCACCCCCCACCAGTGCAGGGGCAGCCTCCACCAGGCCCCCACTGATGTCTACCATCACCCCCACCCCCCAGCAGTGCAGGGGCAGCATCCACCAGGCCCCCACTCATGTCTCCCATCACCCCCACCCCCAAGCAGTGCAGGGGCAGCCTCCACCAGGCCCCCACTCATGTCTACCACCACCCCCACCCCCCAGCATCCAGGGGCACCCTCCACCAGGCCCCCACTCATGTCTCCCACCACCCAAACCCCCAGCAGTGCAGGGGCAGCCTCCACCAGGCCCCCACTCATGTCTCCCAGCACCCCCACCCCCAGCATCCAGGGGCACCCCCCACCAGACCCCCACTCATGTCCCCCTGCACCCCCACCGCCCAGCATCCAGGGGCACTCTCCACCAGGCCCCCACTCATGTCTACTACCACCCCCACCCCCCAGCATCCAGGGGCACCCTCCACCAGGCCCCCACTCATGTCTACCATCACCCCCACCCCCCAGCAGTGCAGGGGCAGCCTCCACCAGGCCCCCGCTCATGTCTCCCACCACCCCCACCCCCAGCATCCAGGGGCACCCTCCACCAGGTCCCCACTCATGTCTCCCATCACCCCCACCCCCCAGCATCCAGGGGCAGCCTCTACCAGGCCCCCACTCATGTCTCCCACCACCCCACCCCCAGCAGTGCAGGGGCAGCCTCCACCAGGCCCCCACTCATGTCTCCCACCACCCCACCCCCCAGCATCCAGGGGCACCCTCCACCAGGCCCCCACTCATGCCTACCACCACCCCCACACCCCAGCATCCAGGGGCACCCTCCACAAGACCCCCACTCAAGTCTACCACCACCACCAACCCCCAGCGTCCAGGGGCAGCCTCCACCAGGCCCCCACTCATGTCCAACTCATGTCTCCCTGCACCCCGACCTCCCAGCAGTGCAGGGGCAGCCTCCACCAGGCCCCCACTCATGGCTCCCACCACCCCCACCCCCCAGCATCCAGGGGCACCCTCCACCAGGCCCCCACTCATGTCTACCATCACCCCCACCCCCCAGCAATGCAGGGGCAGCCTCCACCAGGCCCCCACTCATGTCTACCATCACCCCCACCCCCCACCAGTGCAGGGGCAGCCTCCACCAGGCCCCCACTGATGTCTACCATCACCCCCAACCCCAGCAGTGCAGGGGCGGCATCCACCAGGCCCCCACTCATGTCTCCCATCACCCCCACCCCCCAGCAGTGCAGGGGCAGCCTCCACCAGGCCCCCACTCATGTCTACCACCACCCCCACCCCCCAGCATCCAGGGGCACCCTCCACCAGGCCCCCACTCATGTCTCCCACCACCCAACCCCCCAGCAGTGCAGGGGCAGCCTCCACCAGGCCCCCACTCATGTCCCCCTGCACCCCCACCGCCCAGCATCCAGGGGCACTCTCCACCAGGCACCCACTCATGTCTACTACCACACCCACCCCCCAGCATCCAGGGGCACCCTCCACCAGGCCCCCACTCATGTCTACCATCACCCCCACCCCCCAGCAGTGCAGGGGCAGCCTCCACCAGGCCCCCACTCATGTCTCCCACCACCCCCACCCCCCAGCATCCAGGGGCACCATCCACCCGGCCCCCACTCATGTATCCCACCACCCCCACCCCCCAGCATCCAGGGGCACCGTACACCAGGCCCCCACTCATGTCTACCACCACCCCCACCCCCCAGCATCCAGGGGCAGCCTCCACCAGGCCCCCACTCATGTTCAATTCATGTCTCCCTGCACCCCCAACCCCCAGCAGTGCAGGGGCAGCCTCCACCAGGCCCCCACTCATTTCTACCATCACCCCCAGCCCCCAGCAGTGCAGGGGCACCCTCCACCAGGCCCCCACCCATGTCTCCCACCGCCCCCACCCCCTAGCAGTGCAGGGGCACCCTCCACCAGGCCACCACTCATGTCTCCCATCACCCCCTCCCCCCAGCATCCAGGGGCACCCTCCACCAGGCCCCCACTCATGTCTCCCACCACCCTCAACCCCCAGCATCCAGGGGCACCCTCCACCAGGCCCCCACTCATGTCTACCACCACCTCCACCCCCCAGCATCCAGGGGCACCCTCCAACAGGTCCCCACTCATGACTCCCACCACCGCCACCCCCCAGCATCCAGGGGCGCCCTCCACCAGGCCCCCACTCATGTCTACCATCACCCCCACCCCCCAGCAGTGCAGGGGCAGCCTCCACCAGACCCCCACTCATGTCCCCCTGCACCCCCACCCCCCAGCATCCAGGGGCACCCTCCAACAGGCCCCCACTCATGTCTACCACCACCCCCACCCCCCAGTATCCAGGGGCACCCTCCACCAGGCCCCCACTCATGTCTACCATAACCCCCACCCCCCAGCAGTGCAGGGGAAGCCTCCACCAGGCCCTCACTCATGTCTCCCACCACCCACACACCCCAGCATCCAGGGGCACCCTCCACCAGGCCCCCACTCATGTCTCCCACCACCCCCACCCCCCAGCATCCAGGGGCACCCTCCACCGGGCCCCCACTCATGTCTACCACCACCCCCACCCCCCAGCATCCAAGGGCAGCCTCCACCAGGCCCCCACTCATGTCCAACTCATGTCTCCCTGCACCCCCACCCCCCAGTAGTGCAGGGGCAGCCTCCACCAGGCCCCACTCATGTCTACCATCACCCCCACACCCCAGCAGTACAGGGGCAGCCTCCACCAGGCCCCCACTCATGTCTCCCACAACCCCCACCCCCCGCATCCAGGGGCACCCTCCACCAGGTCCCCACTCAAGTCTCCCACCACCCCCACCCCCCAGCATCCAGGGGCACCCTCCACCAGGCCCCCACTCATGTCTCCCACCACCCCCACCCCCCAGCAGTGCAGGGGCACCCTCAACCAGCCCCCCACTCATGTCTCCCACCACCCCCACCCCCCAGCATCCAGGGGCACCCTCCACCAGGTCCCCACTCATGTCTCCCACCACCCCCACCCCCCAGCATCCAGGGGCAGCGTCTACCAGGCCCCCACTCATGTCTCCCACCACCCCACCCCCAGCAGTGCAGGGGCAGCCTCCACCAAGCCCCCACTCATGTCTCCCACCACCCCCACCCCCCAGCATCCAGGGGCACCCTCAAACCAGGCCCCCACTCATGTCTACCACCACCCCCACCCCCCAGCATCCAGGGGCACCCTCCACAAGACCCCCACTCAAGTCTACCACCACCACCAACCCCCAGCATCCAGGGGCAGCCTCCACCAGGCCCCCACTCATGTCCAACTCATGTCTCCCTGCACCCCCACCTCCCAGCAGTGCAGGGGCAGCCTCCACCAGGCCCCCACTCATGTCTCCCACCACCCCCACCCCCCAGCATCCAGGGGCACCCTCCACCAGGCCCCCACTCATGTCTACCATCACCCCCACCCTGCAGCAATGCAGGGGCAGCCTCCACCAGGCCCCCACTCATGTCTACCATCACCCCACCCCCCACCAGTGCAGGGGCAGCCTCCACCAGGCCCCCACTGATGTCTACCATCACCCCCACCCCCCAGCAGTGCAGGGGCAGCATCCACCAGGCCCCCACTCATGTCTCCCATCACCCCCACCCCCCAGCAGTGCAGGGGCAGCCTCCACCAGGCCCCCACTCATGTCTACCACCACCCCCACCCCCCAGCATCCAGGGGCACCCTCCACCAGGCCCCCACTCATGTCTCCCACCACCCAAACCCCCAGCAGTGCAGGGGCAGCCTCCACCAGGCCCCCACTCATGTCTCCCAGCACCCCCACCCCCAGCATCCAGGGGCACCCTCCACCAGACCCCCACTCATGTCCCCCTGCACCCCCACCGCCCAGCATCCAGGGGCACTCTCCACCAGGCCCCCACTCATGTCTACTACCACCCCCACCCCCCAGCATCCAGGGGCACCCTCCACCAGGCCCCCACTCATGTCTACCATCACCCCCACCCCCCAGCAGTGCAGGGGCAGCCTCCACCAGGCCCCCGCTCATGTCTCCCACCACCCCCACCCCCAGCATCCAGGGGCACCCTCCACCAGGCCCCCACTCATGTATCCCACCACCCCCACCCCCCAGCATCCAGGGGCACCCTACACCAGGCCCCCACTCATGTCTACCACCACCCCCACCACCCAGCATCCAGGGGCAGCCTCCACCAGGCCCCCACTCATGTCCAATTCATGTCTCCCTGCACCCCCAACCCCCAGCAGTGCAGGGGCAGCCTCCACCAGGCCCCCACTCATGTCTACCATCACCCCCAGCCCCCAACAGTGCAGCGGCAGCCTCCACCAGACCCCCACTCATGTCTCCCACCACCCCCATCTCCCAGCATCCAGGGGCCCCCTCCACCAGGCCCCCACTCATGTCACCCAGCAGTGCAGGGGCACCCTCCACCAGGCCACCACTCATGCCTCCCACCACCCCCACCACCCAGCATCCAGGGGCACCCTCCACCAGGCCCCCACTCATGTCTCCCACCACCCCCACACCCCAGCATCCAGGGGCACCCTCCACCAGGCCCCCACTCATGTCTCCCACCACCCCCACCACCCAGCAGTGCAGGGGCAGCCTCCACCAGGCCCCCACTCATGTTTCCCACCACCCCCAACCCCCAGCATCCAGGGGCACCCTCCACCAGGCCCCCACTCATGTCTACCACCACCCCCACCCCTCAGCATCCAGGGGCACCCTAAACCAGGCCCCCACTCATGTCTACCACCACCCCCACCCCCACCCCCAGCATCCAGGGGCAGCCTCCACCAGGCCCCCACTCATGTTCAACTCATATCTCCCTGCACCCCCACCCCCCAGCACTGCAGGGGCAGCCTCCACCAGGCCCCCAGTCATGTCGACCCTCACCCCCACCCCCCAGCAGTGCAGGGGCAGCCTCCACCAGGCCCCCACTCATGTCTGCCACCACCCCCACCCCCCAGCATCCAGGGGCACCCTCCACCAGGCCCCCAATCATGTCTCCCACCACCCCCACCCCCCAGCAGTGCAGGGGCACCCTCCACCAGGCCCCACTCATGTCTCCCACCACCCCCACCCCCCAGCATCCAGGGGCACCCTCCAACAGGCCCCCACTCATGTCTCCCACCACCCCCACCCCCCAGCTCCAGGGGCACCCTCCACCAGGCCCCCACTCATGTCTCCCACCACCCCCACCCCCCAGCATCCAAGGGCAGCCTCCACCTGGCCCCCCTCATGTCTCCCACCACCCGCACCCCCCAGCAGTTCAGGGGCAGCCTCCACCAGGCCCCCACTCATGTCTCCCACCACCCCCAACCGCCAGCATCCAGGGGCACCCTCCACCAGGCCACCACTCATGTCTACCACTGCCCCCACCCCCCAGCATCCAGGGGCTCCCTCCACCAGGCCCCCACTCATGTCTACCACCACCCCCACCCCCCAGCATCCAGGGGCAGCCTCCACAAGGCCCCCACTCATGTCCAACTCATGTCTCCCACAACCCCCACCCCCCGCATCCAGGGGCACCCTCCACCAGGTCCCCACTCAAGTCTCCCACCACCCCCACCCCCCAGCATCCAGGGGCACCCTCTACCAGGCCCCCACTCATGTCTCCCACCACCCCCACCCCCCAGCAGTGCAGGGGCACCCTCAACCAGCCCCCCACTCATGTCTCCCACCACCCCCACCCCCCAGCATCCAGGGGCACCCTCCACCAGGTCCCCACTCATGTCTCCCACCACCCCCACCCCCCAGCATCCAGGGGCAGCATCTACCAGGCCCCCACTCATGTCTCCCACCACCCCACCCCCAGCAGTGCAGGGGCAGCCTCCACCAAGCCCCCACTCATGTCTCCCACCACCCCCACCCCCAGCATCCAGGGGCACCCTCAAACCAGGCCCCCACTCATGTCTACCACCACCCCCACCCCCCAGCATCCAGGGGCACCCTCCACAAGACCCCCACTCAAGTCTACCACCACCACCAACCCCCAGCGTCCAGGGGCAGCCTCCACCAGGCCCCCACTCATGTCCAACTCATGTCTCCCTGCACCCCCACCTCCCAGCAGTGCAGGGGCAGCCTCCACCAGGCCCCCACTCATGTCTCCCACCACCCCCACCCCCCAGCATCCAGGGGCACCCTCCACCAGGCCCCCACTCATGTCTACCATCACCCCCACCCCACAGCAATGCAGGGGCAGCCTCCACCAGGCCCCCACTCATGTCTACCATCACCCCCACCCCCCACCAGTGCAGGGGCAGCCTCCACCAGGCCCCCACTGATGTCTACCATCACCCCCACCCCCCAGCAGTGCAGGGGCAGCATCCACCAGGCCCCCACTCATGTCTCCCATCACCCCCACCCCCCAGCAGTGCAGTTGCAGCCTCCACCAGGCCCCCACTCATGTCTACCACCACCCCCACCCCCAGCATCCAGGGGCACCCTCCACCAGGCCCCCACTCATGTCTCCCACCACCCAAACCCCCAGCAGTGAAGGGGCAGCCTCCACCAGGCCCCCACTCATGTCTCCCAGCACCCCCACCCCCAGCATCCAGGGGCACCCTCCACCAGACCCCCACTCATGTCCCCCTGCACCCCCACCGCCCAGCATCCAGGGGCACTCTCCACCAGGCCCCCACTCATGTCTACTACCACCCCCACCCCCCAGCATCCAGGGGCACCCTCCACCAGGCCCCCACTCATGTCTACCATCACCCCCACCCCCCAGCAGTGCAGTGCAGGGGCAGCCTCCACCAGGACCCCGCTCATGTCTCCCACCACCCCCACCCCCAGCATCCAGGGGCACCCTCCACCAGGCCCCCACTCATGTATCCCACCACCCCCACCCCCCAGCATCCAGGGGCACCCTACACCAGGCCCCCACTCATGTGTACCACCACCCCCACCACCCAGCATCCAGGGGCAGCCTCCACCAGGCCCCCACTCATGTCCAATTCATGTCTCCCTGCACCCCCAACCCCCAGCAGTGCAGGGGCAGCCTCCACCAGGCCCCCACTCATGTCTACATCACCCCCAGCCCCCAACAGTGCAGGGGCAGCCTCCACCAGGCCCCCACTCATGTCTCCCACCACCCCCATCCCCCAGCATCCAGGGGCCCCCTCCACCAGGCCCCCACTCATGTCACCCAGCAGTGCAGGGGCACCCTCCACCAGGCCACCACTCATGCCTCCCACCACCCCCACCACCCAGCATCCAGGGGCACCCTCCACCAGGCCCCCACTCATGTCTCCCACCACCCCCACACCCCAGCATCCAGGGGCACCCTCCACCAGGCCCCCACTCATGTCTCCCACCACCCCCACCACCCAGCAGTGCAGGGGCAGCCTCCACCAGGCCCCCACTCATGTTTCCCACAACCCCCAACCCCCAGCATCCAGGGGCACCCTCCACCAGGCCCCCACTCATGTCTACCACCACCCCCACCCCTCAGCATCCAGGGGCACCCTAAACCAGGCCCCCACTCATGTCTACCACCACCCCCACCCCCACCCCCAGCATCCAGGGGCAGCCTCCACTAGGCCCCCACTCATGTTCAACTCATGTCTCCCTGCACCCCCACCCCCCAGCACTGCAGGGGCAGCCTCCACCAGGCCCCCACTCATGTCGACCCTCACCCCCACCCCCCAGCAGTGCAGGGGCAGCCTCCACCAGGCCCCCACTCATGTCTGCCACCACCCCCACCCCCCAGCATCCAGGGGCACCCTCCACCAGGCCCCCAATCATGTCTCCCACCACCCCCACCCCCCAGCAGTGCAGGGGCACCCTCCACCAGGCCCCCACTCATGTCTGCCACTACCCCCACCCCCCAGCATCCAGGGGCACCCTCCACCAGGCCCCCAATCATGTCTCCCACCACCCCCACCCCCCAGCAGTGCAGGGGCACCCTCCACCAGGCCCCCACTCATGTCTGCCACCACCCCCAACCCCCAGCATCCAGGGGCACCCTCCACCAGGCCCCCAATCATGTCTCCCACCACCCCCACCCCCCAGCAGTGCAGGGGCACCCTCCACCAGGCCCCCACTCATGTCTCCCACCACCCCCACCCCCTAGCATCCAGGGGCACCCTCCACCAGGCCCCCACTCATGTCTCCCACCACCCCCACCCCCCAGCTCCAGGGGCACCCTCCACCAGGCCCCCACTCATGTCTCCCACCACCCCCACCCCCCAGCATCCAGGGGCAGCCTCCACCTGGCCCCCCTCATGTCTCCCACCACCCCCACCCCCCAGCAGTTCAGGGGCAGCCTCCACCAGGCCCCCACTCATGTCTCCCACCACCCCCAACCGCCAGCATCCAGGGGCACCCTCCACCAGGCCACCACTCATGTCTACCACTGCCCCCACCCCCCAGCATCCAGGGGCTCCCTCCACCAGGCCCCCACTCATGTCTACCACCACCCCCACCCCTCAGCATCCAGGTGCAGCCTCCACCACGCCCCCACTCATGTCCAACTCATGTCTCCCACAACCCCCACCCCCCGCATCCAGGGGCACCCTCCACCAGGTCCCAACTCAAGTCTCCCACCACCCCCACCCCCCAGCATCCAGGGGCACCCTCCACCAGGCCCCCACTCATGTCTCCCACCACCCCCACCCCCCAGCAGTGCAGGGGCACCCTCAACCAGCCCCCCACTCATGTCTCCCACCACCCCCACCCCCCAGCATCCAGGGGCACCCTCCACCAGGTCCTCACTCATGTCTCCCACCACCCCCACCCCCCAGCATCCAGGGGCAGCGTCTACCAGGCCCCCACTCATGTCTCCCACCACCCCACCCCCAGCAGTGCAGGGGCAGCCTCCACCAAGCCCCCACTCATGTCTCCCACCACCCCCACCCCCAGCATCCAGGGGCACCCTCAAACCAGGCCCCCACTCATGTCTACCACCACCCCCACCCCCCAGCATCCAGGGGCACCCTCCACCAGGCCCACACTCATGTCCAACTCATGTCTCCCTGCACCCCCACCTCCCAGCAGTGCAGGGGCAGCCTCCACCAGGCCCCCACTCATGTCTCCCACCACCCCCACCCCCCAGTATCCAGGGGCACCCTCCACCAGGCCCCCACTCATGTCTACCATCACCCCCACCCCGCAGCAATGCAGGGGCAGCCTCCACCAGGCCCCAACTCATGTCTACCATCACCCCCACCCCCCACCAGTGCAGGGGCAGCTTCCACCAGGCCCCCACTGATGTCTACCATCACCCCCACCCCCCAGCAGTGCAGGGGCAGCATCCACCAGGCCCCCACTCATGTCTCCCATCACCCCCACCCCCCAGCAGTGCAGGGGCAGCCTCCACCAGGCCCCCACTCATGTCTACCACCACCCCCACCCCCCAGCATCCAGGGGCACCCTCCACCAGGCCCCCACTCATGTCTCCCACCACCCAAACCCCCAGCAGTGAAGGGGCAGCCTCCACCAGGCCCCCACTCATGTCTCCCAGCACCCCCACCCCCAGCATCCAGGGGCACCCTCCACCAGACCCCCACTCATGTCCCCCTGCACCCCCACCGCCCAGCATCCAGGGGCACTCTCCACCAGGCCCCCACTCATGTCTACTACCACCCCCACCCCCCAGCATCCAGGGGCACCCTCCACCAGGCCCCCACTCATGTCTACCATCACCCCCACCCCGCAGCAGTGCAGGGGCAGCCTCCACCAGGCCCCCGCTCATGTCTCCCACCACCCCCACCCCCAGCATCCAGGGGCACCCTCCACCAGGCCCCCACTCATGTATCCCACCACCCCCACCCCCCAGCATCCAGGGGCACCCTACACCAGGCCCCCACTCATGTCTACCACCACCCCCACCACCCAGCATCCAGGGGCAGCCTCCACCAGGCCCCCACTCATGTCTCCCACCATCCAAACCCCCAGCAGTGAAGGGGCAGCCTCCACCAGGCCCCCACTCATGTCTCCCAGCACCCCCACCCCCAGCATCCAGGGGCACCCTCCACCAGACCCCCACTCATGTCCCCCTGCACCCCCACCGCCCAGCATCCAGGGGCACTCTCCACCAGGCCCCCACTCATGTCTACTACCACCCCCACCCCCCAGCATCCAGGGGCACCCTCCACCAGGCCCCCACTCATGTCTACCATCACCCCCACCCCGCAGCAGTGCAGGGGCAGCCTCCACCAGGCCCCCGCTCATGTCTCCCACCACCCCCACCCCCAGCATCCAGGGGCACCCTCCACCAGGCCCCCACTCATGTATCCCACCACCCCCACCCCCCAGCATCCAGGGGCACCCTACACCAGGCCCCCACTCATGTCTACCACCACCCCCACCACCCAGCATCCAGGGGCAGCCTCCACCAGGCCCCCACTCATGTCCAATTCATGTCTCCCTGCACCCCCAACCCCCAGCAGTGCAGGGGCAGCCTCCACCAGGCCCCCACTCATGTCTACCATCACCCCCAGCCCCCAACAGTGCAGGGGCAGCCTCCACCAGGCCCCCACTCATGTCTCCCACCACCCCCATCCCCCAGCATCCAGGGGCCCCCTCCACCAGGCCCCCACTCATGTCACCCAGCAGTGCAGGGGCACCCTCCACCAGGCCACCACTCATGCCTCCCACCACCCCCACCACCCAGCATCCAGGGGCACCCTCCACCAGGCCCCCACTCATGTCTCCCACCACCCCCACCACCCAGCAGTGCAGGGGCAGCCTCCACCAGGCCCCCACTCATGTTTCCCACCACCCCCAACCCCCAGCATCCAGGGGCACCCTCCACCAGGCCCCCACTCATGTCTACCACCACCCCCACCCCTCAGCATCCAGGGGCACCCTAAACCAGGCCCCCACTCATCATGTCTACCACCACCCCCACCCCCACCCCCACCCCCAGCATCCAGGGGCAGCCTCCACCAGGCCCCCACTCATGTTCAACTCATGTCTCCCTGCACCCCCACCCCCCAGCACTGCAGGGGCAGCCTCCACCAGGCCCCCACTCATGTCGACCCTCACCCCCACCCCCCAGCAGTGCAGGGGCAGCCTCCACCAGGCCCCCACTCATGTCTGCCACCACCCCCACCCCCCAGCATCCAGGGGCACCCTCCACCAGGCCCCCAATCATGTCTCCCACCACCCCCACCCCCCAGCAGTGCAGGGTCACCCTCCACCAGGCCCCCACTCATGTCTCCCACCACCCCCACCCCCCAGCATCCAGGGGCACCCTCCACCAGGCCCCCACTCATGTCTCCCACCACCCCCACCCCCCAGCTCCAGGGGCACCCTCCACCAGGCCCCCACTCATGTCTCCCACCACCCCCACCCCCCAGCATCCAGGGGCAGCCTCCACCTGGCCCCCCTCATGTCTCCCACCACCCCCACCCCCCAGCAGTTCAGGGGCAGCCTCCACCAGGCCCCCACTCATGTCTCCCACCACCCCCAACCGCCAGCATCCAGGGGCACCCTCCACCAGGCCACCACTCATGTCTACCACTGCCCCCACCCCCCAGCATCCAGGGGCTCCCTCCACCAGGCCCCCACTCATGTCTACCACCACCCCCACCCCCAGCATCCAGGGGCAGCCTCCACCAGGCCCCCACTCATGTCCAACTCATGTCTCCCACCACCCCCACCCCCAGCATCCAGGGGCACCCTCCACCAGGCCCCCACTCATGTCTACCATCACCCCCACCCCCAGCAGTGCAGGGGCAGCCTCCACCAGGCCCCCACTCATGTCTACCATCACCCCCACCCCCCAGCAGTGCAGGGGCAGCCTCCACCAGGCCCCCACTCATGTCTACCATCACCCCCACCCCCCAGCAGTGCAGGGGCAGCCTCCACCAGGCCCCGACTCATGTCTCCCACCACCCCCACCCCCCAGCATCCAGAGCACCCTCCACCAGGCCCCCACTCATGTCCCCCACCACCCCCACCCCCCAGCAGTGCAGGGGCACCCTCCACCAGGCCCCCACTCATGTCCAACTCATGTCTCCCATCACCCCCACCCCCAGCAGTGCAGGGGCAGCCTCCACCAGGCCCCCACTCATGTCCCCCTGCACCCCCACCCCACAGCATCCAGGGGCTCCCTCCACCAGGCCCCCACTCATGTCTCCCACCACCCTCACCCCCCAGCATCCAGGGGCACCATCCACCAGGCCCCCACTCATGTCTACCACCAACCCCACCCTCCAGCATCCAGGGGCAGCCTCCACCAGGCCCCCACTCATGACCAACTCATGTCTCCCTGCACCCCCACCCCCCAGCAGTGCAGGGGCAGCCTCCACCAGGCCCCCCCTCATGTCTACTAACACCCCACCCCCCAGCAGTGCAGGGGCAGCCTCCACCAGGCCCCCACTCATGTCTCCCACCACCCCCACCCCCCAGCATCCAGGGGCAGCGTCTACCAGGCCCCCACTCATGTCTCCCACCACCCCACCCCCAGCAGTGCAGGGGCAGCCTCCACCAAGCCCCCACTGCTGGGGGGTGGGGGTGGTGGTAGACATGAGTGGGGGCCTGGTGGAGGATGCCCCTGCACTGCTGCGGGGTGGGGGTGGTGGGAGACATGAGTGGGGGCCTGGTGGAGGCTGCCCCTGCACTGTTGGGGGTGGGGTGATGGTAGACATGAGTGGGGGCCTGGTGGAGGCTGCCCCTGCACTGCTGGGGGTGGGGGTGATGGTAGACATGAGTGGGGGCCTGGTGGAGGCTGCCCCTGCACTGCTGGGGGGTGGGGGTGGTGGGAGACATGAGTGGGGGCCTGGTGGAGGGTGCCCCTGCACTGCTGGGGGGTGGGGGTGATGGTAGACATGAGTGGGGGCCTGGTGGAGGCTGCCCCTGCACTGCTGGGGACTGGGGGTGATGGTAGACATGAGTGGGGGCCTGGTGGAGGGTACCCCTGGATGCTGGGGATGGGGGTGGTGGGAGACATGAGTGGGGGCCTGGTGGAGGGTGCCCCTGGATGCTGGGGGGTAGGGGTGCAGGGCGACATTAGTTGGACATGAGTGGGGGCCTGGTGGAGTGTGCCCCTGGATGCTGGGGGGTGGGGGTCTAGGGGGACATGAGTGGGGGCCTGGTGGAGGCTGCCCCTGCACTGCTGGAGTGTGGGGGTGATAGGGGACATGAGTGGGGGCCTGGTGGAGGCTGCCTCTGCACTGCTGGGGGGTGGGGGTGATGGTAGACATGAGTGGGGACCTGGTGGAGGGTGCCCCTGCACTGCTGGGGGTCGGGGCGATGGTAGACATGAGTGGGGGCCTGGTGCATGGTGCCCCTGGATGCTGGGGGTGGGGGTGGTGGGAGACATGAGTGGGGGCCTGGTGGAGGGTGCCCCTGGATGCTGGGGGGTGGGGGTGCAGGGAGACATGAGTTGGACATGAGTGGGGGCCTGGGGAGGGTGCCCCTGCACTGCTGGGGGGTGGGGGTGGTGGGAGACATGAGTGTGGGCCTGGTGGAGGGTGCCCCTGGCGGCTGGGGGTGGGGGTGCAGGGAGCCATGAGTTGGACATGAGTGGGGGCCTGGTGGCGGCTGCCCCTGCACTGCTGGGGGGTGGGGGTGATGGTAGACATGAGTGGGGGCCTGGTGGAGGCTGCCCCTGCAATGCTGGGGGGTGGGGGTGGTGGGAGACATGAGTGGGGGCCTGGTGGAGGGTGCCCCTGGTGGCTGGGGGCGCAGGGGGACATATGTTGGTGGGCAGTAGTGCAAGGTGACATGTGGGTTGGCTGGGGGCATGGCCATGGTGGATGGGGTGCCTGCGGGACATGTGCAGGGTAGGCCCCTGTGGTGTGGGCCACCTGCAGGGGCCGTGGAGGGTGTAGAGGCAACACCTGGGAGGACCCACACATGCAATTCACATGTGGTCCTCCCCGCGCACCCCTGGAATACACGTACCCTGATGGAATCGCGTGTGATACTTCCTGCGCACCCCTGAAATACACGTACCCTGCTGCTTTTGCGTGTGATACTTCCCGCGCACCCCTGGAATACACGTACCCTGCTGCTTTTGCGTGTGATACTTCCCACGCACCCCTGGAATACACGTACCCTGATGGAATCGCGTGTGATACTTCCCGCGGACCCCTGAAATACATGTACCCTGCTGCTTTTGCGTGTGATATTTCCCGCGCACCCCTGGAATACACGTGCCCTGATGGAATCGCGTGTGTTACTTCCCACGCACCCCTGATGTACACGTACCCAGGACAATCGCGTGTGGAACTTCCCGCGAACCACTGAAATACACGTTCCCCGCTTGGCATTTGCTGTTTGGCAGCCCTGTGAACTGGTCCAGGGTTAGCACAGCCCTTTGCGATGATTTGGGGATTTTGAAGGCTTTTCCTTGCGCAATGGCGTTCTTGGGGGCGTAACTGGCGCTGCTGCAGGGTCGCTGCGCCACTGGAGGCTAAAATCCATGAATACGCTGTGCGATGAAAAGGATTTTTTCGCACGCGGCTGGCGCAATGTATCGCACGGAGACACTGTGCGCCAGCCGCGTGCGCCATTTTTGTGCAAATTTCTATGAATTACCCTGTCTATGTTTTCTCCTAAATGTCAATAATGTCTGCACTGTCTGGTCGCGTGAAGTGTGACTATAATTATGATATTATTTCAAAGATGGCTTAAATGTTCAGTGTTTGCTGGATCTCAAAGAAATGTGAGTGTATCTATTGTTCTCCCGATAAGAGTTGGACAGTCTTCGATTATACGAAAGAACAGTGTGTTGATAAACTCATCTATTTCTGCCTGTGTTGGGAACATTTGATTCTTTCTCACTGTACTCAGGGAGTAGGAGAAATTGTTCGGCAATGACAGTGAGCAGGTGTCTTATTGTCTTTTCGTTTTCAGGATCTTGGAGAAAGTCTGTGACACTGGTGAGCCTCCCTACCAATGATGGGTATGATCTTAAGCACTAGAACAAGATAGGTTATTGTGTCCTTTGTGATGTCTCTACTGTGACTCTGAATAGTGTCTCAGTATTAAACGATCAGTATTAAACGAATTGGGATACTGTATTTGCTTCCAATGTAAGTGTCCTCGGTCAAAGTTTGGCATATCCTTTACTCTTTAAGGTTTAAGTGTGCCTTAATTCAAAGTTCAAAGTCAACAGACTGTGTTGTGGCTTATACGTGTAATGTTCTTCATTACCCTGCAACTAGGATGTCCGTCTTTATGTCCTTATCCCCTTTTTGCTTAGAGGGAGTGTCCAATTTAAGCCACAACTTGCAAAGGGTTCTTTGTCCTTGTTTTTCTGGACATGCATCCTTCTTCCTCGTCATGGATATCATCTGCACATGATGTGGTTCTTCCCCGTCGCTCTTTGATTCCTCTCATTGGGGTGCAGGCAGTGGGCCTTCTCCAATGTAGGGTTTGATATCACCGAGAAAAATCCAAGCTCTCCTGCCTTGCAGCATCACTGCAGATGTAGTGCAGTCCTCCACTATAGAAGGACCGTTGAATCTTGGCTCGTCCCACTTTTTCCTTCTATGATTCTTCACAAGGACGGAGTCTGCAGGGAAGATGGATGGTAGACAAAATCCTTGAGCTGGATCTGTTGTAGCATCTCCTTCTGTGTTCCGTGCTGCCCTGCACCCCTTTCGTCATCGCTGCAGCTGGTCTGATTTACAGTAAGGCAAGATGTCATGCAGTTCAGATAGTTTTGCATTTCAGACCCTAAAATTTCTCCCATTGACTGGGCATCACATCTGGCTCTATCTCGGGGTGTCCGAGAAGTTCTCATTCTTCTTCCTGTGGCTATCTCGTGTGGCATAAAATGAACGTCGGAACCGGGTTGGTTCCGACGTGCATACAGTGCCAGAGGAAGGCAGTGCAACCATCTCTTCTTTAGAGGAAGCTTCAACTTGGCTATTCTTTCCTTTAACAATCTGTTGAGCTTCTCACAGATCCCATAACCTTGCAGATGATAAGCCGACGAGAACTTGTGCTTTATACAAGCAGCAAGCTAATCTGCTCTAATATTGAATTAACAAAGTGAGGACCATTATCTGATCTCATGACTTCGCATACCCCCCACCTGGGGAACACTTCCCTCACTAAAATTTTGGATGCACAGGTAGAGTCTGGGTGTGTACATGGACCTGCCTCAATCCATCTAGAGAATGGACACACCACAACAATTAAGCATCTGTACCCGTTACATCCTTGAATCAGGTTGACGTAATTCACATGCAAGTGCTGAAACGGCCCATTTGGCCTGGGATGACTCTGCTCATTACTTTTAACGTGTGCCCATCTGTGAATTGCTGGCAGATTATACAGTTTACCATAAAGAATGGAACGTGCTCAGCTAAATTCGGTATGAACCAGTCTTTCGCGAGCGTTGCTGCTAGATTCTCTTTTGTCATATGCACCGGGTAATGTAACTGCTCCAGCGCTATTTTCAACAGGGCTATAGGCATTACTGGTTTACCAGTGCTGTCTTATTGCCACAAACTGTCAGAGGGTTTTAAAAAAAAAAAAACTCAATGTTTCCACAGGTTCTTCTCTTCCTGTGTTGCCTCCCCTTTGAGTTCCATTAGCTGCGTTTGTCCCAGATTATTGTAACTCTCAGGTCTGGTTCGTGTAACCATCATTCTCTCGTTGGCATGGATAACTTCCACTGCCATTATCGTTTCACTTTAGATGCCATACGCTTGGCTTCTGTGTCTGCTGCTTGATTTCCGCGTGAGATAAAATCTGTCACTTTCATGTGGGCGGTGCATTTCACAACTGCTATGCTTACTGGGAGCTGTTGTGCCTTAATCAGCCTATCCAATAAGGCTGCGTGCTGCACGGGTGTGCCGTCTGCTCGGAGGTAGCCCCTCCTTTTCCAGCGCACTAGGTCTGTGTGCACTGTCGACGTCACATAGGTGGAGTCACTATACACTGTTACTTCCTGGTCTGCGTGAGTCTCGAAGGCGAGTATCAACGCCTATAATTCATCAGCCTGTGCTGAATAATGAGATGGTATTCGTGCACTAAGAAGAACTTGAAATTCTCCATTTGCTGTGTGCTTCATCACAGCAACGCCTGTGTATCTTTGCCCATCACTTTGGTCGATCCTCGAAGACCCATCAATAAAGACAATCTCTCCTTCTTCCAAGGCATTTTATTTCGCCCTGGGGATTTCATCATAGAATTCTTCATAGTTTGCACAGTCATGTATTGGCTCTCCTTCAGTAACTGGCTCTTCTATAAACATTGCTGGGTTCACTATTTTACATTGGACTATTTTAATGGATGGATTTGATATGATCACTTCATACGCAGAAGCTCTCTGAGATGTCAGTGTGCCCTTTGGTTTCTCTAGAATGGCAAATTGTGAGTACAACATCATGGAGCATCCCATTGCAATGGTTGCAGCCTTCTCTATGGTGAACACTGCAGCAGCTAAACTTTGTTCGCACGGGAAATGACCTCTCATTAATGGGTCCGAATTCCCACTATAGTATGCCAGGGGCTTGTACCCCAATGTGGTTCTTTGTGTGAGTACTGCTGTCATAACGCTGCCATTCATGTATGAAAACAAGTAGAATTCCTCTGCATAATTGGGAATCCCAAGAAGTGGAGCTGTACAAATAGCTCTTTTGAGTTCAGCAAACCCTTTCTCCATGGTTTCAGACCATTCAATCTTTTCTTTTGTCACTTGGGCTTTCTTTAAGGCCTGAAGTAAAGGCTTAGTGTAAGAGCTGTAGTCGAAGACCCATGCCCTGACATAGTTGCATAGGCCTAAAAAGCTCTGCATCTGCTTTATCGTGTGCAGTTTAGCCGTGTTCAATATGGCTTCAGCCCTTTCTGGGGTCACCTTCTTTCCCTCGTGTGAGATCAGCTGGCCTATGTACAACACTTCTTGTTGACAATATTTTAACTTTTCTTTGTTAACTTTATATCCTTTCTCAGCCAGTATAGTCAATAGCTGAATAGAATCGTGCCTGCATTGCTCTTCTGTTGTGCTGCAAATTAATATGTCATCCACGTACTGCAGGATGACACTTTCTAATGCAATATTGCTCAAGTCCATCTGCAAGACTCTGTTGAAAATAGAAGGAGACTCACAGTACCCCTGTGGCAGCCATGTGCTTTTCAGGTGCATTTGTCTGAACGTGAATGACGTCAGATCTTGTGAGTGCAACGGGATTGAGAAAAATGCATTTTCCAAGTCAATCACCGTGAAATATTTTGCCTCAACAGGTATATTACATAGGATTGTAGGCGGGTTAGGGACTAGAGGGAACTCAGCCTCAACAATATCGTTTATTGGCCTCAGGTCTTGCACTAGACTCCAAGACCCCCCTTTACTTTTTGCACAGGATACACTGACGTATTACATCGTGACTCTGATGTCACTAACATGCCCTGGTCCATCATGGCAGCAAGTGTCTTAAAAATCCCCTCATCTGCTCTTGGACATGGGACATTGTTGTGCCTTTGGTAAAATGGCTCCTGGTTTCAATTGAATTCTTACTTCTCCAACCCCTTCAAGAGGCCGACGTCATAGGGTCCTGTAGTCCATACTGAGACAGGCACTTGGGCCATGTCATCATCAAAATATTCAGGATGGTTTCATTCCAACATCATTCTCTGGGGTACCTCTCTCTTAATCATTTTTACCCAAAAGGTGAGACTCACTTCCACCGTTGTCTCTCCCATCTCTGCTGGTTCTTCAAATAGATCGTCATTGGTGACGTCAGTCACTTGATATCCCTCTTCAATGGCAATTATTGCGCACCATTGTCTGCCCTCGTCATCGTAACCGTCAACCAAGGACACTTTCCCTAATATTGCAGCTGTGTGTATCATAAAGGGAAATACTTTTCCCTTCTCCTCGTGCATCGGTATTCTGGGTCTGAATAAGAACTCATCAGGGGTTCTCATGATTTTTTCTGTAAGGCCTGGCAATCCTGCCATAAGCACTCGCATACCATATGCGAACATTTCTGGCTCTAATGTTATGGCCCTCATGGCTATGTGTCCTGAGTATACCATTCCTGCATTCCTGGAGTGGAACATACTATGCCCTCCTCTGTGAACAAGATTGTTCAACTTTGTCATTAAATCTCGACCCAAAATGTTCACTGGGATCTGACGTGAATATAGTAAAGGCACGTTCATCTTGCATTCTCCTATGGAGACTGGAAGTGCATTAGTAAAGGGAACACGACTGGCAGCTCCTGTAAAACTCTGAGTATGTATGGCCTCGCTGGGCAAGAAAAACTTGCCTTCACGTATGCACAAGCGTGTTGCGCCCGTGTCAACTAAAAAGGAATATTCTTTATCCCCTATAATGACATCCACCCTGGGTTCCCTGTGAGGGTCTAGAGTCACTGATAGGATAGAACACATCAGGGTTCCCAGTGAGCTGTCCTAGTCCATATACAAATTTGGTCCACTATGTACAGGTGGATTTCCTCCATTCCCAGGGCTATTTCCCATTCCCTAGTTTGGGGTCTGCCCTGTGCTCATCGTCTTTGATAACTGCAACAATGCCTGTTGGGATTGTCCTTGTGGAACATTTCCCATGCTCTAAGGTTCCAAACCTTGTTGCGCTCCTGGCGCTTGTTGCTGCACTGTGTGATTCTGTGCAACACCCTGTTGTAACGCAGCAGGTGGATTCGCCATGCCCGCTCCTGTCCCTTGGCCGTTCTGCATCATGCCTTGGTTTCTGCATGTGTGTGCCATCTGCCCTGTCATTCCACGCAACATACTGGCGGTGGTCGGATCATTTGTCCATTTCACATATCTTGGTTACCATTTTGCATATTTTGAAAACCTCCTTCATTACTCTGGAAACCTCCCTGATTACTCTGCCATCCTCTTTCCCGAAATCCTCTTCCCCTGGGCTAAAACCCTGTATTGCCCTGATTATTCTGCTGTGGATTAGTCACCTGCTGCATGCTTGATTCAGCTGCCCTAGTTATCATGGCATCTTCAAGAGCATATTTCGACAGTTTCTTTTGCACCAATTTCACTTCCTCGCCCTTACGTGTAGCCTCCTTTTTACGATTCTTTTCTTGCAGCAATCTACAATAGTGTGCAATGGTCAACTGTATTTCAGCCCAACGCTTGGCCTCAATTCCCACCAATTTCTTGAGTTGTTTCTGCACTGACTCTGGCAGCCCTTGGCACAATATATGGTAAAACACAGGTATAGATTTCATCCAAGATTCACGAGTCTCGAGCACCCAAGCGTCTTGGAAATTCTGTATGTAAATTACCGGATCCTCAGAATCCTTCATTTTTCGAGTCATTATAGCTCCCATATCGGAGTATTTGGGTATAGCACTGGTAGCGCTTTCCACACTGCAGTTCTACAATTGTAAAATGGAGCTCCGTCATGCGAGGTATTAATTGTGGTTACACTAGGGTAACCTGCTCGTGCCCACACATCGGCTGCTCTCTCACCAAGTATGGCGATTAGGAGATCTTTGATGTCTCCAATAGCTAGCGTGTTTCCTCCTGTCATTTTTTCTAGCTCATGTATCCACTTGCCGGCTCCCGATGTCAGCATTGGAAGTTTGTTTTATCAGATTTTCTCGATCTATGTGTGGCCATGAAATATATTGCGGTCTTACTCCCCCTTTTTCTTACTCTCTAGTAAAAGAAACTGGGATGCATAGCTCTCTCTTTCTTCCCTCATGGTTCTTCTATCTAAGGCAGGGGTAATATTCCTGCATCGTCACCTGCCTGGTAGGGATCTAAGTCTGCCCACATAGGGCAGTGAAGACACCCCCCTCTGACCGTGAGATACTTCTCCATGCCTTCTAACTGTGTGGCTGATTCTGATGCTCCTGGTGCAGACTCACTAGTGTCTGACCATCTTTTTTCCTTTTCCCTTGGGAGTCGTCTTTCACTTCGCCTCCCTTCTTCATTTCCCTCGCGCTCCTCCCTCTCGGAGTCGGACATTGTCTGTCCACAATTCATGCAGCTTCTTGTACCTTCATTGTTTCTACTGATTTCTAATCTATCCAGGGATAGTTCCCTATTCCTGCTACTTTGGGTGACATCCTATGTGTAGTAGAGCTGGGTGCTATCCATTCACTCGTCTTCTCCCTCCCCTTGGGGTGTTTGTTCCAGCCCCATTTCATCATATATTCTATCAATCGTTTGTCCGATGCTTCTGGTATCGAAGTCATCTTCCATATTCACTCTAGACGTGCCCGGTATTGAATCGTACGTAGGAAAGAATTCTTCTATATCTTCCCAATCTACTACTTGATCAGGTTTTTTAACCTCTCTTTCCAGATATTCAAGATCATGTGCTCTCTGTCTCCACTTACGTTCTATGTCATCATCAAATTCTTTGCGCTTCCTCGCCCCTCCTCTTACTCTTTCCTTTTCCTTTTTCTTTTCATTTCTTCATTCATCGGCCCTTTGAATTTCCTCATCTCTTCGTCTCTTTATTCTTTTCTCTCATATTCATTGCTCTTCCTCTAACCTCTGCTGTTTCTGTCTGTCTTGATAGTTGGCTGCTCTCGGGTTGTGATCGAGCTGTCTTTCTTGCTCTTTGCGATATAGCTGTTCCTTCCTTTGTCTGACTTTCCTTCTTATTCTTTCATCTCTTAATTCTTTCTCTTTTCCCTTTCCCTGTGCATCCTCTATCCTTTCTTTCTGTTTCGCGTCATCAATGCCTTTGCCATCAAGTTTTAATAAAATGTGTCCTCCCATCCATATGTCTTCTTTGCTTCCCTTCCATCTCTTCCCTTCTCTCTCCTTGTCGAGAGATGCACTTGTTCGTGCCTGATCTCTTCTTTCGTCATAACGTCTCCCCTTGTCCCGTGGGATCATGGAGGTAATATTCTTATCATTATCTTTCCCTTGATTTTCATCACTACTATGGGTAGGTGACTCATATGCGGGATTGCTGTACCCTGTGTCTGCTTTAAGTTCCCTCAACGGGTATAATCCCTCGTCCTTACTTTCTTCAACTTTCTTTTCGGGTGGGGCATCTGGCGCGGTATGCGTCTCACCCCCCTCTGTGCAAACATTAGGTATCCAATCTGTTGTCGGCTCCTCCTCCTTTCCCTGTTTATACATTTTCCAAAGCTCCAGAACAGCGAGACGTTTTTCTAGCTTTTTGCCAATGTATGTGGCATGCAAATATGTCGTCATATGTTGCAAGACAGCTTTAGATAAGGACCCACCTTGTGGCCATGGCATAAACCTCTTGTGGGCAGTCCCTTTAACCCACTCTGTATTATATTTCTTCAGTTTGGTGCATGTTTCTGCAACTGTTTGCATAAGTGTGTCAATGGAGTTATGTCCTCCATGCTTTAATCTATTCCCTCTCCTTTTAAATATCACTGGTCAATGATTTCGTATGCCTTAAACAGTTCCAACAGTATGAGCGAGCACCAAACACTGCAAGCTCCAATCCAAATTTTTCACAAAATTTTATACCTTCTAATTTACTAAAAAAACATCATGTTGTATGCGATTATATCTCAGCTGTTGAATCCCGTACATTTTAAATCAGTTTTCTCAAGAAAATGTTTTAATATATCTGATGTCACAACAGAAAATCATGTAAGACAGACGCTTAACAGACTAGACGAACACCAGCTGGACACAGTTATTTCTGCCTCTAATCTTTATCCCTTCGTGGTATTCTAATTGTTCCCCTCTGGGTACACATTTCTTCTAGCTGGTAAATTAAAGTGTAGGAATAAGGCGAATCCTCTCACTTCTCTGTTGTCTTCCCTGGTAACCTTTCACTTCTCGGGTGTCCTCCCCGGTAACCGTTATTTATTTATTTAATCATTCTCAAGCCATTATCCCCTTATACATATGCAGTCTTCTCTAGTTCTACTATATGTTGTTTTCCCTCCTCGCTCTGTTACCTTTTCCCTTTACTTGTTCTAAGGTATGTACTATTTGCCAAAACATTCAATTTTTTGTTTCACTCACCGTTCGCATAGTTCCTCTCTGGACCCTCAGGATCACTGCCTTTGTTGCTGCCTTCTTCAGCTTTTCACCCGCTCAGCTGCCTGTAGGAATGGGAAGGGAAGTGTGGGGAACACCGGTCCCTTCAGGCCCTTTCTGCAGGTTTTTCTACTACCACTGTCTAGGGGGAGCTTCATGGTCTACTCAGCCGAATGGCAAAGGACTCGTGATGGGGGTGCAGATGTATTACTCCAACACCAATCAATAAGGACAACTCAATGGTTTGGCATATTGAGTCCGTTAAATGACAAGTACAAAAAACGGGGAGTCATGGAAATCAGCAGTGATGCGATAGTCCGTCTCGCTTCAACTCTAACGAACTTCATACAAAACATAACTTTCATACTCAAAACGCGCCATAATTGACGTGTAACACTCAAATGTTTAACATGCAATTCAATTGGTCAAGAAAAGGTAACTTTAATATAGGTACTATATCTGTATATGGTAACGGAGTGAGGGGATTGGGTAAACACTGTCAGGTGGGCATCTAAGCCCTCCCTTCAAACATGACTTCTGTAGACGTCACTAAAAGTTCTACTAACTATTGGACCATAGATTATTTGGACCATTGTTATTGGGTTGGTGTCAACCCATGCATACATTTCCACTTTGCTTAGCAGCACGCAGAACGGTCAGTCAGGTGCAGGGTGCCCCTCAGCTAACCAGCCTTCCACCAATTAAGGTTACAATCAATCATCTCTTTAGCACCTATGTGTCAATTATTTTACTGTGGTTGGCCTCGAAACTACATCTTCTGTCTGGAAAAGTTCTGATATCTCTGTCTGGGTGGATGCCAAGCGTAGGTGTGAACCTGTGCTCATTCTCGCTTGGCTGGTCATGTGCTACCCACACCGTGAATTTGCACAGTTTCTCTAAAATTGTGCATTTAATTCTTATTTAGCTTGCCTCCTGCCTATGCCTCCTTATCTCGACCTTTCAAAGACAGGATATTCTGTTCTTACTTACGAGTTGCATCTGCTGAGTTTCGATTCAGACGTCACTTCTCGTTTAGCTAGAATATGCATCTTGTCTTGTTTGGCCTCTAGTAACCTGAGTTGATTCTGCTTTTAATGCAAAGTGGAATCACACTTATAATATTGTGCTTCGTTTTGAGGTAGATTATGTATAATGGTGCTTAGCCGCGCTATTCTTCTACTTAGCATAGCAAGCCGTACTGTTTTCTTAGCTCCCTTCTATTTCCTGTACATTTCCAAGCAGGAAATAGGATGTACAGGCGTGAGGTGGTTGAATATCTTCATCCTGCTTACAATTTAAGCTTCTTTGTATTTCAACATCGTTCTCTTCTTCTAGGTTCATGATATCCTTATTCATGGCGTTTTTGTCTCTTTGTATCATCCTTGGGTCGTTATATCTTCTATCTGTGGGTCCATCCGAGTCCTTGTGATGTCACCATTTGTCTTCCATTAAGGCCTTGTTGGTTTCCTCCGGGACGGTACCTAGGATATCTCCATTTTGTCTCATTTTCTGGTAGGGTTTTTTCAATGGATACCTAACTGCCCATGGTTTTCTGGGTACTGGTACTTCAATGGGTGTTGCTCTTCTGATACGTACTGGGCAGAGCCTACTGTGGCCTCTGCTGGTTTCATTGCTCATCATACGTCACATATTTCGGTGTGAACGTTCCTGGTACTTGAAAATGGGCGACTGGAGTGCAGGTGTTATTTGCAACCTCCTCTACAGGCTTTTGGCATTTTGTTTTTTTCCTTTCTTTCCTTTCTTTGTGTGGTTAAAATACTTAGTACAACGATTTGGATTTGATGACGCTAACTTTCCATATTTTTCCGGGACTAAAAATGGTGTGTCTTGCAGAATCTCAACTTCCTCTCCCTCAGGTAGAGATACAGTGGCCTCATTACAAGGCTGCTGCCGGTATTCATTTTCTTTTGGCGCCCAGAAATGGGCAATTACCGGGTCATTACGGCCTTGCCCGACCAGTGTTTGCCCATTCCAGGGCGCTGGAAAATGTGTCCCCATTCCCATTTGAGCCCCATGGGGCTCAATAGGAATGGGGAGGATGGATGCACCGGCACCATTTATAACGGTGCCAGTGAATCCGACATGTGGTGCTCGCGGGTGCCTTTCATTCCGCCAGGTCCAACACAACTCAGAGTTTGCCAGTCTGGATACAACGGTACTGGCATGCTTACTGGTACTGTTGTATCCGGACCAGGAAGCTCATAATGAGGCCCAGTGTCGGCCATAATTTGCTCATCTGATGCATCCGTTAAAGAATGAGTTTCTGGTAAGCACGGTAGTATTGGCATGGTCGATGGATCTGGCTTAGGTTGATACTTCTGATGTAACTTTGTTAATTCTCCTGCGACCCAGTTGACTTTGACAGACAATAGTTCAAGTATGTGCGTTTGAGCATCTTTTTTTTGTGTAATGGTTGTATTATTTTAAGTAAGGTTTGAATACCTTTGTTCATCACAGACAGCACTATTTCAAATGCTATCAGGGTTTGCGGTTGGAATCGAAAGAAGGTCTCACATAGGGTTTAGGAAAGGAGATTTGTGATGAGGACGAGGAGTTGGGAGAATATTCTATAGAATCTGGATAGAGAATGGGTGAGTGGGACAAATGTAATGCTGATCTCTTTTCTTTGTGTAAATTATGGTGATCTAGGTGTGTTTCTCCAATTGAGAGGTTGTTATCCATAAATATTGGCATTGTTGATTTTGTGGTGGGAGTACCAGATGTTTGCTCAATAGATGGCGGTGTTAGAGAGCTATTACTTTTCTTGTGCAGGCTTTAGCCTGTAGTGCTGGTTACAATTTGGGAATATAGCAATGGTTGCTCACTATCCATCGAGTAGTGTACCAACGGTTTAGTTATGGGGCTAAGAATTGGCTGTAGAAGGCGTGTATTAGTCAGGGATGGAAAAGACTTGACTTGTGCGCTTGAGCCATTATTTGTATTTGTATTTGTATTTATTGTATTTTTATAGCGCCTTAATCCAAGGCACTTTACAGTTTAACAACAAGGATACATCAAACATAGAACAGTAGAAGCAACAATATACATGAATGAAACCTAAAAACAGTATGTAGAACAATTTGCATATGAGAAGGAGGAGAAGAGGAGGGGGGTGGGGAAGGAAGGATGAGCGAGAGAGATTAGGGAGTAAAGTAAATAGTAGGAAGAGAGGTCAGAGGAAAGAAGGGGGGGAAGAGGAAGAAAACTAAGATAGGGGTAATAGGGGGAGAGAGAGGGAGAGAGAGAGAGAGAGAGAAAGAGAGAGAGAGAGAGAGAGAGAGAGAGAGAGAGAGAGAGAGAGAGAGAGAGAGAGAGAAATAAAGGGAAAAAGGGAAAAAAGGGGATAGGGTGTCAGGGAGGGGAATGAAGAAGGAGTGATTTCAAGAAGGAACGGAATGAAGAATAGGTAGGGATGGAGTGGATAGAAAGAAGCAGGGAGTTCCAGTGTAAACGGGCAAGGAGCTGAAAGGAGCGGAAACGAGAAGAGGCACAAGGGGGAGGGGGAACAGAAAGTAAGAAGAGATCAGCGGAGCAAAGATAGCGAGAGGGAATGTCATAATGAGAGAAGAGAGGAGAGATATCGAGAGGCAAGGTCATGGAGAGATTTAAAGACAAGACAAAGGAAGTGAAATTTAAGGTGGGAGTGGAAAGGAAACCAGCCTAGGTTAGATAGAGAGTTAGAGATGGGAGATCATTGTGAAGGCTCTTAGTTCATGATGCTGCGATGAAAATGTTAGCTGCTCACATGGTTCTGATATGCATTTTACTGCATTCTCAAGTATGGTGGTCCACAGGTTGTACGTTGCCAGAGTAGAGGTATACATCTAAGGCTTTAATTACAATTAAGCAAAAGGATGAGAAAGCGGCTTTGTTTGTGAATGCAATGTGAGATTCAGGAGGGCAGCAAGTGCAGTGTCAGCTGTTTAGCCAACAGTCGAACAGTGAACAGCACTTGCCGAGCACTCCACGTTTCTGGGTTAAGGGGTGGAACAAGCCACGGGCCACAAGGAAAAGAGAAGGTACATAATTGCAAGTAAGCAATATTACATCCTCAGTTGCTGATTTATGTTCTCCAGTGCGGTGACCTACCACAGTATGAGAAGAAAAATAAATTCACTGCAGGCAGACTTGTAGATTATCAGCAGCGACATCACATCATCGAGTGGGTTATCACAGCCAACAGCACTCGCTGAGCACTGTACGCATGGCCAGAGTTTTTATGAGCTTCAGGTTTAGGGGTAAAGCAAGACACAGGCACGGTCTGAGAAGAAAAGTAAATCCACTGCAGGCACTTGAAGTCTGACTTGTAGATTATCATCAGTGATATTGCATCAACGAGCGGGTTATCACAGTGTACAGCACTCGCCGAGCACTCCACGATGTGTATAGTGTATTGAAAAGGTAACTTCATGAACAGTTTAGAGTTTTCTGTGTTTATTTCCATCAATGTTGTATTACTCAAGTTTCCAAAATTACCAGAATCGCCCACATTTTGAAATATTTCACTTTAGTATACTTTATCTATCTCTGCTTTCAGGACCCTCTAATAAATCAGTGAAATGTGACCTTTAGTAAAAACTTCCATAGTGCCCTTTATAAGTCACATAATGTTTTTGAAAGGTGTTGGTTGACATGTCCTTCTTTATATAGAGCACACTGATGGAAGCACAGACCCTCACCAGTGACAAAAACACTGACACGTCTAGTATCCCAATGGAGAGCCCTACCAACTTGCACAAAGTGATATTTTAGAGCGTTGAATGTGTCCACATTTCTAATACTAATGTACCTTTTCCATTGAACTCTTTTCTTACAATGTACTGAAAATGGAGGAGCAATATTCTGCATCAATTACTTTTCCGGAGTCAACATCAACCTCACTTGCCTATCAAGTAATTACATTGTACTAGTCCTTTATATCTGAATGAATAATACATGCATGTTTTATGCTTGGAATTTCAAGATATTGAAAATGATTATGTATAAAATTGGTTATTTACACAAAGTGTCATGTTTGAGTGTCTCTCTGTATGTACCATTTTCTGCATCAAATTTTAGTTTCATTTCGCTTTTTCATCTGTATTAAAACAAGTACTATTTTATAGGGGGATGCCAGAACTTCAACTACAATCACTACCTCCTTTGCAACAGGTCCAGAGTAGGAGGTATGCGTACTTACAGTTTCCTTGCTAGAATTATAGTAATCCTACAAAGGATATACTTTAATTTGAAAAGTTTGAAACAGTGGAAGGTTACATGCAGTTCAAACTGAACTGCATGTAACCTTGCACTGTTGCAAACTTTTCTGATTTTTTTTCTAACGTTACACTTCCTCCCTAACACCGAATAGATTAGAAAGGACACATTACTAAGCAAACTACTTTTGAAGGCGCCATTATAATCACAATGTTTGCAGGGTGATCTCAGATCAAGTCCATGTGTCATCTTGGAAGGTTATCAGGTGAAATCTTAAATGCATATTATAACCAAATCACATACACTGTTTCGACGGTATGTTCATATGAATGTTCTATTTGTGTTGCAACGACAAACCGTATAGTATATGGTTCATAATCATTTTAAACTAATTTGTGCTGAAGTGCTGTGTACGATGAAAGATTTAACATTTCAGTATTTTTTTTAATGATTATTCTCTCCAAGGAATGTCCTCAAGATGTAGAATTAGAAGAGGCACATAGAACAGAGGAATGCATAACCTAATATGGAATACAATTGGGCATCACATTGGATTGGGAATACATTGTGTAATGTTGTAATGTTTTGAAGCCTGTGAAGTTGTTCTGTTTGTAGATATGTACATATGTTTGTTTGAGTGGAAATAAAATGTGCTTGATTTAAAAGAGAAAGCCATGTTTTAGAAGCGAATTAAGAAAACAAGGGTAAAGAACAAATCTTGTTTTTAAGCAGACATTTTATTCATATTATGTTTTAGTTGGAAAATCGTATCTTCTGTGTGTGTGCTTTGCATTGAGCATGTCTTTCTTTAAATCTGTTAGAGGCCCAGAAGAAAGAGGAGTATAAATACTGACACAAGCTACACCCTCTGAAAATGTTCCACCCAACAAACATTCAATGTTACCTGTTTCTCCAATTCATGCTGAAATATCACAGCCTGAACTAACAGTGGCTGTATCTTCAATGCAATTGTTTGAGGAATTGTCTCACAATCTTAACTTCAGTTTGCCTGGTGGGGGGGAATTGTCCACCACCGTCGACTCGCAAAACACAGAACCGTAGGACAATTGGCTATTAAAGGAGCAAAAATACATTTTATTCAACAGCTGCCAGCTACAGATTGTATAAATGATTGCATGTGATCATGAATTAAGATGGAACATATGAAGGGAGCCATTGGTGAATGTGTCTCGTGTATTGCAAGGCACCAACCTGAAAAACCAGGCCAGCGGTGTCCACCTCCACAATACATTGGCATGGTCTGCTTAACCAATGCTCGGCAAAGTGCCTGCTGGAAATGTACTTTTTTCAGCAACTTTACTGTTCAGCGGATCAGTAAAATTTCCAGTTTCTGTCAATTTGTGGGACTTGCTAAAACCCAGAACTACAAATATCACAGGGACTTCTTATTCCCTGCTATTAGTCATAAACGTGTCAGGCCAGCTGGCGACAGGCAGTGTGACAGTCCACGGTGTTCTGCTAATTACTGCACTTACCACTTTCAAGACATGGAAAGTAAAACAATTGTGAGTTTGGTCATTGTGCATGTGTCTGAATGTACATTGTCTGTGGCCGTGAAGAAACATGGTTTCATTAAATCCATTGAACATCTGAAATTCAGGGGAATGCAAATAGACATGTTATCCAGTGACAGGCATGTTCCAATAGCCAAGTCCATGTGAGAGCAATTTCCCCACATTCAGCATCTATTTGATGTATGGCACGTTGCCAAATCAATCAATAAAAGAATTACAGCTTCTGACAAAAAAAAGGGTTTGGAAAACCTTTTAAAGTGGTCTCTATCTATCAGCAACCATCTTTGGTGAAACTCCAAAACTTGTGATGGATCTGTTGAAATTCTGAAAGTTCATTGATGCACCATTATTCCATTATACGCTCATATACCAACATATACCAACATTTCCACAAATGTGCACATGAACCTTTATTGAAGGAGGAAGAATGCAAGAAGAACTGGTTGGTGTCATGTTCCCCTCCACACAAAGCAATTGAAAAGATTGTGTACGATAAAACTCTTTCAAGAGATCTGAAGGGACTCACTGAATTCTGTCATGCTGGAGATTTAGAGGCGTTTCATAATATGTGCCTAAAGTACAGGCCCAAAAAGTTGGATTTCTGCATAGACAGTATGGAGGCCAGAACAAGACTAGCTGTACCTGCGCACAATGAGAACATTGGGAAGGGAACAAGCAAAAACTCCAGTAACAGTCAGTATGCTTTCTTGCCACATGGCCTTTACAAAATGAAGCAATGGGTGACCAAGCCAATACCAGGAAATGGATTTTCAATTTGTGAAAGATCTGGCATTGACAGTGTTGCCATGCATACTCATGGAATGGATCCTGATATTGTTCCCAGGACACATACAATGATGGCCTCTGTTAGGTAAGATTGTTATAGTAATGATAAGTCTCCCTGAACTTTGTCAACCCCAGAACTTTTAGCTGTATTGGTGGATTATTTTTTCTTATACCTCTGTGAGTGGGAACCTTTTACCACACTCACAGATTATTTTACTCTTTTTATGGTTGTGGTTTTTTAGGCTCTCCATGGTGTCTTTTCAAATGTATCCTCGTTGACAACTTTTTGGCACTAAGTGCCTGTTGTTGCTGCATTTCACTAGGGGCTCCACTTTTAACTTCCTCTGGCTAACCTTGAGAGAACTGCAGTTCCCAAGCGTAGAAAGGATCTTTGGATACCTTTTACATTTTATTAGGTGAGATCAGCACCCTCCACCTTATGTGGAGTGCTAGGGAGATACTCAGTATCCCCTTTCTCATTTTAAATAAATTCTATATTTATGTTACAAGGACAAACTTACCATTAATGGCTGGTGGCAGTAATTTGTTGCACTCTTTTACTGATGTGAAAAACTTATCTAGACTTCATTAGAAGATTCAAACTGTCTTCTCATTATTTGAAATTATGTTCTAACCTTTCTGCAAAGTATACAAAAGGTTAGTTTACTTTTCCTAGAAATGTGCTGCCATTCTGTTGGTTTCACTTTATTATTCCTGTTAGGATAATTGTGTAAGTGTCTCCAAATTGGTTTTTGCTTCCCCTGACTTGCTGTTAGCCTGTCCAGAATAAGTCTGTCTTGGGTTTTACCTACGTAGAATAACTTTGGGTCATTCATAAAGTGAAACACTGTTTTTTTCTTTCCCTGGTCTGTTTTAGACAGACACAAAAGAGTCTTAGGTTACACCCACTTTTAAGTTGCTTATAACTCCTGTAAAAAGTGTATAAGTTTTACTTACCTTGAGTGTAACTGTTATCCTGAAATAAATGTTAGGGAGAATTCTCTGTTTAGGCTGAATTTCCTAACCTAGTGAGTCCCCCAGCAGCTTTGCTGGATTTCTGGAGTTTGTTTTTTCCATCCTGCCAAGAGTGAGACTCTTTTTCTCCCACTCTTGGACATGAATGTGTGTAATTCCTTTGAATGTCAATGTGTTCTATGGGCTATGGGGTCTTTTACTCCATAGGGTCTCATATGTTTTTCTATGTGTGTTACACCACACCCTACATGCTGTAACACGGGGGCGTCCTACCGGGCCTCCATCATAGACTCCATACCCGGGGACTGACTACTGTCTCCCCGGGCATGTAAAGTCACCTTTGGCTTTACTAGACCAAATTTACTAACAGAACTAGTACAAACCATCCTATTGTGGATGTACTAGTAGGGGTAATTCGATTACTCCTGGGTCTGTTATTCAAGGGGGCACTGTCCCGTCCCCCCTCGTCGAGTTTTGGCTGGTGGCAGTGGAAACTACTTGTTATGTTCGACCCCGAATATAACCCTATGGGATTCTTCCCATTGTTAGAGATTGATACTTTTTCTCGTTAGTCTCTAACATACCACCGGTCTACTTATCTTAAATAAGTCTATCGGATGGTATTTTCTGCCAGAACTCGGTTTTTAAAATGGCATTTGTGTTCGTCTCTGTGACTCCTAAACCAAAGGTTGAGCCCTTTGTTACACTTTTGGTGGGCTTCTGTACAGAGACCCTCCAAAGTGGTGCCTTTCTGTCCGGGTTACCACAGGGGTGTGGGAGGGGGTTTAGGCACCCTGGACCGAGTTGCCTTGCCAACTCCGGTCGCACCCTGGTGTGATTGGCCCAAGTGGTGAGACTCCCCACTCTCCACTTAGCGTGTTTTGAGTGACAGCTAGGCTGAATGAATGGGGGTTTTCTGCATAAAAGCAGGGCTTTTGGGACTGGATCTCAGAAGTCGCCACAGGACCTAAGAATCCGACGAGGGTAACGCTGAGCCAACCTGCACGACGACACCTCCGGTGGAGCCCTGCTGAACCGACTCACCACTTCCCTATGACAGAGGAGATCTCCCTACCGGAGAGTCTCTTCCCCTGACTGGTGGGAACAACCAGTCCCTTTATCTTTTTCTTCGCCTCAGGACTCAGTGGTCGAATTGCCCATGCAGAGCACCTCAGCAACCGGATAGCCACTACCCCTGTACCTCAACCAAAAGGTGGTGCCTTGTGACGGAGCACTCCGCGGCTGGTCTCTTCCCTGGTGGTGCAACGATCTTCAACTTTCCTTCGATGACAAGATCCTTTCTTCTCTTGGCAAAGACCGGACGTGCACCCACCGCCAGGAACAACTGCCCCTGCCAGAACTGTCTCTCCACAATCAAGGTACTGTGACCGCCTGGCTTCCCTTGTTGCCGGATAGAGTGAGGTGTCTTAATCCTCGCCTCTCCATAGGGTCACATCCAAGCTTTCTCTAGCGTGTTGTTCTGAACTGGTCCAATCTGCCGATAACAATTTGCTTCAAAGACTCAAATGCATTTCCACTAAGATACTTTTTGGGAAATATCGCCTCGCCTCTCTCCGAGTGGGCCTGGCCTCTGAACTGTATGATCTACCGTGGTTCTTGTCTTCTTGCCTCGCATTTGTTCGTTAAGTATTGGAACCGTGTTGATTTCGTAACCTGCTTATTTTTCTTATTTTTACGAATACTAGAGTGCCATCTAGGTTGAAGCATACACCTCTGTCTGCAAATAAGTGATGCTGGTAAAACCTAGACTTGTCGAACTATTGTTAGGGGGATTGATCTTTTTCTTCGTAGAGTAATTGTAATTAAAGTGTTTGCCATAATAGTGCCAGAGTGTTTTCTATAGATGTGTTGTTATAAATAAATACCTTTATATCTTTACACCGAAGCCTTGTTGCGTGTTTGCTTGTCTTACTGTGAAGAATTGCCCTATGTTGTATACTCCACATACTGCCTAACTCTTCTTGAGGGAAGTCTGACTGCTCAGCCACAGCTACCAAGTGAATCTGTGTGGTACAGACTGCTACCAAGTGGGTTTACTGCCAAACACCTGTAGTCCTAAATCTTTTGCAGTGGTCCCAGAGGGAACTGCACAGGTTTCCGCCTAACAATAAGTTAGAGTTATTTCTTCCCAGTCAGTGAACTGAAAAGCAACTGTAATTGAATATTACACCACGTGGTCCAACTCCCCTAGAATAACTATATTATTCTGAATCAGAGTTATAGATTTATACTGTGCCTAGTATCTTTGTTTCACTAGATCAGAAAAGTATATTGTCCAGTTGATATGAGTATGTGATTTCTTGATGAGCATCATGGTACAACTGATAGGGTCTACTACCCTGCTATTACTGAAAGTAACTATTGATTTTGACTTCCCGAGAACTCCTGTTAGGTGTTCCAAATAAGGTTATATGCTATGGTATGTGTACCTTCTAGCATAGTGTTGTGTTTTTATAAATGTGGTTATATATAATGTGATAGTACTTAATTCCTCCAAGATTTATCTGGGCCTACCTCTATTTGAATAAACCATTTATTTTTACAATACATAGTATTTCAGTGTTTCTTTGGACCGTTTGTGTTGCATATCATTTGTACTGATTCTACAGCCCTCTCTCCCTCCTGGGATAAGCCTGGCTGCTCTGTCTATGCTACCCTTAACTGAGGTGGTACAGCATTATACTAAGAGTGGAGTCTTGGACTGCCTCAGTTGAATGGTTTTACTACTTTAGAAAAACTGTCGTAACCTCCTCCCCTTAGCAGACGCAATAAGGCCCTGATTCACAGAAGTGTTTTATAATGGCGCAAACCGATAGAAAAAAAGCTCTGTGAATGATATGATATGATATGATAGGTTATTTATAATGCACATAATACCCAGTGGTTTCTATCTGTGGACCCGGGGATCGAACCTGTGGTGCTCTGTATCGCCTTGTTTCTAAGGTGGGCACGTTGCCCCTGAGCTATCCTCCCGAGATGGGATCATGTCATAAGTGATTCCAATAAGGTATATGTTTTTTATATGGACGAAGTAGAGGTGCGTGTCGTCGACAATAAGTTTGATGAAAGGGCAATGGAAAGAGGGGGAAAGGATGTCATCGCAGATATAAAATCTATCCCAGAGCTCCACCTGGCTACATGGATCAAGCCTTGCATCACTTGACGGTTTCCCACTGGCACAACCAGTACCTTTTACGCACGAATATCCTACAAAAGGTATTGGATGTTGGCTGGTTTTGCCTGCGTTCCCCAGCTATTCTCACCTTTTGAAAACTGTTCTGCCGACAAGGCCACATTCCACTTGAATAGTGGGAACCAATTCTTCATCCCGTCAGGTCCCTTCCTGACTTGCTACAGCCTTCTCAAGAAGACCCGCTTTTTGCTTCACCGGCGCGATCGTGTGCTTTGACACACTGTTGCAATGTTGAGCACAAGGCTACCCACTTCTTTGGGCTGGACTAGAAAGTTAGGGAACGACTCCGAAAAATTGTGTAATGCTCCTAGTGTGTTAACCAACCCCTCTCTCTACAGGTTGTGGCTGTGTTTTCCTCATTTGTCGCATTGGGAAACGTATTGTACATATGCTGTATAGTAGAGCATTGTGTGTGGTAACTGTTTTCGCATAACTAACGTTTACTTGTATCTATTGGTCCTGTCGACAATAAATATATAGATATATTTCATATACACTGTCTAAGAGTAATTTGTGGTTCAGTACTGTGTGTGCTCATTGTGGGCTTCTGATCACTATCACCCCTTCTGAGACTTAGGAGGTCATTACGAGGTTGGAGGTAAGTAACCGTCCTTACCGGCATGGAGCAAATACTGTGTTCGTGTAGTAAAGAGCCCGCTAGTAGAGGGCTATTATAAGTTCACGTGCACAAGCTTAGCGGCATGCCGGTAATGACATTTCCGGCATGCCGCTAAAGTCCAAAAAATGGCCCTTTGCGGCATCAGGGAAAGCGCAGACAGCACAACCACCGGTGTCCTCCTCTTAATAACGTGACCGGCATCAATGGATACTAATATCGGTGCCCATAAATAAGCAGAACCGGAAGTAGCGTCATCGCACAGGAACGGGAAAGAGCACGGCGGCCATCTTGAAAAACACAATCCATTGCCATCCTCACCACACAGGACCTGGAGACTTTTTCTAACTATGGACATCGACCATCAACACCAGCATCATGCCCAAGGCTGTAAAAAAAGGTGCTTCCCAGGAGCGCAAAGAGCGCTTCAATGACGATGAACTCACTATGCTGGCAGAGACAATGCCAGACAATGCAGAGGTTGTTTTTGCAAACAGCCTCAAGAGAGAGGTACAGATAAAAAAGAAAGAGATCTGGCAACTTGTTGTCCAGAAAGTCAGCTCCGTAGGCAACACCCCCGCACCATCAAGAATGTCCGCAAGCGATGGGGTGACATGTGCCTGAGGGTCAGGAACATTTTGTCCTCAAACCGGAGCCAGGCCAGGGCTACTGTTGATGGTCTGAGCTCACCAATAAAGCTAAACTGGTGGGAGGAGATCTGTGCCAGCACGATTGGCATCAAGGCCATATAAGGTGTGGGCAAGATGGAGCGTGGCGCCACCTCATCGGCGGATGGAGGTGAGTGTCCTAAGAAAACACTTTAATGCGAAGTATGATAATAGTCCACCAATTCGTCCGTCCGAAGAGGCAATGCATGGCCCAATACATGCACATTGACACATCCCTGCCGGTGACCGTTAACCCTTACCGCCCAGCTCGTAATGGCTCCCAGTGTTCTCTAAACTTGTGTTCCTTTCTTTACTTATAGGAAATTTTATGCATACCTTAAGATTTGTTAAAATATGATTATTTGCTGAATTGCATTCAGGCACCTCCACATGTGTTAAGCACTGCATAACAAAATAAGTCTCAGTGATGTTTAAGAGTTGGAATTGTATGGTTAGTAAAATGCAGCATTTCGATGCTGAATCTAATTGTAGATGAAGCAGTGTTTTGCACTTCATCTGAAACTGCAAAATGCCCAGGTGGATAGCACAGTGAGTTAAGCAGATGATTTTGACATGTGAAAAGTCCACACTTTACGGTTGATCAAATACTTATCACTAAATGTGTTAACGATAACAGGTATTATTGCAATACTTAGAAGCAGGTGCAATACAACATGAAGCACTAAATAAAAAAAGAAAATCTTTTTTATTATCATTGTTATTTTTATTATCATTTCTGAGCAACGTTGAAAGATTTACCCTGAGAGGAAATTAAATTGCGCCATTTGAATTCATATTCGCAATAACTACATGTTCAATGGAGCAATTTGTAACAGGACTATGGATGGGAATATCAGGCTAGCTTTTACATGGAAAGTCTGAATTAGTATTCACCTTTGTTCCTTGGAAGTAAAAGTTACTCTTTGTCTACAGGGTATCCACGAAAAATGCATCCGCGTACAGTATACCTCGTTTTATTTTCATTTTGTTTATTTGGCATATGGCTTATTACAACCCTTTACCATTTCATGGAAAAGGGTTATTTACAATAAAAATACAATACATTGAAATGCAATGTTTACATTTAAGAAAGTGAGTTAAATTGTTGACTAATTCTCAGATTTCGCTTAGATTCTTTGCCAGCACTATTTTGAGCAGTTCACGTACAACTGTTGTTAATGTAGAGCTCGGCACAACATATCCCACAAAGCTTCAGCTTCAAGGATTTTTAGATTGTTTACAAGGGGGCCGAGGAACCTGAGCACAGGGCAGCAGAGAACTAGATGCATGAATGTCTCTTTCAGAAGGCTACATAGTCTGCAAGCATCAGTATCACAAATGCACTCTTTTCTTATGGTGAGGATTGGGTTAGATGGAAGAATGTTCAGACTAATGCGCAGTAGTAGAATACGATGATATGCACTTGGATATTTAGTCAAGTGTAAGGATATTCCATGCCTTGATTTCATTTATTATATCCTCATGGAGCTTACATTTGTGTTGTTTTTATCAAGTTCCACACCGATATTTTCTTTTTTGCCGTGTCTGGGTTGGTAAGTAAGAGTTCCATTTCTATATTCACTTCGGAAAGTATTGTTAGGCAATGCACTAGCCATTGGTTAAGTGCCCAATCATGGGTGGCAAGGTTTTTCAAGTGAAGTATATGAAAATGGATTTGTTGATTTTCCATGATCAACTTCCTGAGCAAGAACAAAGATTTCCAGACTACTGCTGCATAGATAGAGGTTAGGCCCAATTCATATCTTATAATCGATGAAGGAACACAGGATGGAAGTCTGGGTATTTTTTGCCAGAATAAGCCTTCCAAAGTACTCCATGTCTTCCACAGGAGGCACAGGGATGCTTGTGCGCCATATGTTAATACAGGAATTAATTCTGTTTATAAAATGTCACTGTTGGCAGTAGTGAACATTTTCCAAAGTGTTTGTCTATAATGGAGCCCTGAGTAGCCAAATGTTTTGCTTTATACTTGTATTCCTCTATTTGGGGCGCATCATTCACACCAAGATTAATGTCTACACCAAAATATCCCATGTTGGTAACTTCGGTTAGTCTTTTAGTTCCAATCCGCCACTAAGGGACAGCCCTGATTTCAATTCGGAATGTTGGAATTAGTTTTGTTAATAGCCCTGCTTGATTTAGCCTCACGCATATTGTCATATCTGTGTAGAGAACTTTTATTGGTACTAAAATGTCAGTGGGACAACCCCATGCCATAATTTTCTGCCACAGCAATTCTCTGTCGATGCTAAAGAACGCTTGTGCCAAGTCCACAGATGGTACGTACATTTTGAGGATATTTAAGATGAATACGTTTAAGGAACATCAGAACCCTTTGACAACGCCTGTTTGCCTCTAATCAAAGTGACCTGATTTCTTCACCCATTCTTTTAGTTGATGTAAAATCTGAGTGGCAAACAGTTTACCAAAAGCATCCAATAAGGTGATTGGTCAGTAGTTTTTCAGGTTTGCCTTGTCGCATTTTTGACGATGGGTATTATGATTGCATTTGTCCAAGAATTTGGGATTTCTTTCTTGGTTATTATGCCTTTGAAGAGCGTTATGCTGAACTCGGCTCATTCATCTTGAACATTTTTGAGCGAGTTGCTAGCTTTTTGAATTAGGTCGTCAATTTGTTTCTTCCCCAAATGTATGGTCCAAGATGTTGTAGTAGACTGTTCATTGGATATCACTTTGCTTTCTGGAAGACTGAATAATGTGCTATGAAAGAGAATCCAGTCCTTCTTCTGCACTTAAATACTTTGGAGGACAGGTTGTTTCCCATCTGATTCATTCAACAGCAACCAAAGGCTTCTTGAATGATTTGCGGTTATAGCATTTAACATATGTTCAGCATCCCCATGGAGCAGTATGCCTTTATGGTTAAGTAGTCAGTTATTGTACTGTTGTTTTAATTTGCTTATGGTGTTGTTTACGGTTTTCCCTTCAGCCATTCTTATATATCTCAGGTCCTGATGTAGATGTTGTTTCATTTGTACGACTTCAGCGTCATATATGTGTTTGGCCTTGAATTGGGTTTTTCTATTACAAGAGGTATGTGCCAGGAAGTCACTGAACAGCAAAGTGTAGTTGGTGTCAATGGTCTTTTCGACAATTGCTAGTTAATAGTCATTATTCATTTGTTGAACATCTTGAGGTAAAAAGTGAAGTCTGTTTCTGCCTGGGCCAGCTGTTAATTTATGATTCCATATGTCGCAGTTTTTGCTGGTTTGGTCACCTTGACCAGGTCATGGAAACTTTGAGACATATTAATCATGGCCAAGGATTTCACCAGTGGTAGCAAGTTGGACGATACAAAGGCGTATTCGAGTATTGAGGTTTGCTTAGCTCACTTCCACGTTGAGGCAGTTGGAATATCGCCACTAACTTGGCCATTGAAAAGGTGGAAGTTACGCTCGTCCATTTCAGTTTTCAATTTTCACTTTGGACTTGGTTTGATATTTTTTACTTCAGCCAGAGTTTTTAGGTTGCATAGTGTTACTCCGATGAAGTTTAATTTGAGATCTCTGTATAACATTATCATTGGTTCATCATGTTCTGTCATGATATTGTCAATTACCGACATCCCTTTATCGATGAACATTTGTTTTATCCATCTGACGGGATTCCAATATAGGTTGAAAACAACCAAACGGGTAGATTTAAAATTGACATTGGTTATTAGTCTTATTGCTGTAGTCTGCATATGTTTGTCCAAGCTTTTCTGTTGAGGAACCTGTAGGCCGCTTCCGGTCTACATTAGTGTCATTAGGCCTGAGGATGGCCTACCTATTTGCTGGGTTTAAGAATACTGAGTAGCCATCTACCATAGAGGGAATCTATAGCAATGTTTCTTGTAGGCAGAGGATATTGTATTTGAGTGGCAGAGATTTTTCGTTTCTGGCAGAACAATTAGCTGTTATTGTGTGTTATTTGTGTTTAATGATCCTGCAAGCCAGTCCCAATTTAACTGTAATCGGGTGATCTGGCGTTCGGTTCTTGTATTTTAAATTCTCGCTTGGCGTTCTGTTGTCTATTTAACATAACTTTAAACATGACTGTTTGTCTGCTTTCAGCACTCTAAGGGGGTCCAGGCAGGTTTGTTGATTAGGTAGTCTGGAAAATCTAAGATTTTTGGTTCTCATTGCTTTCATCAGAGCTGGGATGCCTGATTGATTTTCTGTTGCTTTTTGTCCATTTATGCATAGGGCATCTGATGTTAGTTCTTTTAGATCGAACCCCAAGGGAAAAAGCAGCTCAGCAGCTTCCAATAATAGTGAACGCACAATCTTGGAGTTAATACGAATGCAAGCACAATCTAAGTGATATAGCACAGGGAAGTCAATAGCGATAATATCACTGGATTCTAAATCTGGAAGTCTTGGTATGTGCTGAAATAATCTTAACACATTAGCATTAAACCATCATCAACTAACAATAATCTTTCCAGTAATATGTCCATCTTTCTCACAGGATATTTAGCAGAGAGTTTTAGTCTTTGAGCTGCTCGAGTAGGAGGGGTTCAAGAACCAATGTCTAAATTTCAACCATGCCTTGAGACCGCAATCACTGGCTGGGGTGACAGTATGGTCAGAAGGTCCTATATTTGCGATGAATGGTCCTGTCTCCGTCATCTGTAAGGGTTTTGGGTAGATATCGGCCTATGAGGTCGATGCTGCTAGTTTTTCACACCCTCCTATTGTTATTCCGTTGTCTATCGGGCGTTGATCTGAGCCAATTGCAGATTTTTTCATTGTCATTCTTCTAATGTTGGGAACTATTAATTATAATATCGGACAAATCTCGCTTTGAGCCAAAGTGACATTTTTCGGTTGTGTACTTAGAAAAGCTGAGGTGGGATTTGGCGAGGTCAATGGGACAACTACTCGAATTATTTCACCTGCTTCTTCTTCACAGAGATTTCTTCCAAATCACTGAGAGTCTGTCTTTCATTGCAAGTAGGGAGTTGTTTCAACTGATATTGGGGTTCCTAAATCCAAGTTTGCCTTGGATATGTTGTGATCTTTCGGTATTGATTTGGTGGTCCCTGTATTGGGGAATAGCGCCTATAGATTTCGTATGAATCCACAAAGATGTATTCTGAGGAGGGGGTGAACCGCTTTGCTCTTTTGTTTCCTTGGCTTCTAGATTCGGTCTCGTTTGGGTGAGCAACAAATGTGCTATCTTTGTAATCGCTGCAAGTGTCATAGTCAGCATCCCCACAATCAGATTGATGATTGTGGTTGTGCGAGATTTTACAGTATCTTGAATTCGTTTTTTTTGTGTTATTTCTGGTGTAGCTAGAACTGAAGGTTTTTGCTGTTTGTTTTTTGTGTTAAGCATGTTGCCACAGGATGAGCATGTTCATGAAACAAGGTGGCTTTTAATGGAAAACTTCATCCGAGGTAGAGTTTTGAGAGCGATCCGTTTCTAATATTTCTGGCTCATACAAATGCTCTGGCTCTAAACAGCACACAGCTGAGGGTATTAAGGTGGTATGACCGATGTGTAACATTTTAGACTTCTTCACATGGTCATGTTCAGGATCAGGAGGTGAGGCTCGGCCAGCAAGGTTGCAGTCAGAGGTGTTAGATGGATGACCAAAACATCTTTACTAGGGCTGGGTTGTCGTCGAGGGCGGCGAAAGGAATTTTAAAGCTTTATTTGCAGATTTAATATGAGGACGGTTTTCCAAATCTGACCTTGGGAATGGAACAACGTCCACTGGTGCAGCGAGGGATTGGGCAATGTTTACAACAAGCAATTGGATGGGCGATTTAGAAGTGGGGAGTTCAGTGTAGCCTCGGTCATCCAAAGATTTATTGAGAATATGTGCCTTCCACTTTCTTGGTAGTTTATGAATGGGCACGGAGCATCATTAGAACCACATGGTTTTTTTATTGGAGCAATCAATTTGTCCTATTTCAATCATAGTTGTTAAGTTACAATCTGCTACAGAGGCAGACATTCTTGTATGAATGAATAAATGGTGCAGTGGATTGTGTTTGATGTAGTTCTAGTATGTTTGGCAGAGTGGAAGAATGTGCCAGTTGGAAGTCATGGCTTTCAGGCTCTCTCAACTCTTCAGGTGTGTGTACGTCCCTCAATGCCTGCTGGTCAACGGCTTCACCTAGGAAACCACATGGTGCTGGGAACAACACCCGGTGTGCACTCGTCACTCCCAGCAGGCCTGCCATTGGGGGCGACTCTACACAAGGTGCCAAATGCTTGCACAGGTTGTTGCTAAACTCGCTGGTTTGGTTCTCAGGCTGATACATTAAGTTTGGCACTTGCCACAGCGCTGTTTTTGGTTTTTAGCAGGCAGATTGTTAAATGTGGGCCGGCTCATGGGGGAAGGTGGATGAGAATCCCTCACTGAACCAGATAGAGAGTTGTCATTTAGGGAATTTGAAATTGAAATTGGAAATGCTCTTACTTGATCTTGTGGAATTGATGAAGCAAGTTGATCAGGTTTCCACACAGCATCCATGAGAGCTGGCCTAGCTTTTCATTACAAGGTTGTCAGTGAAGGAAAAAAGTGGCGGTAATTCCACTACCTGTTTTCCCACACCACCATATTATCATTTTGACAGTTTTCCCTCCAACAGTATTACTGAGTGGTAAATCTGAAAATATTCAGGGGAAAGTACTTTACCACCAAAAAACAGTGGATTTACCATGCAGTAGTTCTGGCGATTTACCATGCATTCATTTCCCAAGGAGTCCTACTCATGTCTATTGATGCGATATAGATTGTACCTGTTGTGCCTTTCTTCACGGCTACTAGAAGGTGAGACATGATAGTAGTGTTCAAGGCTGTACCCATGCAGGACCTGAATCTGACTTAGAAGCAGGAATTGATGCCAGAGTTAGATAACCAGCTGTTTAGTTCTCTCAAAAGGAGGCATACAAAGATTTGGATGGATCCACCTTGAAGTGCTATAGGCTTGCAGTTAGTTTGTTTTATTTGTATCCCCCTATTTTGTAGATTGGGACTACAATGAACGGAGGATAGCACAGGGGCAACATGCTGGTCTTGGATGCAAGACCATGCAGAGCAACAGAGGTTCAAATCATGGATCTGCACTTAGAAACCAAAATCAAATGGAATCAAGCCAAGTCAGTGGAAACGTGTGTGTTGCAAAGATTGATTTAGATAGCATTATCAATTGGCCTAACCAGGCCTTGGGATCACTCTTAATGACCGCAGGGGCAAGCCCGTTGGGTCCCAGAGTTCTAGACTCCTTAGACTTAGTGATGTCCCAGAGGATATCCTCATGTTCCCAAATGAAGTCTGAAATTCCTAAAGGCCCAGTTAGACTTAGATTTACCTGAACAACCTTTGAGAGTTTAGCATACTTAGTCATATAGTAGTCTCTCCAAGTTTGCTCCAAGATGGGGCATGTCTTAGTCACGATTGGTTCAATCACTTGCCTATTGGTAGGCATCCATAATTCAGCAGTGTTGCTGAGTGCAAGTTTTTCCACAATTATTCATTGTCTCTGTTAAACATCTGGACTTTCAGTGACTTGATGAAGTTGTTATGTCTCTGTTGTATATACTTCTTATGCTGCTCAAGGGTATCGGCCATAAATTGTAAGTTGCTCAATTCTCTTAGCCTTTTTTTCTTGTCCATTTTTGCTTCAGAAATTGTTTTGTTGTAGGTGTGCCAGTGGGTTCTTAGACCAATTGGTTCCCCCTGAGCACAAAGGTCTTTAAGAATTGTATTGTGTTGTTGAAATTGATGTCGGATCTGATGTTTTGATACACTTCATGCTGCACAAGCCAGTAGTTTCCATGAGAGTCTTCATAAAGCCCCAACAGGCGGTTGTGTTCCATTTTACTGAGGTGCCACCCCTAGAGGGCGTGATCATGGCCATAATGGCCATAATAAGGTCACATTTCAGGGTGTCAACTGTCAGGTTTGTTTTGAGTGTCAGTGTCCATATTCAGTGATCACTTTAGGTTGTGTTAGTTACAATTGTGGGATTGCATGCTGGTTTTAAGCTATGGGAGATTTATATATGGTCTATCCACAATGAGACTTCATCTTGTTTCCTAGTAGATATTTGCTTTCCCTAAAGTGCTCCCTCAAGTACACATAGTTGCAACCTCCAGTTGCGCATATTGGAGTCCCAATGCAGTCCATAGATCACACTGCTAGAAGAGCTGTGTGTCGGAAATATTTGATCTTCATTCAGCATATGTCTGGCTGCAAAGTCTAAATTAAAGTCGCCCCCATCATGAATCAATGGGGTGGCCTGATTCTAGCTAGTTTTTGATAATGCATCTAGTGCCATTTGAAGAGTAGAATGCAAGTTCTTCCTGGGAGTCCAGTATATGTTGATAACAAGAATATCCATAGTTGAGGGTTCATTGCAAAGGCTTATCACCAACAGGTCATTGTGGAGAACGGGTATTTTGTGTAAAGTGGCTTTAATGTCCAAATCTATGGCAATGGCTAATCCCCCAGTGGGACGCCCAAGCTGACCGTTTGTTGATGTTTTTAGGAAAGTCTTGTATCCTTCCTGTTCAAAGTGGTGAGTAGCCATTGTTTCTTGGAACATGAGGACATGGTTGTTTAAAAGTAGCGCAGGATTTTGTAATCCCCTGGACACAAACATTCCAGACTGGCAAATATTATTTGGTTTGGTTAAAGATGTGACACTCCTGCTCTGGAATTAGCGGACATTTTGAGGGCTGCTCCCAAACAAGACCAGTCATGTGTAGTCCCATTGCCCATGGTCATAGTAGGGTTTGTGTTGTTATCATGCATGGGCTTGCTGGACCAACCAGATGTAGTTGCCCTTGTAGCTACAACCAGGCGTGCTACTATATTGGAATAGAAGTAACAAGCTACAATGTCTCCCCTGTGAGTTTGTAAGGCCATACAGTCAATATCGCCCGTGTGAAGTGCTCTCAAACCTGGAATACTCTGGAAGACCTCAAGTAGCTTGCCTCTATTCAGTGTTATCTCACCATTTATGTATGCAATGTTCTTCCAGTCAATAGTCTTGGTTAACACGCTGGGTTGTTTTACTGACTGGATTGGAAGAGAATTACAGCGCGCATAAGCGTTGGTTGCTGCTGATGAGCAACATTCCTGTTCTGTGGTGATGAGTCTCCTCTATGTTTAAATCTTGTGGAGAACATTCAAAATATGTGACCGAATGTCACTCTGCCCTTGGTGTATTCGAAGCTCCAGTTTTTGTAGTTAATATAAAAGTTGCGATTTTACTTTGATTTTTTCCCACCTTGGATTAGCTTCTATTGGTAATTCTTTCACAATGGTGAGACCTGTTGGTGAGAAAGTATTCACATGGACAATTTTAGCATTCCATTATTTGTCTTGTAAATAGTTGAATTTCACTGCATGTTCTGATTCGGTTCATTCCGCACTTCTGGCAGTCTCTTTGTCTGGGTGCACATTTACTTTTTTCATGTTCTCCCAGTGCATGTTTTTGGTGTCAGTTGTGTGGATTGTGGCCTCAGTGTGTGTGAGTCATGTTGAGACTGTGATTTTTGCTGGGGGAGGAGTGTGCATGTGCTTAACATGTAGGAGTTGGGCCGTCAGACAGCTTGAGGGGCAGTTGATGATTTTTCTGATCCACTCCATGTGCAGGGGGTACTGCTTGTTTGGCATCAGTGTGTTGGTGCTGTTGGAATTAAAGTTTTTGTAGTGTATGTATGTTGTGTATGTATACACAGGTAAGGTTGTGATGATGTGTGAGATGTCTCGTGAAGGTGTTTGTAGTCTTTCATTGGGATGTATACTCACTTGTTCATGTGTATTACCACATGCTCCACATGTTTTTGTTGGTACGATGTCCTTTCATCGTGGGATGTTTTTTCGCTGGGTTTTTTAATGCAATTTTTTTGCTGAAAAAAACAAATTTTTTGGGCGGTTTGGAAAATATATATATTGGGTGTGGCTGTTCAGTGATATATTAAAAAATAAAGGGGATGTGGGCTTGGGGGGGTCCCTCCCAAAAAAATGTTGATGAGTTTTTTCATAAAAAAATCAGCGATAAAAAAGCATGTGAACAAACATCCCGCGATGAAATTACATGGAAACCTTTTTGTTGTGTGTTGTATCTGGTGTCATCTAACTTGCTTCGGCACATTCGCAACTGAAGTTGGAGCTTATTGTACGTTGATTTAATTTTAGGCTCACTAATGTTTAGGTGCTCCCTTGGCACTTGCTTGGCAAGGTGTTTTTGCCCATACTTCATTCACTGTTGTGGGTATTTGGCATTGTGTGTGTTTCAGTGAGATGTGGCCTCACTGTGGATGGGCGGGCTGGACACATCACTTGTGCGGTAGACAGTAGATTGCTTCCACTCCCACGTCATGGTCACTCACATGCACACATCTGCAATCACCCACTTCCTGCTCTCATATCATGCATCACTTCTGCCACCGGACTGCAGCTGAGTCCAATGATTGTTCCATCAGTATGGCAGCACACATATCCTGTCTCCACACACATTTCCCAGTCTATGACTGATTTAACCATCAGGCACACACAGGACTGTAATGATTGTGTCAGGGAATTTGTCACCCCTACCTACTGCCCTACTGTTGCTCATGCTGAAATGAACCGAGACATTCTTTATGATTATGCTCATTCTGTGATTCCTTGTATTTCTGTCCTCCAAGAGCATTCACATGAAGGGCGTTGAGGCTATTTTAATGGTACATAGGCACTATACACATGTCAAACTGCATTGATTTACCATCCCACATGTAGAAGGCATGGCCACAATGTAGGTGGTACAATGGTGTGCTGTCCAGCTGAGGTGCAGTAGATTGTGATCTACCAAAGAGTGATAGAAGATGTTCCAGTCCTGGATTCAACAGCAGTGCTCCCAGTTGATTGCGTTGGCGGAGGATATGTGGCAGGTAGGTGGAGTTGAGGTAAATTGCAGCTCCACATTGGACTGGTAGGGGGGCAGAGTGTCAGGGGGCTGCCTGAGGGTTGTGGCAGAGGTCATTGAGGTGAGGGGAGGGGTGTAGTGGCAGGAGGCTGCCTAGGGGTTGTGGCAGAAGTCAATGTGGTGAGTGGAGGTGATGCAGTGGTAGTGGGCTGCCTGGGGGTTGTGGTGGAGGTTGGTTGGGGTGGTGTGTGATGTCAGGACATGATGGGGCTGCCTGGGGCTTGTGCCAAGGATCAGTGTGGTGAGAGGGGGGAGGTGTATTGCCAAGGGGTGGCCCTGGGGTTGTGGCAACAGTCATTGGTTGTAGTGGGTGGTCTCAGGACTTGAGTGAGCTGCCTGGGGGTTGTGGCAGAGGTCAGTGTGGTGAGTGGATCGGGGTGTAGTCACGGGACAGCCTGGGGGTTGTGACAGAGGTCAGTGGGGGTGGTGGGTGTTGTGAGACCTTGAGTGAGCTGCCTGGGAGTTGTGATGGAGGTCATTGTGGTGAGGGGAGGGAGTGTAGCAGCAGGGGGCTGTCTGATGGTTGTGGTGGCATTCAGTGACAATGGTGGGTGGTAGATGGGTTGTTTCAGGACTTGAGAAGTCTGCCTGGGGTTATGGCAGAGATCAGTTTGGTGTGGAGAGGGAGCTGTAGTGGCAGGTGGCCTCCTGGGGGTTGTGGCAGTGGTCAGTGGGGGTGGGGGGTTGTTTCAGGACTTGAGGAAGCTGCGTGGGTTTGTGGCAGAGATCAGTGTGGTGAGGGGTTGGGGGTGCAGTGGCAAGGGGCTGCCTGGGATTGTGGCAGAAGTCAATGTGGTGAGTGGAGGGGGCACAGTGGCAGTGCGCTGCCTGGGGGTTGCGTTGGAGGTTGGTTGGGGTGGTTGGTGATTGCAGGATGTGAGGGGGCTGCCTCTGGCTTGTGCCAAGGGTCAGTGTGGTGAGAGTGTGGGGGGGTGTAGTGCCAGGGGGTGGCCATGGGGTTGTGGCAACAGTCATTGGTTGTAGTGGGTGGTGTCAGGACTTGAGTGATCTGTCTGGGAGTTGTGGTGGAGGTCAGTGTGGTGAGAGAATGGGGGTGTAGTCACATGGGACAGCCTGGGGGTTGTGACAGAGGTCAGTGGGGGTGGTGGGTGGTGTCAGGACTTCAGTGAACTGCCTGAGAGTTGTGAGGGAGGTCAGTGTGGTGAGGAGAGGGAGTGTAGCAGCAGGGGGCTGTCTGTTGGTTGTGGTGGCATTCAGTGGCAGTGGTGGGTGGTAGATGGGTTGTTTCAGGACTTGAGAAGTCTGCATGGGGGTGTGATGGAGGTCAGTTTGGTGAGGAGAGGGAGCTGTAGTGGCAGGGGGCTGCCTGGGGGTTGTGGCATTGGTCAGTGGGGGTGGGGGATTGTTTCAGGACTTGAGGAAGCTGGATGGGTTTGTGGCAGAGGTCAGTGTGGTGAGGGTTAAGGGATGCAGTGGCAGGGGGCTGCCTGGGATTATGGCAGAGGTCAGTGTGGTGAGGGGAGGGAGGTTTAGTGGCAGAGGGCTGCCTTGGGGTCCATAGTTTTGCAAGTAAACAGCAGTCTGCAGAGGTGATTTTGTTTACTTCATTTTTCACTGATTGCTCGAGTTTAGATGCACTCTTTCATATTGCATAAATCACTTGAAAGACCATCGATCAACGATGGATGGTGACATTAAATTAAATCTGTGTTGCAATTACAAAATAACTATGTTGTTGACAAAGGTGATATTACTGCTTCCCATTCACATGGGTCATCCAATAGAAATACTATTGGACACTGGAATTCATAACAAAATGCAAATGACAAATAGCATAATTGAACCTGTAATGATGTCTCGGTATAAATAGACAATTAAGGGAGGCACCAACACGAATAATCTCAAACGGAAAAAGAAAGCTACCAGTAATAATAAACCCAAGAATAAACAACACAAAAAGACCAGCTGTTGCAAGATGCTAAAATGTGAGCTCAAGGAGTCGAAAAGTGGATATGCACTTACAAAAACTGCCAGCAAAAAATCTAAAATTCCAACAGAGACAAATAAACATAAGAAGTATACAAATGTACTGAAAGAAATTCAGATCATTGCTTTCTTATTTATTTATTTAGTTAAACATGTATAAAGAGTTTTAAGCCCATGGGTACACAAGCACTGGGATAAAATCACAGAATGAAAGGCTAAAAGAGCGGCAAAAGACAGATAAAGAGATGCCAAAGCAACGATGCAGGAAATCAAATCACAACTGAAAAAAAGGGTGAAGTCAATGTAACCAGAAACCATAAAAACAGATAAAACCGACAACTAGTTGCTTAGTAACTCTAATACCTCCTAGTGTATATATATATATATATAAATATATATATATATATATATATATATATATATATACATATTACATGGCCACTGTAGTGGCCATGTAGTTATGGTTAAGTTGCTGTTTCCATAGGAAGAGCACTTTTTGGGTGGCTTATAACTTCGCTCTCCCTGGACGGATCCTCACCAAACTTTGCAAAAAAAGTATTTGGGTCACTCTGGGGGTGTCCTGAGGACGCTGTCCGTATTGTTCGTTGTCAAGTTGAATGTGTTCTAAGAACACTTGCGGTGTCCTGAAATGTTCGCAAATAAACAAAATGGGGGTGTTCTGAAGACGTTTCTAAGAACACTCGCGGTGTCCTGGAATGTTCGTAGGGGGTGTCCTGAAGGCGTAGTCCGTATTGTTTGCTGGCAAGTTGAATGTGTTCTAAGAACACTCGCAGTGTCCTGAAATGTTCGCAAATAAACAAAATGGGGGTGTCCTGAGGACGCTGTCCGTATTGTTCTCTGTCAAGTTGAATGTGTTCTTAGAACACTCATGGTGTCGTGAAATGTTCGCAAATAAAAAAAATGGGAGTGTTCTGAGGACACTGTCCGTATTGTTCGTTGTCAAGTTGAATGTGTTCTAAGAACACTCGCAGTGTCCTGAAATGTTCGTAAATAAACAAAATGGGGGTGTTCTGAAGACGTTTCTAAGAACACTCACGGTGTCCTGGAATGTTCGTAGGGGGTGTCCTGAAGGCGTAGTCCGTATTGTTCGCTGGCAAGTTGAATGTGTTCTAAGAACAATCGCAGTGTCCTGAAATGTTCGCAAATAAACAAAATGGGGGTGTCCTGAGGACACTGTCCGTATTGTTCATTGTCAAGCTGAAAGTGTTCTAAGAACTATCACGTTGTTCTGAAATGTTCGTAGGGGGTGTCCTGAAAACGCTGTCCGTATTGTTCGCTGGCAAGTTGAAAGTGTTCTAAGAACACTCATAATATCCGCGGACATTAAAAGTTTCCATAGACCATAGTTGAAATATTTGACTCTATGGATGTGATATGCTGCGGTGGTTTTTGCCAGGGCATAGAGTCTTGGGTGCATGGCCAAGACTGTATGCCCTGGCAACAACCACTGCAGCATATCACATTCATATTTGCTTATAACTTTGGGTGAAGAACAAATGTATAAGGAACAAAGGTATTAGATACTATGGATGTTATATGCTGCTATGGTTCTCCTTATTATTGTATACTTACTGTTTGGTCTAGTAACGGGAGTCCATGTTTTTCTTGTTAATTTCTGTGATAAAAGAAAATAGCATGTTAGTATTAGTATTTTGTAATGACTTATTACATTGTATAATCAATACACCACCCCCACCCCCCAGCACTGTGGGGCAGCCTCCACCAGGCCCCCACTCATGTCTCCCACCACCCCCACCCCCCAGCCACCAGGGGCAGCCTCCACCAGGCCCCCACTCATGTCTACCACCACCCCCACCCCCCAGCCACCGGGGGCACCCTCCACCAGGCCCCCACTCATGTCCCCTATCACCCCTACCCCCAGCAGTGCAGGGGCAGCCTCCACCAGGCCCCCACTCATGTCCCCTATCACCCCCACCCCCAGCAGTGCAGGGGCAGCCTCCACCAGGCCCCCACTCATGTGCCCTATCACCCCCACCCCCCAGCAGTGCAGGGGCAGCCTCCACCAGGCCCCCACTCATGTCTCCCAAGCCACCATGGGCAGAACCCACCAGGCTCCCACCCATGTCTACCACCACCCCCACCCCCCAGCTGTGCAGGGGCACCCTCAGCCAGGCTCCCACCCATGTCTTCCACCACCCCCACCCCCCAGCAGTGCAGGGGCATCCTCCACCAGGCCCACACTCATGTCTACCACCACCCCCACCCCCTAGCAGTGCAGGGGCAGCACCACCAGGCCCCCACTCATGTCTCCCACCACCCCCACCCCCCGCAGTGCAGGGGCAGCACCACCAGGCCCCCACTCATGTCCCCTATCACCCCCACCCCCCAGCAGTGCAGGGGCAGCCTCCACCAGGCCCCCACTCATGTCCCCTATCAACCCCACACCCACAGCAAGGCAGGGGCAGCCTCCACCAGGCCCCCACTCATGTCTCCCACCACCCCCACCCCCCAGCCACCATGAGCAGCCCCCACCAGGCTCCCACCCATGTCTACCACCACCCCCCAGCAGTGCAGGGGCACCCTCCACCAGGCCCCCACTCATGTCCCCTATCACCCCCACCCCCAGCAGTGCAGGGGCAGCTTCCACCAGGCCCCCACTCATGTCCCACTGCACCCAGGTCCTCACAATCCCCAATCATGTGCGTTATGGTCAGGCTCCACAGCCAAAAGGCCCTACCAAGTAACCCATTCACCCACATGGAAATGGAAATTACATGTTAAACCCCCAATGTTCATAAAGCAAATTAACCTATGTCCGTGACACACAATGGTTGCAATTGAATAGGAAAACAACCAACATGACATGCATGAAACCAATGAGATGATACCACACAGTGAAGTATGAAAACAAAATTGTATTAAAAAAAATAGAATGCAAATGAAATGAAACAAACTACAATGGCAATAAAAAAAAGATAAGCTGCATGTCCGTCAAAAAAATTCAAAACTACAAATCCAAATTCAAAAAAATGTTGTCCAAAGTCACATTAAAAATAAAATCAATCCGAGAGAGAAAAATAAATGCAAAGACCATTGCTCCATGGTGAATAAATAAAAACAAAAAAAATAAAACAATCCAATGAAGAACTATGTACAAAACATCCAAGGGTCCATGAGCCCAACTGAACAAAGGAAACCTACAAAAAACCCTAACTAAAATGCAACTATATACAAAAAGTGGAGCAGTGTCTGTCGACTCCAAATCATAAGAAGAAACAAAGGAAACCTAAAACTAAAGAAATATATACAAAGGCGGCGGGCAAGTCCAGCGGCTCACTCCGTGGTGTTCCGGGCCAGGGCATCATCAAACTCCTCTTCGATGTCCCGGAGGTGGTCATGTTCCATGGCCCCGAGGGTCCGCAGGGACGATGCCATCTGCTCCTCCAACCCCCTGCGGATTGCCTCGAGGCACTCGGCCCGCCTCAGGGCCCTCCGCATGGAGTTCTCCGTCCTGACCATCGTGAGCCGTGCCTCTTCCGCCCGCCGCCGCTCCGCACCTATCTGCTGGCCCAACCGCAGCCACACGGAAGACACTTCCCGTCCTGGGTCCTCCTGCCCTCCGGCCGATGCCTGCCCCTCCGATGTTGATGGCCCCGAGCCATGATGCCTCCCACGTTGACTCTGCTGCTGCCTCCAATGCAACAGCCTCTGCCAGCACGACGGCATCCAGGCTGATGGAATCCACCGACGCCGTTGTGCACGTGGCCTGCCTGATGATGCCGGCACATCCTCCACCTGCTGGGGTACAGTTGCTGTGGTGTCCACCCCTGCTGGACCTCTGACTCCCGACTGTGGCAGGGATGGGTTCCCCACCGAGCTGGCTGCATTGGTCAGGGCAGGTCCACAGAGGGCCCTGGTGGCATCTGGGCAGGAAGACGGCAAGGAGAACGACCGGCATATAGCCTCCACAGAGGAGGAGAGGGCCGCCAGATTGGCCGACACATGCAGGAAACCCCCGAACATGGAAGATCCCAATTGGGCCACGTCGGCACGGTGCTCTTTGTGATGACGTGTGTGCTCCTCCCGGGAAGCACGCACATCATCATGAATTGCACACGCGCGCATCGCGACACCAATCAGGACCTTCTCCATACGGCCATGGGTCCCCTCGTCCACAGGTGGAGGGGAGTCAGGTAACATGGACATCCCCTCTACCTGCGGATGGGCCTGGGACCGGGCATCCCTGCTGGTGCATGGTGGTGCACTCACAGGGTCAGGGACAGCGACATGCACAGGCCCCTCCACAGTGACCTGTGCTGCCTCCTGCCCCTGCCCCTGGACTGCACCACTTGCACCAGCAGGGATACCCCCACCAGGCCCCATGTGTGCCTCAGTGGCGGCCTCCTCCTCCTCTGTGGAAACCACCAACCTGGATGGCTCCTCACTGTCTTCTGCCGTAGCAGGCCCCTGTGGGGGCTCACCCACCCCTTCCGCTGCAGCCGTGGGGGCATCCCCGCCGCCTTGCACTACAGCGCCGTCTCCGCCCTCTTCTTCTCTAGCCGCTGCGTAGAGGGAGACATAGAACACAAGCATCAGGGTACTGTACAATGGTCCCCTAGACAGGAAGCAATAGCAGATGAGTACCACTGTCAAAGTACACTTCCATCATGCCCCTCCACAACACATGGGTCAGTCCAGGCAAAACACACACAGTAACAGGCATGGTGCATGCCATGGACATTTCCATACATGTCCAATGGACTCTTGAAACATACAATGATATGGAACTCACATGCATCATGGGTCATGCCTATCACATGCACACACTTCACCTCAGTCACATCCATCTGGCCTCATACACCCCAAACACAGCGGATACAAGGATAACTAGGCTGCATCAGTGAATCTGTGCATTGTCACAGACATGTGTCATGCATCCATGGCATTCACAAGTCACAGACACGCAGGTCAGGCACACAGACATGGCTACCATATATGTACCTGGCATCAGCACCCATCCCTCACCCCCACCCATGTCCAGGAACAGAGACTGGCATGCTCTCATGTGTAAAATGTGCACAGGGCTCCCCATGTCACATTTAAACACATACAACGACCATTTGGTTCACACATCACTGGTCGCACATGCATTACCATGATGTCCCTGCACACATACATGCGTACATGGCCTATGTCACACATACAGGCAAGTATCAGACAACCAGCACACCGCAACATGCCCTGTCTCACACAGCAATGCTTGGCCACTTACCGCTCAACTCCGGACGCGTCTCCCTCTCAAGGATCTGGGCGTGGAGCGCTCGGCGTACGCATTCCAGGACCCTCATCTGGATGGAACTCATGTGGCCCCGGCCCCCCTCCACGAGGCGCCGGGCCTTCACGAGGGTCCTGGACCTCAAGTCCTCCCAGCACTTCTTGATCTTCTGGACGTCGCGGGTTGCCACCCCCTCCGCGTTGATGGCAACCACACAGTCAGCCCAGATCCTCTCCCGTCCTTCCTTGCTGGCGCGGGACGATCCAAAGAGGGCATCATACTGCCCCAGGACATGCTCCACCAGGACACCAACTTCGGTGGCAGTGAAGCTGGTGCCCCTCTGCCCCTCTGGCCTGGGGTTGCCACTGGTGCCAGATGTCGAAGTGCCCGACATGGCAACCCCAGAGGCAGGTGTGGGTGGGCAACTGGGTCCTGGGGCTGGGCTGTGGAGCGATGTTATCCCAGTCAGGAGTCTTCTGTTCCAGCAGGGGTGGACACAGCAACTGGACCCCTGCAGATGGCTGATGTGCAGGCACCAAATGGGAGGGCACGGTGGCAGCAGGCAGGCAGGCAGGCAGGCAGCAGCAGATGGCACGTGGGAGGCTGCCTGGGGCACTGGGGGGCAGTAATTCGGCCTTCTGGGCAGGAGCGTGGTCTTCCGTGTGTTTTCGCGTGGCCAGCTTGATACAGAGTGATTTGGCACGTGAAAATCCTGCACGTCAGCGTGAAATTCGAGGAAAGGCCCTTAGCGCGTAAGCGAGTCAGCACGCATACGCAATTCTATTGGACCAAAGGCCCTCAGCGCGTAAGCGCGTCTGTGACGTGACCCGCACGGGTGTTTCCCTCATAGCACGTGATGACGGAGCACACGTGGAAAGATTGCATGTCAGAGTGTCATCGCGTGTAATTGGACCAAAGTGCGCGTACACGCGATTGGCCTATGTACGTGTATTTCAGGGGTGCGCGGGCACTTACACACGCGAGTACATCAGCGCACGTGTATTCCGGGGTGCGCAGGAATTTCCATACGCTATTGGCCTGGGAGCGTGGATTTCAGGGGTGCGCGGGAAGTTTCACACGCTCGCCTACAACACGCGCAAAGAAACATGTACGCCAGTAGGAAGCAGGCATACGTCGACCCGCGACGCATAAATTTGCGTGCAAAAAACTAACAAGCTCAGACGCCAGGATGAATATACCATTCCTAGCAGCAGTGGCCGTGGGCTACCAAAGGAGGAGGAGGAGGATAGTCAGGCCCTGAATTTTCACACCCAGAGCCAGCCTTTTTGGGATGCCTGATGACCAGGTGTATGGGAGGTACAGGTTTCCACCACACATAATACTGGACCTGGTGAGTGAGTGGGAGGATGACCTCACATCACCCACCCTGTGCTCCCAAGCACTCAGCCCCCTGGAGAAGGTCCTCAATGTACTGCACTTCTTAGCCACTGGATCATTTCAGCGGACAAGTGCCATAGTGGGTGGGGTGTCACAGGCCACGCCGTCACGCTGCCTACACCAGGTCTTGAACATCATCACTGCACGCCCATCAGTCCGCAGGCACATATACCTGCCCAGAACACCTGCAGAAAGGCATGCTGCCGCCCTGGATTTTTACGGTGTGGCACGATTCCCCAAAGTGCTAGGGGCCATCGACTGCACCCATGTGGCTCTACGTCCCCCCAGGGCATCTGAGCACATCTATAGGAACCGCAAGCACTGGCATTTCATCAACGTGCAGGTAGTATGTAATGCCAAGGGAATGATCACCTCAGTATATGCCAACTATCCCGGTTCCACCCAGGACAGCTTCATTTACCGAATGTCCACCCTAAGCCGGGACCTAGAAGCTGGGTGGCATGGCGATACATGGCTGCTTTGTGAGTATGAATGCCACTGCACATGCATGCATGTCAGATACTGAGCAAGGTCACAACCCCACCAATGATACCCATCACCACCTCCACAGTGGGCAGTGCCTACCCTATCAGCCCCCATATGATGACGCCAATTCGGAACCCCACCACGCCACCCGAGGTAAGATATAACACAGCCCACATTGCAACCCGGGGCATAGTGGAGCGCACATTCGGAGTGCTTAAGTCACGCTTTCGCTCCCTTGACCGTTCTGGCGGGCAGCTGTTATACGCTCCCCCAGTAGTGTGCAGGATCATAGTGGCAGCATGTGTCCTGCGCAACGTTGCAACACGCTGGGGCCTGGCCTTGGACATGGTGGTGCCCCCACATCCCCAACCACATGCCCGCCCGCTGCGCATGGGAGGGGAAAGGGCACGGGGGGAGGCAGCCCGTACACAGCTAGTGGCTAATTACTTCACATAGAAATCACACCCCTGTGGAGTGCACACTGCCCTGGCACATACCATCTGACAATCAATGATGACTCAACCTGACAATGATCCTGAATGTCTGGAGAATCAACCGTCAAAACCATATCAGCCTGAGATTGTTCACCTGGAAGTGTTATAATGTGTGCATCACTACCTACACAGACAGCACCAATGTAGTTTTATGAAAAAACACATTCATGCAGCTAAAATGAATACCCACTTGCAAAATGCAACATGAGGACAGTGCCATGTCACCCAACCCATCCCCAGCACCGCCACACGACACACCATGCCATGTCATGCTATGTGCGGGTAAACAAAGTAATCCCCACAACATGACACAAGTGTCAAAAACTACAGTGTCCCTAATTGAAACTCGCGACACCTGAAATGCTCACAGTAATGCAGGACCAACAACACACTTGAGCAGGTATTTAGCAATAACACTTATCAGCTACTGACCCTCAAAACTACCATTCACATGACATTACGAATGTAAGAAATTGGTAGTCTCACCACCTGGAATTGCCTGCACTCCCACCACTTCCAACTGTACAGTGTTGCCGCCATGTAGAGTTGTAGGTGCACTGCTGCCAACATGGACTCCATCTCCAAAGTAGAGGGCCTTGTGTAGACATGAAGGAAAGGACCTGCAAATTAGGAGGTAGACATGGATGATGAGTTACACATCAATGCAACATGCAGTGTACAACACAACAGCAATATGCACTAGGAATGTATACACAGTATTGACTAGACTACCCACACATGTAGTGGGAGTCCAATGTCACCATGTACGTCAATGTCACTTGGGCACACCCTTTGCAAGCCCATGGAAACGGGAAGCAGGAGGGGTGTGTGTGACAAAAACCCAAGCATCTGAACCAAATACATGACAAGCCTGCATGTGCCCAGCCACAATGCAGCGTATGCCCACGGGAGCTACACAAGGCAACACACTGTCCCAAAAAAAAAAAAAAAATAAATAAAATAAATAAATAAATAAAAATGGCCATTAATGGGCCCGGGGGGGTTGGGGAGACCACCCAGGAGGTCCGAGGACAGGGTGCACACCAAAACCCACCTGTGTGGATCTTGCGGAAAAAAAACACATCTATGGGCTCATGGCCCACACGGCTACCCTATTGTGGGAGTATCACTGCTGTCGCTATTCTCACCCTGTGCAGCTGCATCTGGAGGTGGTGGCACTATGGGAGGCAGCCCACCCAAGGCCCTAGTCTGTTCCTCCATGGCTGCAGGCATGCGGGTGTGGTAGGTCTCGCTCTGGAGGATGAGTGTGCGGAGGTCACGATGCAACAACTCACGGGATGCCCAGACCTCCGCCCTAGTTGCCTGCATCTCAGCTGAGAGCGTACGGGTGAGACGCTCCAGCTGCTGTTCTGTCCTTTGGTTTGTTGAAGCCTCAACCTCAACAACAGTCGTCCTGAGGTGAAGGAGTTCCAGCCTCAGGGCTTCACTGTGGCCCTGGGACTCTATGGAGATGGCTTCCTGCAGAGTCGCCAGTGCCGCCCGCCTGTCCCTGTTGGACGCCAACATGTCCTCCCTGTGTGACTGGCAGATGGAGTCGGTTGCCTGCTGTAGTCGCTCCATCAGCCTTTCGGGGGGGACAATGGAAGTGGCCACCCTATCCATGGCCTGAGCCATCATCTCTGATGATGCTGCCTGTTGGGTTGCCATACCGTAAATGGATTGCTCCCATGCGGTATTGCCAGGTGGCCTACAGCCACCACGTCGGCGGGCACCACACCTGTCTGGGGCAAGGCAAACTGCACCTTGCTGTGCCGGCACTGCCTGAGGCTGCAGGACTGCATTCCCCCTCTGATCTGCTGGCCCAGGAACAGGATCAGATGTCGCGGAGTGTGACCCTGCATCCGTAACCCCCAAAGGCGTAGCTGCCAACACTGACATCCCCATTGAGGGTTCTAACCCTGGTGCAGGTGGGTCGGACAGAACAGAATCCCTCCCAGGAACACTCACCTGCGACGGCACGTAGGTCTCATCATCCGAATCAACACCTGAGTACAGCTTGGGGGAGGTGCAGCCAGAGACACCCCTTGAGAGCACGACCTGCAGCAGTTGTGGGTTCTCACCCACCACTACACCACGTCCCTTACTGGTGGTCAGTCGGCCCTCAGACCCCTCCTGGTTCTGCACCATCTCCACAACCCCAGCAGTATCAGGTGCGTCTTCCCCTGCAAAGACATAAAAGAAAACAAATGGAAACAGGCATTAGCACCATGGCACACAATGAGGGCTGAGAAGCAACAGAACCAGTACTTCATTGACACATGTCCCACATGACTAAAACCCTCCCATGCATGCACCCTCACTGCGTATGAAGGGGAGGCAAATGGCACACATTGATGACACCAAGATGGAAGATGAACACATTTGCTGCATGCTGCCTAGCAGTGGCATCACACATTGGCCTGTGATTGCCAGGTGAAATACACATGCCATCACACAGATGCATGTACCATTGCTATTGAGTGAAGATGGAGAGGAGGGCAGCACTTATTCATTCAGTCCAGTTCCCCAATAGCTTTTCTAATTCAAACAGGTCTGATTTTTCACCTGGAACTGCCAGTCCAAAATGGTCCGAGTGCACAGGGACATGTCTAAACTAATGATATCCAATTAACAAAGTCACTCCACTTTACCATAGCCATGTCAGACATGTGACTAGAGGACTGAGAAATGCCTAGTAAAAGTGGTGGAATGCAAACAATGTGCCTGAATGAACAGAGAAAAATAAGCAACAATGTTGTGGCAAGGTGACACTTCAAGGGCAACTGGCGTGCTGTTGGGCTAGATGTCTACTGTTGGCAGAAGGGATACTGCTATGGCCAAATGTTGCTGCGCAGAATGTATTGCATGAAGCACATGGGTGACCCAAACAACTTAGGCGCACACACCCTCACCTGGCACACAAACAGAAGCCCTCACACACACACCCTACACATGGATGACACACACATGCATGTGCACTCACCGGACAATGCCTCATAATCAGGCATATCTCCCACGCCTTGGATCTGTTCCTCCGTGATGTAGGTCCCAGCGACTGACTCATGTGGAGTGAGTTCCATGTCTTCTACTGGAGACCCACCTCCAGTCACTAGAGTTGCGGCATGACTTGAGGCCAGCTTATTCTTTGCCCTGCGCTTTAGGTCATTCCAGCGCTTATAGCAATCATTGGCTGTGCGCCTCACGATTCCAAGGGCACTTACGATGTCCGCAACAGTCTGCCAGTGTGCCTGGCGTTGTGCAGGTGTGGTCTTGGATCCTGCAACAATGACCATTTCGTTATCATGTGCGGACACAACTCAACAAGTGCATTCAGTTCGGCATCCGTGAAGCTGGGCTTCCTCGACGGGCCGGACTGTGTAGCCGTGTCTGGGGCATCAGCTTGTGCCGGACGAGCACTCTTCCTCTTCCGCTTGGAAGGTGGTGATGATCCTGAGTGTCCTACGCCGCTCTCGACACTAGGGGCAGGAGCCCTGGTGGACTCTGTATCAGGAGTGTGGGATTGCACACTCAGCATGGGAGTTGGTGCAGGCATTGGCTCAAGTGTAATGGTGTCAGGGGGAATGTCAGCAGGATGGACTAGGACCGACACTGTCCTGGCTGGGTGTGTGAGAGCTGGGGTGGATGGAGCCGCAGCTGCCCCTGCAGTCTGTTAGGTGGAAACCTGTGCAGTTCCCTCTGGCACCACTGCAAAAGATTTAGGACTACAGGCGTTTGGCGGTGAACCCACTTGGTAGCAGTCTGTACCACACAGATTCACTTGGTAGCTGTGACTGAGCAGTCAGAATTCTCTCAAGAAAAGTTGAGCAGTATGTGGAGTATACAAAATAGGGCAATTCTTCACAGCAAGACAAGCAAACACGCAACAAGGCTTAGTGTAAAGATATTAAGGCATTTATTTATAACAGAACATCTATGAAAAACACTAAGGCAAATCACGGCAAACAAATCAAACACAGTTACTCTACGAAGTAGAAAACAATCAATCCCCCTAGCGATATTTCGACAACTCTAGGTTCTACCGGTATCACTTATTTTCAGACAGAGGTGTATACTTCAACCTAGATGACACTCGAACGTTAGTTAGGACGGGAGAGAAAAAGATAGGCAGGTCATGAAATCAACACAGTTCAATCCTTCGCGGATAAAATGCAAGGCAGGAAGGCAAGAATCACAATAGATCATAAAGTTCAGAGGCCAGGCCCACTCGGAGAGAGGCAAGGCACGATGTCCCAAAAAGTCTCTAGAGGAGATGCATTCAAGTCTTTGTAGCAAATTGTTATCGGCAGGTTGAACCAGTTCAGAACTTTAAAAGAGGAAAGCTTGGAGGCGACCCAACGGAAAGGAGAGGATTAAGACACCTCGCTCAATCCGATCGAAAGGGAAGCCAGGCGGACACGGTACCTTATTGTGGAGAGCAGCTCCGGCAGGGGCAGATGTTCCTGGTGGTGGATGCACGTCGGGTCTTTGCCAAGAGTAGAGAGGTTCTCGTCGTCGAAGGAAAAGGAAGTCCGGTGCACCACCAGGGAAGAGACCAGCCGCGGAGTGCTCCGTCACATGGCACCACCTTTTGGTCGCGGTACAGGGGTAGTGGCTATCCGGTTGCCGGGGTGCTCTGCACGGGCAATTCGACCACTGCGTCCTGAGGCGAATAAAAAGCAAAGGGGGCTGGTTGTTCCCACCAGCCAGGGGAAGAGACTTTCCGGCAGGGAGATCTCCTCTGTCGTCGGGAAGTGGTGAGTCGGTTCCGCAGGGCTCCACCAGAGGTGTCGTCGTGCAGGTCGGCTCAGCGTTACCCTCGTCGGATTCTTAGGTCCTGTGGCGACTTCTGAAGATCCAGTCCCAAAAGCCCTGATTTTATGCAGAAAACCCCCATTCATTCAGCCTAGCTGTCAATCAACAGATGCTAAGTGGTGAGCGGGAACGCTCACCACTTGGGCCAATCACTCCAGAGTGCGACCTGAGTTGGCAAGGCAACTCGGTCCAGGGTGCCTAAACCCCCTCCCACACCCCTGAGGTAACCCAGACAGAATGGCACCACTTTGGAGGGTCTCTGTACAGAGGCCCGCCAAAAGTGGAACAGAGGGCACAACCTTTGGTTTAGGAGTCACAGAGACGAACACAGACGCCATTTTAAAAAACCGAGTTCTGGCAGAAAATACCATCCGATAAACTTATTTAGGATAAGTAGACTGGTGGTACGTTGGAGGTTAACGAGAAAAAGTATCAATCTCCAACAATGGGACGAATCCCATAGGGTTATGCTCGGGGTCGAACATAACAAGTAGTTTCCACTGCCACCAGCCAAAACTCGACGAGGGGGGACGGGACAGTGCCCCCTCGAGTAACAGGTCTAGGAGTAATCAAATTACCCCTACTAGTACGTCCACAATAAGATGGTTTGTACTAGTCCTGTTAGTAAATTTAGGTCTAGTAAAGCCAATGGTGACTTTACATGCCCGGGGAGACAGTAGTCAGTCCCCGGGTATGGAGTCTATGGTGGGGGTCTGCTAGGACGCCCCAGTGTTACGGCACGTAGGGTGCAGTGTAACACACATAGAAAAACATATGAGACCCTATGGAGTAAAAGACCCCATAGCCCATCGAACACATTCACATCTCAAAGGAATTACACACACATACATGTCCAAGAGTGGGAGAAAAGAGTCTCACTCTTGGCAGGATGGAAAAAAACAAACTCCAGAAATCCAGCAAAGCTGCTGGGGGACTCACTAGGTTAGGAAGTTCAGCCTAAACAGAGAATTCTCCCTAACACAGCCCTCCACCCTGCCTACTTGGGGCAGCAGATGACCTTGCTGCCCCTGATCCACGTGGCCTGATGACATCAACGTGCACCAGCGCACGTGTCATAGGCCTGCTGACCTGGAAGTCAGCCATGGAGTCAGCCAGGTCTGGTGCCACAATGGGCTGGTCCAACAAGGGCTGCGCATGGATGGTGTCAGCCACATCACCCTCAACCAGGGGGGTGGGGGGGGATTATGGGTGCCCTTGACTGGTCCTCCACACATGGGGGGACAGGGTCACCCTGCAAGTAACGACCACGTCCCCTACCGGATCCACCACGGCCACCACTTGTGGCTCGTCCGCCTTTGCCACCCTTACGGATTCCTCGCCTCCCAACCATGGCACTGATGTTAATGTGCGTATGGGAGTGGCTGTAAACTATTGTCCTGGGAAATTGGGGGTCAAAGGGGTTGGGTACCAGATGGTAATCATACCCTAGTGCTCTAGCAAGGCTGAATGTGACCCCTGGGGAAAGATGACGGGTCACGCAATGCACAGGAAGCCCAAAAAAGGGAGATAACGTGCACGCAACCCCTCCTAGACCACGTGTGCGAAAAAAAAAACCTGCACTACGCTGTGGCACCCAGTAACACAAGAATAAACGTATGCGTGTCACACGCAGCCTAGAATGACCTCTGAAGGGGTAGTCTACACACAGGGCAAGCACAGATGTTAGATACGTCCGTGACTCACTGTCTGCCAGGAAAAAGAGCGTGAAGAAGAAGCGCGTGCGCGCGTTGGCAACACCCCCGCCAAAAGAAGAATGATACGCTGTCTGAGGAGACAGGACAACAGTAGAAGGGAACGCTGTTTGAGGGAACAGGCCCAGGAAAACCTGAAAAAGAGAAAAAAGAGAAAAAGCTGTCAGAGGTAACAGGGAGTACGAACTTGAAACGCTGTGAAGTAAATCGCGTGTGAAACGACAAGAAGTACAGATTTCACCCACTCGCTCTCCACGAAAAGCACGTACAAGGAAATGGTGTTCTACACGTACCTTTTATGCAGGCCCACACGTCCAGCATCCCTTCCGCGTGTACGCGCTAGTGCCATTTCCACCAATTACACGCTTTGTCACTTCCGCGTGTACGCGCTAGGGCCATTTCCACCAATTACACGCTTTGTCACTTCCGCGTGTACGCGCTAGGGCCATTTCCACCAATTACACGCTTTGTCACTCCGCGTGAACGTGCTAAGGCCATTTCCACCAATTACACGCTTTGACACTCGGACGTGTCTTTCATTTTTTTAACACGCAACATTTCAAACGTGTGCCATATTCAACGTGCACGTGACTTCATAGACGCGCATACGCTGGTGGCCTTTGGGCCAATGAATGTACAGACGTGTGCTGACGCGCTTACGCGCTAAGGGCCTTTCCTCGATTTACACGCAGACGTGCTGGATTTTCACGTGCAAAATCACTCCGTATCAAGCTGGCCACGCGTTCACACACGGAAGACAACGCTCCTGCCCAGAAGGCCGAATTACTGCCCCCAGAGCCCTGAGCACTCTCCCACCTGCCATCTGCTGCTGCCTGACTGCCTGCTGCCCACGTGCCCTGCCATTTGCTGCCTGCACACCAGCCAGGGGTGCTGTTGCTGTGACCACCCCTGCTGGAACCGAAGACTCCCGACTGCTTTTCCATCGCCCCACAGCCCAGCCCCAGGACCCAGTTGCCCACCCACTCCTGCCTCTGGGGTTGCCATGTCGGGCACTGCAACATCTGGCACCAGTGGCAACCCCCGGCCAAGGAGGCAGAGAGGCACCAGCTTCCCTGCCACCGAAGTTGGTGTCCTGGTGGAGCATGTCCTGGGGCAGTATGATGCCCTCTTCGGAAGGTTGCGAACGTGTCAGGAAGCGCTGGGAGGACTTCAGGTCAAGGACCCTCAACAAGGCCCGGTGCCTCCTGAAGGCAGCGGATGCTAAGGGGCGGAAGATCAGATGAGGGTCCTGGAACGCATATCCCCAGCGCTCCACGTCCAGGTCCTTGAGAGGCAGACCCGTCTGGAGTCGAGTGGTAAGTGTACATGCATACGGATTGTAAGCTGTGCGTGTGGTGTGCCAGGAGTGTGCAGGTTGAACATGTATTTTATGTGGGCAAGTAGGGGGGGTGTACAGGGCCGTGAGGGTGACACATGCGAGGGGTCTCATGTGTGACACATGGATGGTGCTTGTGTGTGTGGGCTTGCATGGCACAGGATGTGGAGGAATGATTGTCAGGTGTGACATGGATGTCGATCGGAACATTGCGACAGTTGGCGGAGGTGTACACATGCATGCAAGTTTGGTGGTGTGTGTGCATGTGTAGTGTACTCCCTATGTTGCATGTGATGTGTGGATGACCTTTGGCTGCTCATGCTGTTGTATGTGAATGGATAGTGCTGGCTGTTGCAATATGGCTGTGGTATGGCTCATGTGTGCAAGTTGAAATGACATGTGTGTTGGGGATTGTGATGCCATGTCTGAGGTTTACCAATGCCACTCATGTATAACTGTCATGTGTGTATGAGTCCATTGTGCAGTGCCCTGATGCCTGTGTTTTCTTTCTCCATGTCTGCAGCGTCATCTGATGAAGAGGGCGGAGAAGGTGCTGTGGAGCACAGCGGCAGGGGTCGCACCACCAGCCGGAGATGCAAGGCCCGGATCCCCTCCCAGGTTCTGATCTCATCGGGGAGTGAGGAGTCCGGTGCCGTGTCCCAGGCCGCAGCTGCCGAGTGGAGGTCCAAGAGGCGGAGGTTGGAGGTTGGAGTTGGACTCCTCGGCAGCAGAAGGGGCAGCTGGGACCCCACAGGGGCCAACAGAGGATGATGGCACGGAGTCATCCAGGTTGGTGGGGGGTTTGGAGGAGGAGGAGGCCGTGCAAGCGACAGAGGCGGGGTCTGGAGGTGGGGATTCCACTGGTGCTAGTGGTGTAGTGCAGGATCAGGGACAGGAGGCAGCACAGGCCGCCGCGGAGGTGCCTGTGTGCAATCCTGTCCCTGCTCCTGTCACTGCATCATCTTGCACCAGCAGGGATGCCTACCTCCAGACCCGTTCTCAGGGAGGGGATTGGCTTAGAACACCTGGCCTTCCTCTCCCTGCGGATGTGGCTATCCTGCACCAGGTTGAGCCTGTCCAGGGTGGGGTGGCGTTACGTCAACGGGCCATGCGAGCTGACCTGCAGTCTTTTCATGATGAGTCTGCACGTCTTCTCGCATGGCTCGTTGACCGCGTTGACCCACTGGGACAGCTCACCAGGGCTGGATTCCTCCGTTTCCTGGACCTTGTTCCGACCCCCTCCTCCACGGAACCCTCTATGCCCCAGTCGTCCTCCATGCCATCTTCCCACCCATGTGTCACCTGGGTGCCCTGTGGAGCTGCCTCCGACCATGCGGCCAGGCTGGTGGACAACAGATCCCTGCCACAGTCGGGAGTCGGACGTCCAGCAGGGGTGGCCACATCAACGACTGCACCCCAGCTGGAGGAGAATGTGCAGGCACCATCGGACAGGGCACATGGACAGCAGCAGCTGCAGCAGCAGGAGGCTGTAGGTGGGAGCCACGGTAGCTCGGGGCCTTCAACATCTGAGGGGCAGGCATCGGCCGGAGGGCAGGAGGACCCTGGACGGGAAGTGTCTTCCTTGTGTCAGCGGTTGGGCCACACCATAGATGCGGAGCGGCGGCGGGCGGAAGAGGCGCGGCTCACGATGGTCAGGGCGGAGAACTCCATGCGGAGGGCCCTGAGGCGGGCCGAGTGCCTCGAGGCAATCCGCAGGGAGTTGGAGGTGAACATGTCGGCGTCCCTGCGGACCCTCGGGGCCATGGAACAGGACCGCCTCCGGGACAAAGACAAGGAGTTCAATGATGCCCTGGCCCAGGACACCACTGAGTGAGCCGCTGGACTGGCCCGCCGCCATTGTATATAGTTATTTAGTGATAGGTTTCCTTTATAGTTTATTTTTATTTGGAGTTGACGGACACTGCTCCACTTTTTGTATATAGTTCCATTTTAGGTAGGTTTCATTTCTTCTGTTGGGATGATGCACCCTGAATACTTTGTTCATAGTTGGACTTTGCATTTGGATATTTTTTTTACTATGAATATTTTTTTCCATGGGCAATGGTTTTCTATTTCTTTTTTCCCTTCATTTCCTTTTTATGAACTTGAACTTTGGATGAAATTTTTTTGGATTATCATTTATTGATTTTAATTTGAAAAGGGACAGCCAGCTTCATTTTTTTATTTTTTTACTTGTGTATTTTGTTTAATTTTGATTGCCATTACTGTTTATTTTGTATTGTTTTTAATACATTATTTTGATTTTTTCATTCTTCAATGTGTGGTTTCATCTCATTGTTTTCATGCATCTCATGATATGGGTTTTCAGGTTCACTTGCAACCATTGTGTGTGTGTGAGACACGTGTTGATTTACATTGTTTCCATTGGAGTAGTATCATGGGCACATGTAATACTTGGTTGTGTCTTTGGGCTGTGGTGGCTGGCCATGAGGCCCATGCTTGAGTATTGTCAGGGCCTGTGGGCAGGGGGACATGAGTGGGGGCCTGGTGGAGGCTGCCCCTGCATTGCTGGGGGGTGGGGGTGGGTGGTAGACATGAGTGTGGGCCTGGTGGAGGCTGTCCCTGCACTGCTGGGGGTGGGGGTGATAGGGGACATGAGTGGGAGCCTGGTGGGGGCTGCCCATGGTGGCTGGGGGGTGGGGTGGGTGGGAGACATGAGTGGGAGCCTGGTGGAGGCTGCCCCTGCACTGCTGGGGGGTGGGGGTGGGTGGGAGACATGAGTGGGGGCCTGGTGGGGGCTACCCATGGTGGCTGGGGGGTGCGGGTGGTGGGAGACATTGGTGGGGGCCTGGTGGAGGGTGCCCCACACTGCTGGGGGGGAGGTGGGGTGGGAGACATGAGTGGGGGCCTGGTGGAGGCTGCCCATGGTGGCTGGGGGGTGGGGGTGGTGGGAGACATGGGTGGGAGCCTGGTGGGGGCTGCCCATGGTGGCTGAGGGGTGGGGGTGGTGGGAGACATGAGTGTGGGCCTGGTGGAGGCTGCCCCACAGTGCTGGGGGTGGGGGTGGTGGTAGACATGGGTGGGAGCCTGGTGGGGGCTGCCCATGGTAGCTGGGGGGTGGGGGTGATAGGGGACATGAGTGGGGGCCTGGTGGAGGGTGCCCCACACTGCTGGAGGGGGCGGGGGGTGGGAGACATGTGCAGGTGTGAAGGGTAGTCCCGTTTTGTGGGCTGCCTGCAGGGGCCGTGGAGGGTGTACAGGGAACATCTGTGAGGACCCACCCAGCCTAATCGCGTGTGATTATTCCAGCGCACCCCTGTAATACACGTACCCAGCCAAATCGCGTCTGATGATTCCCGCGCACCCCTGTAATACACGTACCCAGCCAAATTGCGTGTGATTATTTCTGCGCACCTCTGTAATACACGTACCCAGCCAAATTGCGTGTGATAATTCCCGCGCACCACTGTAATACACGTACCCAGCCAAATCGCATGTGATTATTCCCGCGCACCCCTGTAATACACGTACCCAGCCAAATCGCGTGTGATAATTCCCGCGGACCCCTGTAATACACGTACCCAGCCAAATCGCGTGTGATAATTCCCGCGTACCCCTGTAATACACGTACCCTGGCTAATCGCGTCTGAAACTTCACACATACCCCTGTCATACACGTACCCAGCCAAATCGCGTGTGATAACTCCCACGTACCCCTGTAATACACGTACCCTGGCTAATCGCGTGTAAAACTTCACATGTAACCCTGTCATACACGTACCCCGGCTAATCGCGTGTAAAACTTCCCGCGTACCCCTGTAATACACTTACCCTGGCTAATCGCATGTAAAACTTCCCGCGTACCCCTGATATGAACGTTACCCACTTTGCGTTTCTTGTTTGGCAGTCCTGTAAACTGGTCCAGGGTTAGCGCAGCCCTTTGCGATGATTTAGCGATTTTGATGGCTTTTCCTTGTGCGAGGGCGTTCTTGGGGCCGTTACTGGCGCTGCTGCAGGGTCGCTGCGATACTCTGCGCCACGGCTGGTTTGGGAGCCTAAAATCCATGAATACGCTGTGCGCGGAAATCGGTTTTGGTGCACGCGCCTGGCTCAGACAATCGCACGCGGACACTCTGCACCAGCCTCTTGCGACACTTTTCTGCGAAATTCTATGAATTACCCTGTATGTGTTTAGGTGGGGGGTGTATAGTGAGCGAAGTCTATTGTATTATAAAATGCAAGGAATATCAGCGTTTATTTTACTTGCATCAAAGTTGATTAGAAATAGAACGTCAACTGTACGTAAGCGTGATAGTGCTACATAGCTCATGCCTTCTTTAAAGACTGTGTTACCAATATATATCATTGTTTTGCCTAGGGTAAAACCTTGTGATTTATGAAGCGTGACTGCGTATGCAAGAGTTAGAGAAAATTGTTCTCTGCGTACATACATATCTTTGAAAAGAAGGAATCTAACTGTTGAGCGTCCTATCCTTTTTACTTCTGAAAGTTTGTCAAAGAGTATATTGACAAACTGAATTTTGTTGTCGCGTGGGTATGTTTGAAAGCCAACAACTGTACCCAGTGCTCCATTAACTAGTCCTTGGTCCACGTCAAGGTTACGTTTAAGCATTACTCTGCAATTTAAGGATAATTTTAATGTCTTTTCTAAGCCTGCTGTGTTTGAGATTGATTTTTCTAAACTATTTAGTCTTGTTGTGGCTTGGTCACACATATCAGTAGTGTCATACTATGTACATTTAGTTTGTCTGTGGCGCTAATTTCCATGGTTGGTTGCATTTCTTTACTTAGCATGATTTCATTGAATTTGAAACAGCTTGCAAGAGTTGGCATTAAGGCCATACAATTGACAGTTTTTTGGGCTAATTGTTCCATAACATCTGTAGCACATGCATTATCACCATAAAGTGCATTAATGTGCTGGGTTTTCAATATTCCTTCTGCTTCTTTAGAAAGTATACCAACTCTGATACTTTTTAAAATGTTGGCATAAGTGAGATCTGCAGATTGCCGCATGTTTTCTGTTAATTCTCTGTATTGGAAATGTTGCCAAAGGTTGACATTTCCAATGCTGCCAACAGTTTGTGTCCTAATATTTTAAAAATAGGCTCACCTTTTACTGGTGTTAATTGAAGCAGATCTCCAAAAACAATAATGTGTTTTCCTGCAAAGAGCTCTTCATAGTCTGTTTTGAGTACTTCTTGTAATCTGAGGTGAATCAAAGCTAACATCAGGTTGGAGACCATGCTCACTTCATCTATTAGTAGCATTTTCATTTGTTTCAATACTCTGCGTAATTCCATTGCAGCTTCTGCAGAAAGTTTGTAATAGTCTAATTTGTTCTGGTGTTCTACTGGTAATAGTAGTAATCGGTGTAATGTAACACCACCTATGTTGTAGGCAGCTAAACCTGTGGGGGCAGTGACAACAGCTGACAGTTTGTTGTTTGTCAGTTGTTGAAGGAACTCACTAATGATTTTGATTAGGAATGTTTTGCCAGAACCAGCTTCACCACTGACGTACAGTAGTATAGGTTTATAATTATGGCAGGAACATTCTTTATTTTCATGTTTTACACCATGTGCAATTTGTTTTGTTACTTCTTGAAAAATGCTACTTTGCTCATTCTTTAGTTTTGATTGTAGCATAGTTAAGTCTTCCTTATCTTCATACTGACACATGGTGTTTTCTACTTCTATCATAGCTAATTCTGCCTCATTTATTATTAGTGGTTCTCCCAGTGGTTCTTGGCTTCCTGTTACAGAAGGTTGACTACTGTCAGGAGTGTCCTTATCTAGTTGGGCTTGGAGTTCTTCTTCGTGTTGCTGTTCATTGTGCAACATTGTTTTGTACTGTGTAAAGTTTACATCAGTTATAGTGCTTTCATTTGCTTTGAAAGCATCCTCATATGAGTCATAGTTATCTAGTAATTGTTCTTCTTTTCTCCATGGTTTGAAGCGTTGTAGCAGGGACATGTAATATACTTATTTATGTTGAGGAGTCATTAATGACAATTTGATATGATTAATTAAATTTGGTTTAGTGAGTTTAACTAAGCTGCCTTCACAGTTTGTTACTCTATATTTACCTTTTTTTTCATCAGGTTTCATATTATTTTTGTATGTGTAGTTTTGGGCTATGTGGTATAGACACATGTTTTCCAAAGTATTACTTCTGTTTAGGTAGTATGTGTCCAATAAATTGTTTTTTAAAATGTCTTGGCTGTTGGGATCATGTTTGGCTATTGTTTCTATATCTTCATATGATTTTAGAACTCTTTTTCAAGATTTAGCTGGACCAAGACTTAGCCATACTATATTTTCAGATTTACCATACAATGCAGTACCAGTTAAACGATCAGCTGCTTCATATGATCCTCATTCTTTATGGGTGAGCATTTTTATGCCCAAGCTGTATAATTTCTGAGATACTGTTTTATCTGATGACAGGTCATTCCAGAGGTCTTGGAGCTCTGTCTTTTCTGCTTTAGTTAAGTACGCTGTGACATATCGTGCAACTGCAGTAGAATTGTCTGCAATGTACTGCACATCTATGTTTGCATTCCATAAGTGGGCAATGATTGCATTATAATCATTGATATATTTTTCTTCTTCTTTTCTTTTTATGTAATATGTATTTTTAGGTGACTTACCTTTAACAATATGTCTAACTGAAGACATGAGGTTGTTCACTTGACCTGCATTTGTAACTGGTCTAGGGAAACCAAATCGGCATTTGGTGTAGTATTTCCCTTTGTTTTTGTATTTGCGACGACAATATTTTCCACATTTGTGTCTTTGAAATTGTAAAATTTGTGCATGAAGATCACTATTTGTGGCTTCTGATGGAATTTCACAAGTGACATATTTTTCAATAAACTGTAAAACAGTGGCATCACTGGGCCTCATTCCGAGTACGGCGCTAACCAATGGCGCTATTAACACCTTGGTTGACGCCGTACCCGGACCGGCAGCGCCTTGGTGGATGGCGGAATCACCGCCCCATTCCAAGGTTGGCGGGGCGGTAATTCCCCATTCACCAAGGCTCTTCCCCATTCCCGAATGAGCCCCCATAGGGCTCAATGGGAATGGGGAAGATGCAAATAACGGTGACCGTTCATTACGGTCACCGCATTTGGCTTGGAGGCCCCTTTGCGCCCTCGACTTTAACACCTGCTCAAAGCAGGCGTTAAGGGCAAGGGCGCAGAGGGAACTCGGAGTATGGCGGTAAGGGATTACCGCCACCGGTCTCGTTACCGGTGGCCGCTATCCCTTACCGCCATACTCGGAATGAGGCCCACTGTCTTGACCAAATTTAGGAGCATCTTTAATCCATAAAAGCATGTGGATATGTGGTGCTCCTCTGGCTTGGTATTCTTTTATCCAAAAGAAGTGTTGCACTTCTTCAAGGGGACGCACAGTTTTATTACAAATAAAATGTAGCATAGCAATGAAGCAATGGTGAAAATATCTTGAAACATTAACGGTATCCAAAGAACAAAGTTCTCCAGGTGTTAGTATATCTATGTTTGTTTTGTTTTTATTTGATATGCGTAGGAAATCATGTAAATCTTCCCATGCTTATTCTGCACAACTTAATGTAACAAACCAAGTGGGTGGGACAAGGTTTCTGATCATGCAACGTACATCTCCATGACGTCGAAACCAGTACTCTTTAGTACCACGCATATTTGCTAATAGATTTGTAATATTTGATTGTAAAACCTCATCCTTTTGTTGCAGTTTTTCTAATAATTGTGTAGCTGTCATATTTTGAAAGTGTGATCCTGATTTTAATATGTGTGCAACTCCGTAACATAAAGTTGCTAGTTCACTTTCAAAGAGTATGTGGAATATGTATTCCACATTTTGTCTAAATCTGAGATCTTCAGAATACATCCGTAATGAGCGGTATTCTGAAGCTGGTATTTGAATAGGTCTATCATCATACCTTCCTCCTTTGCCAGTAGGAAAGAGTAGAGGAAAAGCATGTGCTTCTATACTTTTTTCTCATATGCTGATTGGCGATCCTGCTGTTTGACGCATTTGGTAAGTTTCCAGTGCATCTTCTATGGTGTCATTACAGTGCAAAGGATGAATTGTATAATGGTCTAAAGTATTTGATATTGTAGCAGGATCTAGTAGCTCAAATTGACCATCTTCTTGTGTTTCTTGAATTATTTCAGTTGTATCTTTCAACTTTTCTTCAATATTAATTTCTTTGTAATATTCATTATTCTCTTTAAGATATTGGAAGGCTTGTCTAACTTTATATAAATCTACCAGCGATTGCCATATTTTTTTGACGTTTGTAGGTACTCCATTTACTAAGATAATTAAAGATTGCTGCATTGGACGTTGCACTCCTAGAGTATGCATATTTTCTTTTAGATCTAATGGTACATAAACTACTTTTCCACAAATGCCTTTTACCAATTCAGAAGTAAGTAATTTTGCTGTTTTTGGTTGAAGATGTATTATTGTTTGAATTATGATGCTCTCATATAAATTAAGTTGTTGTAGGGGTTTTGGTATTGGGTATAATTACACATTATTTGTGATAGCACTTGAAGGAGTTTGGTTGTTGTCAAGTTTTGTAGTGCAGTAACTGCAAAGTATTAAGGGCTCAGTTATTTCGTATTTGTTTTCTGCTACAAGGTAGAGAGCTAATTCAAACCATTTAGAATCTTCATTGTCTTCTATTTTGTATGATAGGTCTACAGTTTTTGTGTTACTTTTATAAAAGGTTCTACGGCAACATACACATACATGGTTTGGTACTTCAGCTGATGTACTTTTAAATTTTAGTATTTCTTCTTTGTATGTGTTTAGCAAAAAGTTGCCCTGTGTAGAATTGTTGCTTAATTGGTTTAAAGCGATTTCATTCTGTAAATTCTGTGAATTTCCTCAAGTAGGTCTTTTGCTGTAGCATAGTACAGTTTATAGACTAGATTTCTTATAGTTGAATGATGTGTTGATATCCTTTTGATATCATGGAAAGTGGTTTTACAAGTAGGTCCTGTAATGCAGGCCGATGAATGTCCTTGTAGTCCTGTGTACTTGCGCACTGGACAGGTATCCAAATTTTGCAGTAATTTAATTTTGATTTTGCCTTTGCTTTTTACATATTTATTGAGGAATTGGTGTAAAGATTTGAAACATTGTTTGGGAATGTTACACATTGATGTGCATGGCCATTTGTACACTAGACGTTCTGATTCAGTTGAATGGAGGGGTAACTCTTCGTTTTCAGGGCATATTTTTGTAAGGAGTACTTCTTGTTCCATTATGGTATTATTCACTTTTTCATAACCTCGACCACTGCTATGTATGGCAATTGTATTTGTTTGCTTTATTTGTACGCTTCTTCCTTAAAATATGGTTCTGTGCACGTAGTGTGATTCCATTCACCTCTGCAGATACTTAAGAAGTTCTTTCTGTTGACATTTCGCTTATTGAGAAGTCTTTTTTGTAATTTAGTTATTAGTTTTGTTAGTGGTTTTATTTTGTTTAACAGTAAAATAAATAACTTTCTTTTCAGAAGAATTGCACTGTCCATCAACACTTCTAAGATTAATTTCCTACGATAGGTTTTAAGCATTGAACCTGATTTCTCTCCTGTTTTTGTAAGATTTTGAAGGACTTTGTGACGGTACATTTTGGCTAAAATACTTTTCTTGGTATGCTTACTTTGCACTATATTAAAATTTGAAGAAGTAGTTTAATCTGTAGTGATAGCTGATTTTCTGTTAATTGTTTTTGGTTTGTTTTACATTTTGATAGAGGAGGCAAAGTTTTTGTACTTGAAACTTCTTGTGTTTCACTAAATGACTGTATTAGCTGTTTTGTTTCAACTTTTTAAAAAAAATTCTGCTAGAGATGGATGCTTATGTTGGATACTTTTATTTTCATTTGCTCTACTTTTGCGTTGCCTTCTACGGACTTGACATTTGGTAGGCATTCTTTAGGGTCTGTTGAAAAAAATAAAGAAGATATGGGTTGGGGTGTTCTGGAATGTATGTGTGCTGTGTGCATGAGTGTTTGAGTAAAATGATAAAGATGTATGTAATGGTGTGTGATTGTGCATTGGGAACTACAACTAGTAGGGATAGGTATTCTTGAATGTATGTGTTACTAAACTGGGATTCAGATGACAAAAAAAAGTAAGCTAGTGGTGTGGAAAAGTACAAATAGTAAATCTAATGTATACAATTAAAACAGTTGTTTGTTCTATAATATGAAAATTGTAGCAGTTCAGTTGGGTAATTTGTGTGTCCAAAAATAGGAATTTGTGGGCCATTCTGGCTGTAAATCGCTGTTTAAGACATGGAGATTTTTGGACAAAATGGTACACAATCTCTATTTTTAGGCACCAAAATAGCTTGTATTAATGTTATAGTATGTTTGATTAATAATACAAATATTATGGTGATATTCTACTTACTTTTTTTCTTAAATTAACAGGTAACTTCTTAGTTCTTCTTTGTTCTTCGAATTCGGCTGCTTCTTTTCAGTAGACTGGTCTTCACTGCAATTGTAAAAGCTTCAAATTAGTAACTTTGTTTGTATATAGCGCTGTTTTTAATTTAGATATTGATTTTTTTAATTGAAATCCTCAGTGCCTTCTTTAAAACCATTAAACTAATTTATTTAGATAAGATACATTGCATCAGTTCAGTACATATGATATGTTCTTAATGAACAAATTGTATTGAATGACTAACTGTAGCAAAAAAAAATATCTTTACTATGTCTTGTGAAATTTATAATATACCAGTGAATACTACTATTTCTGTAAGTAAGCTGTTCTAGGTAATAGCGCATCAATGTCATGTCTAAATGAAATAAATTAAGTAAATAAATAAATAAAAACAAAAAAATATGAAATTGTATAAGTATTTTTTTAAAGATTTAAACATAGATTGTGGTTGCATGCAATTTTGTTTGAATATATGTAGTCTATATATTTCATTTAAAAAATGTTAGTTTAACATGATTTCAGTGTGTGTGTATAAAGAAAGTAAATAGTATAAAGGTTTATAAGTGATAGTTGATTTTTGGATATTGAAAAAAATACAGTAAATTCATTTTACAGATTACACAAGCTAAAAGTCTGTTTGAAAATGTGTTCATCTACTGTACAGAAAATATGCATACCTGAAGTTTGAGTTCATGCATATGGATATGCATGGAGCTGCAAGTAGACATCTTGGAGACTTGTACAGTATTTCTGGTAGATGGTGCTTGCCAATGATATGACACTTGTACTCAGAGAGATTCACAGTACATTTGCAGTGCTGATCTATGATGGTGCAGTTAGATGTAGAGGTCTTGAATGTGATTGGTGCATGGTCATATGATTTTTTAGCTACATCCAATGAGGGAATGGCAGAGAGAGCGACGTGGAAATGGTAGAAGGGCTGTTCATGTTACGATATGTCCGCGGACATGGCGGTAATTCGCGTACATCGGGAGTTACATCCGGAGATTTTTGGGTTCAGAAGTCATGCAAATGAGAATAAGCACTGAAAGGGATTGGTCAGGAAAGTTTAGTGTGTGTGCTGTGCCAGGAGAGAGTTTCTCAGATACTCTTTTTGCTGAGAGAACAAAAGATAGCTATGGCTGTGTGTTTCAGAAAACAGATTGTTTGGATTTTGGGAGATTCGTGGATACATTGGTTGAAGGTGCATGCAGAAAGCTGTGGAGTAGCTGTAGATCTTGGATGCCCACATGTGGAAGTACACTGGCATGGAGTACGTGGAATGAAGTGGTTGGACTTGCTACCTCTCTGTGCTACTTTGGAGACAGATCAACATCCAGACATAATTGTAATTCATTGTGGAGGGAACAGTTTAGGACATGTGGCTGGAATCTTTTTGCAATTTGCTATGAAAGAAGGACTTGGGAAGGTTATGGACATGTTTCCTAATTCTCAAGTGATATTTTCATGGATTGCGCAGAGACAAATGTGGCTTCGTTCTTCTTCATTTGGTCCACAAATGGAAAAAGCAAGGCACAATGTTAATAAGGCTGTTTGTGCCTTTCTAAGAGATTTTGGCATGTCCTCTTTTCACAATGAAAATATTATGTTTCGTAGTACATACATTTTTCGCAGAGATGGAGTCCATCTTACTTATGCTGGCAATCAGATTTTTCTGAGCAATGTACAAAATGCATTGCGACCTTTTTTGGAATTACAACAACCATTTTGAAGTAGGTGTTAAGCATTTATAATTTTTGACTTACAAACACCACCCAAAGGCTCTTTTCAGAGCCACCACTTCTTCCCAGAGAAAATTGCAATGTTTGTGATGGGTTAGCAACCCAATTTTTTAAATGTTCGTGAACTGTCCGCAGACTTCTAAAAAATACAAAGGGCCCTGCTTCATTTATTTTCACTTCTATTTTTTAACTGTGAAAGGCGGCTCTGAAAAGAGCCTTATATTTTTTTTGATTTTTGATATTTTGTATTTTTTTTGGTTTTTTATACACGACACACTAGGAGAGGAGGGGAAAGTAAGGTAAATGGGGGGACACCAACCACAGGGATAAGAAAGGGCGAGCTGAGAGAGGAAGATGTAGAGTGGGTTTAATTTGGGTAGTGAGCCGATCTTCTCGTGCTCTGAGACGATAGTCTCAAAAGCACTACAAAGGGCTCCCCCTGCAGAGTACTGTGTCACAGTACATACAAACAACTGTGACCCTCAAAAGGTAAGGGTCATCAGCATTCTGTATGGCCTGTGAGGCAGCTTGAGGAAGATGCTGTGGGATGTTTTTACCCATGCATCCGAGCCCTACCTCAAAAACTGTGCAGTACTGGCATTGAAAACATCATGATGGCCAGAGATTCCCAGAAAATGCCCAGGGAAATGCATGAAGAATAGGCTGCCACCCATTTTTGCCAATTTTATGGGCACAGAAGGGCACTGCCTAAAACCCCATTGGACTACCCACACAGTAGCCTGAAACCATTGGGAATGGCAATGCTGATTGCCAAAAGCAACCTAGAATTCATTTTCTTAAATCCCAAAAATGGGTGCATTACCAGTACTCACCACTATCAAAAAGCCGGCGTTTTAAAACAACACCAGACTTTTTTTTTTGTGTAAAACTGAATAAATGAACCCAAAGCAGGCCAAAGAAAGACTTACTGAGAGGTGGATACAATGTAAAGTTATATTCTGAAGTGACTTGAAGGTTTATAACAAGACTGGCTGAGCTGTGGATTTCAGCAGTTTAAGTAAATTTGGACTGAAAGACACTAAAAATCTAAATGTTTAAAAGAAATGTGTGACCTACTTTGAGTGTCACATAGGTTGCAATTGTTTAAATGTCATAGTTTTAAACTTAGAATCAGCATTCTAGCTACATATGTAAAAATTGTTAGTTTTATTTGAATGCAGAAAACTAGGTAACTAAAAGTGACATTAGCTGGGGCCTGGCTTAAGGAACTGAATTCTGCCCACCAGCTACCCCCGACAGGAGATGAGACTTGCACAACACCTGTGTTCCCAGGCCTAGCTGCCTTTTGCTGTTCCCACCAAAAGGGATATGACACTTCTCTGATTGAATTACCTGGGCTCTGCAGGAAATTGAACAAAGCCCTGTCCTGACTCAGGCAAATGTTTTATTGGTGGGAGTCGTAAATGTGGCTTCCTCCTGGAAGGAAAGGGGAGGAGCACTGCATGTGAGAGCAAGTTGGCTTGGCAGAACTGGAAAAACCAGAAATTCAACCTTGTGCTGGGGGGAAACCACACCCCTTTGGGGCCAGAACATAACTCTAAAAAGATGGATCATTCATAGAGCGGACTTGTGAAAATTATTTAAATGATACCATAATTCTTGTGATTTTTCTGCCCACATTTTAAGAGGTTTTTACAACCGGTGGTATGATCTGGGGGCAAGCTAGCAGTTAAGAGGGTATTACTTAAAATGTATGCATGTTAAAAATCTGACACGTCATCAATTAATGTCCATACTCCTTGCGCACATGTGTGTAAATTTGGGTTAATGTCCAATATTGCAAAACCAGTTAAAAAGTGCAAATGTTGCCATTTCTCAATGCAAGCTCTCAGGAAGAGCAGATTTGGACAGGGTATACCTCCTGTGATATGTGATGGGTGCATGTAATTTTAAACAAACTGTGCAAATATGTCTTTTTGATCAAAATATAGATTGTGTGTAATTTGACAGGGGTGGGTTCTCTGTATCATAAACAGACCTCATCATGATGACACTTCATTTCATTCCCCCAATCAAGGGGAAGAGGATGAAGTGGCCAATGACAAGTGGAGAGGGGTAAGGTCTAGAAAGCTAGCCTCTCCACCCACTTTCAAAACACATAAAAGCAGACAGTCAGGACAGATAGGGACATTCAATTCCATTTGCTGCAACGCGCTCTGCCGGACCACACAACATCCAGAAGATACTAGATTCAACACTTAGACTTTAAAACTCCAAAGAACTTGATTCAGAACTCAAAGCAAGGGCCTAAACCCACAAACTGAGAACTCTTCTCAGTGGGCCTCAGCATCCAGCAAACCTAACAGCGATAGCAGCAACCAGGAGCCGTGCAGATCAGTGCTGGGTGCAGAGAAAGCTGTGCAGAAAGATCCAGAAGCAGTGCTGTACCCAGAGAAAGCAGAGCAGTATCCAGAACCAGAGGCAGAGCAGAGCTGACCCAGACCGCTGTTCGCAGAACCAGAGAGCTGACCAAGACCGCTGTGCGCAGAGACCGTCCGTGGCGAGTGAAGAAAACCTGACCAGATCCGTGGCGAGGCCCATTCTATGTCTAAATATATTGTGAGTACCTAGCAGAACTGTGCAGAACCAATCTCTTAGTTAAAATAATATAATTCAATCTATTTTAATCTAACCAGAACTGTCTCCTAACTGTCACCTGTCATTTGCAAAGCTGTCACCTGTCATTTCTAGTTGCTAGCTGTAACTTGTCACTTTGAACTTTTAAAATTTCAAATCTGAAAAACGACCTTTACCATATCGCTCATATCTCCGTGACCGTTTGTCTTAGAGACTTGCAGTAACTTTCCTCTGAAGCTGGGAATCTTGGCTTTTCAAGGAACCTAGAACCTATTCCCTATACTTTTGCTGCAATCGCGAAAAACGCACTCGCGAATTTTACCGCGATTTGCAAATTTCTCCACGTGTGAAAACAGCAGCTTCCTTGCTTTCATTTGCCAAAAATTCGTTTAACCTGCCAATCATTCCTAGAACATTGCTAAAGTAAGCCTGAACTTATTTAAACCAACTAATCCTCAACCTGAACCCCCAGAGGGAATTAAAATCATTTTAGCACATTTTCCAATATATTGTCCCCATATTAAAAGCATTTTGAGCCTGTGTAAAACTCATATCTATTCTCCTCTAAGCTTGCTGGGAAACTGGAACTCTGTATTACATTGTGATTGTATACCTGAACTGTGTGCTCTTCCTTCCATCTCCTTACATTGTATAGGGGGGGTGAATTGCCACAAAGGGAAAGTGATTACCTTGTCTTTTGTGAAACCATATCAGTTTATCTTCTATACTGCATTTCATTCATTCAACCTTGCATTTCCTTGAACCCTATAAAGCATTCTCTACCACATTATTCTTCTGTCCCTATTTACCAGTGTGCTACCTTATCCATTTCATGTCAACTCCTTAGTGATTATAAAGAAGTGGGCTAGTGCCAGATTCTCCGTTGTTAATCTTTATCATATCAGATTAAGTGTGATATTCAATTATTAATTTATTATAAAGTGTGATATATATATATATATTGTTTAAATTCTCAAATAAACCTTTTAACTTGCAAAACAGAACTACTTCTTGGCTCAGTGGGGTCAGGGGGATTCCAAGAGAGGGGTGTTATATAGGGGTAGTCATCCAGAACGCATGAACTGGACATAAAGATATATCAATAAGGGTTTCCATTCAGTATCCCAGACTAGGCATTGACTTAGCTGTAGTGTTGAATTGAATCCTCTTACAATGCTTTCCCACAGAGGTGGTCCTTGTGGTGACAGGATCAGAAACAGAGGATGAAGTAGAGGAAATCAATCTGCTACGTTCTTCGCAAGGTACAACCCTGCGAATAGCCCCAGAGTGAAATGACCTCAGGTGTCGCTTCATAGTAGTGGTCCCAAAGCTGTACCTACCGTGCTTCCCGTGACTGAGTATCATTTTGCATTGCAGGTAACACGGTTCGCACGAGCCTTAGGAACATTACTATGAATGGTAAATAACCGCCACACCCAAGACTCAAGCCTCGTGCGGGTAGTAGGGTTTTCCTCTACCTCATTCTCATCGAGCTCTTCTTCCTCCTCCGCATCCTCACTCCTGTTCCCCTCTTCAGGCCCTTGGGGAGGTAGTGGTGGTGGTGGAGGGGGTGGGGGTGGTGCTGAAACAGGTGCAGCACCAGGTGGCAGTTCTGCAGCCAGGGATGCCATCTCGATGGTGTAATCAGCAAGTTGCTGGAGAAATAGCTGTGCTCTGAAGAATAGCCAGAAACAAAATGAGAATAAGCTCTAGGGCGTGGTCTTTTATAGGGGTGCTTGTGCTCGGTCCGCAGACATGCGCACTGTCCGCGGACAGATCGAACACAAAAAAAAGTTTGAAAAGTTTCAAAAGGTATGTAGAAACTCAGGATTACTATGTGGGACTTGTGCCATGACGAGATTTTATTGAAAAATATTATGGATTAATTGAAAATGTACTTTTAATTTGTTCCGGGACCCGAACAGTGTCCGGATTCAGAACACGTAATCAGCATGGGCGCGGTCATATGATCCGTTCGCGAACAAGTCCGCAAAGGAAGCGCATATCCGCAGGACACCAAATGCACAGAGATTGGCTAGCGCATGCGCGTTGATGTTCTACGGACACTGTTCGGGTCCTGAACTAATTGAAATTGCATCACATATGAAACGAACATTTTAGGACACTGCGTGTGTTCTTCGAACAGTTTAAATCTGCTAGTGAACAGTAAGGACAGATATACTGTTCTTCAGGACACGTTCAATTTCATTTATGTACGAACATTTCAGGACACCAATTATGTTCTTAGAACATTTTCAAGTTGCTAGCGAACAGTACGGACAGGTATAGTTTTCTTTAAGACACCTCCATTTTCGTTTAATTACGAACAATTCAGGACACCGCGTGTGTTCTTAGAACAGTTTGAACTTGCTAGTGAACACTACGGACAGATATAGTGTTCTTTAGGACACTTTCATTTTTTTTTTTACGAACATTTCAGGACACCGCGTGTGTTCTTAGAATAGTTTAATCTTGCTAGCGAACAGTACGAACAGGTATAGTGTTCTTCAGGACACCTCCATTTTCGTTTATTTACGAACATTTTAGAACACCTGCACTGTCCGCGGACACCTACATTGTTTAAAAAAAAAAAAAGAAACTATTTACAACACAATATAAAAATTAAACTTTATTTAACATATATTAATAATTTATGACAGAGAAGGTGAGGCAGAAACAGAAACAAAAACAGGCGAATTAGGGGTTTCATCATGATTGTTATTAGGTGAAGAAGGGATGGAAGTCTCATCAAAACGTTTTGGGTTATGGAGAGGGTTTGGGGATAATTGACTGGGATATGGTGAGGGGGGACAAGTACATGTGGGGCAATGGTATGACGTTTTTGTTTTAAAATGATCTTCAACAAAAGTTTTCAAATTATTAAAATTGGTCAACAATTTTTTCTTTTATGCTGTCAAGCGTGTTTTCCATAACAGCTTCTTCAGAGGTAGTTTCTATTTAGTTATGCTCTGTACAAAAAAAAAATATATATGTTAAATGTATACAAAATAATAATAATTAAATGGTTTATATTATAAAGTGTTTACCATTAGTTTCACTATCTTGTGACATTTCTTCATGTGGGAAATGTTCCTCTAGCCATTCCAGTGTACTAGACATTTCTGTGAGAGAAAAAAAAAAAGATAATATATTTTTTTATCTAATACAGAACGTTTTTAAATATATGAATACAATTAAGTACACTTACTATTTCAGGTAAGATATGTCCTATGTACTCAGTGGGTCTGCTCTTCTTCTCAGTTCTGTTGTGTTTGTGAGGTAATTATGTTGGAAGCCAATTTATTTTCTTGTGGTATATTCCATTTTAGAACATAGTGCATTTAAATGAATGGTTAGTGTGTTGTATATATGGGTTACATTTCTTACGTATTAGTACATATAAAGTGTTTGTGTGCTTTTTTTTAAATTTGTTAAATGTTCCTATGTTATGATATAACAATCAAACATACCCCCCAGAGTTTTTTAGGTAGTGGTACTGTTCTTTGAACATGTCCGCAAACATTAAATGAGTTCGCGGACATCAAGTACAGTAGAAGAGATTCAGTCAGTTCCATATGATATGTATATAAAGTGAAAGTCATTATTGTTAAGTTGCACTACTAAAAACCTACGAAATTCAATGAAAAAACTTTGCTAAAGGGAATGTTATGGTTAAGTTGCGCTACTAAAAACCTATGAAATTCAGTGAAAAACTTTGTTAAAGGGATGTTATGGTTAAGTTGCGCCACTAAAACCCTATGAAATTCTGTGAAAAAACTGTGGCTTGTATATGTTTGTTTTTGCTTGTAATTTGTGAGCATGTAACCACAAGCCTTGCATTTTCTGTACTGCTGCGCCCGGTTACCTTCGGGTCTTGTGCGTATTATAAGTAAATAAACAAACAAACAAACCCAAAAGAAATAAGCTGTATAAAAACAATGTCTAAGTAAAAAAAAACGTTTTGAGCATTTTATTGAAGAGGTCCAACAAGATCTCTGATCACAGCTCTGTGGGCAGCATATTCCATGGATCAGGAGCAGAGATAGATTGTTTGCCAGTACTTTCGAGTTTGACTCGTGGCACAGATACCGAAACTAGATCTGAGCATCTGCTCATTTTGTTTGAACAAGAGTCTCTGTTTAAGAAATGCTGGACTACGGCCAAAAAGGCATTAGTGTGTAATAGTAAGTAGTCTAAACTTAATCCTCTCCCTCACCGGGCACCAATGCAATTATTTCCTTGCTTTAGTAATGTGCGCTCTACTTTTTAGGTGAGCCGCATTCTCACAGCATTATCCTGAATAGTTTGGAGCTTTGTAAGATTGTTCTCTGTGGTGCCAGACAGAGGTGCCAGCCAGAGGACTCCCACAATAGTCAATCCTGGATCCAACAATGGAATTAGCAAGGGTGGCACAGTTGTTCTCTGCAATAAAGGGACGGATTTGATGCAACAATCGCAAATAGTAGGCAGAGGATGATGTAATAGAATTTACATGAATTGGCATGATCTTTCATTGACGGCGTGGCTTTGAGATAAAACCCCAGGTTTTTGACTTTGGGAAGGCCGTCAATTATACAACCTACTAAAGAGAACGTTTTTAAGGATCAGTCTATGTGTTGTCCTGACTAAAAGCAGTTCTGTTTTTATCTCATTAAGGGCCAGACCATTATGTGCCATCTAATCCTGTATGAGATCAAAAATAAAATTAATCTGAGTGGAATCTTTGATATAATTACTTGACAACCTTAACCAAATGTGTGTGTCATCAGGGTAATTTGTATAACGGACATCCTCTTCATCGAGTAAATTACAAAGTGGTTTCATGAACATTTTAAAAACTTGTCAGAGAAAGACAAGAGCCCTGAGGGACACTGTACCAAAGTTTAACTGGGTCGGAAGACACTTTACCACTAAGGCTCTCTATTAGATAAAGAAGATGCAATCCATTTGGCTGCTGAGTTGGATAAACATGCTTCAGTTTGAATTCTGTTAAATAAAATGTTGAAATCAACTAAATCAGAGACTTCCTATCGATCCAACAGTATAAGCAGAGAGACATATCCTTGATCTCAGTTGAATAACACGTTAGTTTTTAGGTCAACCAGAGCTCCTTGCGTACTATGGCAGGCTCTAGTAAATTGTGCTGTTCCAAATGAGTCTGGATCTGCAAATAAGTCATTTGATCTAATATTAGTAAAAGAACCCTTAATAATGAGCGATTTCAGCAGTTCCTGAAGATCACAAGCTGTCTACATCTATTAATGAAGTGCATGAGATTGATACCAGTGACTTTATAAGTGAGGTGTTTACCTATGTCTCCAGTGTGGCAGTAGAGACATGTATTTCCTCTTGACAAGATGTTAACATGGGGGAGATATCAGACCATTACGGAACACAGCTAACTCGACAAAAGAGACACATCCTTTTTTTGTGATATTTGGATAATTGGCCAATTAATCAATATTTATTTTGTCTCTGTTTGCCCATATACCACCTTCAGATGTCAAAAATACTGACTGGGTCACTGTTTTAGATGTGTTCCCTCAACATCGAACTCGAGTTCATTGCAAGTCAATGCTTATACTTAATGAAAGTATGTTATTTGTATCTTATTTTGTTATGGAATTTGATTTTTCCACTCAAACAAGTGACAGATTAATTGATCTTTTAGAATTAAACAATGTAAAGATTGTCTGTGATGAGCAGGGAAGACAGGTTACATGTAAAGATGCAAAAGAAAAACACTGTTTGCAAGCTTGTAGGGAAAATTTTATCTGGGCATCATTACCTGTGAAGCTACAGTTCTCTTTACTTAAGAGACCCAATAGAAGGTCTAATGATCTAGTTGTCATCTCATGGAATACTAGAGGTCATAGACATTTTGGGGCTCATTTCGAGTTGGGTGGTATGCGGTAAAAGGGCAGTAATGGAATTAGCACCACTATCACTGTACTGCTAAATTATGAGTAGGCTTTAATACTCCCTACAGAATAGGCACTGGCGCAAATACTGCAAGCACAATTACCAAGACATAGCATGCACCCCCAGTTTTAATACTGCCAGTGGAATTATTGCCCACACCTAGAATAGTATTTCTGCCATATTACAAGTAGAAATACTGCCAAGATTCTGTCGAAAATGAGTGGTAATTACAGAAAGCGCACAGTGCAGTAAATGCAGACAGGTGCCAGAAACAAAGCCACACACGTCTACATTAGGCACACACATTCCCCAAACGTACCTTCCAACACCATGCTGCCCCTAGCCATTTTAAACTGGGACATGCAGGTGCTCAAGCTGCGCATTGACCTACAGAGGTAGGAAGAATAGCACAGGGCACGGGATGCAGAGAGGAATAGGAGGAGAGAGATACCCCATGTAAGGTGAGTGCCAACAACCCTGGGTCAGGCCCTCACCCTTGACCTTGACTGACAACCAGCTGGTCACCAGGTACTGGCTGAGTTGCTCACCTTAATCCAGGATAACCTAGAGAGCAGGATAAACATAAGAACAGCTGTACACCCACTGATAAAGTTTGGGTCCGTCCTGCAATTCCTGGCAACTGGCGGCTTCCAGCACTCTGTGGCCATGATGCACACAATGTCACTGCCCAGATTCTCCAACGTGCTGGTGCTGGAAGCCCTCCTGTGCCATGTGTGCCAGTACATTTCCCTGCCCACCACCCCAGCACAGGATTATCCCATGAAGGCACAGTTCCTTGCAGTGCCCATGTGCCCAACATCACTTTTGCCCTGGACTGCACCGTTGTGGCGTTGGTGGCCCCCAGGAATCTGAAGAGGTATACCACAACAGGAAGCATTATCACCCCCTATATGTCTAGGTGACCTGCGATCCTGACCACTGCATCATACACTACTGTGCTTCCTGGGATCCAGTCCCAGATACCTGCTTTTTATGCAGCTGTCCCCCATTCACACAGCCTGGCTGTCAATCAGGCAGCAGGGCGGCTGTCTTGGCAAGGACAGTCACCCAGCCAATCAAACAGGAGTCCGACTTGGGTTACCAAGGGAACCCATGGCAGGGGTCCTAAGGCCCCTCCCTCACATCCTGCCTACCCAGATTTTCAGGCGCCTTAAGGCGGGCTTCTGTGCAGAAGCCTGCGAAAAGACAGTGAACAAAGGAACCAAACCTGGTTTGGCGCACAGAGTAAAACATGAGAAAGACTTTTACACAAAGAAATGGCGGATAAACCCAGCCGGAGCCAAAATAAAATATATTTGGTCAAGCGGGTTTATGTTCGAGACTACTAAAATAGCCTAAAACAATACCATAGTTATTTAAGATAACCGCAGTAGGAAAAATAGGGCAGTTACCACTGCCACCAGCCAAGTCTTGATGAAAAGATAAAAAGGGAGCAAAACAGTGCTGCAAGAGAAACAGATAAGAATTTACCCTTTCCAATACTCCATGTAAAATAGGGTATACTGGGTCTGTGATTTAAAAGACTACATAAAGTTATTGGCAACCTTACATGTTTCTGGGAGACAGTAGTCAGTCCCAGAAAAATGGAGTCAGTGGGAAGTCTAAAAGACGACCCTGTGACACTGCACTGAAGGTGCTGTGTAACACATACAAAAAAATGATGCTCATGGAGTAGGTAGGCTCCAGAGCCCAAGATCACACAAATGGTAAAAACACACACAGCAAAACACATGTAAGAGTGGGAAAAAGGCTCACACTCTTACCAGGTGAACAAATAAACCCTAGTAACCCAGCACAGCTTCTGAGGGACTCCGTAGGTGAGGGAAGTTAGCCATTTATGAGAATTATCCCTAACACATGGTGGGTCATTACAACCAAGGCGCTAATTGCGCCAACTTTACCACCATGGTGTAAACTATGTTTACACCATGGTGGATGGCGGATTTACCGCCCCATTCCAAGGTGAGTGGGGCGGTAAATCCCCATTTCCCATTTTCCCTTCCCCATTCCCATTTTTGCCCCATAGGGCATAATGGGAGTGGGGAAGGCGCTAATTACGCCGCCGCAAATTACGGTGGCGTAATTAGCATCATGGCAGGTTAGCGCCATGGATTTTAACGGCTGCTAAGAGCAGCCGTTAAAATCAGAATAGGCGTTAAGGGTTAACGCTGTCGTTCACCCTTAACGCCGGGGTTGTAATGACCTCCATGGTGTTACAGAACACCGAATGATTGCACATGCTAGCACTGTGATTGTCAGACATGTTGTTTGACAATACCCTTAAAATGCATGCACATAATTCCCATCAGCATGGCATTGTAAAAGGCAGCACATACACAATGCTCTGTGACTGACACCTTTGACCTTTGCTCTTGCAAGTGACGAAGGATAGCCTCAGCTAACATGGCTCATGACACCTGTGCGTGACCACAGATGCCACAGGAGGGGGCCTACAATGAGGCACACATCCGGACCAATCTCTGTATTGAGTGGACATTCAGCCTGTTGAAGGTTCATTTCAGGAGCATATACCAGACTGGAGGGACATTGTTGTACAGGCCTGAAAAGGTTGTACAAATTGGGCTTGCCTGTGCTATGCTGCACAACATATGCCTCAGGCTAAATGCCCCTTTACCCGAACACACTGCCTGTGGGCGATGCAGTACCACGCAGTGGGTGGGATGAGGGCAGGGATGGATGTATGGTTTGTCAAGAACTAATGGACAATGTTGTTTAGCACATTTGAATCCACATGCTACACACCACAGTAAATATTGTCAATTAAAGGATCAAACACATGTACACAAACAAGGAATGTCCTAGCATTGCTTCAAGTGAACTGATATTTAATGTTGAGATGTGAAAACACCCTCTCCCACCTCCGCCCTCCGCCCTCCTCACAACACTATCCCCAAAGCACTCAATCTGCAACCTCCCCGTCCCTATACAACTGTCCACAACAAACCCCCAACTACCAATCCCATTAACACTTTCCCCAACACACCCTCCCCCATCTTCCCCTTCCCACAACACTATCCCCAACTCACCCTCCCCCACATTCCCCTCCCACAACACTATCCCAAACACACCTTCCCCTGCAGCCTCACCATCCATGCAACAATGTCCCCACAACACCCTCCCCTCACCCCTTCCCACAACACTATGCCCAATACACCCTCACCATCCCCTGTACATATTATATTCAAATGAGCAACCACTTGCCTGGCTTCTTTCCCCAACTTGTGTCCTCCAGTACCTGTGTCGCCAGATTGCCCGCAGAGCGGCGCTTTGGGGTTCTAGGCAGTGATTATTATGTGGGGATGGCAGAGGTGGATGGATCGTATTCAGGCCCCAGTTTACATTGCATGGCCAGGAGCATGCTGGCCTGCAAAGCCTCTGTAAAGGATGAGCTGCTCTCTTTCATCTCCCTCACCCTATGCCCGACAACAGTCAGGGTGGCATATGTGGCTGATTACCGTTGGTCCCACTCTATGGACCTCACTATCATCCATGAGGTTCCCTGTACACAGTCATGGATGTCCTGTAAATGTTGGACCTGTGATTCAGCAAGTGTCTCTAAGTGCACCTGGCGCTGCTCCATATCATCAAGCCTCCTCCATATGGCTTCCTGTGATGGATGGATTATTGGCTGAGGACCATGTGGTGGGACGTGGCTGAAACAGGGTGAGCTATTTGACTGGCCATCAATGTCACCCTCTGACTCCTGGCCATGCTGGCCAAGTATCTGGGTGTTCCACACAGTTGATGTGGGGTTATCATGGACCAAGTGAGTGCATGCATGCTCAGTGTCCTCTGTGTGCCTGCCAGCATCTGGCTCCCCTCTGACATCCTCAATGGCCGGCTTTTGGTGGGCCGTTACAGGTTCCGGGATTGTAGTACTTGCAGCAGTCTCATCAAATGACATGCCAGCAAAGACATATTTGATGCTGCTAGGGTCTGGTGTTGTGATCCTGCCCTTTCTCTTCACCTTCCCATTGCTGGGTGGTGCAGGGGTGGTGGCGGTTGGCATTGTCCTGGATGCCCGGCCACAGTATGTGGATGTGCCTACATCCTTCTCCTCAACCTGTGTTGCCCGTGAACCTGTTGGGTGAACAATGACATGTTTTTACTCATCATGCACACTTGTATGTGGGCTTGCTAGTCACACATGCTGCATGGTGGAGGGACATCCTTCACATGTGATCTGATGGCTAGGGTAAATTGCAGACCTATGAATTTGGCCACTGCGAGGTGGGAGCAGTATCTGCTGAGGGTGTACTACCCATTGGCATGAGGTAGCATCTTCCCCTGTTCATTGGGCACATCTGTGCTGAGGGACACATGCTTGTCATTTGGTCTGTGCCTTGTCGGGGGAAGGGGGACATTCAAACTCACAGGATCCAACGTGGATACTGGCCCCGGTCTCCATACTCCAGACTCTCTCAATCCCGGATGGAGCTCACCTTCTCCTCTCATGGGCTTAAAACTAGGGGGTCCACGCTTCCACCTCCTGTTGCCAATGACTCCTGCCAATGTCTGAACAGGAGGTGTACTCTGCCCTCGAGATCATTCCACCTCGTCCAGCAGTACTCTCCATCCTGCAGGACTTTGGCCACTGCATTCACCTTCTCACAGATGTCAGCCCAGATGACAGCCTTATGTTGCAGAAAGGTTTTGCTGTCCTGGGAGCCATACATATCCTCTGTACAGGCCAGCACCTTGTCAATGAGGGCCTTCACCGCCACCTCACTGAATCTTTGTTTTCTGAGCCTGTGATCAGGTAACTTCCACTCTGCTTTCTCTTCTGACATATTTTCCGTCTCCTGTGTGTTTAGATGGCAACAGGTAATGGGATATTCAGAATGCATTCAGTTTGTCAAGATGGCTGCCACTGTTCTTCCCATTCCTGCAATTGCACTATTTTCATCGGTGGAATTACCGTCAGTGGAATTACAGTCAGCAGAAATAGCGCTGATTGTACAGTGGTAATGGTAATTCTACTGAATATGGATGGTAATTCTGTTGTCGACCCAGTTTCGGTGGTAATTCCAATGCACAGAATTACTGTTACCACCAATGGTCTATGCCCGCTCCTACCAAGTAATTCAGTGAAGATTACGCCCAAAATTACGGCAGTAATGGTAATTCCGCTGAGGTGGAATCACTGCTGCATTACTTCCCAACTCATAATGAGCCACTATCAGCAGTGGAAGGGGAATACATATTTGGTAGCATGTGATATCTTTCTCATTCACGAAAGCTGGATTACATATCATTTTCAGTTAGACGGCTATGCAATATTCTCAACTTGGCAAACAAGGGTAAACCAGGTTCCTCATTTAGGATGGGACTGCTCGTGTTACTGGGGCCAGTGAAGTATTAATCAACAGTAGTTCTCCCCATGTTTTAGCTGTTCATGTTATACTTACTACAAGGGAAACTTTGTAGCTGGTGTTAATACTGGTGTACAATATCCTAAACGTAAGAGTAAATGTAGTATATGGGATTTCTATTAACAAAAGTGTTTTTGACATTTTTTTTTAATTAGGCCCTGTTTGTTCATCACTCAAGAGAGTCCATGGGCTGTCAAGTGTGCGGCAGAGTGAGCTTGCAGCAAACATATTAACCCCTGCCTTTAGAATTAGGCCTCTGGGTGTTATGCCATTTTATTTCAGTGTCTTTGATATTTTTAATCAGGTTTCTTTTCTACCGCATTTTAGAGAGCTTTCGGTCTGCCGAGTATGTGGCAGGATGGTCTGGCAGAAGAAATAGTAGCTATTATTCTAAGAGTTAAACCTCTGTAACACTTTCTCATGAAATCTTTCCCAAGGGAGCTGAGCACGCAATTAAATCATGGTTTTGTCCATGGCATAGTCATACAAGTATGTTATAGTAGCAAGGACATGCTTTAATTTCGGAGAGCTGCTGGTGCGGGGAGTAGTAAAGGATGGCAAGATATCTGGTCGCAGGGAAGGTAATGGCCTTGTATTTAGTTTGTTGCTGAGGAGGACAGATTTCACTCTTCGTACTGACTGCTCATGATTAGGTCATCTCCGGGGAGATGCACATCGGAATGTAACCTCTTATTGTATTAACCAATCAGAATCGGGCAATGTACTAACCAATCATATTAGGGCAATTTATGCTGATTTAGATTTTATATAGGTAGGAGCCAATAGGATGATTAGAATGTAGTTACAAATAATGTTTTGCTTGCACACAAATTGTTTTCATCTTTAAATACTACTGTCTGGTGAGGGTGAGGTGAGTACTTAGCTTTTCGGTCTCACAAGACTGGCTGACTCTCCTGGATGTTATTTTGCATTAAAGTTGTGTTTTCTACTGTGTTTTGTACAATCCGTCCATATCATCATTGTTTGAATGTTCTTGAGGGTCACCAAAATGGTGACCCTGATGTGATCTCTAGTGCCTCCAGTGGATGACAGAGACTCCCTGCTGCAGTGCCTGCCTCCTGAAATCAGTTTGTATGCTCACCAAACCAAGAGTTGAGAAAATCCCAGGTTTTTGGGTTGGGGCGATGGACCGGGCTCTGCAGGCAGTTTCTGGGGCACGGAATCAGGAGGATTCAGAGGTCACATAGTAAGTTGGGCACGTGTTTTGTAGAAAATACAGTGTTCTTGACATTTTCTTATTGCTTGTGAATTGCTTGTGAATTGCTATTGCTTACTAATTGATGAAATATTATGGGAAAATCCTCATAATGAGGAAAGACAATGTTGTCTAATATTGTATCAGTACTGAAGAATTATTGAGGTGAATCTCCCCTTTAAAGGGTAAAGTTGACATTGTGCAGTGACAAAGTAGGGTGTAAAATCTCTGCTTTAGCAGGGACAGAGGACATGTATTGACAAATTATTGTGTGAAGCTCCCCGGAGTGGGGAAAGACAACGTTGTGTGGGATTACTCTCAGTTCCAGTGAAGGACACGAGAGGAGGCTTCAGTTCCCTTGCCTTGAGGTAAGGGGACAGAGAAAGGATCTACATCATTGTGTAAATTAATGTGCTTTATTGCAGGTATTATTGACCCTTGTGTAAATAAAGTGTTTTGTTGTTCAGTATTGATAACAATTGGAAATAGAAAAAGGTGTTTGTTGGTAAGTATTGTTAGCAGCTGTGTAGAGGAACGTGTTCAAAGTCAGATATTCTTAGCAATTGTGTTTAGGAAAGTGTTTTATGTTAAATGTTGTTAGTAGTGAATGTGAATAAGCAGATCTGTTATGAGGATTGTGAGATTTGAAAATAGGAACTTCTGGCATTTTTGTTAAGGGAGCAGACGGTGTCAGCAGATTTTCTTGTGAGTTCGGTTAGAGCATTGTGACAGTATGGATAGGCCATTGGAGCATATTTGTAAAGCGCTGCTGCAATATAAAGACAAGACTTTGAAGTATAATAAGTAATGGTGTAGAGGAGGAGCTAAGTACCAGAAGTCCTACCTCCATTCTTCTTATATGTTGGAAGCTGGAAATTGCAACATGCACGACGCCAATATTGGTCCCCATACTGCGAAAAAACCTCGAAACAAAGTTTCCATTGAGAAAGCCCTATTTGTTGTACCCGCAGAAAAACAACAGTCTTTTAAAAGAGGTTCCGGAAGAAGTGTGAAGATGAATGAAAGAGAAGACTGGTGAGGTCACATGAAGCAGAGATGTCTCACCCAGAAGAGATGCCAATGGAGAGAGTATATAGACCTTATAGAATCTGATGGCGAAGTGATGAATTTAGAAACATTTAATGTGCGGAATGAAGATTGCAAGTGCGGAGTGCACTGAGGAAAATGCAAGCCATTTTATAATTGTACAGATGCTAAAACGCAAGTAACTAAGTAATCCTGAAGGCTGGCTATACGTAGTGAATAGACTGCAAACAGTGCCGCCATTATATATATGTGTATAGAATCTGGATGTTCCACGTCGTGTTTTTAGCAAATTAGGACCCCATGACCAGAAGGGCTGAAAGTGTGGTCCAGTAGAAGAACCAGTTGACGATGAGGGAAGATTCGAGAAAGGTTGTCCGGCCTGTGTCAAAGGTTTGGGGCAGCCAAGAAACTGGTGAACAATTCGAGAAGATACAATGAACATGAACAGCGAGGCGAGCTCCTGTTGAGGTGTAATGTAAAAACATTAGAAGTGCCAGGTTTTATTCATTTAATAGTGTTAAATATGAAAGAAAGAGCTCAAACATGGTCTCCTGTCACATGGTCTAGATGAAAATAGATGTGTAAGCTACATCGAGACTTGAAGATAAGACCATGCTCACACTCCCTTCTATTCTCAGGTGCAGTGATACTTTGCAATGCCGAGTTCAAAGACAATTCAAATGGCAGAAAGCAGGAGTGATGATGGATGATGGGCTAATTGGGTGGGAAGGCATGGTCAAGCCCAACCCACAGGCACTTGAGGTACCAGCTTGCATGCTGCTAGCGAGTGGAATATTCCAGAAGGGTGCAAACGTGCCAGCCAATCACAGAGGGCCACATAGCAAAGAGACCTATAGTTTGAAAGCCAATGAAACGTTGTGTATTTCATGACGGCAAAGATGACTTGCACTAGGGGTGGGCATAGCTGTTCACCTGACCTTAGAGACCCAATCAGATCCAAGCCCCCATAGAAGTATACCAAGATGTTCCCCTTAAGCCTATCACAGCCCAAGCAGGTTTTCCTATTTTGCCACGTAGTATGACATCATTGATGACGAATTTGTACTATATAATTGTAATTTTTTATGAAATGCTTTGAGAATTCTCAAGAGGATTTGAGTGAACTTCCATTGATGTCCATTGCACTTCCTGTTTTAGACAATTTCAATTAAAACAATTACGTATTTCCAACTTCCTCAGTCAGTCTTATTATTGGTGTACAGGTAAAATCTGCATCCCCATCGATCCCTTACAGCGCTACTTCTCTTAAAGGGCCTGTGGGTTCACGTGGTAGCAGAGGATGGTTAAAGTGCCCATCGACTAGTAGGTTTCCAGTGCTTCAGTTGATGGTACACCCTCCGCCAGCTAGATGGAAGATCGCAAATTTTCGTGTGGAGGGCGGCCGATATAGAAAACTTGCAAGAAGAATCGATACAGGTGGGATGGGTGCCTCTTTGATGAAATCCCTCCTGGTTTCTACAGGCGCTGAGCGGGCCAAAGGTGACGAGGGTCAATTGCAGGAGGGCAGATGATACTTAATGCCTTGAGCTGAAGAGCGAACGTTGAGTAGATTGAGGGGACTGCCAAAATAAGGGGATGGGATTGTGGTAATGAAGAAAAGTAACAGGAGGTTTGTTTAGTATATAATGATGAGCATTTAAACAAGGAGCGTTTTACAGAGCCTGGTTTCCTACCTCAAGGCAGGTCTAGAAGGAGTCATTTCAAAACCCCAAGGGGGTAAATAGGTGGCACACAAACAGGTTTATGATAGGGAATGACTCAAACTCCAATCTAGAAAAAGAGTACCATGGTTTATATGTGAAAAGATGACTAGTCTGTCTGCTTGTGTATTTTGTAATTGACAAAAGGTGTCGAAGAGCGACGAGGGTAAACTGTGAGGTTAAAGAAGAGATAATAAGTTGTTATCTATTTTAGGTCATTGTCGGTGCCGATTGAAAAGATGTATTGAGATAATTGAGAAGTAGAGGTTTTGAGTGGCGGAGGTTGGAGCGCGCTCATATTTGTTGTTTTTCTGAAACATATCTGTGTAACAAACAGTAAGTATTGACAGTCAGTTGAGACTTGTCACAATGGGGGATGTTACTCCACTGATGCATATGTGTAAAACCTTGCCAAAACACGTGCCTAAGCTCAAAAAGTATAGTGCAGAATGGGTAAAGGGCACAGCAGACACGCTGTTCATGTCATGGCCACAAGGGGGATCGCTGTCAAAAGGGTTTGGCAACACATAACCACATACTTGCACGTTGCACACACAGGGAAGAAATTGGAGAAGAGGTTAGCTATTTTAGAACTCTGGAAGATGTACCAGGAGGAGTGGGATGATCCACCTCCTGAGGATTGGCTGCTTAATCAATGTAGGGAGGACGGTGTTGAGCCTTCTGCTCCCCTTACCTCACCCAAAGTAATCAGCAATAGTACAGAAGATGTAGGATTGTATCTGTTAAAGGAACTAAAAGCGGTGACAGGATATAGTAATCCAATATATGAACAGCCTGCCTACAGCAGTAGCGATTGTCCAGAAGGGACAAAAAGAAAGGAGGAGATCTTTATGATGTTACAGTACAAGCAGGTGAAAAGTGAATGACCGAATATATCAATATAGATAGAACGGGAGATTAAGAGATAGAAAGGGGAAAAGGATAAAGCTGATGAGGTAACGCTCGTACATAACAAATGGATGGGTGGACAGATATTGGTCAAGCTCGATCGGAAAAGTATAGAGGAAGTGAAGTAAAGGGAAGTTCTAGACGAACAGGACAGCAAAGACAGGGAATGAGAGAAAAGATTGAAAGATGAGCACAAGAGAAAGAATAGGCAGGGACGAGAACAGATGTATCAGGAAGAATATCAAAAGAAAGAGGAAAGGGCAGAGGAGCAAATGAAGTATGATAATAGGCAAAGAGCAATCGAAGAAAATGAGATAGGCAAGAAAAGAAGAGCGAAGAGGAGGAAGTAAAGAAATTACGGGGTAAAAGAATACAAAGACTAAAGGAAGAAGAAGAGCGTAGACCAAATGAAAGAAGGGAAGAAGAAGATCATAGAGCGAATCAAAGAAGGGAAGAGAAAAGACAAGACATGGAAAGAGATGGGAAGCAAGAAAGCAAAGAGAATTAGACAAACAAATGGAGCGAAAAAGAAGACAAAGGGAGCGCAATATTGATCACATTGAGAAAGAGTTAATGGAACCGACTACAGTAATATCATGGGGCAATATAGAGGAGTTCTTCCCGTCATAAGGAGCAACGTTAGGACCATCTAGAATATCCCTAGAGGAGAATTTTGACATAGGGATCATCAGGGAGAAGATCGATAAAGTCTATCAAGACTTAAAAGAAAGTAGAACATTGGTCAGCAGAGGAAAGGGAGAAAAATCCCAGGTCCTCCAATCATGAAATGAGGAAAGAGACCCATTCAGTCATGAGCATAGAGCCTTGTCCTTAGACAGGCTGACTGTAAATATGGGTGAAGGGAATGAAAGCCATACTAGCTGTGGACTAGATATGTCAGACAAAGAGAGCAAAACCTTCTGTCGGGAAGATGGAGGAAATACATGTGGCCTGAAGGGATGTCTGCAGACAGACAAGGAAGTGAGATCAACTGATCTAGATCAGCCTAAGGATAGGATGCCAGATCCTATAGCATATCCAGAGTGACCTAAAGGACGATCACATAGCGAGAAGGGAGAGTTGCTACCATATGTGAGCAGGCTCAGGTCATTGCCAGGCAGAAAGTGATCAGGAACCATTGTCCCCACTATGGATAGGCAAACAATGGGAGCTGATTGCAGATTTGGGTTCACACAGTTCCCTTTATTGGAGAAATGAGGGGCCAGACTGCAGTATATTCCCTGGCCACAAATGGATAGGGATAACTTAATGTGTAAACTTCCCAGTTTAACGGCGGGTGCAGGGAAATGGATTTATGAGCTAGAAAAGATGACAGGGGGAAATCTTCTAGCAAAAGGGGATATAAAGGGTCTCCAAGCAGCCATTCTTAGGGAAATGGCTGATGACATTTGAACGAGAGCAGGATACTCAAGTGTCACAGCAGAGAACACAGCACATGATGGAACACCATTTAACAATTGTAGAGCAGATGTCTGGAGGGCGCTCAGGGTACAATATCCTTAAATGAATGGTTCACCCAAAAATGTTTATTTCAAAAATAGATAGGCAACATAAAAAAAGATGATTGGCATTTTTTTTTCTCGAAGTCCCTATGTAAAATTTTGAGCAATTCAAGCTCAAATATAGCACATGGGGGAATGCATTTTGTGAAATGAATACCCGCCGCTGTGCTCGCTTTGGCTTTTGCGGCACTAATGAAGAAAAAGCCAGCCAGCTGTAGTAAACAAAAGCTACCACTGGGTTGCTTTTCCTTCATTGGTGCTGTACGCGGAGGACGGGGACCGGAGACTACAGGCAGAAAAACAGCAGCTGCATCTCGGTAAGTGCTATTTTTTTTTTAAAAATAAACACTAGCTGCGTTTTTTTTCTATGTTTTCCGGGCTGGAGGAGCCCGGAAAACTTAGAAATAAAACCACAGCTTTAAAAACATTGTATTTATGTTTGTGGTACATTTTGAAGTGACCGCAAATATAAATACAACGTTATTGTGTTTGAAAACGCTGCGGTTTTTCTTTCTAAGTTTCTCAGGCTCCTCCGGCTCGGAGGAGCCTGAGAAACTCAGAAAGAAAAACCGCAGCATTTTCAAACACAACCGCGTTGTGTTTCTGCCTGCCGTGGCTATCACTTTGGGTCTCCGGTGCTCCCCCATGGGAGCACCGGAGACCCAAAGTGAAGGCCAAGGCAGGCAGAAACACAACACGGTTGTGTTTACATGCCGCATTGTTTCTGCCTAAATCTGATTTCCCATTTGGGGCTCTCGGGCTCCCCACGGGGGGCCAGAGAACCCCAAATGGGAAATGCTAAATGCTGCAGTGTTTCTGCCTAAATCTGCTTTCCCATTTGGGCCTTAAAAAGCCCCAAATGGGAAAGCAGATTTAGGCAGAAACAGAACGCTGTTGTGTTTGAAAACGCTGCAGTTTTTCTTTCTTAGTTTCTCAGGCTCAGAGGAGCCTGAGAAACTCAGAAAGAAAAACCGCAGCGCTTTCAAACACAACCGCATTGTGTTTCTGCCTGCCGTGCCTATCACTTTGGGTCTCCGGTGCTCCCCCAAAGTGAAAGCAAAGGCAGGCAGAAACACAACACGGTTGTGTTTACATGCCGCTATATTTCTGCCTAAATCTGCTTTCCCATCTGGGGCTCTAGGGCTCCCCATGGGGAGCGCTAAAGCCCCAAATGGGAAAGCAGATTTAGGCAGAAACACTACGCGGTTGTTTTCCGCAATGCTAAATGCTGCAGTGTTTCTACCTAAATCTGCTTTCCCATTTGGGGCCCTAAAGCCCCAAATGGGAAAGCAGATTTAGGCAGAAACACAACGCGGTTGTGTTTGAAAACGCTGCGGTTTTTCTTTCTAAGTTTCTCAGGCTCGGAGGAGCCTGAGAAACTTAGAAAGAAAAACCGCAGCGTTTTCAAACACAATAACTTTGTATTTATGTTCAAAAGCGACCGCAAACATAAATACAACATTTTTAAAGCTCCTACAGCCTGAAAAACACAACTAGTGCTTATTTAAAAAAATTAATAAATAGCACTTACCGAGATGCAGCTGCAGCTTTTCTGCCTGTAGTCTCCGGTCCGCGTCCTCCAAGTCCCGGCACCAATGAAGGAAAAGCCACCCAGTGGTAGCTTTTGTTTACTACAGCTGGCTGGCTTTTCCTTCATTAGTGCCGCAAAAGCCAGCACAGGCGGGCAGCCATTTCACAAAATGGATGCGCCCATGTGCTTGCTTTTTCAATTTTTGAGCTTGAATTGCTCAAAATTTTACAAAGGGACTTCGAGAAAAAAAAACGCCAATCGTTTTTTTTTTTATGTTGCCTATCTATTTTTGAAATAAACATTTTTGGGCGAACCATTCCTTTAAACTTCAGATATGGGTGCAATTATGGCACATAAAATGAAAGATGACAAGGATCCGCTTGATTATATTCAAAATATTCAGTATCGGTGGAAATGAGGGAGCCGTGGGGGAAATTAGTGGCAGTATTTTCCCACATTCTATGTCAGGGATACCGGAACAAGTACAGAGACAGCTCAAGAAGTTAGTGGGAATGGAAGCAAATCTATGGGCAGCGATACAGGTGAGTATAGCGCATCACTGCCGGCTGTTACAAGAGAAAAACAAGAAGAGGGAACATGCTAGAAAACTAGAGGAAGCCAAGTTTGTTCTGAAAAAATTGTCAACGTATGCCATAGAAGGGGCGGTACTGACAAGCAAAGAAGGATTGGGAATGCAGCAAGCAGTGGGTACATTGCAGCCAAATAGTCAATGTCAAATGGATCAAGGATGGAATGGGTTTATGCCGCGAGGCAGAGGAATGGGCAACAGAGAAAGGGGTGGTTTTCAGAATAACCAAGGTGGATTTCAGAATATGCAGGGCTAGTCAGAAGAGCTCCACCTGTATGTTGGACATGTGGAATTACAAGGCACATTGTGTGCACATGTGGAAGCCAAGGGTATGTACAGAATGGGCAATTCTCAAGTGGGGACAGCTTATCCTCCAGTATATAGCTCACAAGTTAGGGATGGGTTTGCCAAAGATCAGACAGTGTATTACAAGCGCCGCAAATACAATAGGTATTGCAGCCACAGCAAGCACCATTGAATCCCCCATGCGGGTAGTCACAGCATGCACCCATTCAGATACAGCAGAATGCAAACTCAGGACAGCTACGGTTACCTAGAGTAGGGGGTGTCACTGTGGTTGGAGGACGTCCTTTTACGGGTACAGAGATAAGTATGTATCCACAATAGAGCAACTCACAGGATGACTTGATGTGTTCAGTACTATCAGTGACATGAGAACCTCAAGAGGAACTAAGGGTTGATGTGATGATAGGAGGAAAATCTTCTCTTTTTTAGTAGACACTGTGGCTACTCGTTCATGTATACGAGAGGGAAAATACCCAATGTCGGTAAATGCCATGAAAGCGCAAGGTTTCTCTGGAGCTATGAGTCAAGTTCCTTTTACTGATGAATGACCAGTCTCCATAGGATAGTGTGACATGTCTGTTCGATTATTGTATTCAAGACAGATGCCGGTTAACATTCGAGGATGAGATTTAATGACAAAGCTTAATATGATCATTTCCTTTACCAATCAAGGCATAGTATGTTCAACGCCAAGGATACATTATATGAATGTGGGCAAATTCATATTGGCATTTACAGAGCTTATGGCTCTGCGAGGACTGCCATTAGAGCCAGAAGTCTTTCTTTATGGGGTACGCATTTTGTTGACATGGCTACCCGGCTTAGTGGGAAAGATTATGAGAATACCTGATGAGTTTTTGTTCAGGCCACAGATATGGATGAAGAGAGGGGACAGACTATTCCCCTAGATTTAAGTGCAGCCATAGTGTGAGGGGAATTGGCCATGCTCGAAGGAAACAGGTGACAAGGGCAGGCCTTGAAGAACAGTGATTGCCATTGGGGAAGGGTACAGATTGACTGACGTCACTGACGAGGATATGTTTCGAGATGATCCATCAGATGATGACGTAATATTCAAGATGAGTGTTACATATTGGAACAGAATAGAGAAAAGAGAAATCCCACAGCAAATAGTGATAGTGCGGCAGCGGGCAGCATTTTTTGATGAAGACTTGGGAAAGGTACCAAGCTCTTTATGGACTACAGGCCCCTATGACGTAGGCCTTGAAAGTGAGAGTCCCCCAAAAAGACAGTTAAATTCTACAATGAGAGGCAATAATGGACATACTGCAGCAGGGAATGAGACCAAGACCAAGTGCGGGTGAGATGTAAAAGGCTTTATCAATATAGGGCATGCAAAGGACTCTGCAAACTCCGAGAGCGCTCTGTCTGACAATAGCAAAGACAGTCATATTTATTACAAAAATACGTTATGGAGGCGTTAAGCTATAGGGGGCACATAATCGTGGGGATTGGGTGGTGAAGACTAGCTACTATGTACAATGTAGGTGCGGCGCTCCATGATTGGCGGAGATTCACGTGGTGGCATTGTGGAATGCTTGAGTCAGCTGGGCTCATCGGGGTGGAGTATCAGGTCATGAGCTGTCCATGTGGATACATTGCTGCTGCACTAACATTTTGCCCTTGTGGCCACGCATACACGTTCCTCACTAATGTCTATGTCAATTTAACATATACATTTTACAACTCATTAATCTAATACCATAAAAGAGACAGAGAAAAACAGTATACAACTCTGGGCTTTCTTAATACATCATCATAAAACCGCTGTTAATAGAGGACCCAGTATCATGAATCCTGGTGTCTTATCAGGGGGCACGGGTTAGGGTACCTTTATCATTCTACTCTGTTAGATGTAGTAAGAGGCGGTTTTATGGTATGTTAGTACATGTGTTAATAACTGCCTCCATGGTCATTTGAGGTTAGGGTGAACTGAAATGCCATTGGGTCAGAGGGGCACATAGCTGGCACCTCAAAAGGCGGTGGGCTGTGGGGCTGTGTTGCTCATAATTCTACTTAACCAGGGCATGGTGGTATACAGCCATTTTATGGTGGCATCAGGTGTCAGGAGGCATGGGGGAAGGTGAATACTTGGTGCAGGCTCAACAGGAATGCAGGGGGGTGTAGCTGTATTATTCTAACATTAGTAAATCAGGGACATTCAAGCCCCAGCCGGGCCTTGGAGGGAGGAGGGTGGGAGTTGAATACACAGCTCGCTAGGAGGAGGGGGAGATGGCCTTGTCATTTTTTGCGGGTCTACATTTATCAAGTAGCATGCACATCATTATAGAGACGGAAAACTGAGGTATGTCAGCACAATTGCATGTTTACATATATGCATTCATCTATGGATATATAATAAGAGCTTATGGGCATTGTTTATTTTACGCTTCTTCGTGGTTCATGAGTACTGTGTTCACAGAATCAGTAAAAAAACTTTTGTTAACATCACATCATTCACAGTTCTTCATTTTGTTGCGGAGGCACATGGGGAAAGCTATCATAGAATGTGAGCTAGAATGAGGTTGGTGTATACGTCAACATCAGTGACAAGTTACAACGTTATACTTATGATTGGACTGATGTACATGCTCAAGGGTAAAAACAATTACTTCAAACAACATCTCGTTTGACAACAAGTGGGGTTTGTTACTTTAAATGGCTATTATATGTTCCAACACTTAAAATCATGTCATGCATATGGATTTTGTACATTCCCTTTTAAATATTGCGCAGTAGCAATGACCTTTGGTCGGTGACATTAGGTTTGAATATACATATGGGCAACTTTACATGTAAGTGTTCTGGGGTGGGCAAGGGTTGTTCCATTTTAAAGTGAACATCCATTTTAATATGAACAATCAACTTTATGGGCCTCATTACGAGGTAGGAGGTAGCCATGATGCTATTACCGCACTCCGGGTATGGGTTCCCGAAAAAGGGATTTACCCGGGTCATTCCAAACATGGAGGAAACGGTAAGTCCCCATTCCGGGAACCATTCCTCATTCCCATTCGCGCCCCCAGAGGGCTCAATGGGAATGGGGATGGAGCTAATAACGGTACCGCAATTTGCGGTACCGTTATTAGCTCTGAAGTCCCTTAACGGGTCCCTTCCGTAACGCCTGGTGAAACCAGGCGTTACGGAAGGGACCCGCTAAGGGACCTCGGAATAGGGTGGTAAGGGATTACCAGCACTGGTGTCCTTACCGGTGCCGGTAATCCCTTACCACCTACCTCATAATGAGGGCCTATGAGTTTTGAGCCTCCTCGCAAATGGCTTAGCAGCATGGGTAAGACTGGGTGGCACATGGGTTTAACACTCAGGTCTGACACTTCAAACGGGGAACAGGGTAGGGGGTTAGGCACAACATATATCATGAATGTGGGTGTCTGCAGGAGGTCAAGGCATGTTTGATAGGGACAGCTTTGTTTTTTCCCAGACCTCAACTTAAGCTTTGGTCACCGTCAGGGCAATGATGTACTGCGGAAGGTAAATGATACAGTGTTTTTTCTGTTACTTGCTCGCGCCTAGTTGCTTGTGAGTACAGGTCTTCAGTGGAGCCACCATGGGGAGGAGGCTGGGGGAAGTGCGGGCTCACTGTGTGCGATCAAGTGGGAGAGAGCTGCAGCTCTGCAGGCTGCTTGTTCCACGGAGGCCTGAATTAGTGTACTCAAAATGGAATTTAAGTATATTACAAAATGGAGTCTGTATCATGTTACAAGGTCAGCCGTGCAGTCTCATGCATCGGACCGCAGCTATCCTGCATCCCGGCCCAAGCGCATGGGTGGCTGCCGACGTGTCATAAGCCTCACATAGGAGAGGAGTGTAGGTGGAGGGGGGTCCTAAAGACCCTTCCGCCCATACATTTCCCCCCTTTCTTTACTTAAGTAACGATAATTGTAACTCACCCAACCTTCTTCTTTCCTTTTCATCAGCTACAGCTTTGTCCCACACTGGCATCCCTTCTATTGGCATCCAGGCTCTACATACTCCCCGGAGACTCTGTCCTGCTCTGGCATATTCGTCAGGGGTGCAGGTCATGTATTTACATCCCCCATCACCTCCAAATCTACCCATACCTCTTTATACCATGCTTGTTCCAGAGGCTCCCTTATTGTGGTGTGATACAATCTGTCCACTATATCCCGTCATAGTACAATGCCACCATTCTATATTTGGGTTCAGGTTCCTCACCTGTTTGTACCTGTCCCTCCTGTGTAATCTGTGCTGCTCCTCTAGCATTACCCATTGTCACCATCATAATTGTACCATTAGGAACCGCGTTTGCGCTGCACCGTAGACCTAGTTGGCATACACAAAAAATCAGGTGCAAAAACACGATAATGGGTATCAGCATTTTAACAGTCATTCCGAGCCAGGAGGGTACCCATGAAAAAATGTCGTCAAACCAAGTGCTCGGTTCCACACCTCCTTCCTTCTTAATCCGCTCGCCCAGGTTGTGCACTGCTGTGATAATGTGAGACATTGTTCCATTGTCCGCGTCCGCAGAAGGCACAATTGTGCAACGCGCACTCCCGATTTTTCGGCAAACACCTCCATCCATCGCCGTTAACAGGTCTAGGACATACCTGTTCTGCATTGTCATTAGCCACAAGGACCTTAGCTCCACCTTGATCATGTTGAACCCCTCTTCAGTGTTGTTGGCCAGTTGGATTAGCTCCCAGCGCGTGATTTGAAGCCACTTTTCTTTGGCTTGCGCTTGGATACTGGGAACGAGGGAGGTGAAGAATGTTTCAGCGGAGTTAAATAGCCGGAACCTGTCTGGAATTTGTGCCAAAATTTCTGTGGAAGCTTTGGATATTTAGTTGGATGACTACCATTTTCTTGATATTTGGCTTTGCACGTTGTCAGCAGAAACGGCATATATTGGTGTCTCATCTGTTGGTTGTGTGTGTTCTGGAACTTGGGCGGCTTGCAGTCCCTTCCTCCCTTCGATATGACTCTCCGGAACCACCATGCCAAAGAATACTTGCACCTCCAGGATTGTGGGAGGTGCAAGTATGCCTGTTTACCGCAGACCCAGTACGTATCCATCAGGGCGGCTGTCCCTTTCTCCATATCTGGAATGATGAGTGTTTTGTTACAGTTCTTGTTTGTGCCCATGTTATTTTTCCCTTCACCGAGGAAGCACAGTTCATATGTAATTTCTTTTTGCAGTTTGAAGAGTTTTTCCAGGGCTGTGACCCAGGTGAGCTTTGTGATGTGCTCGGCCCATACTGGTGCGCATGTTTTCTTGACCCATTGCAGTTTTTCTGCCGCCAACCCTTGTAGTGCTTCTGCTTTGCATGTCACTTGTTCTTCTTTTCATTTGTTTTCCGAAAACACTGTTCATCATACAGGGCAAGAAATATGTTGGTCATTTCCGCATTACCTTCCTTTATAACTGTGGGGGATTCATACCTTATAGATAAAGCAGAAGGATTTCGATCATTTAACTCGTAAACACTATATTCAGAGGCATTGTGTGGGGAAATAGGACGTGGGGTTACTCGCTTATTGTCTGTATCATTTAAGCGTTGTGTACCATCATGGTGGGTGTCATGCCCCCATATGAGCTGGAAGCCGTCCCATATAAAATAGGTTCCTTGTTTGGTCAAACTTGTTCCATTCCCTCCCCCCTCATTTATATCAATAGATATAAATGTAACTGCCCAGTATAAAACTAGGCCAAACAGTGTGAAAAATATTATGGCACATAAAAACAGGCCACACTCATACGAATATCTACGCAAGTCAAAATGAATGTTCCCATTTCTATCTGCTCTAACAATGTTAGTGGCGGGGGCCTCGCCTGTTGTCATCTTTTCTCCTACATGGTGAAACATAAAAGTGCATTAAGCATCCCAAAACAGTAAAATACATTTACTTTAACATGTTCTTTTGTCAATCCGAGAGGGAAACGTGGTAAGAAAACTGTGAAGAGGGGGATAGAGAGAGAGAGAGAGAGAGAGAGAGAGAGAGAGAGAGAGAGAGAGAGAGAGAATGACATTTTTGCAGTTCATTATCAACATTATGTACATTACAGTAGTAATTTATTTAATACTTCTCATATTTTCTCACACAGGTACTGGCAAGGAAGCAAATGTTTTCCCTTTCATTATCACATCTGTGTTTCCTCCTCGTCCACTCTCCCCTCTTGTCCTTGTGTGATACTATTGTAAGCCATTTGCACGTCTGTCACATGTATCCAGTATCTCAGGACTTTCACTTTAACTGCTGCCTGTGTGCAATACACTACCTCGTATGGGCCATGAAATCTTGGAGCATTCCACCTATGAAGAAAACTCCTCACGTACACCATCTCCCCTGGCATCAGCTGGCCTGCTGGCCTACCTACTGCAGGTGTTGTTGTCTCACTTGATTCCTTGCGTGTAAATGTGGGTGCTAGTTGCCTTGCTATCATACGGGCGGCTTTTGTGAGCTTTGTCAAGTATTCATTGAATTCTTCCCCTAGCACTGTGGCACTTCTATGGGCGTCTGACTGTCTGCAGAGCGGAGAATTTGCAGTATGCATACGCCTTCCTGTTAACAGTACACCCAATTTTTCTTGAGTGTAAAACACAACTTTGACAACCTCCCTTTAAGGAGGCCATTGATCTTCTCAACCATGCCATTACTTTGCGGGTGATAAATAGTGCACAGTTTATGTTTTATTCCTAGCAGGGCAGTAACCTCCTTGAACAGATCATTGACAAAATGTGTGCTGTTCCCAGAGCGAATTACGTCACAAATTCCCCAGCACGGAAAGACTTCCCGCACTAAAAACTTTGCAGTGCACTTCGCATCTGGGTGGGCGCACGGACCTGTCTCTACCTATCTTGAAAATGGACAGACCACCACTATCATGTAGCGTGACCCATTGCACCTTTCTACTTTGTCTGCATAATAAATATGCAGCTCCCTAAAGGGGCCTGTTGGTTTGGGCAATGTCCCCCACAATGTTCTCAATGTCATTCCTGAATTATATATTTAACAAGTTGTACACTCCATTGCAAGTTTTGAGAGTTGTTCCTGCAACCCTGGGATGAACCAATTTTCTTGTATTTCTGCGGCAATGTGCTGTTTTGCATTGTGAGCTGGGAAGTGAAGCTGTTGGAATGCTATATCTAGTAGCTTGCGGGGCATCACTACCTTACCTGTATTATTCTGGCGCAAAAGGAGGTCCGTGGACGACTGGCTGCACCCCCTTTTCTCCCATGGCTCTTTTTCCTCCTCTAACGCCCCATTCTCTAGTTCTAATATTTGTGATATGGACATTGAGTTATACCCATCTGGGTGATCCTCTTCCACGTTTTTCTGTATCAAGTACTCACCTGTTCTCTGTTTTGTTAAGTATGACGCTTCCTTTGCGGCAGCATCCGCTGCCGTGTTTCTCAAAGAGATGACGTCAGTATTGTTTGTATGGGCCGGGCATTTTACTATGACTACAATTGTAGGTTCCTTTAGTGCCTCTATCAATTCCTTAAGTAATTCCGTGTGCTGCACAGGGGACCCATCTGCTCAATTAAATCCTCTTCTCCCCCACCTAGCACAACCCCTGTGTACTGTAGTAGTCATACAGGCTGAGTCTGTATAGATTGTAACAGCACAACCCATGGCCTGCATGTAAGGCTTCAATGAGTGCTACTAGCTCTGCTGCTTGTGCTGAGTAATGGGCCGGTAATCTTTGCTGGACGAGTACTTCATACTCACCTTCCTCTAATCTCACGACAGCTATTCCCAGATGTTTTCCTCCTGTTTCTGAGTCTATTGATGCTGACCCGTCTATGAAGTATAATTCTCCTTCAGCCAGTGCATTTTCACTTACTGTGGGTGTATCCCCGTCCTCACCTCTGTATGTTGCACAATCATGTGTTTGCATGGGCTTCATTACGACCCTGGCGCTAATGGTTTAACAGCGCTGTAAAGAGCGTCGGCGCTGTTAAACCATTAGCGCCTGATTACAAGGTCCCATAGCGGGCTGGAGGCTTTAACGCCTGCTTTTTGCTGGCGTTAAAATCCAACCCGCTAAGGGACCTTGGAGCTAATTACGGCAACCGTAATTTATGGTGCCGTAATTAGCGCCTTCCCCATCCCCATTATGCCCTATGGGGCAAAATGGGAATGGGGAAGGGCAAATGGTGAATGGGGAATTACCGCCCGTGCCAACCTTGTGATGGGGGCAGTAATTCCGCCATCCAACATGCCGGAGACCGGCATGGACCATGGTGCTAATGCTTCTGTGATGAATGTGGCAGGGTTGACCGTTTTGCATCTCACTACGTGTATGTTGGCGCTGGACAGAATAACTTCATATGCTGTGGCTCTCTGAGTTGACAATGTGCTTTTTGATCTTTCTAATATGGCGAATAATGAATGTTCCACGAACAGTGTCACAGAACACCCCATCACAATTGTTGCACTTTTTTCAATTGCGAATGCTGCGGCTGTGAGCGATTGCCTGCAGGTGAAGTGTCCTTGCATCACCGCATCCAGTTTTCCACTGCCAATGGTGTGTGCCCCAGAGATGTTTTTTTGGGCAAGACTGCCGCCATGAGTGTCCCGTTGCAATGTGAAAATAAGTAAAACTTGTGTTCGTAGTCTGGGTTTGCGAGTACTTGTGCTGTTGAAATTAGCTCTTTAAGTGTGGTGAAGGCCTCATCTACCTCTGCTGTCCATTGTATTTCTGAATTAGCTCTTTGCGCTTCCTTGAGTCCCTGCAACAATGGCTTTGTATATCCTGCATATTCTGATATCCATGCTCGGCAGTAGTTACACATGCCGAGGAATTTCTGCATCTCTTTCACTGTTTTTGGTTTGCTTACTGCTTTGATGGCAGCTACCCTGTCTGGTATGATTTGTTTATCATCCTTTGAGATTAGTTTGCGATTAGTTGTCCCAAATACAACACTTCTTCTTGACAGTATTGTAATTTTTCTTTGTCTACTTTGTAACCTTTGTGGGCCAACAATGTCAAAAGAGTAATAGATTTCTTCCTGCACTCATCCTCATTTTTTCCACAAATCAGCAAATCATCCACGTATTTAATAATTGTGCTTTCTGTGGCAACATTTCCTAGATCTTCGTGTAAAATCCTATTGAATATACTTGGGCTTTCACAGTATCCCTGGGGTAACCTACAATGTCTGTATCTCTTTCCTCCCAATGTGAATGCTGTCAAATATCGGGACTTTTCATCTAGTGGTACTGATATGATTGTTTGATATGATCGTTTATTTATATAGCGCCTATAGTGTTTCAAAGCGCTTCAAGGCAAGGGAGGGAACAAGGGAAAATACAACCACATTCTTACGGGCCATGAACAGTAAGGATGTGAAATTAACTATCGTACTCGGCCTGACGACATTTCAGATAGTGCAAGAGCTAAGACATAGATAAGGAAGGGAGGGGAGAGTGGGAAGGAAATGGAAACAGACAGGCGACTACCGTACTAGGCCTGATGACATTTCTGGTAGAGCCGGAGAAAAACAAAAGGTGAGGGAGAGGGGTGCAGAAAGGGAGGGGAGGAACAAAACAAGCGACTATCACACTAGGCCGCCATGAGTGTCCCATTGCAATGTAAAAATAAGTAAAACTTGTGTTCGTAGTCTGGGTTTGCGAGTACTGGTGCTGTTGAAATTAGCTCTTTAAGTGTGGTGAAGGCCTCATCTACCTCTGCTGTCCATTGTATTTCTGAATTAGCTCTTTGCGCTTCCTTGAGTCCCTGCAGCAATGGCTTTGTATATCCTGCACATTCTGATATCCATGCTCGGCAGTAGTTACACATGCCAAGAAATTTCTGCATCTCGTTCACTGTTTTTGGTTTGCTTACTGCTTTGATGGCAGCTACCCTGTCTGGTATGATTTGTTTATCATCCTTTGAGATTAGTTTGAGATTAGTTGTCCCAAATACAACACTTCTTCTTGACAGTATTGTAATTTTTCTTTGTCTACTTTGTAACCTTTGTGGGCCAACAATGTCAAAAGAGTAATAGATTCCTTCCTGCACTCATCCTCATTTTTTCCACAAATCAGCAAATCATCCACGTACTGAATAATTGTGCTTTCTGTGGCAACATTTCCTAGATCTTCATGTAAAATCCTATTGAATATACTTGGGCTTTCACAGTATCCCTGGGGTAACCTACAATGTCTGTATCTCTTTCCTCCCAATGTGAATGCTGTCAAATATCGGGACTTTTCATCTAGTGGTACTGATATGATTGTTTGATATGATCGTTTATTTATATAGCGCCTATACACAATGTGTTTCAAAGCGCTTCAAGGCAAGGGAGGGAACAAGGGAAAATACAACCACATTCTTACGGGCCATGAACAGTAAGGATGTGAAATTATCTATCATACTCAGCCTGATGACATTCCAGATAGTGCAAGAGCTACGACATAGATAAGGAAGGGAGGGGAGAGTGGGAAGGAAATGGAAACAGACAGGCGACTACCGTACTAGGCCTGATGCCATTTCTGGTAGAGCCGGAGAAAAACAAAAGGTGAGGGAGAGGGGTGCAGAAAGGGAGGGGAGGAACAAAACAAGCGACTATCATACTAGGCCTGACGATATTTCAGATAGTGCTGGAGAGGTGGTGGGGAGGAAAAAAACAGTAATGGGAGGGTGGAGGAAACAGGCGAGGTTGCTATCATATTAGGTCCATGGACAATTCTGCTAGAGTAAGTGTATAGAAGAAAGTAAGGGGAGGAGATAGGAAAAGGGAGAAGGGAAAGGAGGAGAGAAAAGAGAGTAAGCAATCAAAAAGAGTGGAGAAGCAAGAGTGGAGAGCGAATACAATTGCAGAAGTCAGTAGTAACACATAATGTTGCAAGCCAGGATACAAGATGAAGATGGGAACAGCATGATTCAGGGCCACCATGAGTACAAGATGCAAAGGAAGTCCAGCATGAGAGTTGAGAAAGAGTGACGCACCATGAATGAATGAAGTCCATAAAAGTCAAATCCAGCATTGGCCACAAGACAGTGATGGTGAAGGAAGGCACCAGGTGGGCGGGGCTTGCTAAGTGGTGAAAAAGAGCAGCAGGTAGGAAGGTACCAGGTGGGAGGCGCTTAGGCCAGGTGACATAGATCCACTTGCACCTGCTCCCCATCTGAAAAGGAAAAGAACCTGGAGGGCTCCTTAAGTAGGGAAACAGAGCGGCAAGCAGGAAGGCACCAGGTGGGTGTGGCTTGCTAAGTGGTCAAAAAGAGTGGTAAGCAGGAAGCCACCAGGTGGGCGGGGCTTGCTAAGTGGTGAAAAAGAGCGGCAAGCAGGAAGGCACTAGTTGGGCGGGGCTTGCTAAGTGGTGAAAAAGAGTGGCAGGCAAGAAGGCACCAGGTGGGCGGGCTTAGGCCAGGTGACCTAGATCCACTTGCAGCTGCTCCCCATCTGCAAAGGAAAATAAGCTGGAGGGCTCCTTAAGTAGGGAAACAGAGCGGCAGGCAGGAAGGCACCAGGTGGCTGTGGCTTGCTAAGTGGTGAAAAAGAGCAGGAAGCAGGAAGGCACCAGGTGGGCGGGACTTGCTAAGTGGTGAAAAAGAGCAGCAAGCAGGAAGGCACCAGGTGGGCGGGGCTTGCTAAGTGGTGAAAAAGAGCAGCAGGCAGGAAGGCACCAGATGGGCGGGGCTTGCTAAGTGGTGAAAAAGAGCGGGAAGCAGGAAGGCACCAGGTGGGCGGGGCTTGCTAAATAGTGAAAAAGAGCGGCAGGCAGGAAGGCATCAGGTGGGTGGGGCTTAGGCCAGGTGTCCTAGATCCACTTGCACCTGCTCCCCATCTGAGAAGAATGTGTTCTTCAAATCCACCGCTGTAAAACAAGATGCATCTTTTGGTATACTGCACAGAATTGATGCAGGGTTAGGAACTATTGGGAATACCTTCTGTATGACGTCATTAACTGGGCGTAGGTCCTGGATCATCCTCCAAGCCCCTCCTTTTGCTTTCTTGATGGGGTAAATGCAGGTATTGAATGCTGAATTAGATGGCACTATTATGCCCTGTGCTAACAGTGCGGTAATTGTTTCTTTTATCCCTTCCTCTGATTACCGGGACAGGGGGTACTGCTTTACTCTGGGTAATAATGCTCCATGTTTAAGTTTTATCATGACTGGTGTTACCTCATGCAACAGTCCCACATCATGTGGGCCGGTGGTCCAAAGGTCAACCGGCACTGATTGCATGTCATTGTCAAAAAATGAAGGTGGTGCTCCTACCACTGCTATCAGCTGCACTGGAACCTGCCTTGTCTTTATCATGATATCACAGGGGATTGCTATTTCCATTATTATTTCCCCATCAGTGTCTGAATCTGAGAAGAGGTCTTCGTCTGCTAAATCTCACAATGCAATGTTAGCATTTATGCACAATACTGTGCACCACTGGCAGCCATGTATGTCCATTCCAATAACCGCTATCCTTTCCGCTGATACCTGTACTGCATGCAAATCTAATGACATCACTGTTCCTGGCACTATCTCTGGACGTGCTATAGGACGGAAAACAAACTCTGCAGGAACCCTCCATTCCTGGCGTTTCAACTCTGGAACCACTCGCGCCAGGGTTTTCAACCCTTGAATAAACATATCTGGGTCCACTGGCATGCCGCCTATTTCTGGCGCTGTTGCTCGAGTGTGTACTACCAACATCACTCGCAATGGGCAGATCCCCGGGGTCGAGAAAACTATTTCCGTTTTGGTTAAAGAAATAGTCATGTTGAGTTTACTGAGGAGATCCTTCCGTAGCAAGCTGATTGGAGATTGTTCATAGTGCAGCAAGGACACCGCTGCTTCGTCTATTGACAACATCCTCACTAATGCTGGATTCACTCAGTTCCTAAACCAACCTACCCACAACAAGGGCAGAACCCTTGACTGGCTAGCCGCCCTCAACTGTCCCATCAACATCACCTCTAACCAACAGTGCGCCTGGACAGACCATAACTTAATTACATTCAATATTGAGTCCAAACCTATCAGCCTCCCTCACAACATTGCCCCGGCTATAGCCACCCGTAACAAACGCAACATTACCTGCGATAGACTCCTCCCCCTCCTCCTTCCAGCTCTTAATGTTCGGGATCCATCATGCTCTGACCCTACGGCCCTGGTCGACACTTTCAACCGGGCCCTGCTTACAGCCTTAGACTCCATTGCACCCTCGAAACTGAGAAAATCTAAACCTCGAGCCCACCTAAACTCCTGGTTTACACCCCATCTCAGAGCACTACGCAAAGAAAAACGAATTGCAGAATCCCACTGGAGAAGCAATCACTCTCTAGCTAACAAATCACGCGTACTCCTGGCCACCCTTAACTACAAGGAAGCTATATTCCAGGCAAAAAAAGACACATATAACAAACGCATCGAGCAAGCCAAATCTAACACCAAAGAATTGTTTAAAATCCTAAAAGAACTTGAAACTCCTGTTACCCCACCTGACACATGTACCAAAGATAGCACCTGGTGCTCCAAAATCCAAGAAGCTCTCCTAGGTAAGATTGCCACTCTCCAAATTAAAATCAACAACAAACAATCTAGCCTTCAATCCAACCCTCTACAGATCCCTATACCTACCATAAACCCCTCTATCACAGACTCTCTGACTCCTTTTAGCTTCTCTCCACTCTCCATTCTCGAAGTGGAAAAGATTATCACTAGCCTTAAACCGTCCAATTGTCAGGGTGACCTTTGTCCTGCACCTATTATTAAGGAAGCTGCTCACGACCTAGCACCTTTCATCACTACGCTCATCAACTCCTCCTTTAGCTCTGGGATTGTACCGGACAATCTTAAGGATGCATGGGTCATCCCGCTTCTGAAAAAACCTACCCTGGATCCCAGTATACCCACAAACTACAGACCAATTACCACTGTACCTTTTTTACTAAAAATCCTTGACCGCGCGGCCTACCTACAAATTCAGGAATACCTTGAATCAAATAAACTTCTGGGACTCAGGCAATCAGGCTTCTGGCCTCGCCATGGCACTGAGACCGCCCTTATTGACTTAAAAACGCAGATCGAAGATCTCAAAGACAAAGGCAAACTGGCGTTATTACTTCTCCTGGACCTCTCTGCTGCTTTTGATCTTGTCAATCACAAAATTCTCTGCCATCACCTCAAATCAGCCGCACACTTCTCAGAAAATGCCGCCACTTGGATCAGATCCTTCCTGGATAATAGATCAATGCGTGTGTTCTCCCCACTTGCGTCCGCACCACCCGCTCCGGTCTCTTGTGGTGTGCCTCAAGGGTCCTGTGTCTCGCCCACGTTATATAACGTGTTTACCAAACCCCTCTTTGATATTTTGGACCATTTGGGCGTCACGTATACCAATTACGCTGACGACACACAGATACTAATCCCCATCACAGGAGACTACACAACTGACTCCCTTGCCATCAACGCCATCTACCAGGTCATCCAAGCGTGGATGGCCCAGCACGGCCTCTGCCTAAATGATGAAAAGACAGAGCTCCTCATTCTTGGTTCACCACAAAAACTCACTAAACTTGACCCTGCCTTCAAGTCTTTCACCATTGATGGGAACACCATCCCGATTGCTAAGGACACGAAAACCCTAGGGATTTACATCGACTCAACCCTATCCTTGACCAGACAATCCAACGCAGTCTCATCTGCAGCAGCGCATACTTGCAAGCTCATCACCGCCTGTCGCCCGTTCCTAACCACTGCCAACTGCGTAACCTTGGCCAGGACCCTTGTACTATCCAAGGTCGACTACTGTAATGCCCTCTATCTAGGTACTAATCTCCGCAACTTAAACAAGCTACAAATTGTCCAAAACAATGCGATCAGAGCGGCCCTTAACATTCCTAGGCGCCAGCATATATCTGACACCAGGCGCAACCTGCACTGGCTCTCTATCCCACAGCGCATCTCCTTGAAGTCCTTGGCTCTCACACACAAATGCCTCCACAACCAAGCCCCTCGCTACCTGGCAAACAGATTCTCTTTCCTTAATTCCACCAGACCTCGCAGAGCGGCCCAAGCCAACTGCCTTGACATCCCGCGCTTTAATCTCCAAAGATCTGGTGGAACCAGCTTCCCCATCCTGGCAGCCAAACTTTGGAACTCACTCCCCAATGACCTTAGAGCAGAACCTTCCTTCCTGAAATTCAAATACCTTACCAAAGCATGGCTATCCGCCCAAGACTGCTAACACCAGCTTACTGCCCTACTTGCACTTTGACCTACTCTGCATCCATTATTAACTATCCTGTAAATCACTGCCTTATCGATATTCATTTGAATGTATATTTTGTAAATTTTGTAAATCTTCCTGTAATAATCTTGTAATACTCTGTCACATTGCCTTGTCATGCTTTCATCTTGTTGTAACTAAGTTAAGCGCCCGGTTGCCCCTGGGCCTGGTGCGCTATAGAAATAAATAAAATACAAATCCAAATACAAATACATTCAATTCCATTTGCTGCGGAGCATGCTGACCGACGACTTCACATCCAGAGATCAAACACTTAGACTTCCAAGCTAAACAGAGACTACAGAACTTTGAACCAAGAAGGCCCACTGCAAGCAAAAGTATTTGTCAGCAGACCCAAAAATCATTTGCAGACTATCAACAGCCGGGCGAGCTGTTTGAATTCCCTGCCTAGAACATTGCTGTTTCCGGAGAAAGCGAGGCTAGGAGCTGTGCAGACCGGTGCTAGACCAGACCAGCAGAACCCAAGATCCAGGAGCAGTGCCGGTGACCCAGAAAGCAGAGCTGTACTCGGAACCGGAGACCAGATCGCTGTGAAGTGCTGTGCGCAGTGACCGGATCGTGACAAAGTCGCCTTCCTGTCCAAAATCTCTTGTGAGTACTCAGCAAAACTCAGAACCTATCCCTTAGTTTAATATAATATAATTCAATCTATTTAACCTAAGTAGAACTGTCACCTGTCATTTTCTAGCTGCAAGCTGTAACCTGTCGCTTTGAACTTTTAAAATTTCAAATCCGAAAAACTACCTTTATTTAATCGTCCGTATCTCTGGAACCGTTTGGGCTAGGAACTTGGTTTAACTTTCCTCTGAAAGCTTAGAATCTCGGCTTTTCAGCAAGCTCGGAATCGACTTGCTACTCCTTATACTCTTGCCGTAATCGTGATTCACGCATTCGCAAATTTTGCCGCGATTCGCGATTTGGTTAAAAATCCAGCCACGTGTGAAAACAGCAGCTTCCTTGCTTTCCTTTGCCAAAAATTTGTTTAACCTGCTACTTACTCCTAGATCCTTGCTAAAGTGAGCCTGAACTCATCCCAAGTATATTTCACTCACCCTGAACCTCCTAAAGGGAATTAAAACCATTTTCAGCATATTCCTCACTTCATTGCCAGCACATATAAAAGCATTTTGGGCCTGTGTTTCAAACTTCTGTAGTCTAAGCTTGCTGGGGTGAACTGAATTACATTTGATTGCATTTCTAAGAACTGTGTGCTCTCCTCTTCATTTCCTTACATTGCATAAGGGGGGGAGTGGATTGCCAGAGAAAAGTGATTACATTGTTTTGTTGAAATCATATTGAGTATTTTCTGTATTGCATTTTCATTCAACATTGCATCCATCTGAAACTAGATAAAGCATTCTCTACCACCTTATTCTTTTGTTCCTATTCCCAAGCGTGCTACCTCATCCTTTATACTACTCCTGGGTAATCAAATCAGTTTATTAGTAGAACATTACCCATTGTTGTTAACTGCTCATGTTCTGAAGTGTGATATTAATTATTAGTTTATTATGAAGTGTGATATATATATATTGTTTACATTCTCAAATAAACCGTTTAAACTTGCTAAACAGAACTACTTCTTGGCTCAGAGGAGTCAGGGGGTTCCAAGAGAGGGGTGTTATATAGGGATAGTCATCCAGAACTCATGAACTGGACATAAAGATATATCAATAAGGGTTTCCATTCAGTATCCCAGACTAGGCATTGACTTAGCAGTAGTGCTGGATTGAATCCTCTTACAGCCTGAATGGGACTACTTTATCTTTGGAACTACTTAACCACACAGGTGTGGTCAGGGGCGGAATACATACCTGAGAGGAAGGATACATACCTGGAACTACTTTGAAGGCTATTTAAGCCACTCCCAAGCAGCAACTCACGCTTCGCGTTGTTCTGCATCTAGCAGCTGGACGCTCACCGTATTTGCTCCTGCATTCTGTCACCGCGCCTAGGGAGAAAAAGACAAGAATAAAGGTGAGAGGGGAAAGAAAACAAGGAAACCTTAATTTCCATTGCAAAGCTTACCTGTTGGGTTATTCCAACTTCATTTCGGGTCGGTGCCGCATCCTGGCATTTCCGGACCACGGCCCCTAAGGGGAAAAAGAGACATCAGCGTTAGTGGGCGCATGAAACGACGTTACCCAACGCCTATTAAAGACTTACCTGATTTCTTCTGGATTGATCTTTGTTTCGGGTCGGTGCCGCATCCAGGCATTTCCGGACCCCGGCCCATATGGGGAAAAAAGACATCAGCGTTAGTGGGCGCATGAAAAGACATTACCCAAACGCCCATTAAAGACTTACCTGATTTCTTCTGGATTGAGCTTCGTTTCGGGTCGGTGCCGCATCCAGGCATTTCCGGACCCCGGCCCCTATGGGGAAAAAAGACATCAGCGTTAGTGAACGCATTGATACAAGGACACTGAGAGAACTCTCATCAAGCTCACCAGAGTCTCATTCTTCGGTTCCACAGCTCTTCTCGGAATAGTTACCGCACCTGAAAAAGAGACAACAAACAATTATTATTGCGGAATCATACTCATTAACAGAATCCTTACGGTACTATACCGGGAAAACAAAACTTGAACCCTCTACAATCAAAATTCCAGTGAAGTAACTGGATACAACGCGCCCCCGCATGAGAAGCAGGATGGAGAGCTCAACCTTTCAAACCCTAAGGTGAGACTTCACGTGGGGGTCGTAAGAGGGTTTCGTAGAGGGGTGAGAAGGGAACGGGAGGCTTATACTTTCTCCCGCAGATTGTTAATACTCCCTTTTCACATACAGAAAGATATTCCTGCTAGCCAGACAAGCCAGATTCGAAGGTCCGGTCCAGTCCATCTTCCGGGCTTCACCATAGAAGAAGCAACAACACTCCAAACCAGACCTGCGCCTCTGTGGAAGTCAGGTGAGCGTAACAACAAGTGCCCAGAGTATGCAATGCTGTGTGAGAGAGCTGCTTTCTCTGCTGCTTTCCCTGCACTACTCTAAATTCTTTAATACATTGGTGTGTACCCTCCCAATGTTATGTATTTTGCCAACCTCTGAAGCCTGAAAAGTAGATCCACGCAGGCTTGACATGTGGCCAACTTTGCACCAGACCTGCAGATGAAGTGGCCTGCTGTTAAATCTCAGTTAACAGTTTAATTTGATTTTTGATTTTGATTTGACTTATTTGCATGTGTACAACACACGTAACAAACTAAATTGTATATTGGCGCAGATAATATCAGCAAAGGTAGATGATGTAAATCAATGTAGGGTCCCCAAAAAAAGGGGGCCATCTACCTGAGGAGAAAGGTTTTCAGTTCTCGGCGAAATTGCAGGAGAGAACTCATGGTCTTAAGCTGTAGCGGTAAAGAGTCCCACAGCCTCGGACCAAAGACAGAAAATCTTCTATCACCTTGAGATGTATAAATTGAGTGAGGAATGATCAAAAGATGACTGTTGCTGTAGCGTAGTTGTCTCATAGGGTGATATGGCTGAATTAGTTTTCTTAAATATAGAGGAGCGCTGTCATTTATGCATTTGAAAATAATGCAGGCTGTCTTAAATTTAATGCGGTCCACAATTGAGCGCCAGTGAGACATATGAGTAGATTTGTGTAATTTAAAAATCAGTCTAACAGCTGCGTTCTGAGCTCTCTGAAGCCGCTGGAGCTGTTTGGAAGGGATGCCCAGCAGTTAACTATTACAGTAGTCAAGATGGGCACTAGTTAGTGCCCCTACCACGGAAGCATGATCCTCCTTATGGATGTAGGGAAGTGCTTGACGTAGCAATCTCAGAACAAAATGGACTGCTTTAGTCTTTGCTCCCACCTGTGTTTCACTGCCAAGATCTTCTTGCCACATCTTAATGGTATCCACTACAGAGTGTAATTTGTTTTCTGACTTTGAGAACATTCAGACATGAAATTGCTCATTTTACTTTAGCTGGTAAGATAGCTCAGTGGGTTGAGAGCTCGATGCTGTGATGTGTTTGTGATCTGCGGGTTGCAGGTTTCGAATCCTAGCAATACCATCTCAGTGTTTCATACTTCTGAAGTTGATGAATGAGTACCAACACAGGCTGGGTGATATGGTATGTATATCTGTTCTATGTAAAGCGCTTAAGCATAAGTGCTATATAGTAAAACATTATTATCATGTGGCCTTGGACATCTGCTTTCATTCGCCGTAATTTTGTGATATGGGCTATACACACTGATAGTAACGATACATATGGTGATCCATTCTTGTATGAAATGTATATAACATTACAGTTATATCATAACCATCATTTTCATAGTGACTTAGGAAAAGTGTTATGTGATGCCACTTCCTCTTTTGTCAACAAATGAAAGGTCGTGTTCCATCGCTTCCCGTGATGTCACTTCGAGGTGGGGTCCAATGACATCACTACCTGCCATGTCATCAAAGGCCAGGAGTCGTGTGATATCACTTCCGCTATCCCTGGCATGTTGGTGAAATGAAGTCCCTGTGGAACATTCAGACATGAAATTGCTCATTTTACTTTAGCTGGTAAGATAGCTCAGTGGGTTGAGAGCTCGATGCTGTGATGTGTTTGTGATCTGCGGGTTGCAGGTTTCGAATCCTAGCAATACCATCTCAGTGTTTCATACTTCTGAAGTTGATGAATGAGTACCAACACAGGCTGGGTGATATGGTATGTATATCTGTTCTATGTAAAGCGCTTAAGCATAAGTGCTATATAGTAAAACATTATTATCATGTGGCCTTGGACATCTGCTTTCATTCGCCGTAATTTTGTGATATGGGCTATACACACTGATAGTAACGATACATATGGTGATCCATTCTTGTATGAAATGTATATAACATTACAGTTATATCATAACCATCATTTTCATAGTGACTTAGGAAAAGTGTTATGTGATGCCACTTCCTCTTTTGTCAACAAATGAAAGGTCGTGTTCCATCGCTTCCCGTGATGTCACTTCGAGGTGGGGTCCAATGACATCACTACCTGCCATGTCATCAAAGGCCAGGAGTCGTGTGATATCACTTCCGCTATCCCTGGCATGTTGGTGAAATGAAGTCCCTGTGGATAAGCTCTGCCTCGCTTCTTGCAGCTAAGCAAAACCCATAAAGGAATAAATGGTGTGTTTTTTTTTTTTTTTAAATAGCCTCCCAGATTCGTTTTAAGCCCATGAAATTACCCAAATGCACATGATCATACACGAATCTGACGTCGCTATGAAGCTGTAGACCGAATCCTTATGCTATGCCTGAATTTGCATAAAGGCTTCCTGACCTCATCCAAACTTGTGACAGAAATTCAGATGTCACTATTATTTGGCGGGCCGCCATGGAGTCCCCTGAATCTGGCGACTGAGCACACGTGGAATTACGGGGTGAAAGGATTTTGGGGAGAATCGCCGGGACTTTGTTACCACAATAGGGTCTCTGCTGAATTGTACAAAAATGACACATCTAAAAGGCATATTTTTTTCTCAAACAGAAAATTGAAAGTAATAATACAGTAAGTAATACATGATAACATTTGATCAAGTACTGCCACCAACAATATGCATTTCATATAAATCAATGGACGTCTTGCAAAACAAACATTTGGACTAATTTAAATACTGTCATCAAGTAAAACTACTTAAAGGACATGAACACTCATAGCGAAATGAACTTGAGGAAAATATAAACAATAGTCCCAGAACTCAGACATGGCGGTTTTAACACGAATTACGGGTGTTTGTGTCTAAAATCTTTATGACATAATCACGCCTGTTTAATAGCATGAGCTGGTTTCTTTTTCCCAACCTATCTTCCGCCCAAAAAACTACTTCAGGTTAAATCTAAAGCTGCTTTAATTGCTCAATTATATCCTTAAGTGGTACGAACATTTTATTTATTTGTCTTATATTATCGTGGGTTCTTTACTTATAGTTTGCTTTATTGTCATAAATGCGGGATTTATAAAGAAAATACGAGAACACCGTGCATATTATTATAAACGTATATTGTGTTTGTCTTCCAAGGCTGAGGTTTCTGGCCCGTGAATAGCATCATAGTGTGGTGCCAGACCATTAAACAGCATGTTTTTGTAAGGAAACTGTTAGTCCCCCTACAATATTCGGCTGCATACTGTGTTCTTCCAATATGCGTGGCATTCCACAACCTAAATGATCATTTGTTCAACAAATTCATGCTTTTATTAGTCAAAATACTGAGGAGACAGAGCCCCCCTGTTTCGAGATATTTGCTAATGCATGGTTAATTATCACATATAGCTTACTATAATTCATTTTACTGGAGGACCTCCTGCAGGCAACATACTAGCAGACCTATGCACCAACATAGGCTGCTACAGATCAGAAGTGTTTCAGGACTGCTCAGACAGTTGCCGCTTCCAGACCTTCTCACTTCTCATTGCTAATTTGAACAAGGCTTTATTTTTATATTTGTCAGCAGCAAGACTGTAGCATGGTTGTTAAACCTCTCCCAGGCCTAATTAGAGCAGCAATGCTCGCATTTATAATGCAGCTCGTGTCCTGGGCTGGAGGAGGCAGCCGTGGTGCTCCAGTAGCTTCCTGGCAGACAGTTGCTGGCAGGTTTAAGGCAGCTTGTGGCTGCAATATTAAGTGACTGTTGAAATTCATTGACTCCACTGTGGCTTGTGTGTCTAGATGACAACACGTTTACACGGTTCTTTTATAGTTACAGCAAATGGGTCTATTTAAATATTTATTAGGTGATTATGGGGATGTGAAATGGGAAAAATATGTGAAATACAGAATAGCATGGATAACTATTTTAACTGAGCATAAAATAATCATTTCTATTGAAACATCTCTATGTACATGTATGAGCACACACATATATGTTTATGTTTAATCTGACCCGCTGGGTCTGTATTTTCTTGGGAATATTTCATGAAGATTTGTCATACTGCATCACAATCATAAGCATCTTAAATGTGCTTGCTAAATCCACCTTAAACATAACTATAAAGATGTGTACTGTAGGGCAGCGATAGCCACCCTATAGTTAACGTGAGTCAGACACCCATAGGAACCTCTTAACATTCTATTCTTAATAACTTTTGATTCGAGTATTGGTTTTGGCTGGAATTTGAAAAGTGAATAGTGTTTCCTGCTCCCCCGGAGCCCCAGACTGCAAAGTTTTTTAAATATTGACACAAAATTATCACTTCTTATTCATTTTCCCATAGACAAACAAGGGTCATTTTTGCCAAAGGGGCAGGCTCAAATAGCTGGACGGATTTGGACCAGGTCAGAAACAACTAAGCATTTAAAAGAGGCTTTTTTGTGTTTTGGGGTTATTCCGTTCAGTAGTTCGTAAAATATATGCCCCCTTCTGAAAAATTGATAGCTATATCTCGGATGAATGAACAGAACTGGGGTTTTTTAGTCATGAAACGGCACCCATCTTTTTGTTTTCTTAGCCAAGGCTATAGAGGCCGTACAGAGACTGAGTTTGCAAAACAAAGCTTCAAGTAGCTTAGTGATAGCCGCGCATAGCCGCCATTTCAAATGAAACTGCTCCCTGGAAACAGATAGCCGGGGGTTATATGTAGTTCTGAACCCATGGCTATAGATTTTGGGGTGTTTGTGTTTTATTTCTTTTGAACAATTATTTTATAGGTATACTAAAGCTGGGGGTGAAAAATCACTGGCCATTGTCAAAGGCCGTGATCAGTGACACAGTACGTATTTGGGAGGCTTATCTATTTTGGAAGTATCTTTCCGGACTTAAAAGTGAGATTGTGGAGAAAAAAAAATGAAAACTGTAAAACCACAATACAAAAAGGAGTCTGCAAATGTGAGTTATCTGATGTATTAATAGTTCATATCTAATATGAAATCTAGTGTGTTTACCTAATTCTAACGAATGTATATTATCTACTTTTTATGTATATCATTTGACATTGTATTCAGGTTCTCTGTACATTATAGAACCCGTTTTGTCCTAGTGAGTTTACCTAATTCTGACTAGTGTATAGACTTGGGCTACCTATGAATTGAAGGGAGAGGTAGCCTTGACTCACATCTTTGCCTATTGATCTTATACAATCCTCAAGAGTCAAGCCCCCTAAAAACAAAAAAGAGGGTACCTACCCATCTCTTTAGATATACATCCTCATGGACGCAATGGAACATTTATTTTGTCATCCCTACAGCGCCAAACCACTGCATGGATTTTCATTAAATTTGGGCCAGGAGCACTAAATTTGTCCCGAAAGTATGCCTTTGTAAATTTGGAAAAACTCTCGGGCCAAAAAGATGGTCCAAAACATTTGTGATACCTTGGTCCGGTCTACAGTCTCACTTCCCTATTCAGGCATATTTGGCCCATGGACAGCCCTCTGGACCAATGCAGGGATGGTGTGATATCCACGGACATCGGACATGCCCGCGGATTGGATGGTGAATAGCATGAGGAGTGTCATATTTTATGGAACGATCACCATGTTGGATCCACGGACAGCCGCCAGTGTACACTGATAGCACAGTGGGGAAAAAGTCTGAAAAACACATTGGGGTTATTCGGTTGTCGAAAGAGGGACTGGAAAGTGTGGGGGAGAGGAATAAAGATAATATGGGACTGTTTTACAGGTGGAGAAATGGTGTTCAGGTGCTGGTATAGTCCACTTACACTGCAGTAGTCCACGGACATCGTTGTGAATGAACAATGTCATCAAAGTGATGCCTTCAGTCAAAACCCTTGGAGTCTATCACCTTTAGGAAACAAATCAATACCCTAGCATCCTCCACAGCATATACTTGCAAACTGATCCGAGCTTGTAGACCATTCTTTCCAAAATCTGACAAAAGTCTGACGTGCATCACGCATTTCACCACCCAATCAGCGGGTGAATCCAATGTTTGCAGACATCGGGGCGCTCTCCAGACTAATCGTATGCCCGCCCGTGGACTGACCAGGGAAGGGAGTCTGCGGACCGAACCAAGATATCACACATTTTTGTTGACCTACTTTTTGGCCTTTTAAAAAAAAAAAAACTACTAGATAGATTTACATCAAATTTACAAAAGCACGGTTTCGGGGCCAAGCCGCTGTTCCTGCCACAAATCAGGTGAAAATCTGCCCAGCGGTCTGGGCTGCACACGTGAGCACAGTTTTTTTTCCATTGCTTCTATGTGAAAAACCACAAATTTTGAGACCCCTATAACATTACCCCCCCTCCATGAAACCTCACAAAACTACAGAGGATAAATCTGACAGGGCCATATACATTAGTAATGAGGATTCATCCGGTGGAGGCGAAGTTATAAGCCATCCAAAAAGTGCTCTTCCTATGGTTTGAGCAACTTAACCATAACTAGAGGGCCACGACCGCAGGCCCTGTCATTTATAGATAAATATTTTACATAAGTGAATAGAGTTTTTTTTCCTCTCGAATGAGAAGATATTTTCCTCTGTAGTGTGGGATGTATTGACCCACTCCGCTATCTTATGCGCATCACTCTGATAGTTATGGTACAAGGAACAGCAACAATGGCGGCAAAACTCTTGTGTGTGCCAAAAACCTCAAAAACCGCATGTTTAAATGCACAAAAAGATGGATGCACAACCTGCCACCCATGGTCCATATGTGGTGGGATAGAGCACAGACTGCAGAAAATGTGCCAGTGGGTTCCATGACCAGCAAACAAAGTGCAGAGGGAGAAGCAGCACTTTGCAAATGAAACACCAAAAGGTGCCTATAAATGACATTTGCTTTGTTGCTAAAAACTCCAAAATGCCTATACACAACACTTCTCAACATTCAAAATCTTGCTTGGCGCTAAAATTCTTGTAATCTAGTGAAGCATGGTGAATATACAAAGTCCTAAAGTGTCAAGAGCAAAACATTGACAGCTCGTGTCAAAATCTGTGTGCAGTGCACTGGGATACCTGTGAATGACAGCTGTCAGGTGAGCTCCTGATGAAACTTCTAAGTATCTAAACTAAAAGTCTGCCGGATTAGCAAACATAAAAGTATTTTTGCTAAAAGGAATACAGATCTCAGTTGTGTTTTTTATCCCACAGGTTTAAAGCTAAGAAAGTAATGTATATATGTTATTTGATGCTACAGGTTTGGTTTATGATGGATTTTAAGAAATTAAGAATAAATTAGCCTGGCTGAGCTTCAAGAAGTGGAAAAACAGGTTTCTCCCAAGGGGAGGGAAATCCCCTCAGCAGAATCTCACTGGTAGATGATGATTGCTGGTTAGGCCAGACTTTTGTCTACAAAAAGAGAATGAACAATGGCTACTCCTGGACTCCGGGGAGAGACAAAGGGGCGGACCATTTGCTGTTAAGAATGAACAATGAACAATTTTTAGAGACTCATAACTTGTTATTCAAAGTGGTGAAAAATATAAAAAGGACAGAGTTAGTCTATTTTTTGGCTGCACGTTTTAAGAGGCGGTAGAACTGTGTAACATATTCTGGACAGGAATGGCAATATATGTGGTTTTATGTGAACTGTGTTAATGCTAGAATTGTGTAAATGTACACACACATCCCTATTTTAAACACACACATTTGTGGAAAATTGCAGACAATTTGGAAAATGTGTTCATGGCGAAAAGGACAAAATTCTATAGAAAGGTGAAACAAGATCCCACAGCTGCAGGATTTTGATGAACAGATACTACATAAAATATGGAATCTTTATGTGTGAATTGTGTAGAGGTGATCAATGTAGAAATATGTATTCAGGATAAAATCTTATTTTGGCACTACTGGCTGAGGGGAGGTTTCTAAGGACTGTAAAGCTAAACCATGAATGTAACATCATCTGGTCGTGATCCAATCTCTCAGATGCAAGGCGGAGATAAGGTCCTGATCCAATCCCAGCTCACAGGGGCAAGCTTAGTTAAGCCGGCCCATACACCCATTTTGTGATGTCATTTAAAAGGATAAATAGAGACAGCTGACAACAAATCGTGACTCAGTGATTCACTCACTTTCCTGATTCCAGCATTCTACATCCAGCGTTAACATCATTCCAGATGCCCAGAACCTTGCCAAGCAGTAGAGAACTATTGATTTTCAGCAGGGCCTAAATCCTCAAACTTATTCTCACAACCCAGTGGAGCGCTGTGGTGTGGGAAGGCCTTCTGAACAAGTATCCTGAAAATATCTGGCTTGCTACCACAAGGCTTGCCTGGTGAACTTGCTATCCAGCTGATTTGAAATACCCAGAAACAAGGAGGGCAGATCCTGTGCAAATCCAGTGACCAGCCTAGCTGATCCAGTCCTGTGCCTGATGTGCTGTCCTTTCCTTGATAGGCCCGATCCAATGACCAGAACTGACGGTCCAATTTAATTACAAAGGACTGTAAGTATTATTAGGAAGAACAGTGACCCATAATATATCTGCATTGTATGATCTCAATCTCAAATCCATCTCCTCTTTAATTCAGAACCATAGTATTGCTAGAACCATCGTTGCACTGACTTTTCTCTCATCTGTGTTACTAAGCCCTAACTTCTTAGTGATTTGATTAAGAAAAGTAATTCCCAAACCAAACAGAAACTTTAGTATCACGCATGAATGGTTATGAGCGGCCGTGAAAAACTGATTCCTGTGTGGTATTCTCCTTAGCATAGTATAAGAAACCCTATCTGTCATTTTTAACCCAAATTTTGGTTTTCCATTGTTGCGCCTATTTTGCAAAAACGATTCTTACTAAAACCTCTATAACTCCCTCAGTATTTATGATAGAAGCGAGATTTTAACTTCTCCTTGTACCTAACACCCTTAGCTATATATAAACCCTAAACCGTAGGGCAAAAAAGTGTGATTGGCCCATTATAGTGAAATTCGCACAAGGAAAAGTTTGCCGTGATTTGACACACGATTTTACTCGTGTGAATTAGCTTAAAATTATTTCCTACCATGACTTTGAGATTCCAAATGTTCTTGTTTGACTAAATCATTGCTCGTGATTGTGTGCATCTGTTCAAAGCGGCTCCCATAGAAATGTATCATAATTTAAGCATTTTTGACCACATTGGTGTTTTTGCTCAGACAATTTCAAAGCCATTCTGACAGTTGAAAAGTCAACGCTGTTCTTCTCATGTGTTTGAAAGGGGGAATGTGGGAGTGATATTCTGTTTGATTTGTGTTATTCCTGAATACCTGCTCTCTCTTCACATCTATTTAAATTGCCTATTGGTGGGTTGAGGGGTGTTGCAGGGGGAACCTCTAACCATAGTACTATCTGTTCCAAAACCAACACAACAGTATTCTTTTCTGTGCTGCATTTGTTTTTGTGTTCATTATTTGACTCCTAGTGCATTAAAGACATTATTTAGTGTTCTGTCACCCCATTGGTGATTGTTGTTACCTATTAAAATATATTGTGATTTAAATTCTAAATACATAAATACATATTTACCTTTGTAAACTAGCCTGATTCCTGGTTCAGTGTGACCGGGGTGGTCTCAGTAGACGGGTGTGATATGAGTGGTATATCGTTAAGAATATTGAACTTTTAGATAAAATAAATAAGGGTTTAATTTGTGCACTACATGCTGGGCGTGACTTGGGTGTGTGCCGGATTGAAATCACTTACAGTAGCATGATTAATGCATACATCCTTTATTAGTTGTGTACTGGGAATAATTTCATATTCAGTACCATTATGAAAAAAAACATTGATATTCTTCTTTTTATTTTAATAAGAATTACTTGTATTGAACACAGAAGATGAAACATACAAAGGTATTAGGTTGGACATGTACAATGCAGGGCTGTGTCGGGGGAAGGAAAGAGGGGGTTGGAACAGGGAAGGAATAAACATAAGGATGAAACATATATCAAAGGAGCATATATATTGTTGGGTACTTTTTTTCTTTTCTCAAAAAAGGGGGGGAATTGCCAATTAAAAAGAAATTAAGGATGACATTTAACCTGGTGTTCAGTTATGAACTTGTCACAATCTTTGGTTGTGGCACCTCCGAAGGCTACCCACTTGTAGCATAGGCAACACAATACTTTCATAACTGAAACCTTGGGTGCAATTAATATAGCAATAGGTGAAATTGACACTGCTCCCGAAGTTGAAGGTTCACTCACTGTTGGTGGTGTTCTACTGGTGGATGGAGGTGCTGGAGGTGGTGCTGATTTTCATGCCCAAAATACATGAGGACTATGCATTTTAATTTTGTGGTGTTCATGTAATTTCATCCCATTGGACTCGCACCAGATGATTTGTCATCACGGATGTTCTCAGACTTTGTGACATTTGACAGTCCACGTCTTAGTGTCTTCTTGTGCAACATACATTGTAGGTCCTCCATCTCTTTTTTAGAACTGTGTTCCTTCACCTTGACATAACGCCAGCTGTCTGCAGTGGTCTTCATTCCAGTAGCTTTCATCCAGGATGGCGATGGATTGTGGCCACACACACCATCATCATCATTGCTGCTGCTATAACTGTTAGACATGTTTAAATGTCTAACAGGGAAGGAAAATATAAAACAACAAAAATGACAAGACTAAAAAAGAAAAAAAGGTTTTAAAAAAAGTAAAACACAAAATAGACAAATTGACCAAATCACAAGACAAAGGAAACAAGTATTAGGTTAAAAGTGGGTAAAAAGGATGGAGAATTAAGGGCTAAGTCTGCAAACCTTCATGTAGTTACTTGGATATCCGTTCACCGGTTCATAGACATAATTTCGAATACAAAATATTCGAAAGTCAAAAAGTCGAAAAAAAAACGTCGAAAAAAAAAATGTCGAATTTTTTTTTAATGACGTTTTTTTTTCGAAATGGGGGGGTTCCCCCCCAATCCCCCTTTTTTTTATTTTTACCTTTTTTTTCACAGAAACTAGAGCCCAAAAAAAAATATCGAAAAAAAAAACAATTCGACATTTTTTTTTTCGACATTTTTGATTCGACTTTTTTGATTTTCGAAATTTTGTTTTCGAAATTATAACTGGACACCCCGTTCACCAACATGCACTGATAGCAATGATCAATATAAAGTACATGTTTTGTTTGGGTGTGATGATTATAGCTACACACTGCTGTATGCCCTGATTGGTCACTTTGGCATGCGCAGATTCGGTCATTTGGCGTGGGCTAGCCACGTCACTAAATCGGACAGTGAGATTGGTCTGGTTGTTGAGGCGATTAGGGGCCATGTGCTTAACCGCAGCACGTGATCCAATTGGCTGATGCAACAGGTGCAAAGATGCGTACCACATCAATACAACATGCTGTCTGTTTAGGCCATTTTGCATGTGCAGATTTCATCATACAGTGTTCGCGTAGCCATGTTGATACATTGCTGCATGTGATTGATCCGTTTGGTGACACAGTTAGGAGCCATGTGTAGGCATGTAACCACAGTATCAGATCCAACTGGATGGCACAACATTCACAAAGACGCGCAGCTGCTTCAATGAAACTCCCAGTGTGATTGGACCTTTCCTTGATGCAGCTACAACGATGTGCAGGCGCTTCATCTCATTGAGCCATGTGATTGGTCAATTATTTAGGTTCAAACACATCATTGGGTGTACCCAGGTTTATGGGAAATGCTTCCCGGTTGGTTTTACTGTGTAACCATGAGTCACTCCACACCCAAGCAGCTTTTTCTTTTTTTCTGTCTTTGCTTTTCGTCTCTTGGTAGATGAACTTGATTGTGATCCTTCAGGACCTTTCAAAGAGCAGTATCTTAATTCATCCATTACTTTTTTACCTTTCTTGTTCCTATACTTTTATCGTTTTTCTTGTGCTTTGTAGTTTGGCATTTTTTTATATTGGCTTGTTATTTTTTTAAGCTTTTTGATTTTAAGTGACAGAGTCCTTTTTATTTGTGTTTTTTTACAGTTTGTTTAATGTATTTATTGGCTATACACAATATTAATCAAAACCAAACATAACACAGTACAATGACATAATAACAGAAATTATATTAAGAAATCATTGTATAACCATATATAAAAAGCCAATGACGGTAGTCTTCCAAACATAGAAAATTGATAAAATGTTTAAATCTTATCACCATGAATTAAACAAAGGGCTGATCTCCATATGTAATATGCAGCAGCCATAATAACCACTGATTCTGCACCAAAGATATTGCTCCAGAACGGATCACCCTCAATTGGGAATAGCCGTGAGAGGTGAATTCGTCCTTAGTTGGGACTTCCATTTAAAGCCGCTCAGTGATTAATTCTTTTGCATCCATGTAATTGATTTTACTGCATTTTACTGTGTTTATTGATGCTTTTAAGACTGATTTACTTGATCACTAACTTCAGTGTTGATGCACTGTTTATGATCACTGTTGTAAGGACTCTGCTTATTCCCGCGGCCAGTCCTCTTTCTCTCTCTATACCGGCATTCACACGCCTAATTTTTTTCTCTCACTCCAGCATAAATGTGCCGGAGAGAACGCTGCTGCTAGCTGCGAGAGGCTAGGTTGTCCTTAGTTGGGACTTCCATTTAAAACTGCTCAGTGATTCATTCTTGTGCATCCATGCAATTGATTTTACTGCATTTTACTGCGTTTATTGCTGCTTTTAAGACTTAATTACTTGATCACTAACTTCAGTGTTGATACTCTGTTACTGCTCACTGCAGTAAGGACTCCGCTTATTCCCGTGACCAGTCCTCCTTCTCTCTCTATACCAGCGTATGCACGCCTCATTTTTCTCTCTCTCCGGCATAAATGTACTGGAGAGAATGCGCGCAGTGGACGGGCACAGTGGGCGTGCCGTCAGTGCGTCAAAGGTGCGCTTAATTTAAGCCTGTTTGTGCCTGTCCGTGATCAGGCTCGGCCATGGCTTCTGCCTTGTGCAAGCTCTCAATCCCATTTATTTAGTTTTTCATGACATGAGCTTCTTGCCCTGGTCCCAGATGTGACTATCTTCCCTATGAATTGTAATAAAATGCCTGCTTGTGGGATGTTTTTACCCATGCATCCAAGCCCTACCATAAAACTGTGCATTACTGGCATCGAAAACATCATGATGGCCAGAACTCCCCAGAGAGTGCAGAGAGAAAACATGAAGAATAGGCTGCCACCCATTTTTGCCTATGTTGTGAGCACAGGAGGGCACTGCCTAAAACCACCATTGGGCTACACACACAGTAGCCTGAAACCATTGGGAATGGCAATGCTGATTGCCAAAAGCAACCCAGAACTGTGGGGAATTCATTTTCTTAATGTCAAAAATGGATGCAATACTGGTGCTCACCACTATCAGAAAGCCGGCGTTTTAAAACCACCAGACTTTTGTGTAAAACTGAACAAATGAACCAAAACCAGGCCAAGGAAAGACTTGCTAAGAGGTGGATACAATGTAAAACTATATTCTGACATGACTTGAAGGAAGTAATTATTTAATGTATATATAAAAAAAGCTGGGGATGTCATGTCAGCAGCTTAAGTGAATTTGGGTTTAAAGCCACTAAAATCGAAATGTTTAGAACAAAAGAGTGACCTACTTGTGAGTGTCACATAGGTTGCAATTGTTTAAATGTCATAGTTTTGAACTTAGAATCAGCATTCTAGCTGCATGTGCAAAAATTGTAAGTTGGATTTGAATGTAGAAAACTGGGAACTAAAGTGACATTTAGCTGAATTCTGCCTGACAACTACCCCCGACAGGAGTTGAACTGGCTCAACAACTCTTCCCAGGCCTGGCTGCATTCTGCTGCCCCTGCCAAAAGGAGGTGACACCTCTCTGATTGGATTAGGGGAGGAGCACCTGGGGACTACAGGAAACTAAACAAAGCAATGTCACTGGCTCAGGCAAATGTTATATTGGGGGGGGGGCGTAAAGTGGCTTCCTCTTGGGAGAAACTGGGAGGGGCAGTGCCTGTGAGAGCAAGCTGAGCTTGGGGGAAGTGGATAAACCAGAAATTCCACCATGTGCTTTGGAAAACCACACCCCTTTGGGGCCAGAGCATGATTTTAAAAAAGATGGATAATTCATAGTGCGGACTTGTAAAAATTATATAAATAACATCATTATTTTTGTGATTTTTCTGTGCACATTTTAAGAGGTGTTAGGACCCTGTGGTATGTTCTTGGGGATAGTAGCGGAAAAAAAGGTTGTTACTCCAAATGTATGCATGTTAAAAATCTGACACTTTATCATCTGAAACCCATATCCCTGGTGCACATTTGTGTAAAATATGGAAAGGTTTAGAGGTTGTTATCTGGATGAAAAGGGGAGAATTCTGTCATAAGTGGACACAACATCGTAAAAAGACAGTGATTGGATGGTTTGGTGTTACAGAAAATATGTTAACTGTACCTATAATATTAGAAAAATGGTACATAGATAAATATGTATTTGGGTCAGAAATAGATTTGTGTGCAATTTGACAAGGGGAGGTTCCTCTGACCATAAAACCTACAGCATCACTCTGACACTCAATTTCTTTCCCCCAATCAAGGGAGAGAGGAAAGCTTGGCCAATGATAAGTGAGAGGGGCAGGCTTAGCTAGGCTCAGGCACACACCCATTTTCAAAACACATAAAAGGAACATTGAAACCCAGGTAGAGACATTCACTTTCCACTTTCTTTCAGGACGCTTTGCCGGGAGACTTCAGACTTCACATCCAGAGATCCAGACTTCAAATCCATCAATCTCCAGAGACCAGAAATTAACTACAGAATTTGTAGCAGAAAGGCCTGAATCCACAAGCTGAATCCTCTTCAGCAGGCCTCAAAACCAACCAAACTATTCAACAGCCGGGCGAGCTGTTTGAATTCTTTGCCAAGAACTTTTGCAAGAACCTGTAGCAGTATCCAGAAAGCAGTGCTGTACCCGGAACCAGAGAGAACCAGAGACCAGATCGCTGTGAAGGACTGCTAGCAGAAGTCTAGCCAATCCTGACCCGATCGGTGACGAAGTCGCATTCCTGTCCAAAATCTAGTGTGAGTACCCAGCTAGCACTGTGCCAAAACCAATCTCTTAGTTTAAAATAATCTAATCCAAACTATTTTAGCCTATTAGAACTGCCTCCTACAATCGTGTCATTCTGTCATCTTTAAAACTGAAAACTGTCATCTGTCATTCTGAGCTTTAAAATTTCAAATCCGAAAAAACTACCTTACCTAAATCGGCCGTATCTCCGGAACCGTTTGCGAGGTTTAACTGTCATCTTAAAGCTAAGATTCTGAGCTTTCCAACGAGCCTAGAACCGACTTCCTACTCCTTATAGTGCCTCCGTAATTGCGCTCGACGCACGCATCTAAATTTGCCGCGATTTGACATTTTGCTTAATTTCAGCCACGTGTAAAAATATTTGTCCTTGCCTTCCTTGCTGAAATTCGTGTGCAACCTGACAATCATTCATAGAGCATTGCTAAAGTGATCCTGAATTAATTTAAAGTATCTCTCACTCACCCGGAAGCTCCTATAGGGAATTGAAAGCAATTTTAGCATATTTTTCACTTAATTGCAACCACATCAAAGTATCTTGCCTGTGTTTAAAACTTCTATCTGTTTTCCTCTAAGCTTGCTAGGGGGGAACTGAATTATATTTGATTGCATTCCTGAGAACTGTGTGCTTTCCTCCCATCTCTTTACCTTGCATAGAGGGGGGGGTGAATTGTCAAAGAAAAGTGATTACATTGTCTTTTGTTGAAGTCATATCAAGTTTATTTTCTGTACTGCATTTTCATTCATCATTGCATTGTCCTTGAAGCCATAAAAGCATTCTCAGCTACTTTATCCTCTCTATATCACTTCTAAGCCATCAAAAAGAGTGTACCACCAGAACATTATCCATTGTGATCACTATCATCTTCACAAGTGTGCTATCAAACATTAATTTATTATAAAAGTGTGATATATATATATATATTGTTTAATTTTCAAATAAATCTTTTAAATTTGCAAAACAAACCTACTTCTTGGCTCAGCGGGGTCGGGGGGATTCTGAGAGAGGGGTGTTATATAAGGGTTGTCATCCAGAGTAAATGAACTGGACATAAAAATACATCAATAAGGGCTTCCATCAGCATCCCAGACTAGGCATTGACTTAGCTGTAGTGTTGAATTGAAGTATCTGACAAAGTGGGGGCTCGTCCGGGATATTCTGGATTAGAATTACCACTTGTGCAGCTTAATACAGTGTGTCAACTGACCGGATACACATATCCAGTTAGATAACCACGCTGTTTTACACTGTGAAAACACCCCTCAAAGGAACTGATCTAAGGAAACGGTCTGTTTTGCAAAATAAAATACAAACTTCTGTAAGTCAGGAAGGAACTCAAATTCCAGAATGACAACACTGGTAGACATCAAAATAGGCCAGAGAGCACTTCTTACATAAGCTATTTGTGAGAGGTGAATGGACTGAGCAGGGCCAGGATGCGTGGTTGCAGGCAATCACACGACAGGTCACTGAAACTGGGTTAGATATCTGGAGAGATCAGGGTCCCTTACATGTGGCCCTGAGTGAACTATACATGGCTCCTAAAGCTTAAGATGAACACGACAAGATGGTTAGGATAGCGGCATATTTGTATCTATATATGGGAGCCATGCAGGAAAAACGTGTTGAAGGCCAAGATCTGGCAAATAGGCAATAGATTGCGTTAGAGAAGGCCCAATCTGACCTGGTCTCTTCTGAGAAGAGGATGCACAGAAGCCAGGAGTCAGAAAATGAGAGCAGACAGTATCTCATTAAAATCAAAGAGGACATGTGTATCCTGCAACAGGAAAAGTCTGACCAGGATACCAGATGTCTGGCCTTGCAGGAGGAGTACCAAGAAGTTTTGGACTCCCTACCGCAGAGCCAGAAAAAGCTGGAGCAACAATGAGATTTCAATAGGGCATGTGCTGAGCAGGTAGTCACCCTGCAAAGCCACCTAGATAGGAAAAAAGGCAGAGAGCAATAAACTGATCCTGAAAGGCCTGGATACCCAGGCAGAGTTTGATCAGGAGCGCCAGAAAGCTGGTGCCCTTCAAAGGCAAAGGGACGACCTGGCGGCACAGATGCAGACTCTTAGTCAGGAAAGGGACACCTTAGGCCAGGAAGTCTGCCATTTAAAAAGAAAAACTGAAGAAAATCACTTGGCCCTCCAGGGGCTGGGTGACCTCCAAAAAGAGCAAGCATCAGAACCTGTTAGAGCACACCAGGAGGGTGGAAGAGGCTCTGGAAAGAAAGGAACAGGCTAGTAGGGATGGGACTCAGGAGGTAACCCTCCTGCAGCAAAGACTGGGCCAGTACTCCAGGACCAATCAGGAGGCACAGAGAGAGAATGAGGCTCTCTACCAGCACAATGATAGGCTCCAGCAACAGGTAGCCATGCAGGAGAGACTGATAGAGTCTAGTAAGGCCTTAACTGAGGAACTGAAAGCACAGGCTCTTGCATTGCAACAGGGAGCAGGGGCTGATAGAGATGAGGTTTGCTGGGAAAGGGAAATGCCTGAGCATAACCTCAGGAGCCCTAGGACCAGAGGCCTTCATCTCTCCCAGTCCCTGTACTCTGCCACCCCCATGTCCCATGGCACACATGAGCACAGGGCCATAGGGATGGCAGATTACTATCCAGCCAAAAGGATGGGGCTCATAGGCCAGTACCACCCAGGAATGGATGGGCGGGCATCCGGGTATGGGCACCTAAGTACAGTGCAATTTAGTGGGGAACCCCAGGAGAGTAGGCCCACTAAGGGCATCCTGAAAACCTCTGCCCAGTTAGGTCAGTGGGGGGGGGGTACCCATTAAATCCTGGTAGCAAGGAGGGATCTGAAGACTCCTCTGAGCGTCACAGGACACAGGAGACCGGGTCCCCAAATTCTGCCAGCTATTCCCAGGCTCGCAGAATCCGGGAAAACCTGGAAGACCAGACGGGCACCTCTGGGAGCAGTGCTTCTGAATCAGAGGATGAATGGACCAGGGTTACCCGAACCAAAAAGGCCAATAAGGTGAAAAGGGTGTTGCTTAAGGAATCCTTAAAACAGATTAAGGCAATCAGGAGTGTTATCACGCCTTATCATAAGAAAGCCAAGTATTCTGCATCCAGTACATCAAATGGACATTCTCCCCTGAATACTCCAGTTTCTTTGCGGGGCTGGAGGACCAAAACCATTCAAGATGGTCCACATATAGGGAGGCCATCTTGAAACATTTTTCTGTACATAGAAATCCCCAAGAGGCTCGCAAGGCAGCCTACAATTTGCAATGTGGGGAGGATCAGGCCCTACAAGAATTTGTGCAAGAATTGAAGCGTGCCTTTGCGCAGACCACCAGAAGGGTGCGCACGGACAGCAGAGAATTCATCAACACATTTTTCCATGCTCTTCCCAAGTACATAATGACCCAGCTCGTGTGAGATTTTCACGAGAAAAGATCTTTAGACTGGGTCATTTAGCCACCCGGATCTATGAGGTGCAGAAGCACATAGAAAATAAAACTAATGCGCAGAAAACCCCCAAAACCAACTGCACCCCTGCTCTGCCAAGGTAAAAAGGTAAAGGTTGCCCCCGTTTTAGATTTGGAGATGGGGGGGTCTAAAAACCTGTCTGCGCCAAATAATTCACAGCCCAGAAGGCCCTCGGGCAAGTCACAGACAGGGAGTCGAGGAGGTAGTCCCACAAAATGCTGTCCCTCGCTCCCCTGATTATGTAAGTACCCGCTACAAGGGAAACCGACCCATCCTGGGTTATGTGTGGACTCCTCCAGCCCAAGGGGGGGAATCCAGCCAAGCGCTTAACCCGGGGAACTTCCCTCCTAACTTCCCCCAGGAGGGCAGAAATTCACCAAATCCTGGGCAGAACTTTTTCCCCAGGTATCCACAAGGTTTCCAGCCCCAAACTCATCCATCCTTCTTTCCCCAATTCCCTGAGCCCAGACCACCTAATCCGGGAGAGGGGAGGCCAAGGGTGGAGGGGTACCCAAATCTTCCCAACCCAGGGTATTACCAGAGAAGGGATAGCTACCCTTCCCGGGATCAGCCCAGGGGAGAAAACAGAACCCTGTATCAACCAGAGCGGGTTTCCCAACTTGAGCGCTAGGTCCAAAATATGGCACGGGATCTGGGTCACATACTGAGGGCTCAACAGAACCCTCAAATGAGCATGCCAGCGCAGAATGCCCCAAACTCTGGGCCTGGTGATCCAGAACAATGATGGGGGCAGCACCCCGATAACCCACCGGTTCCCAGAGAGGAGGCACATGGGTAAGGGGGGTGTAAAGCCTTGGAGGAAGCTTCCTTCCCAACTTGTAAACAGCCCCTGGAAAACCAGGAACCAGAAAGAAAATCTCCTACCCCTAAAAGTCTGCCACCCAAGGAGCAGAGAGGAGGTAGGAGAAACAAAGTACCTAAACAGACCCATTTTGTGGAGGAGGCTGTGTTATGTAGTGACCTTCTGTGTGGGTGTCTGGTAAGGAAAGGAGATGTGTTATGTAGTGGCTGTCTGTGTAATGCTGTCTTGCTGTGAGCCTGTGATGTCACATGGAATGTCACTGTGTGGATGGTGGAATGTTTATCTGAAGGTTCCATACTGAGGCAGTTAGAGCTCCCCTGCCTGGGTGATGGGGCCAGTGCTGATATATAGTCCATACTCTCATGTATTTATCCTTCCTGTAATTGTGTCCTTAAGTTCCTGTAATAAACCTAAGAAGTAACACAAGAAAGCCTGGAAGTCACATCATAACAATGGCGACGAGGATGGAAGTTGAAGTATGAAGGAGCCTGCTGCGGGGGGTGCAGGAGAGAGGAGGACAAAGTGGTGGTCAGCACTGCCCCCACATACAAGTAAGACCCATCACCCAGGGCCAAGGTGGAGAGGAGAAAGGAAGACCCACTTCTTCAGGCATCAACAAAAGTGAGGTGATACTTTTAGAAGAGGACCAGTGATGGCAGTTAGCAGTCCAGTGGTGTGATGGCGCCCAGTGGTGAAGCAGAGATGATGAAAAGTGACCACAGAATAGAAGCTGGTGAGGCCAGCAGTGGAGAAGATGCCCTGAATTCGGCGTGGCATAAGTCCTGTTGGGGATGGGAATACATATTCTCCCTTGCAGGCAGCCAGAGAAGTAGTAAGCTGAAGATACCCAAGAAAATAAAGGTACTGTAATGATGCATGAGCTTGCTGAGGAGCGCAGTCTGCAAGAGGAAGTAAGAAGGCTTGAACTATGGGCATATGAAAAAAAAAAAAGGGGAGGAGGCTCTTAATTGTGAAGATTTCTTCATTGAAGACTATGTGCATAAGGAGGCAACAAGGGAGTGAATTGTGATGTGCCTGACAGTTGGTGATGAGCTGAGATGTCAGAAGAAATGTGGCAGCCAATAAAACTTGTCAAGTTTCCTGCGAACATCCTGCAATTTGGGCACAGATTAATAGTTTGTAAAGCCCTGTATAATAAATCTAAATAAGGAAATAATGGCAGCCTGGTGAAGCGGCTGTGTGGAGCGTGATATCGTCTATGGAGTAATGTAAATGACATTTGTTAAAGTCATGCATTAGCACGAGTGACTGACCCCATGGAAGTGTTGGAGCCCTGTTTAGACCGTTGGTTAAGGTCGTGAGCAGCTGATCTGGATCCTTTGGACGCTGTTTTAAAGTGATGACGTGTTCGAATGTGTTGAGAGTGTTGGAGGAACTCCGAGCTTTACTGTCTAAGCGTTCCCAACACAGTGTTCCTGCTCCGTATGAACAAAGGAGAAAACATGAGAGGAAAGGCCATATGAACGTGACCTCAACGCGATGATGAATGCGGAAGTATCGGAAGAGAGGAAGTCGAGTCTTCGATGCAGGCTCCATCTGAAGAGCGTGGAGTCAATGTGATTACGTCGGCTGGTTTAGGTCTCCCTGCGCAGAAATGAAAAGACGCGTTTTGTCTTTTAACATATTCCGCGTATTAGGAGCTGCAAAAACATTAAAAGGGCTGCGTTTGGATCAGAAGATGAGTGAATTGTGAAGTCACTTTCCAGGTACCTATGAACATCGTGAATTTCACGGATATGTTGTTTCTATGGAACTGGTTTAGACATTTTTAAATGGATGTGTCTGTCACGGCGCCGAGCAATTTATGGACATTGTGCAAGCTATATGCTGTTTAAGGAGCAGTGAAATTCGGGTATCTGATGCATTTTACCAGTAATAGAGTGACGCATATTAGGTGTGTTGCAACTAATGAGAATTGGGCTTGTTTGTGGATATGTTAGGAACATTGTGGATGAATACACGATTAATGTTTAAACATGTTATTAAGTATTTCGGAAACATCGTTGTACTGTGCGCCTGGCTGGGAAGGTGCTGAGAGAATGATGTATAATGGAATTAGATTACATGCTGCATTATGTGGGTGGTATCAAATGGAGTTGCATGTGGAAGAGTGGGCTAGTATAACCTTTCTTTGAGGATTTTCAGGCATGTTAGTTGCTTTTCAGCAATATGGACTTATAGGTTTGTTGGGTTCCTACTTAGGGTCATAATATGGCCATGGACTTGTAGGTCTACACAAGTCAGATTAGGGTCATAACCTGGCCATGGACTTTTAGGACTAAAATGTTGAAACGTTTGATGTTCTACAGTTTATATGAGCATTTATATTATACTACAGAAAAGGGCATGTTTTTAAGATGAGGCAGGTTGTCACATCTTAGCCTTTGGTGTGAGTGACGCTGTAGTTATAATAAGAGGTAGCGCCTCTGGTATGTGGGTCACGAGTGAGAGAGGTAGCGGCTCTGGTGAGTGTGGCTCAATTGGTATTTGAGGGAGGTAGCGCCTCCGATGTGGTAATAATGAGAGGTAGCGCCCCTGGTGTGTCTGTGTCACGATTGGTATGAAGATGAGGTAGCGCCTCTGGCTTGAGTGACATTGTGTAGTAGTTAGAGGTAGCGCCTCTGGTATGTGGGTCACGAGTGAGAGAGGTAGCGCCTCTGGTGAGTGTGGCTCAATTGGTATTAGAGGGAGGTAGCGCCTCCCGTTAATGTGGCAAAATAAGTTCTGAAGTGTGGTAGCGCCTCTGATGTGCGTGTCACTAGGGTGTTTGAAGGAGGTAGCGCCTCCGGTGCGTATGCGAAGAATTGTATTGAAGAGAGGTAGCGCCTCTGGTGAGCATGGACCCTAGTGTAGGCGAGGGAGGTAGCGCCTCCAGCGTGTGGAACATTCTGTTGTGCGAGAGGTAGCGCCTCTGCCAGTATGGAGTAGGGCTAGAAACTTAGTAGATTAGTGTCGCGTTGGATTGTTTCCACAGATATCTAAAGAAGGTAGCGCCTTTGTTTTTTTTTTTTGCGATATTCTTCCTATATTTTGTTGTGCCAAAGACTGCGTTTTCTCCGTACAGTCTGTTTGGCATAGTACTCTTGTAATTCTGTCTTAGGCCATCAGTGGTCAAATGCCTGGTACACAGATGGACTTGGGATGTCTGGCCAGTGTCTCATGGTGATCTGTGGTATTTGGTCGTATTGACTAATCTGGTACACCTGATAGGCTGAGTCTATTTGGAACTCTTTATTGTTTTGCTTCTGTGTGTGTCCGGTAAGGAAAGGAGATGTGTTATGTAGTGACCTTCTGTGTGGGTGTCTGGTAAGGAAAGGAGATGTGTTGTGTAGTGACCTTCTGTGTGGGTGTCTGGTAAGGAAAGGAGATGTGTTATGTAGTGACCTTCTGTGTGGGTGTCTGGTAAGGAAAGGAGATGTGTTATGTAGTGGCTGTCTGTGTAATGCTGTCTTGCTGTGAGCCTGTGATGTCACATGGAATGTCACTGTGTGGATGGTGGAATGTTTATCTGAAGGTTCCATACTGAGGCAGTTAGAGCTCCCCTGCCTGGGTGATGGGGCCAGTGCTGATATATAGTCCATACTCTCATGTATTTATCCTTCCTGTAATTGTGTCCTTAAGTTCCTGTAATAAACCTAAGAAGTAACACAAGAAAGCCTGGAAGTCACATCATAACAGGCACATGTCTTCCAATTTGAGGGAGAGGGATCCTCAGAGGATCCTGGGGAAAGGATCTTCTCCTTCAGAGATGGGGGAACTCCTCCCAAGGAAAAATGGGTCCCAAGAGATTCCAATCCAGACTGGGTAGATGTGGGGATTGAGCTGTCGCCGCCCATCATCCTATCCCAGAACCAACAAAACCAAACTTCCCTGGTTCAAACCCATCCGGGTGACTGCCTCCAAAGAGCGGGGTGCGGCCCAGAACCGGAACCAGGGGAACCGAAAACCGAATCAACAGACTGGGTAGATGTGGAGATTGAGCTGTCGCCGCCCATCATTCTATCCCAGAACCAACAATACCAAAATCCCATGGGTCAAACACATCCTGATGACTGCCTCCAAAAAGGGGGGGGGGGGTGGCCCAGAACCCGAAACCATTTCCAGTTGCCAACTTTTCTTTCAGATTCCCCAGGCTATTCACAGAATTCTGCCCACATTTCTTCTCTCGCCATGTCCAAAACCAGAAAGTTAGCCCACCAGTTGTCCAAAAATGTGCATTATCTGTGCCCCCTTGAGGAGATGGAGGGAAGATACTATGCCCGGTACAAGTACAAGGGCAGGGTACAATTTTAGCACTGGTGGACACTGGATCCCAGGCTACCCTTCTGTCCAAAAGGGCCTTTGATGAACTAAATGCAGGAAGGGGGGAGAATTACCATATTCCTCTCACCTCTCTTCCTGGACAACTGCAGTACTTTGATGGGAAGGAAATTCCTGTCGAGGGGACTGCAGAGTTGGACATTAAAATTGGGTGACACAAGCTGAAACACCCGGTCATAGTAGTGACTCCAGAGGGCACCCCTTGTTTACTAGGGAACAACCTCCTGAGAAGGTTGTCATCCCTAATAGATTATGTAAACAAGGTCCTCTGGACCCAGACTAGCCAACCAATAAAATTAAAACAGAGTGTCAACCATGTTAGTTTAAATGGCACCTGCCACATGGTTGAACAAAAATCTGACCAAGTAGAATTTCACTTCCAGAACAACCAAATTCCAGACGGGACAGTAATAGCAGTAGGACAACAAGATGGGGGGTCCTCTCTATTTCTGAAAATCGACCTTCCTTCCAGTTTAAGGTGGTATTCCACACTGGAAGGAAACACTCTGAAATTATTTACCAATCCACATTCAGACACTCCCACTCCTATATTCCAGAAAGATGTGAAATCAGCTCAGAGCCTGGCTGATATTCAGCAAATTGGAGAGCAGTTGTTCATCCCTGTTCAGTTAAATGATGGGAAGGACTCTGTTCTCGCTCGAGTGTGTGTGAAAAACGGTAAGAGCTTCATCAGCGAAGCCATGTTCCGCCAACTCCCAAAAGATCCAGCCATTCCCACATTCAAACTGATAGACAAATGGGAAATGGATCTGGAAACACCCAATTCCAAACATCTCCTGCCAAGCAGGTGTATGCTCAAAATCTCCATTGGCAACAAGAGCATAGTCCATAATTGTTGGGTCGTGCGAGACGTCACTGCCGCCTTTTACTTAGGCAGTGACATTCTCAATCGCTTCGCCATTAGTTTGGACCTAATAAACTTCAAAGCTTGGTCCCGATTATCGGATAATACCATGGGCTTTGATTATCAAGAAAATGCATTTAGGTCAGCTCAATTGCTACCTTATGCAGTTGAAATTCAGCTTAAACAGGAAGTCACCATCCCGGAAAGGACCCGACAATTCTCCCTGGAAGTGAAAGTTAAAAGAGGACAAAAATTGAAAAACCCTGATGCTTATATTCATCTAAATGCTTCTCTCCAACAGCAAGGGTTAGAGGTAAACCCAAAACCATTAGTCAACAAAGAACATGACAGCATTCCAATAGAGGTGGATAACAGCGACTTAAAGAGTATTACTCTAGCCGCAGGCACCATTATTGGAATGGCGGTTGATGACCGACATTTCTCCATTGATTTAGGAAATTAAGTGTTAGGACCAATCCCCAAGGACTGTTTTGACAGTGACAGTGATGACAATACAACACCAGACAGGATTTTCACCTGGCATGGGGGGAACTTCCTGGTGTACACTTCTTGCCCTTATGGTAAGGAAGATGTGACTTGTGACTTCAGGAGGGATGAGGTGATTTTCCAGGTCCATGAGGGCTGCCTTTCCCACCTGAAGCCTCCAGTCCAAATCAGCACTATGACCAGGGACTTCTCCACCCACCTGGAGGAGGCCGCTGAGATAGCTAAACCAGACGTCTTTCCAGGCTTCAGGCAGATGGTGGAAGAGAGAGTCGACCTAGCTGATGCCTGTGTGAATCTGGAACAGAAGCAAAAATTGAAACAAGTTTTCTTGGATTTCCAAGATCTCTTTGCGGTAGACTCATATGACTGTGGTCGCACCGACATCCACACAACAACAATTCCCACGGACCTGGGCATGACTCCAGTGTTTGTGAAGCAATATCGCTTGCCTCTCGCATCCATGGTGTCCCTTACTGAAATAATTAAGAAGCTTTAGTCCCGGGGAATAATCCGTCCAGTCCACAGCACTTTCAATAATCCGGTGCTGGGAATATTGAAGCCAAACGGCCAGTGGAGACTCTGCGCCGACCTTAGGGAGCTCAACAAACGGGTCCATACTTCCCGATGGCCTCTGCACTAAATTGACCAAGGGCTGGCCCAGATTCAGGGGTCACATGTATTCACAGCAATAGACCTGACCAATGGATACTGGACTGTACCTGTCAGTAGGGAGGACCAATACAAACTGGCTTTTACCTTTGGGGGCCAGCAGTACACATGGACCCAGACTCCCTTCGAATACCTCAACTCCGGCAATGAATTCAACATTTTCCTACATAAGGCCATGCCCGACCTGGGTGCGAGGGGTAACCTGGCTTATGTAGATGATGTCCTCATCAAAAGTTCATCTGTGGAGGAACACATAGCAGAGATCCGTCATGTTCTGACGCAGTTGAGGGCCGCTGGAGCAAAACTTTCCTTTCAGAAGGCACAGTGGTGTAGAACCCGTGTTAATTTCTTGGGGCATGAGATTACTCCTCAGGGTCTTTATCCCCAAGAAAAGAAAGTGGAAGCACTCCAGAAACTGAAGGATCCCACAACTCTGCGGGAACTAAGGAGCCTCCTTGGACTGACTAATTACAGCAGAAAGTTCATTGAGGGCTACGCAGAGATCACCAGACCCCTGATTCATCTCTTGAAGGGGAGGGTCAAGTGGGAATCGGGTGCAGAACAATCCGAGGCAGTAAGACAACTCAAGAGAAGCCTCTCACAAGCGCCTTGCCTAGCATACCCTGTCAGAAACAAGGAGTTCTTCCTGGAGACAGGGTTCTCTAATACGTGCTTGACGGCAGTATTATACCAAAAGCATGACAAGGTCAATAAAGTAATCTCCTATGCGAGCAAAACTTTATCCTCTGTGGAGGAAAAATGCAACGATTGTGAAAAGGCACTCCTGGCAACGGTGTGGGCATTGAAGAATTACCGCCCGTTCATCTAGGGGAACACATCATAGTGGAGATTCCACACCAACCTCTGCAATATCTCCAAAGTGACAGAATCCGGGCCAGAAATGTGAGTAATTCCCGAATTACTTCCTGGATTCTGTCAATGCAAGGCTTTCCTGTGGAGGTCAGATATGACCAAAACAAGAAGAGTCCCCTCGCGCAAGGTCTGGCTGACTTGCATGATTGTGCCAGAGAAAACTGTCTTGAGGACGAAAGTCTAAAAATCAAGGACAACATGGAGGCATACCTTAATTCCCCACACAAAGTCTTTGAAGAAGACAAGTGTGAGGTAATGCCCACTGTCTATGTGGATGGATGCTCTTACCATGTTGACAACAACGGGGAGAAAGAACTGGTGGCCGGCGTAGGGAATGCATGGGTGAATGAGTCCCCAGAACCCTCCGCTGGATACAAAATTGGTCCCCGAAGTAGTCAGGTGGCAGAGTTGATGGCTGTGCATCAGGCCATCCTCACTGCTGTCGAACATCAACTCCACGAACTGGTCATAATCACAGATTCGGATTATGTACGGAATGGGTTTGTGGAGCACCTGGTTAATTGGAAAACCAGAGGCATGTTATGTGCTAATAACATACCCCTGAAACATGGGAAGTTAATCCAAAATATTGATGATCTGGTCACATCGAATGGGATGACCATCTACTGGAAGAAGTTCAAGGGTCATTCCAAAGTAGAAGTACCAGACAAAACTGGAAATGACTTAGCTGATCAGCTGGCCAAAACCAGGGCCATCCAAGGGGATCTAATAGAGATTGAGTCCCTGTTGGGGGAAATCCAGGTCACTGCTATCACTAGGTCCCAGACAAATGCTCACAATGATCTTTCAACTGCACAATGGAGTAAGGAGACCCCTGATGCTGATTTGATTACAGCTCAGAAAGGGGATCCAATAATTGGTAAGTTTTACCAACACATTGAGGACCCTGAGAACTTTCCCCTGACGGATCTGAGAACTTTCCCCTGACGGATACCGATTACATTGGGAAAGAGGACCTAAGAGTGTTGATAAAATGTCCAAAAAGGTTCCGAATCCAAGACGTTTTTTTGGTAAGGAAATCCCAAGCTGGCCATGATCAGTGGGTGGTTCCTACCTCATTCCGAAGCCTGATGTTAAGACACACCCATGATGCGGCCACGGCCGGTCATAGGGGGTTTCATACAACAATTGAAATCTTAAGAGAGATTGCATACTGGCCACATATGGGCCAGGACCTCAACCAATACTTGAAGGGGTGTCTTGTGTGTGCAAAATTTCAGCCAACATCCCTCACACACTGGGCGCCCCTTCAAAAGTTGGGAATGACACTGCCATGGTCAGATTTGCAAATCGACTTTGTAGGCCCTGTAATTCGCTCGTCTAGAGGAAACAAGTACCTGTTGACCGTCACATGCTTGTTTACCAAGTGGGTGGAATGTCTCCCGGCCCCAAACTGCAAGGCAGAAACAGCAGCTGCCCTGATGATTAACCACATCTTTTCCTGTTTTGGTCTACCTCAAAGGATTGAGTCAGACAGAGGTAGCCACTTCACCAGTGAAGTAATGACAAAGATGTGGGAGATACTGGGGGTTAAAAGGAAGCTACACATTGCTTACAGGCCAGCTTCTTCTGGAGCAGTGGAGAGATACAACCGAACCATTGTGAGCATCTTAAATAAGTTTGTGGCAGATTGTGGGCCAAGTTGGGATATCCGATTACCTCTGGTCCTAATGGCCATCAGATCTACCCCTTCATCTGCAACTAAAATGTCACTATTTGAGTTGGTGACCGGACGCAAGATGGTGCTTCCCCAGCATTTGCTCTACAGGGCCCAAGATCAGACACTGATAAATGCCTCCACAACTCATGAGTATGTGGAGAATTTAAGGAAATACCTTCAGCATGCTTTTGCCTATGCTCAGCGGAATCTAGAAAGATCAGCTGATAGCATCAAAACCCACTACGACCTGAAGACCACCAGGAAGGAATATACTGTGGGAGACCGGGTCTATCTATACAATTTCCAAAGAAACCAGGCCAAACAGCGAAAATGTTTGCCTATGTGGAAGGGACCGTTTGAAATTATAGACAAAATCTTCCCTGTAGCCTATAAGATCCGCATCCCCAAAGGTAGTCTGGCGGAAGGGGAAGACAAGTGGGTACATATAAATCAGCTAAAGTGTTGCCATCCCAGGCACACTCTGCAGCAACTTGAGGAATCCTCTGGAATCCCAGAGGGGACCGCTCCAGATTAATCCAGTCCCATCCTAAAATATCCCACATATATTCTCTAAAATATTATGATTGGAAAAAAAAATGTTTCATGTTATATCTTGTTTTAAAATAAGACTGAAAAATGTATCCTGATGTATAAAATGTATATGCCGCCCCACTATATCAATAATGGTGGAAAAATGTCTATGAATAGGTATTGCCGCTTTTGCTTTATCATCGTAAGAGAGATGAAACCATGGAGACTGACCAAGGAGAACGATCCGGGGACCGGGAGCAGAGATCCGAGGGGCCCGGGGTACCGCCCAATATTCCCATCAGGACAGGCGAGGAGAACCGATCGATCCAACTGGATGGAGGAAAAGATGCTGAACTGTGCCATCTACGGAATTGGAAGAAGATGAGGCGAACATCCCAGATCTTGCGAGTTCCATCAGTGAAAGGTCAGAATGGCCATCGCAAGGGGGGGGGCTTGTGGGATGTTTTTACCCATGCATCCAAGCCCTACCATAAAACTGTGCATTACTGGCATTGAAAACATCATGATGGCCAGAACTCCCCAGAGAGTGCACAAGGAAAACATGAAGAATAGGCTGCCACCCATTTTTGCCTATGTTGTGAGCACAGGTGGGCACTGCCTAAACCCACCATTGGGCTACACACACAGTAGCCTGAAACCATTGGGAATGGCAATGCTGATTGCCAAAAGCAACCCAGAACTGTGGGGAATTCATTTTCTTAATGTCAAAAATGGATGCAATACTGGTGCTCACCACTATCAGAAAGCCGGCGTTTTAAAACCATCAGACTTTTGTGTAAAACTGAACAAATGAACCCAAACAAGGCCAAGGAAAGACTTGCTAAGAGGTGGATACAATGTAAAACTATATTCTGAAATGACTTGAAGGAAGTAATTATTTAATGTATATATAAAAAATAGCTGGGGATATCAGCAGCTTAAGTGAATTTGGGTTTAAAGCCACTAAAATCGAAATGTTTAGAATAAATGAGTGACCTACTTGTGAGTGTCACATAGGTTGCAATTGTTTAAATGTCATAGTTTTGAACTTAGAATCAGCATTCTAGCTGCATGTGCAAAAATTGTAAGTTGGATTTGAATGTAGAAAACTGGGAACTAAAGTGACATTTCGCTGAATTCTGCCTGACAACTACCCCCGACAGGAGTTGAACTGGCTCAACAACTCTTCCCAGGCCTGGCTGCATTCTGCTGCCCCTGCCAAAAGGAGATGACACCTCTCTGATTGGATTAGGGAGGAGCATCTGGGGACTACAGGAAACTAAACAAAGCACTGTCACTGGCTCAGGCAAATGTTATATTGGGGGGGCCGTAAAGTGGCTTCCTCTTGGGAGAAACTGGGAGGGGCAGTGCCTGTGAGAGCAAGATGAGCTTGGGGTAAGTGGTTAAACCAGAAATTCCACCATGTGCTTTGGAAAACCACACCCCTTTGGGGCCAGAGCATGATTTTAAAAAAGATGGATAATTCATAGTGCAGACTTGTAAAAATTATATAAATAACATATCATTATTCTTGTGATTTTTCTGTGCACATTTTAAGAGGTGTTAGGACCCTGTGGTATGTTCTTGGGGATAGTAGCAGAAAAAAAGGTTGTTACTCCAAATGTATGCATGTTAAAAATCTGACACTTTATCATCTGAAACCCATATCCCTGGTGCACATTTGTGTAAAATCTGGAAAGGTTTAGAGGTTGTTATCTGGATGAAAAGGGGAGAATTCTGTCATAAGTGGACACGACATCGTACAAAGACAGGGATCGGATGGTTTGGTGCTACAGAAAATATGTTAACTGGACCTATAATATTAGAAAAATGGTACATAGATAAATGTGTAATTGGGTCAGAAATAGATTTGTGTGCAATTTGACAAGGGGAGGTTCCTCTGACCATAAAACCTACAGCATCACTCTGACACTCAATTTCTTTCCCCCAATGAAGGGAGAGAGGAAAGCTTGGCCAATGATAAGTGAGAGGGGCAGGCTTAGCTAGGCCCAGGCACACACCCATTTTCAAAACACATAAAAGGAACATTGAAACCCAGGTAGAGACATTCACTTTCCACTTTCTTGCGGGACGCTTTGCCGGGGGACTTCAGACTTCACATCCAGAGATCCAGACTTCAAATCCATCAATCTCCAGAGACCAGAAATTAACTACAGAATTTGTAGCAGAGAGGCCTGAATCCACAAGCTGAATCCTCTTCAGCAGGCCTCAAAACCAACCAAACTATTCAACAGCCGGGCGAGCTGTTTGAATTCTTTGCCAAGAACTTTTGCAAGAACCTGTAGCAGTATCCAGAAAGCAGTGCTGTACCCGGAAACAGAGAGAACCAGAGACCAGATCGCTGTGAAGAACTGCTAGCAGACGTCCAGCCAATTCTGACCCGATCGGTGACGAAGTCGCATTCCTGTCCAAAATCTAGCCATGATCTAGCTAGCACTGTGCCAAAACCAATCTCTTAGTTTAAAATAATCTAATCCAAACTATTTTACCCTATTAGAACTGCCTCCTAGAATAGTGTCATTCTGTCATCTTTAAAACTGAAAACTGTCATCTGTCATTCTGAGCTTTAAAATTTCAAATCCGAAAAACGACTTTACCTAAATCGGCCGTATCTCCGGAACCGTTTGCGAGGTTTAACTGTCATCTTAAAGCTAAGATTCTGAGCTTTCCAACAAGCCTAGAACCGACTTCCTACTCCTTATAGTGCCTCCGTAATTGCGCTCAACGCACGCGTCTAAATTTGCCGTGATTTGACATTTTGCTTAATTTCAGCCACGTGTAAAAATATTTGTCCTTGCCTTCCTTGCTGAAATTCGTGTGCAACCTGACAATCATTCATAGAGCATTGCTAAAGTGATCCTGAATTAATTTAAAGTATTTCTCACTCTCCCGGAACCTCCTATAGGGAATTGAAAGCAATTTTAGCATATTTTTCACTTAATTGCAACCACATCAAAGTATCTTGCCTGTGTTTAAAACTTCTACCTGTTTTCCTCTAAGCTTGCTAGGGGGGAACTGAATTATATTTGATTGCATTCCTGAGAACTGTGTGCTTTCCTCCCATCTTTTTACCTTGCACAGAGGGGGGGTGAATTGTCAAAGAAAAGTGATTACATTGTCTTTTGTTGAAGTCATATCAAGTTTATTTTCTGTACTGCATTTTCATTCATCATTGCATTGTCCTTGAAGCTATAAAAGCATTCTCAGCTACTTTATCCTCTCTATATCACTTCTAAGCCATCAAAAAGAGTGTACCACTGTAACATTATCCATTGTTGATCACTATCATCTTCACAAGTGTGCTATCAAACATTAATTTATTATAAAAGTGTGATATATATATATAGTTTAATTTTCAAGTAAACCTTTTAAATTTGCAAAACAAACCTACTTCTTGGCTCAGCGGGGTCGGGGGGATTCAGAGAGAGGGGTGTTATATAAGGGTTGTCATCCAGAGTAAATGAACTGGACATAAAAATACATCAATAAGGGCTTCCATCAGCATCCAGACTAGGCATTGACTTAGCTGTAGTGTTGAATTGAAGTCGCTTACATGCTCATTCGACTTCTCTGACCAGCAATGGAAGTCTACCTTGAATAGCTTCCTGTTGAATGCATGTTCCTTGGCGGTGCATACCCTGAATTGCAAAGATTTTGGGGAAGATCACCTTCCCAACTTTGTTTTTATCTCCGAAACCTGACTAGGTCCTCATTCTGAACCTGCTATTATTAAAACTCTGCCCTCTAACTACAAGCTGCTGTGGTCTGATTGCAGCCCTCCTCGTTCTGGTGGCAGGGTTGCTATAATGTTAAAATCAGATTTAAAAGTTCTTCCTATTCAATTTAATGATGTTCTCAATATGGATGGTGTTGGGGATGAGGTGGTAAAGCGGTTCATAGTGATAATTTCGACAACAAAAATGTCGAAAGTCAAAATGTCGAAAAAAAAATGTCGAAAAAAATTTTTTTGACTTTTTTTTCAATGCATTTTTTTTTTTAAATGGGGGGTTCCCCCCCAAGCCCCCTTTTTTAATTTATTTTTTTAATTTTTCCCTTTTTTTAACTCCCGAACCCCTAAAATAAATATATAATTAAAAAAAACGAAAGTCGACATTTTTTTTTCAACATATTTTTGTCGACATTTTTGTCTGTCGACATTTTCTTTTCGAAATTATGACTTCCCATCGGTAAAAGCCCACCCCCCTCACCTTTCCCACCATGTCTAAACTCCATATAAACTTAGGGGGGAGTGGTCCCTACCCCCATGGTACCTGATCACATGATGTAACATAGAAATGTGCCTGTAACACCTAACCCACTGCCAACTAAAATGGGCCATTTTGTATTTGAGCAGGCACCATCATTTAACTAGGTCCTGACAATCATCCCTCTGCAAAATCCAGCTATCCCCATCCCCAGTGCCTCACACAGCACCGAGAGCCCAAACTCCCACCGCCTCCCTGTCTTGCCTGCTCAGCGCAAAGCTTGATCCCATGGAATTCCAATCATTTATTGTTGAAATAGTCCCTCATAACTTCCCCAGATTATGCCCACTGCAGAACATGGAGATCATAGCCAGCCTTTAACACAAGTGCCCATCCATCTCCACCAAACTGCCCATGCCCTTTCAACCCCCAACCAACAGGCCATGCCTCACCAGTCCTCGACCCCTCACCCTCTTTCATACTGATACCCAACAGACAACCTCATGTTGGCCATTCCAGAACACCCATCCCAGGCCTAATCCTAAAAACAGCAGTATAGCAATATATCTTCCTAACAGCAACACATGCCTACCTATATCAGGAGAATTCAAACAAGCCGCTGGCAGGTCAATCCCCTGGGTGGGCAGCTGGGTGCTTGGATAAAGATATCAAAGGAAACTTTAAGTGAAAAGGTTGGAATGCCAATATATTAGCTAATTCAACCTAACCACCCTTACTGATGCAATGTTTTATGTGGGTCATTATTTTCGTACTATCAGTTTCTGTTGTTTGGTTTAGTCAGATAGTTATATTGTGCACTCAACCTTCACGCCACGGAGATGAGCCCAGTGGACCCACGTGTGACAGGAGCAACTTGAAACAATGACCAATTCACATCTTGCCTCCCTTATTGTATCAACTGTGCCATAGGCTTCCACCCAATCCGATGCTAGATTTTGTGCTGTATATGCTACGTCATTACTGACGCTGTGTGTCCTTTTAATGTGCTGCCTGTGTATTGTTTGGCAGAGCACTCTTGGGCAGCAGAGGTCTTTGCTTGCTAATTTTATTTAACATAAAATGTGTTCACCTTTGCAACATATCTCCTGGTATCATTCCCCAGCAGGGTGTGTCCATTATTTTGATCAATTGGATATTACGTGTTTGAAAGAGGGCAGCCTTCAATGGGATTCTGATTCCCATTCCTTTATCAGCTACTAACACTCTATATGTGCTTTTGATATATAGCCCCCCGGGTTACGATCATACATTCTGCAATGAGTTCCATGGGCTTGTGGCTATGCTGTGCTAAAAATACTCTAATTTGGCTATTGTTGGTGATTTCAATCTTCCCGCCAACTGGTAAGCAACTTGTGGCCTCAATGTCCGATTTGGATTTTCCCAGCTAGTTACCTGTTGACTCATCAGTTGGGGAATACCCTGGATCTTATATTTACCTCGCCTGCTATGCTGTCTGTTTTTCCTGCATTTCCCATCATCTGGTCTGATCACAAGGTAGTTCTCTTCTCGTTGACAGGGACTGTTTCGCTTTCTCCTCGCTCTCAGCAGTTCATCCTTAAGCAAGGTCGGCACACTGTTTCTCCCTCTAATCTTCTTTGTTTCTTAAGGAGTGTAGCAGTGCCCTTCTTTTCACACTTATGACTATTTCCTGGACATTTAATTTAGTGGCTGATATTTTTGCTTCTTGCAAGCGCTGTCCTATGAAGACTCTCCATTCAGAGCCTTGGTAAACCACAGAACTAAAAAATCTCAGACTCCATTGTCGGCAGGCGGAAAGGAAATGGAGGTCAGCCTATTCCTCCTCTGACCAAGTTCTATACTGTCTGGCCACTCTAGAATATCATAAATCCATCCAGGCTGCTAAGCAAATACACTTCAGCACCAAGATTGAACAGGCCTTTAACCAACCTAGAGCTTTATTTACGGTTTTCCCGTCATTAACTGTGCAAGCTAAAACCCAGTCCGCTCTCCTGCCATCTCAGGAACTTAGTGATTCCTTGTCCTCTTTTTGTGATGAGAAGATAGTCATCATTCGCATGGCTATTAGCATGCCCCGCCCTTTGGAGTTGCAGTCTGGGCTCAATCCCAGCCCTCCTATTTCTGCAGACTCCCAGGCTGGTATTTGGTCCTCTTGTACGGTGTGTTCTGACAAGGAGGTTCTGGCAGCTTTCAACAGTTTGAAGTCTGCTTCACCTAGTGAACCTATTCCGCTTTTCTTTATTAAAGAAGTACTAGCCGAGCGTGTATTAAACAATCGCGCAAGTGATATCTGATAACCCAGCACGGCTGTTGCGCGATATTGAAACTGATTACATTTTTTGCAATTCTTGCATAGAGCGCGATTCACTGGATTCTAATGTGCTGTCACAGGGGCGTCCACTACCTGATCATGGCATGAAGCTGCCTTGTATTCTTTTGGTTAACAAGCCAGTGATATTTAGTTTAACTACACAAAGTGGTCAAGCGTTTGTTCCAGAATCGCACAAGTAATATTTAATAACCGGATGACTATTGCCCAATCGTGAAACTAGCTGTACATTTTACAGTTTTTACCTCAAGTGCATCTAACGTCGCCCGTCACTTCGTTAGCTAGAAATGGATAGCAGCCACCATTTTAGGAGGACATCCCTTTTTATATCCTTACGGTTCTCACAGTGTACCATTAGTCCCTTTTTAGTGTTTATTGTCCGAAAAACGCAAGTGCATTATTTCACCTGTTCACATTCTCTGGCCTCAAACTCGAGACCCATGTTGTATTATTTACAGTAATTTGTGTATATGAAGGACAGAGCCCTCAATTAGATCCTGTAGGATTGTTAATGTCCAATTGTCTGTTTCCTAATTATAACAAGCATTTATTGTCGATACTGCTGTTTCTAATTTACTTTCTTACCGGGATGTCTTGCTCTTATTTTAAAAATGCTACAGTACATGACTTCTACCTTTGGACTCTAACATAACGCAAGAGAATTGTTCTTTCAGTATTTGATTTAACTTCCAAAGTCCTCAATTGGATTTCAATGGTGATCAGTGCCTGGTCTACTATTTCTACTTCCTGGATCTGAAATTGGGGAACAGTGATTGAAAGAAAAGGGGTATCACCATTTACATGATTTCAATGAATGAAAACACTATCATGGATGTCCCCTAGAGTGTTGCTGCGGTTGTCTAAAGGACTGCCAGGGCTTGCCAGCATATTCCGTTATTCAGACCAGTTATGTGGCTCTTCAATCTGAAGATTCATAGCTGTTCCCTTTTTAAAAAGATAGCACCCATGTTGCTGTCTCTCTTGGGGACAATCACTTTTTCCAGGATAGTCCAGCTGATGTAATTTTCTGAATGTTTTAGTTGTAAGTAATGTTTCACTAGTGGGGAAGTAGTCTGTTTCATTCTGATGTTAGATCTATGTTCCCCAATTCTAGTTTTTACAGCTCTGGTTGTCATTCCAATGTAGATTTTTTTGCAGGGACATTTGATCAAATACACCACATTTGTGGTGTTACAATTTGTGAAACATCTCTGTTCCCACAGTGTATCCACCTAATCTCAATCGTTGTTGTGTGTTTAGTAAACGGACATGCGGTACATGTACCACATGGTGTGTGGCCAGAGGCTTTTGGCAGGCTCCACAGGGTCGGTTGGCTCTCACTTTGTTCTTTCTCTTCTTTATAGGTGTGCACCAACATGTGCCTTATGTTGCTTTTTCTCTTGATCGCAAACATTGGGACACTTAATGTAGTCTCATCCACATTTAAAATGTGCCTTCGTTTTTTCACCTCTTTTTTAATGCAGTTGATTACAGGGGAGTGGCTGAATACCACTGTGATCTGATTGTCATCTCTAGATTTTTTGGGATGTTGTTGCAGGTTCACTTCTCTTGGAATATTACGTGACCTCTTCATAGCATGTCTGATAATCCTCTCAGGGTAATTCCTCTTCTGCAATTTCCTCATAAGTCTGTCAGCTTGAATATTGTATATTTATTGTATATTGTATCTGCTGGGGGCAGATCTCTCTCCGCAGCAGGGGCCTCCCTCTGGAACAGCCTTCCTGCTTCCCTGAAACTTGAGGAGAACCATCTCCGGTTCCGGAAGCACCTCAAAACCTTCCTCTTCGCTTCTGCCTTCTCTCTCCCTCTCCCCTGCTAAACCTGCTTAACTCCCCTCCGAAGTCTGCACTTAACCTGCATCTGGGCCACTCTGTGACCTCGGCCCAGGGCCCAGCCACTCTCCACTTGCACTGCCTCCCTGGCTCCCCCTGCACTGCGGGACTGCCACTGCATCCCTACAGCCCCCTTCCCAGCACTTGCTCTGCACTTACCTCGCACTTGCCACCAGCTGGCCCTTTTATTTTTTATTTATTATTTTATTACGCTACTTACCTTGTATTGCACTTTCCCCCCCACCTCCTCCCCCTGCACTTCTCCTTTTCCCCTTACCTCTGCACTTGCGCGATCTGAATGACACCTGGCCTAGTAGGATCGTTTGTCTGTCTTCCCCTTGTTTCCCCCCCTCCCTGCCTCGTCGCGCCTTGAAACACTCGTGTATAGGCGCGTTACAAATACCATATCATATCATATCATATCATATCTGGTGGAGCAGTTTCTCCTAAATTGGAGGAACTGTCCGAATGGTAGGTTCTCCTTGAATGATCTCTGATGGAAACTATTGAATTGCAGAAGTGAGTTACGGTCTATAGTTTTCTGATAGACCGTAGTCTCAATATTGGATCCTTTTCTCAGGAGTCTCAGGTCCAGGAAGGTTGCTGTTTCTTTGCTGTATTCATAAGAGAATTTTAAGAAGGGTTTTGTAAATTCAACCATTCTATGAAATCTTGAAGTGTGCTTTCATTTCTTTCGAAGAGTATCAATACGTCATCAATATACCATCGCCAACTGAGGATGTTACTAACAAATGGGTTAGACTGGTGCTAGACACTGCGTTCTTTGAAGTCGTCTATATCTAAGTTGGCTAATGGGGGGGCAAATGTGGCCCCCATAGACGAGCCGGAAACTTGTTCGAAGAATCTATCATCTACAATGAAATAGTTTTTAGTCAAGGCTATAATACTTATTTTCGACCAACCAACACCCAACCTCATCCCATCCTGCCTACACCTGATCATTCAAACTGTTTGGTAATGTGCACAAGATGTGACAGCTGGATCGATGTGGGAGATGCCACCCTAGATGGTTTGGGCAAGGCTGTTTCAGAACACCAGGCCAATTGCCAACATTAGGAATATTTTTCAGTGGCCATCTTTTTTTTACCCCATTCTTTATGTGTGAATCCTAATGGTTTTCCCTTCCCAGTTCCAACATCTTTTTTCCCTATCCCCCAAAATGGTCCTTTTCAGGGCCAACTTTTCAGTTATAAAAATAGACAATAAACACACACTGTATAAATGGATCAAATACATTTAATTGATCCGTTCAATAGAGTGTGTGTTAAAAAAGGTCATATGTTTACATATTTGAATGTAGCTGCGGGTACCTTTTGTGATAGGTGTGGTAAACCCCACCCAGTCATTGCTGGGATTGGCTGCACCTGTATTTCAACCAGTTGTGTATCGTTTCATGGTAGCCAAGTGTACAATGCCAGCAATGGCAGTAGTCATGTGTATGATGAACACCCATGTCCGATTGGTAGCTGCAGCTATGATAAACTGTGTACAAAATATATACATGTGTAGACATATGTGTGAGCGGTACTCTAGTAAATTTTATTATGAGATGCGCTGAGTGTAGTTTTTGTACTCAGTCACTAAAACACTTTAATAGCTTTGTATTCATTAATAATAGATAGAAGTAAAATACTTTAAAAAGTTAAATAAGTATTCATACAAAGTTTTTTAAAAACAGGTTTATTTGGGGGGAATGTGGTTGTGCAATTGTATTATTATTAGTGCAACTTAACCATAACGTCCCTTTAACAACGTCTCTTTACTGAATTTCCTAGGTTTTTATTAGTGAACATGTTTCATGATGCTACATCACTGCATATAAGTTATTAATAATTCCTCTTTTAGCATATTTGAAAGAACTATAAACCTCCTTTAACAAACATATTTTTTGCAGCGCACACTGATGTGTGTCATTTTCAGCGGTGCATGCTGGGGATGCCAGTAATGGTTGAATTGACTAGGGTATTAAGGCTCGACCATGAACCCTACCCCACCAAACCACCTCTGTTATTCACTAAACCTACTCTGCATCCTAGTTCAGTGTCCACTTTACCCTCATAATGTGATGAATGGCCAGTGCTCATGGTTTCCAGTCATGGACAGTCTCCACAATCCATGCGGCAGGGTCTTCGGCCATGACGCATACCCCTATAACTAATAAGACATTTGTCCTTACCGAGGGACAGGCAGTTGGAATAAATAAATAAATAAATAAAACACAGGACAGATTTTCAAAAGCATGCTGTCCAGCACTTCAGACTGCAGCCGCAAGCATTTACCATTCAAACCTGGAGCTTTGGCCATACTGCATGCCCCAATATGCAGATCAGAGTACACATTTGTCCTTGCTGAAAACTAGTGTCACTGGTCAGGCATCAAAGTATATTTTTTGTACTTATATTTTGACAGTTTGGAAAAAATACAAAACAGGACAGATTTGTAAAAGCATGCTTTCAAGTCCTTGCTGATTCGGCTCGCACAGGTTTGCTGCAATCCCTTCCAAAACTTTGGACTCTTTCCGCAAGCAGAATTTAATTTCCCATTCAAACCTAGGTCTTCGGCCATGCTCTATGCCCCAACAAGCAAATCACAGTAGACATTTGTCCTTGCTGAGGTCCAGGCCCACTGCACATGCACCAAAGTTAATCACTTGTTTTTATACTTACATTTTGACACTTTGGAAACAATAAAACACAGGACAGATTCGCAAAACCATGCTTTCTGGTCCTCGTTGATGCTCTTTGCGCAATTCTGCTGCAATCCCATCCAGCACTTCGGGCTGTAGCCATGAGCAGAATTTCTTTTCCAATTCAAACCCATCCTGATTTCGAAAATGTTTTACCAAGTAGCCCATCCCTGGTGCCCATCCCCACTTTAACCCCATTGTCATTCCCTGGTAGCCATGGCCATTGGCCAGAGTGTCTCAGTCATAGCCTTTTGGCCATGGCCTAAACAATCAGGTCACTGACAATGGGCACAGGCTATACCTCAGTCACCAAAGGTATATCACTATGTATGTACCTCCATTATGACACTTTTCAAAAAATAAAATACGCACGCATTTGCGAAACCATGCTTTTGCGCCCTTGCCAATGCTCCTCGCACAAGTTTGCTGCAAATCCGTCCATGTTCTATTTTTTTTTTAAAGTGTCAAGATATATTTACAGAAAATAGTGCTATAACTTGGCCCCCACTTGACAAAATCCATTCAAGCTTTGCACAAGCATTCAAATTTGGGTCTAAAATCTTTTTGCATACTTGCATACTTGTACATAGACTCGTCAAATGGCATCAAATATATGAGCCGTACAGAAATGTTGGGAGGCCCCCTCCAGTTTTTTCTCCTCTTAGCGAAACAGCACCAAACTATGCAGAAGCATTCAAAGGTGGCTCTAAAATGAAACTGCAGAATTCCATGCAGTCCCATTGAATAGGGCCAAAGTTATAAACCATCCAAAAACTGCTCTTCACTGACTCTATAATGCAGAAATATGCATACATGTCCTTTACTTTACTTTACTTTACGTTATTTATAACGCACAACCAATGACCCAGAGGCTCATGAGCACACATAAAATACAGAAAAATCAATAGACAAAAAACAACATTAGTCACAAAAACATGAATTAACAACTGTAGAGAGTAAGATTTGTAGAAGGGGCCAGTTTAGCTAAAGAATTGGAGCAAGCAAGAAAGGCGGGGAGGTTGCTTGAACCACATTCAATGACAATACAATCAGGGCTAGATTTTAAAGTCCATTACTTAATATGAACCCTCTGCAAGAGTCTCAGATCCTGGGTTTCCGATATAACTCCCCTCTGTCTTACATTGCAACCATGCCAAAATCTTATTCCGAAAGGCCTCTGACTACTCAATACCCTCAACATTATTTACATTTACATTGACCATGTTCCTTTCTATCGGCAACCACATTTTTTTATGGATGAATCTGAAATTGTTGGCAATTAAGTCTTTTTCACATGAATGTCTTTACATAAGGAAGGACATTAATTATTTTTACGACAGCTGGAAGGTAATGACTGAGCACAATATGTCCTCTCCTTGTAGGCCAAAGACGAAGGATCTAATGAACCATTTATACTCCCCTCAGACTCATACCTGATTAATGGCAGGCGCCACAGCCATAGGCAAATGATTACTATATCGCTCCCATTCGGTTTGACAACTTGCATCAGCCTTCTTGGTAGTTTTTGAGGCAGTTGAGTGATCTGTATAGCATTCATTATCTTTCCTACATGACTGAGGCAATATGGGATCAATAGAGTCTGTCCAAATATGGAAGACCATAACAGTCTTACATTTATCCAGGTCGCAAATAATCCCCTCTTTAACAGACTGCCAACAAGTGTCTATATTGCATTCCTTCCCATCTTGATTCATATCGGTAAGGACTTCAGAGATGACTTTATCCATACTGAGGGATGTTCCTTAGCCTTGCACACTGCTGTATTAAAATGGTCTGCTTTATCTTTTTGCAATTCACAAATCACACCCCCAGATTGATCTTAGTCCATTTGAAAAGCATTTGAAAAGCAGATATAGGTAATGAAACAGAAGCCATGATGCCTATGCCCTTCAAAATATCGGTGCTATAACATCTGTGACCCTCTATTGTCTGAGGAACACTGATTGAGGCCTGATTGTTAGCAGAAGCATCTGGGGAGCGATTTAATTCATGATCAACTATTTCATGTTTTACTTTTTTTCAAATGCTATCTGTGTTGAGAGTTTCTGATCAGAACATCCACGATACGAGGATCTCCGGGTGACAAGGGGTCGGAAACCTGCCCCTTAACTGACTGTGGGCACTCAAATGCAGCTCTGGGATTCTGTGTGCTGGTGCTAAGCATTATGCAAATATGCAAATTGCAAACCAAAAATCAGACAGGCACCAAAAACACTTCAAATTCAAGGGATAGCACTACTCGTATAACCCTATGCGCAGACAGGTAATATATGGGCTACTCAGCGTCTCTGGTGGAACCAAACCTCAATTGGTAGCCTACCGAATACCAAAAGGTGCATGTCGACCCCACACAGCAAAGCATGATCTTCCTGTCTTTTGCAAGTGAAGATATAGGGAAGCCCTCTCACACTCACTCCCCGGCCAAATTCCAGAATACCAATACATGAAGAGGCCAGTCGCAACCCAGGCATCACTGATCTAATAATTCAGAAATATGTATCAATGTCTTCACATTTTTGTCAAGTTTGCTAACATCCCATCAGTGTGCCCGAACATCTCAGATGTTCTCGGACTTTGGAGAAGAGAGCACACCTGATGTGGGGCTTTTTCAGGACCTATCCCATCCTCATCACCCTCCAACTCCCCAGAAATTGATTCTTTAGTTGGGCAAGTGAAATATGTTTTTTAAAATAGTTTTACTGCAATGTCTGCAGACTAATGGCTTAGTTCGCAAATCCAACTTGACCTCCATTTCAAAAGTTTTGACGGACCTCATGTTTTTCATTGACCAATCAGCAAGTGTGTGCGATGTCTGCGAACATTACACAGCATCCTTATTGGTACAGAGGCGTCCGAGGAAACTGATTTAGGAAATGGGTCCACAGCCCAGATGGCGATACCACACATTTTTTGGACCAACTTTTTGCCCATTTTTAAAATATCCTCTGGACCCATTTACACCAAATTTGACAAAACACGCTTTCAGGACCAAGCCTCCACTCCTCACGCAAGTTTGGTGGAAATCCGTCCAGCCGTTTGGGGCTGCAGGTGTGAGCACATTTCATTTTCAATGTATGTCTATGAGGATTTCAAAGGTTTTCAGACCCCTCTATAACTTTGACCCCCGTTGGCCACACCACACCACACTTTTCAAAATAATTTGGAAGTGGCCATGTACTGTTTTGGCAAGAAAGTGTCCATATACTGTTTTGGCAAAGTTTGCTGAGGAGTCGTCAAACGGCGGCAAAGTTATAATATATATATATATATATATACACAAAAAAAACTTTTTTGAGGGGACGTTATGGTTAAGTTGCCCTACGAAAAACCTGTGCACCTCACTAAAAAAAATGTTCGCCCTCCCCATTATGGTTCAAATTAAAACCGAAAAACCCCTGAAATTAGCCAGTTATGGCAGACTGAACCCCCATACTTGCCATCACCACTGTGCACTGCTAACACTAACACCGAGAACATGAAAGATGTCATCTCAAATGTAACTGATGACATCATTGATGACATCACATGTTTAGCCCCTTTGTTTTCATTCCCTGCCCTATATATATATATATGTACATTCAGTAAAAAAAACTGTGTTAAAGGGATGTTATACTTCACAGTGAAACCAAAAAACACTGCATATTCCCCCATTAAGTCAAAGTTTGTCTTGGACATGAAATTGACAAGTGCAAACACTAATGCAAAAATCTGACAAAGTATTCAACGGTTTCATGCCTAAAACGATTACTGGGAAAAAACAGATAAAAAAAAAAAAGTTCCATGCATGTAGACTTCCAAAGAGGCAGAAAAATGCACTACTTAGCAACCGTATTTAAAAAATTGTGCACTCTACTTTTTGGCACAGACTGCTTTTAGCTGAAATAATAAAAGCCACAAACATGTTGTAAAATGGATGAGCCAAACACAAGATATTCACTTTCAAGGCCAAAAAAAAGAATAAATGTTTCCACACATGTTCAGTACGAGGGAAAGCCAAAATGTAATGAAAAATTTACCACAAAACACACACACAAACCTCCACAGTCCCCAATACACACAATCAACCCTATTCAGTTATGCACAGTAGTGTGCAAAAGACAAAATTAAATGAAAAATGCAGCCCAAATTGAAAAATATTTAATAAAGAATTAAGATGTTTTGCCAAGCACAACACACAGTGGGGCTGGCCTACATACATAGTAAGGTTGGAGGGTCACAACAAAATGTTAAAAATACAGTGAAATGAAAAATATTGTGAGAGATGCACAAGATGATACCCTGCACTCTGTCGTACATGTGCATCAGACACAGACGGACAAAGCTGAATGATCAATATAATTAAAAAATGCCCGAAAGCACCCACAACCGACTGCTTCACTACTCTTCCTGCCAACCCCACACACACATCATACACAGTAGGGTTGGAGAGAAAAACTAAAAGAAAATATACTGAAAATGAAAAAAATACATACACTGCAAAACACACACGATGATCCACTGCTTCCAATGCAAAGCTCTCATACATAATAACACATGGACATATTTACCCAAAGAAATAGTTCACAGAAACATGCACTCCTCCCATCATCTTTACACGCCATTTTACACCAACGAACACTATTGGTGATATTTTGTGCTTAGTTTGTTTGATATAATTATACTAATACACACCCACGTTGTAATTCTAAATGTTTCCATTTTTATACGTAGTATCCATATTGTTGTTAAATGCTTCTCATGTTCCTAGCAGACACTTCATATCAATAGCTTCGTCCAGTGTGATTAAAACAGACGCAACTGCCATAAAATGCCAAAAAAGCCCTTTTCAGTAGTTTGTGAACACACACGCAGTAGCACCATATCTAACGAGTGCATTATTTCAAAGTAAATATGTTTTGTGCATAAAAGTAAAAGCAGTATTCTATACTTGTGTAAAATCGTTCAAAAAGATGTAATTACTCTTCAACTACTAGACCCATATGATGGAAGGAAGTTACCTGAACACATCAAAACCTGTCACCCCCTTTATTTAGCGACATAACACTCTTCAACCAACATAAAGAAGGTAAAATACGAGAAAGTAAGGGGTAATAAGGGGTGGTGTCCAAAACACTTAAACCGCTTTGGATTATCCGCTGTACAATGCTAATATAACCAAGAACAATCCAGTATTCAAATTGGCAGCCAGTCAATAAATGGACTATGCAGGGTTACCGTTATATTTAAAACAAATCGGGTGAGAAAACCAACCTTAAAGCATTTGAGTGATAAATCAGAACAGCAGCCATGGGCTTAAAACTCAGGGAAAATAAAGACACATTGATGGGCAGAAGTACGAATAGCCTCATCCAATGAAAGGTCTAAACAGAACTCATGCTTAGTCGGAAAGCACGGCGCACTGAACAATTATATCCAAATAATAAACACCTTTCTCTCATCTACGTTTAAGCCAAGAGGGCGTTTGCTATCGCACATGATTATCCAGCAACTCTCAAACTTCATCAATTTTAGTTTTCCTTCATTTATGTGTGGATTAACAATATTTATACCAGCCTGTCAGGGACCTTTTATAGCATGCTTCACTATGTGTGACAAACTCATAATCTGTGTTCCTGTGTGTTCCAGAACTCAGATGTTGAGAAGTCAAATGAACACTCAATGATATACAAAACATATTACGAAACAAATGTGGTATGCGCCTGTATCTTGTGGGATATAACCAAAGTCATATGATGACACACCCATTTAATATGTCGAGCATAATCACAGATTTGACACTTGCCACATCCAAAAACCATTCGAGGAGGTGCTTCTAACAAGCACATGGCTGCTTTATAAGTTCCAGAGCATGGAAACTGGAACAACATTTGTCACTAAGATTGGGAATTCCCTTGAAGATAAGGGGCAGACACTCAGGGCACTTCAACCGTGCCCATGTTTCTGTAAGAATTTGAATATTGCCTAATGTTCACCAAAATAAAATGTAATACATCTAATCTACTCCTTATACAATTTAGAGTGGAAAACAAAAATACTCAATAATCTATCATGCTAAACTTTAACGCTACCATTCCTAGCCTCTATGGCAACGCTATGTTCAAAGTCTTGAATCTACAGTGTCATAACATCTGTTTCAATCTAATTGGGCTGGAGGAATGTCTGCTAAATTCATTTACTATTACTGCCATGCATTCTGGCAGAAGTATTGCCAGATTACAGCAGAGTTAATACCCATTTCTGAGTCCATAGGTCTCCATGAGTATTTTACAGCAAGTAGTAAATGCCCTGTTCTAAATCTCATTAGCCACTTTGACGAGGTCTTGGCCACTGGTCATGCCCCAGACACAACCAAGCTACACGCTTGATGGATTTTGACCAAGATTCAAATACAACCATGGTACCTGAATTTCCGTCTCAGCCTGGCCTGCTGACTGGCACAGTGGACACGTTCCCAGAACATGCCCTTCATCTATGCCTTGGGCTCCCCAGTGATTTTGGAAGGCAGGGGAGGTTCCTACATTGTGTGGGTTTGGGTGCAGCACCTCAAATAGGACAGCCAAACATATTGATAGGAGGAGAGTATAGACTCACGCACAAGCTGGGTGACTGTGACAACATTTTCTCAATGTTCATCCCAGCGCTGACTGAGGGTAAAGACATACTTCACTCACTGCTTCTGTCAGACACACTTTATCTGCAAACCGAATCAAAATTGACAGACCACACCCCTGCTCCTGCTCTATGAAGCAGAGCCATGATGTCTGCTACCATGTTTATCTCTTCCGTGCGCTCGCTGCTCCTGCAGCAGAAGGACACAGTGAATCAAGCCAAAAGCTCTGATTGTACGCCATCTCCGTTTGGGGTGGGTCTGCTATGCCAGCCTTCTCTGTGGAGCTCCCTCCCTCTCAGCACTGCCTCTTGCTTGCATGAATAACATACGAGCGTGGACTGGGCGCACTCTGGAGGTGGCTGAGATTCTCAGCCTGTATGAGATAAGCCCCACATCAGCAAGGTAAGTGGATCATGGAGTCTCCATCACCTTCTCATGTTTCTAAGCTGGGTGCAATAGCGTACCAAGCGGGGGGGAGGGGAGGTAAGGAAGACAGCTTGCCCCCACCCCCTGTGGCTCTTTCACTAGACAGACCAAGACATTTGGGAGTGAGACATTCCTTTCACAGCACCCTAATTGTCCTGACAGCAGGACACCTTTCACGTTCGGCACCTTCATTGCCAATTAGGGTGCCAAATGAGAGAGATGTCCCTCTGCCAGGACAATGGCCCACCGAGCTCAGGGCAACAGAGCGGCTCTGCTGAGGACGTGACACATTACTACAATGGGAGCAATTAGGCACTGATGGAGGGAGGGGGGCTATTAGCAGAGAATGTTGTCCCTTAAGAGAGGTGAATGGGGGGTGATCAGAAGCGAGAAGTGTGCACACATTATAGCCTCAATGTGAGCCTAACAAATCCCCCTTGGTTTTGAAAGCCATTGTCATGTCATAAAGCATGCACTCTCCACTGATAGATGCAATGGAGAAGATGAGGATTCATCAGGTCCTCATTTATGCCTGAAAAAGAAGGGATCGGCACAAGAATGATCGCTAATTCTAGTTGGCAGCACATTTTCAATATTGAACTTCGTCCTGGTGTTCCAAAACATCCTGGCCTTTATGGACAATTTCTCAATCCAAACCATATGCCTTACTAACCATGCCATTTTAAGAGAGGACCTTCCTACAAAAGACTTGAGCCTGAAGGGAAATATGTGACAGATGAATGTTTACGTAGCAGGGCCTTGTCCAGACATGACTGAAAGCGGAGGCATTTCCCAACATCACAAAGAGATTAACCAAGAGTCATTTTGGCAGTATGTGCACAGTCTGAAAGGAGATCTTCCCTGATGGAGCCATCTGCAGCCTGTCAGTATCCACATCACTCCTGCGATTTTGAAAGAAAAACAACAGGTGCGTATCTGTGATCCCAGATTATCCAGATATGTTTTCCTGAGAATTCGTTAAATCATAAACAGCATTAAACGTGTTTGGGGACCCTGTTAAAAGTTATACCACAAAACGGTGAACTTAGTGCAAGGCATATGTGCTTACCAAGGTATTATTAAAGTTGAAATCCTAGTAGCATCATCATTATAGGACTTTCTGAATCACCTATTGAAATGTGGATAAATAAGTCTTTTGATTGATGTCTGCCATAGTCAATAAAGTAACTGAAATCTATTCCTTAATGAGGGAGGGATAGGACAGCTCAGGGGCAACGTGTTCCTCTTGGAAGAAAGGCAACGTGGCGCAACACAGGTTCAAATCCCAATCCTGTGCTTAGAAACCCTGGCTGGTATTAAGTATGTTATAAATGAACAATAAATAAAATAAAACACATAGGGCCTCATTACACGGTAGGCGGTGAACCATGGCGCAATTATCGCCATGGTTCATGCCGGTAAAATACCTCCTTGGTGGAAAAGGGAATTACCGCCCCATTCCAAGGTTGGAGGGGCGGTAATTCCCCCTTCCACCATTGCCCTTCCCCATTCCCATTTTTGCCCCATAGGGCATAATGGGAATGGGGAAGGCGCTAATTACGGCACCACAAATTGCGGTACCGTAATTAGCACCTGGGTCCCTTTGCGGGTTGGTTTTTAACGCCTAAAAGGGACCTCGTAGTAAGGCGGTAAGGATTTACCAGTACCGGTAGAATACCGGTACCGGTAAACCTTCACCGCCTACCGTGTAATGAGGCCCATAGCTTTGGAGTGTTGTGAGATTAAGCCCGATTCCTTAAATAAACAGTGAGTGAGTTACGCTCTGTTGCCCAGCATTCCAAATACAGTAGACATCCTGAGAAACCTAAGCTTTACAATTATTTTCAACAAATCAAACATAATATCAGATGATATCAAATCATGTGTATGCCCTACAAAAACAAATCGTTTTTCATAGATGGTGTCTGGCATTTTATATTTAAATCAGGCAGAGCCTTGGAGGAACCTATTTTAAAGTAAGTACATTTCCTGGAAGCAAATACTTATTAATGGCTTCGGAGAAAACGAAATACATTGTTTTAAACATTATTGTGAATAGTACTCTGCCTTTTAATTTCAGGGGGAGGTCAGTTAAAGGTAGACACAATACTCTAATGTAGATTGTTTGAATTAATATTTGTGAAACCAACAATGTTAATGTTAGTATCTACATATGCTAAAGTATCTGAGTGATACATTGCTCTAAAATAGTCATACATATGTGTTTTTCTAGGTACGAATGTTTATGCAAAGAAGCAAAGTAGTCTTAGATATGCGTGTGAAATTACAATGTTATTGAGACAAAAGTGGGGATAGCCAAAATGATGTGTATTGTTTCAAAGGTGACATCCCCCAGTATTCGAAGTTAGGGGACAACTTACATGTCCTTGATGTATTATTTAAGCTAAACAAAATATTATGTTTGAAAGAGCCTGTTTCTTATTCTCAATTGGAGAGTGTTAGGGAGAATTCTCAAAATGTGCGAATTCCTCTCTACCTTAGAGTCCCCCAGCTCTTTTGCTGAACTTTGAGACTCTGTACTTTTTAATTCTGTTTGTTTTCTGTGGTAATTTCTTTTGGTTATGGAGTTTTAGACAAATCCATAGGCAGCATCTTTTTTTTGTGTGTCACACAGCACCCTCAGTGCAGTGACACAGTGACACAGGGAAGCCTTTTAGGCTACCCAAGGTTTAAACACCTTCTCTGGGATACACTACTGTTTCCCAGAGAATGTGAGGTTAAATTGGCTTTACTAGTCTTTTTAAATTCCTAGACCCAGCACACACTATCTTACAATAGAGTGCTGGAGTGGTAACCTAGTATCCCCTATGTCTAGAAACTCATGTAGCAGTCAAATCCTACCGTTTCCTATCGAAATGGCTGGTGGCAGTGGTTTTACAATGAAGTACCATGTTTTTTCCCGACCGCGAACACCGGTAGCTAATAATCGCGGGAGCCATGTTTTTCAAGATGGCGTCTGAGCACCCTATGTTTAAACAGCTCTTGGTCTTCTTTTTTCCCTATTTCTTTTTGGAAAGGTCCTTCTAGAGTTTGTCTGTGCACGCCAAATTGGGTTTGGTCCCTTTGTTTGTACATCTTTGGGGTGCTTTAGGACTGAAGATCGCCTCTGGCACCTGAGTGTCTGGGGTGGGCAGGAAGTGAGGAAGGTGCCTGAAACTCCCTGTGCTTAGTCTTCTAGGAGACCCAAATGCACTCTGGCGTGATTGGCTGGCTGACTGTCTGGCAAGGACAGCCACCCTGCTGGGTGAGGGGCAGCTAGGCTGGAATGAATTGGAGAAAACTGTTTAAAAGTCTAGTCTCTTGGACTGAAAGGCATTGGAACAAAAGAACCAAGGATGAGCTGGAAGAGGACAGTTGCTGCAACTACTGGACCATTGGTTTGCCCGGTGGAGCCCTGCTGCAGGTCCAAATCGCCAGGTTCACCTTGACAGTGAAGCACTTCAAGGATGACTTCTTCCTTTGAGTTGGTTGGACCAATCAACTCGTAAGCCACCTAGACACCATTCTCGGTGCTGGTTATATTTTCCTCAGAGTGCTGCAGGAAAAAACAAATAACCAAGGAGAAGGACACCAGCTTCTGTGCTTTAAGACAGCTACCGGAATCGAAGATTTGCCAGTTTGCCAGCTTTGTGACTAGTCCCTGTGCTGTGCAGGAGTCCCCCGATGTCCTCCCTCTTGTCCCCATGACTAAGGCTCAGAAACAGTGAGATCTGCAGGAACTGCCAGACACAAAAGTCTTCAGATTCATCTTTTCCTTCAATATAAAGTACTGTGAAAACCCGGCCAAGAGAACTTACCTCTCACTGTGAAAGTGCGTACTACTTTGGCAACTTGTAGGCCTCGTCAGCTTGTGACCCGACATATGAACCTTTCTTCCGTAAACTACTTCTGAGCAACGTTGCAAAGACTTTTCCTTTTAAGTACCAGACCCTCATTTCACCTATACAAGACACTAGCCCAGTGACTTTGGCCTACCTATTGCATTGAATCCTCTGGTGAACTCAAACTATTTGCACTATTTAAGAGTAACTCTCATATTTGTTTTATTAACTTATGCCTTTTTGCTCCTACTTCAACTGTTCTGAATGCCATTTTGCTTCTCCTTCAAAGCAGTGTACCGTTTCAGAACCAGTTAGTGTGAAGTATTGTAGTATATTTTTGTGTGATATTGATTGCCTCCTTTTAGTGAATGTTTTCTAACTGACTGTGTAAATAAATTAAGGAGTGTTTTACCAAGAAACCTTGAGTTTAAGTGTCTATCTGAGTACTTGTGATTGTAGACCTCTGTGTAACATCCTTACAAGCTCACATTCCCTCTTGAGATAAACATGGCTGTTCAGCTCGCTACCCAAAACTGTGTGGTACAGACTTATACCAAAGGTTGGTTTCGCTTACACCTGTAGTCCTAGTTGTGTGTAGTGGTCCCAAAGGGTACTGCATACAAACTTTGCCTAACACGGGTGGCGGGGGGGGGGTGAGGATAAATTCTATAGTTGTTACATTGAGAGTTCTGCTTTACTTTTGTTCAGATAGTGACCTTCACACGGCTAAGTACCACTAGAAATGCAATTTTATCATGCCTAATATGGATAACTACGGAGAGGAGGCCCTGATCATTTTAACAGTAGATCAACTAAAGTAAATGTGTAAGGTAAGGAACCTCCCTGTTAAAGGAAAGAAACATGAATTGGTAGAAAGATTGCTGGAATTTCAAAGTCTGCGAAGTGGGTCTGTTACACCTACTCCTTCAGCAAATGTGGGACATATCGATGAGGATGATAATAACTCAGAGTCTAACTCTAATGTTATTGATGAGCAAGAAGAGTTAGAGGAGTCTCAGGATGTGAGCCCCTCTGCACCTCAACAAATGCAGAATGTGTCTCTTGAAAAAATGAGACTTGACTTAGAATTCAAAAGGCTCCAAATGCAAACTGAAAGTAAACATCAAGAAATCAAACTCAGAGAAATGGAAATGCATCATGCTCTTGAAATGAAGAAATTGTTTCTTGAAAATGGTTATAAGTATACAACAGGTCATTACACTCCATGTTTATCAGTGTCTTTGGCCTTAGCACTATTGCAATGCTTTGAACGTTGTGTAAACAGCACAGAATTGATGGTGGAATAAACGTGATCAGACATTCATCATATTTAATAATCTCTGTTTGTGTTTGTTTTGCCCAGGCCCCCCTATCATATTCAACACTAAACCTGGATGAACTTTCTTTAAAATCATCTGTCAGGTCCCATAAATATCTTATGACTGATGTGTGACTGATGTGTCCCTACGGGGGCGTGGGGTGGGGTTTTGGTGCAAAAGGATCCCTGACAAACTGGTGACTATATTCTGGATCTCGATTGGTCATTCATTCACAAGCCACAGATCTCAGTCCAAATAATGGGTTTATTCAGCCAATCAAAGCCCTGTCAGGCTGGTTTATTGATGTTGTTTGAGTTCATTCAACTAATCAGAGCCACAGATCATCATAAAGGAAGTTTGCCAAGTTGTTAATTTGCCCTTCAGTACTATAGTATTAAAATAGATTAGGATTTGTTTTGTGATTTTTATATTAAGGTTGGGTTTTGGTTCTTGGGGCTGATTTAGTGTTTCACGTTTGGGCTCTTGGAGTGTACTCACAAACAGTTCTCCATCGGCTTTGCCAATTCCCATTTGAGGTTCTCAAAGTGCACATGAAAAGATGTGCGGGGAAGGGGAAACATTTTTTCTCAGGAGGTGGAGATGGAGAGTTCAGCTTCTCCTTGCATGAGTATTAGGAAAGATGAGGAATGGCTGAATTGTGTGCTGTTTGTGGGTGCCTCTTTGTTATTTAGGAGAAGGAGGAGATGTTCCTCATGTGGATGAAGGCAGTGGAATCAGCAAGCACCCTGAATGGGATTACAAGGGCAGCTCCTCTCTGGGTGAGGAGTATTGAGTAGAAAGGGGTTTCTACCAAGGAGGGTGAGGCTGATTCTGAGAATTAGGGAGAGGCTCATTGTGAGGAGTCTCTAGAGGTGGACCAACTTGCTGCAGTGTCACAGCAGTTTGTGGAACTACGTAACGGGGAGGAGCATGCTGAAGAGGGGCTTAAGGAGGTGGTGGTGGAGAATCATCCTGCTTATAACATGGCAGATGGGGCAGGCCAAGCACAGTAAGCCTGAATACCTTAAAGGATGTCTGTGCCCAGTGAAACAATCTGAAAATCCTGATGGGTGGATATTCCCTGTAACAAACCTGGTAAATGTAAGAGGTGGGTTTGCCCTGTCGAATATCCAGAGAACCTTAAGGATGGATGCACCATGTGGTAGAACCTTAGCACTGTAGGAGGTGGCTATATCCTTTTGGGGAACCTGATAAGGTATGGTTGTCTGTGCCTTTTTATGCCGGAGAGACTTAGGGGGTAATTCATAGAATTCAGCGCACAAGTGGCGCACGCGGCTGGCGCACAGTGTGCGCGTGCGAATCCCTGCACCAGCCGCGTGCGCTAAAATCCATTTCCGCGCACAGCGTATTCATGGATTCCAGCCACCAAAACCAGCCATGGCGCACAGTGGCGCAGCGACCCTGCAGTAGCGCCAGTTACGCCCCCAAGAACGCCTCTCGCGCAGGGAAAAGCCATCAATATACCCAATCCAGCGCAAAGGGCTGCGCTAACCCTGTACCAGCATGGCAAGCGGGCTATGTGTATCACTGGGGTGCGCGGGAAGTACCTCACGCGAATGGCCCCGTGCGAGCAGGGTACGCATATTTCAGGGGTGCGGGGGAAGTTCCACACGCGATTTCCGCAGGGTACGTGTATTTTAGGGGTGCGCATGAAGTTCCACACACGATATCAGCAGGGTACGCGTATTTCAGGGGTGCGCGGGAAGTTCCACACACGATTGGGCCCGTGCGAGCAGGGTACGCGTATCTCAGGGGTGCGCGGGAAGTTCCACACGCGATTCCATCAGGGTACGTGTATTTCGGGGTGCACGTGAAGTTCCACACGCGATATCAGCAGGGTACGTGTATTTAAGGGTGCAGGGGAAGTTACACACGCGATTTCCGCAGGGTATGTGTATTTCAGGGGTGCGCGTGAAGTTCCACACGCGATATCAGCAGGGTATGTGTATTTCAGGGTGCAGGGGAAGTGACACACGCGATTCCAGCAGGGTACGTGTATTTCAGGGGTGCGCGGGAATTTCCACACGCGATTGGGCCCGTGCGAGCAGGGTACGCGTATCTCAGGGGTGCGCGGGAAGTTCCACACACGATTGCATCAGGGTACGTGTATTTCGGGGTGCGGGGGAAGTTTCACACGCAAAATCAGCAGGGTACGTGTATTCCAGGGGTGCGCGGGAAGTTCCACACGCGATTCCATCAGGGTACGTGTATTTCGGGGTGCGGGGGAAGTTTCACATGCAAAATCAGCAGGGTACGTGTATTCCAGGGGTGCGCGGGAAGTTCCACACGCGATTTGTCTGGATACGTGGATCTCAGGGGTGCGCGGGAAGTCTCACACGCGATTTCCGCAGGGTACGTGTATTTCAGAGGTGCGCGAGAAGTTCCACACGCGATTTCAGCAGGGTACGTGTATTTCTGGATACGGGGGACGTTCCACACGCGATTGGGCCCGTGTGAGCAGGGTACGCGTATCTCAGGGGTGCGCGGGAAGTTCCACACGTGATTCCATCAGGGTACGTGTATTTCGGGGTGCGCGGGAATTTCCACACGCGATTTGTCTGGGTACGTGGATCTCAGGGGTGCGCGGGAATTTCCACACGCGATTTGTCTGGGTACGTGGATCTCAGGGGTGCGCGGGAAGTCTCACACGCGATTTAGCAGGGTACGTGTATGACAGGGGTACGCGGGAAATTCTACACGCGATTTGGCTGTGTGCTCCCAAATATTCCCTGTACACCCTCCACGGCCCCTGCAGGCAGCCGACAACACAGGGGACTACCCTGCACACCTGCTCATGTCACCCAGCACCCCCACCCCCCATCCAACATGGGCAGCCCCCACCAGGCCCCCACTCATGTCTCCCACCACCCCCACCCCCCAGCATCCAGGGGAACTCTCCACCAGGCCCCCACTCATGTCCCCCTGCACCCCTACCCCCCAGCCACCAGGGGCAGTCCCCACCAGGCCCCCACTCATGTCTCCCACCACCCCCACCCCCCAGCATCCAGGGGCACCCTCCACCAGGCCCCCACTCATGTCTCCCACCACCCCCACCCCCCAGCATCCAGGGGCACCCTCCACCAGGCACCCACTCATGTCCCCCTGCACCCCCACCCCCCAGCCACCAGGGGCAGCCCCCACCAGGCCCCCACTCATGTCTCCCACCACCCCCACCCCCCAGCATCCAGGGGCACCCTCCACCAGGCACCCACTCATGTCCCCCTGCACACCCACCCCCCAGCCACCAGGGGCAGCCTCCACCAGGCCCCCACTCATGTCCAACTCATGTCTCCCACCACCCCCACCCCCCAGCATCCAGGGGCACCCTCCACCAGGCCTCCACTCATGTCTCCCACCACCCCCACCCCCCAGCATCCAGGGGCACCCTCCACCAGGCACCCACTCATGTCCCCCTGCACCCAGGTCCTCACAATCCCCAATCATGTGCGTTATGGTCAGCCTCCACAGCCAAAAGGCCCTACCAAGTAACCCATTCACCCACATGGAAATGGAAATTACATGTTACACCCCCAATGTTCATAATGCAAATGAACCCATGTCCGTCACACACAATGGTTGCAAATGAATGGGAAAACACCCAACATGACATGCATGAAACCAATGAGATGATACCACACATTGAAGTATGAAAACAAAATTGTATTAAAAAAAATTGAATGCAAATGAAATGAAACAAACTACAATGGCAATGAAAAAAAGATAAGCTGCATGTCCGTCCAAAAAAAATCAAAACTACAAATCCAAATCAAAAAAATGTTGTTCAAAGTCACATTAAAAATAAAATCAATCCGAGAGATGAAAATAAATGCAAAGACCATTGCTCCATGGAGAATAAATCAAAAATAAAAAAATAAAACAATCCAATGAAGAACTATGTACAAAACATCCAAGGGTCCATGAGCCCAACTGAACAAAGGAAACCTACAAAAAACCCTAACTAAAATGCAACTATATACAAAAAGTGGAGCTGTGTCCGTCGACTCCAAATCATAAGACGAAACAAATGAAACCTAAAACTAAAGAACTATATACAAAGGCGGCGGGCAAGTCCAGTGGCTCACTCCGTGGTGTTCCGGGCCAGGGCATCATCAAACTCCTCGTCTATGTCCCGGAGGCGGTCCTGTCCCATGGCCCCGAGGGTCCGCAGGGACGACGCCATCTGCTCCTACAACCCCCTGCGGATTGCCTCGAGGCACTCGGCCTTCCTCAGGGCCCTCCGCATGGAGTTCTCCGCCCTGACCATCGTGAGCCGCGCCTCTTCCGCCCACCGCCGCTCTGCACCTATCTGCTGGCCCAACCGCAGCCACACGGAAGACACTTCCTGTCCTGGGTCCTCCTGCCCTCCGGCCTATGCCTGCCCCTCCGATGTTGATGGCCCCGAGCCATGATGCCTCCCACGTTGACTCTGCTGCTGCCTCCGACGCAACTGCCTCTGCCAGCACGACGGCATCCAGGCTGATGGAATCCACCGACGCCGTTGTGCACGTGCCCTGCCTGATGATGCCGGCACATCCTCCATCTGCTGGGGTACAGTTGCTGTGGTGTCCACCCCTGCTGGACCTCCGACTCCCGACTGTGGCAGGGATGGGATCCCCACCGAGCTGGCTGCATTGGTCAGGGCAGGTCCACAGGGGGCCCTGGTGGCATCTGGGCCGGAAGATGGCAAGGAGAACGACTGGCGTATAGTCTCCACAGAGGAGGAGAGGGCCGCCAGATTGGCCGACACATGCAGGAAACCCCCGAACATGGACGATCCCAATTGGGCCACATCGGCATGGTGCACTTCGTGATGACGTGCGTGCTCCTCCTGGGAAGCACGCACGGCATCACGAATCACAGTCGTGCGCATCGCGACCCCAATCAGGACCTTCTCCATACGGCCAGGGGTCCCCTCGTCCGCAGGTAGAGGGGAGTCAGATGACATGGACATCCCCTCTACCTGCGGACGGGCCTGGGACGGGGCATCCCTGCTGGTGCATGGTGGTGCACCCACAGGGTCAGGGACAACGACATGCACAGGCCCCTCCACGGTGACCTGTGCTGCCTCCTGCCCCTGGACTGCACCACTTGCACCAGCAGGGATGCCCCCACCATGCCCCATGTGCGCCTCAGTGGCGGCCTCCTCCTCCTCTTTGGAAACCACCAACCTGGATGGCTCCTCACCGTCTTCCGCCCTAGCAGGCCCCTGTGGGGATCACCCACCCCTTCCGCTGCAGCCGTGGGGGCATCCCCGCCGCCTTGCTCCACAGCGCCGTCTCCGCCCTCTTCTTCACTAGCCGCTGCGTAGAGGGAGACATAGAACACAAGCATCAGGGTACTGTACAATGGTCCCCTAGACAGGAAGCAAAAGCAGATGAGTGCCACTGTCAAAGTACACTTCCATCATGTCCCTCCACAACACATGTGTCAGTCCAGGCAAAACACACACAGTGACAGTCATGGTGCATGCCATGGACATTTCCATACATGTCCAATGGACTCCCGAAACATACAATGTAATGGAACTCACATGCATCATGGGTCATGCCTATCACATGCACACACTTCACCTCAGTCACATCCATCTGGCCCCGTACACCCCAATCACAGTGGATACAAGGATGACTAGGCTGCATCAGTGAATCTGTACATTGTCACAGACATGTGTCATGCATCCATGGCATTCACAAGTCACAGACACGCAGGTCAGGCACACAGACATGGATACCATATTTGTACCTGGCATCAGCACCCATCCCTCACCCCCACCCATGTCCAGGAACAGAGACTGCCATGTTCTCATGTGTACAATCTGCATAGGGCTCCCCATGTCGCATTTAAACACATGCAACAACCGTGCGGTTCACACATTACTGGTCGCACATGCATTACCATGATGTCCCTGCACACATACATGCGTACATGGCCTATGTCACACATACAGGCAAGTATCAGACAACCAGCACACTGCAACATGCCCTGTCTCACACAGCAATGCTTGGCCACTTACCGCTCAACTCCAGACGGGTCTCCCTCTCAAGGACCTGGGCGTGGAGCGCTGGGTGTATGCGTTCCAGGACACTCATCTGGATGGAACTCATGCGGCCCCGGCTCCCTCCACGAGGCGCCGGGCCTTTATGAGGGTCCTGGACCTCAAGTCTTCCCAGCGCTTCTTGACCTTCTGGATGGTGCGGGTTGCCACCCCCTCTGCGTAGATGGCAACCACACAGTCGGCCCAGATCCTCTCCCGTCCTTCCTTGTTGGCACGGGGCGATCCGAAGAGGGCATCATACTGCCCCAGGACTTGCTCCACCAGGACACCAACTTCGGTGGCAGTGAAGCTGGTGCCCCTATGCCCCTCTGGCCGGGGGTTGCCACTGGTGCCAGATGTGGATGTGCCCGACATGGCAACCCCAGGGGAAGGAGTGGGTGGGCAACTGGGTCCTGGGGCTGGGCTGTGGAGCGATGTTATCTGAGTCGGGAGTCTTCTGTTCCAGCAGGGGTGGACACAGCAACTGGACCCCTGCAGATGGCTGATGTGCAGGCACCAAATGGCAGGGCACGGTGGCAGCAGGCAGGCAGGCAGGCAGCAGCAGATGGCACGTGGGAGGCTGCTCGGGGCACTGGGGGGCAGTAATTCGGCCTTCTGGGCAGGAGCGTGGTCTTCCGTGTGTTTTCGCGTGGCCAGCTTGATACGGAGTGATTTGGCACGTGAAAATCCTGCACGTCAGCGTGAAAATCGAGGAACGGCCCTTAGCGCGTAAGCGCGTCAGCACGCGTACGCGATTTCATTGGACCAAAGGCCCTTACAGCGTAAGCACGTCTGTGACGTTTTGCGCACGGGCGTTGCCCTGGCAGGGCTTGGAGATCCCGCGTGCCTTTACACTGTTCTGTACGTGCTTTTCGTGCGGTGCGTGTGTTTTCCATCCGTTGGGGTTCACACGCTATTACTTCACAGCGGGTGTTGGCGACGCGTTCTTCTACACGTAAGGCAGACGGTGAGTGGTACCCCGCTCCCCCCAGGCCCGATCGCGTGAAAAACTTCACGCGAACCCCTGAAATACACATAGCCCGCTCCCCCAGGCCCGATCGCGTGAGAAACTTCATGCGAACCCCTGAAATACACGTAGCCCGCTCCCCCAGGCCCGATCGCGTGAGAAACTTCACGCGAACCCCTGAAATACACGTAGCCCGCTCCCCCAGGCCCGATCGCGTGAAAAAGTTCACGCGAACCCCTGAAATACACGTAGCCCGCTCCCCCAGGCCCGATCGCGTGAGAAACTTCACGCAAACCCCTGAAATACACGTAGCCCGCTCCCCCAGGCCCGATCGCATGAGAAACTTTATGCGAACCCCTGAAATACACGTAGCCCGCTCCCCCAGGCCCGATTGCGTGAAAAAGTTCACGCGAACCCCTGAAATACACGTAGCCCGCTCGCACAGGCCCAATTGCTGTATGTTGCCACTTTTGTAATGCGCAGGGACGCTACCGCCTGCCTTCATGTGGCGGACGTGTTTCAGCTTGTGCGTGTCTTTGGCTGTGCGTGGCTTTGCCCTATTCGATTCCATGAATACGTGTGGTTCGAGTGCCTGTGGGCGTTCCGTCTGCTTTCCTGCAGTACATCCCCAGTTACGCCCTTATTTTCGCGCGTTGTTCCCCATTCCGCGCGTTACGCCCCGTGTCCCGCCCACTTACTGGTGTATGCGCCAAGGTTGTGCGCTTTCACTGTGCGCGTCGCGCACGCCTTTCGGGATGTTGCAGTGACTTGTGCGCCATGCACGGGTTTGGCGCACATCCCGGGGTGTACACGCGCAGAGACTTCCATGAATCGCACGCGTGCGCTTGCGCCTGTTTTTTTCCGCTTGCGCCTGCTTGCGCGTAGATTTTCGGCGCACGTTTGTTCCATGAATCGGCCCCTTAATGGTTAACTGTGCCCTTTGAAAGAAAAACGAGAACATTAAGGGGTGAATTCTTCCAGGGGCAAATGTGTAATTCTGATAAGAAAAAAACAAGGATTAAAACACATTACGGGCACAATAGGCAAGGACATGTGTAAGACACTATCTGGTCAGGGCCCCTCAGTCACAAATTCAGCTGTTTCCCAACTTCACTCACTAAGAAATACCCCAACTCCAATCTTCATGTCTGGCATTTACTGGATAACAAGTCGTTGTCATCATCATCATCATCATCCATGCTTGTGTCGGCTATTGGTAGATGCAATTCCATAGTCTTCAACACTTAAGTGACTGTCCTTTTTATAAATATCAATTGTTCAACATGCAGCAATGCAAGTCCTCATCTAACAGTAGCCTGGCTACACTAAAATCTCTCTTGGACTACATACTGGCAGGGGTTAGCTTGGTGAATCAAAAGAAACTTGCATATGTGCCACTGGCCACATGGACTGTGTGTTGTAGCAATGCTCTAATGGATCACCATCCTATCCCATGGGCCAGTAGGTAGATGGAAAGCATCTTTGTGTTTGATGGTCCATGTTCTGTTCCTGTTGATAGCCTGTTTGCATTCAAGGTGACTGAGATAGCCTGAGCCTTCTGTGCTCACAAAGCTTTCAACAGGTGTCAGTGATGTGTTAGCCACCATTAATATCAATTTTGAACGTGCATTTCCAGTGTGCATGTCAAAATATTTTTTTTTGCTTGTGCCTCTGTTCTTTATCCGGTTGATACAGCAATTACTGCAATAAAGCATCGTTGCATCCAATTTTACTCTGAATCATGGGTCCAAAAAGGAACAGAGCAGGTACTCATGTTTACTATTAAATACAAATTGCAATTGACCACCAAACAAGGCCGAAAGCATGTCAGTCATGAGCTGTGCTAAATCTACATTACCTGAAGAGGCGCAGGCTGTAAACTTGTTGCTGTAAACTTTGATGGCATTTCAGTGCTCACATAGCCTGTCCGACACGTACAAAGTAGAGTTTCATCAGGCTGCCACTGAAGTCTTCAGGTTATACAGTGGCATTTGGTGGCACACTTGCAGTTGGCACAGTGCATGTTTTCCTTTGTAAACCTGGCTGAAATAGAAGCTGAGCTTTGGGGCAACCTTGACCATTTTGTACCGGCTCACAATTTTTGATAAAGTGTGTGACGTGACAATGCTAGCCGCTTGTGCAACCTCCCTAATCACTCCATCTGAGCCTTGAAATCCTGAAGTAAGGGACAAGCAATATGCAGATTACAACACTACTGCTCCGGACTAAGCAGAACACAATGCTTAGCCAAGTAATCATCACATGTTTTCCATCTACCAAGAAACCACAAAATCCTGTGAGACTATAGACCTCTCGCCAGAACCGCTGAAGAAAATCCTATAAATAGACCAGCCCAGTTGTTCACATGCAGGAGTTTGTTTACGGTTACCTGGGAATCAGAAGCCACGCGCCATTCTGCTAATCTGACTGTAATTGCATCGCCAGCTCGGCAGACTGGGATCATGCCAGATCTGAGGAAGGTAGAGAAGCAAAGCCCCACAAACTAAGACTAAGGGCCTCATTACACGGTAGGCGGTAAGGGTTTACCGGTACCGGTATTTTACCGGTACCGGTAAATCCTTACCGCCTTACTACGAGGTCCCTTTGCGGGTTGGGGAATTTAACGCCTGCTTTTTGCAGGCGTTAAAAACCAACCCGCAAAGGGACCAGTGGAGCTAATTACGGTACCGCAATTTGCGGTACCGTAATTAGCACCTTCCCCATTCCCATAGAGCCCTATGGGGCAAAAATGGGAATGGGGAAGGGCAATGGTGGAAGGGGGAATTACCGCCCCGCCAACCTTGGAATGGGGCGGTAATTCCCCATTCCACCAAGGCGGTGCCAGTATTTTACCGGCATGAACCATGGCGCTAATAGCGCCATGGTTCACCGCCTACCGTGTAATGAGGCCCTGTAAGTGGGGGGCACAGGAAGAAGTGTGTTGAATACTCACCTAGCGCCAGCTCCCCTTCTCTCTGGGATCAGTCCTGTCCTGCCTGGAGCTCTCATACACAGTCTGCAAAGACAAAAGGACAGGTTATTGGTTGCATCCTTAATTATCAGATACCCATCAGAGATTTGGTTGCTTTTATTTGTGAAATGCTATCAGACTATATCATTTGAGACAAGGGCTAGAACTAAAAGGAACACCTGGAGCGTGCAGAGACTCATAAGAGGAAAGAGATCAGTAAGGACAAACACTTGGAGGTTGTGAGTGAAGGAACTCATGAAAGACAGATCAAGTAACCAGCATGAATGTTTTGAGAGCTAGGGAACTCACAGAGAGATAAGTGCGAGGAATCGCCATGCAAGCTACTAGGTTAGGAAACCACTAGGAGACACTATTAAGGGCATTCAAGCAGACATGCGAGTGAGTTAACTCACTGTTCCCAGGAATATCTGTAGGACTCAGCAGAAAAAGATGGGCTTCGAGAGAAAACACCATACATCACACAGAACAAGGCATGTGCACACGCTAAGGGGAGTCAGGAAGAGGGTGGCAATGAAAGGCAAGAACCAATACTAAATCCCTGTGTTTACATGTTGGCAGTTTTGGTACCTTCAGAACCTATGCCACATACCCCCCACAAACACCCAGGCCAGGTTGGATACTCTCAGGCTGTTTTTAGTAGAAATAGGGGTGTTCTACCTGGGAGGGTTGTGTGTTATCAACTACCTCCCAAAGAGATCTCTGCATCACTCCTATTAGCCTCCAGACCAGGGAGGCCATTACAGTGTGTGAACACAATGTGAAGGACATATGCAAAGAAGGGAATGCTCATTGGCCTCCCATTTTCTTAGGCAACAAGGACAGTTTATCAATTGTCTTTTGCAGCAAACGCCAAATGCAAACTACTATAGAACCACTGTGTCTCTATCTCCTCCACCTTCACCCAGATGGAACTGCCCTGTGGCTATTTGCGTGAAACCTTTGCAATCCCAACATTGCCTGGTGCTGATTTGCATACACCTGCTGCCCCCTTTTGGTTCTCCAGGAATCCTCTGGGCTGTTAAAAGAAGGGAGTTGTGAAGGCTATGTTGACAGTGCTCTGAACACTGATAAACATGTACTTGGTGAAGTGGACTTTTTGTCCTATGGACTGCTGAAGTGTCCACCCTGCTGTAGCCATTAATTTGTTTTAGAATTCTGGTACTCGTCTGTGAGAAAAAAGACTTTGGGCCTCATTCCGACTCAGGCGTTAAGGGGTTTACGGCGCCGACCCTTAACGCCTGATTACAAGGTTCCCTTTGCGGGATGGCTGTTTAATGCCTGCTTTTTGCAGGCGTTAAAAGCCATGCCGCAAAGGAACCTTGGCGTAATTACGGCACCGTAATTTACGGTGTCGTAATTATCGCCTTTCCCCATTCCCATTATGCCCTATGGGGCAAAAATGGGAAGGGGCCTTTGGTGAATGGGGAATTACCGCCCCACTCACCTTGGAATGGGGCGGTAATTCTGCCATCCACCATGGCGGAATTGCAACCTTAGCGGCATGGACCATGGTGCTAATAGCACCATGGTCCTCCGCCAAGGTTGTAATGAGGGCCTTTGACTGTGAACTGCGTAGTGTTGATCTGCTTTTTCAATGATTCGATGGAATATATGGTTTTCCACTAAAGAATAGGGCAAGAGGTCTAGTGCCAAATGATAGCCAGGCTATCATCATGTGCTGTCTTTCATGGGACTTGTCATATGTGTGTCCATGCTTAAATGTATCCACAATACCGTCCTAGCACAATGGGGTATCCATGCTATGTGCCACTGGGATACAGAGATAGAGCTTGGTATCTCATTGCCAAATATTAACAGCTGCAGAATTATAGGGGTAAATCTGCATAATGGTGGAATTCTTACCATGTCTGTGCAGATGTCACAGCATATGTGACTGCATAGATCTGGTAACTGTGTTGATCAATGCCATCCCTTTGCACACCACTTTCTGTCAAGGGGTCCAATTTTCTTGCTGTTTATTCTGTGTGAAATACTGCGAAATCTTTCACTTTTGTTGTGGGCAACACACATGATGGGCTTATGCAGTTGGGATGGTGTTGGTTCTGGTGGTGGTGTTTGTGTTGTGGGGGATGCCAAGTAATGATGTGAGGTGCTTTCTGATCTCTAACCAGAAGGTTGCTTCTTGAAGAGACTGAACATCTATGGGAGACACTCTTCTAATAATACTATAGCCTCTGCATGTGTGGTGTTTTTCACATCCTCCTACACATCATCAGTGCTTTCCAGCAGCAACACACGTTCCTGGTTAAACTCTGATTGATCATTATCTTAGAATTGAGTGTCATCCATCTCATCATCGTCATTATTGTTTGACTTATCAGTGGATGGAGGGGCTGCAGAAATGCAGCTGGGGTTTCTAAAGTCCTCCTGCTGTTCAATTACTCCATGTGCTGTTTTTGCTTGACCTTCAGTGGATGAGTGCTGCATACCTCCCGCTTCTTTCCCTGATATAGTGGACTTTGCTCAATGTGCAACCTCCTATGTTAGTCTCAATGGATGATCGTCATTGTGTAGAACTGCATTTATTTTCTCTCTGCAATTACCCCAGAGCTATTTGTGGTGGGGAGAATGTGAATTGGATGATACCTGCAATTGCCAACATGCAGTTCTGGCCATCCCAGTGCACAAAGCAAGTGCTGTTTTTGGAGAGGACAGGTCATTAGATTCATGTCTTCACCTGCCTTAAACCCATTAGGGTGAGGTGTTTTCAAATGTGTTATGCCCTCACTGTCCTCCCAAGCAACTTCCGGCATGCGTGTCTCTACCACCCTTCAAACTCTGGGATTCCCATCTCCTCTGCCCAGGTGTCACCTGATGGCACATGTCCCATCATTCACAAGAGCGGGAAACCGATCTGTGTGTCATCCATCTCTTAAATCTCTGGTGCCCCTGCCATTCAAAATCAGGTAACATTGTCACTTCCACTAGCTAGCATCTGGTATTCTCTGCTCCACCCACTCATCATCCCAGGCATACCACAATGGCACATGTCTCAATGAATCACTTCAAAAGATGACTGATGTATCACCTGACACACTGAATCTTTGGTTCTCCTTCCGAGCATAAAATAATCAGGTAATTGTAACTCACAATCTGCCTTCAAGTATTCCCAGCTTCTCTCACCCCTTCCCTCTGGTGTCAATCAATGTCTTTTCCATCTACTCCAAAAGATGGACACTGATTGGTGTGTCTCCAGCACACCCTCCCAAATCTCTGCTTCTCCATAGTAGCAAAATCAGACGAATGTGTCTCTCCCACAAGCTGACCTCAGGGATTTACAAATCCCCACACTCTCTCTTCCAGATATCACTTGCTGGCACATGTCTTATCCACTCACTTCTTGGGACGGACACTGACTGGTGTACCACCAACCTCCCCAAATCACTGCTGCTTCCTCCCAGCAAAATAAGGTGGATCACGTCTCTCAAATAAGCTACCCTCAGGCATTCCTTTTTCTTAATGCTCCTCCTTTCAGGGGTCACCTGATGGCACATCTCTTGTCTACTGACAATATCCATATCCCCTAATCTCTCATGTTCAGTACCAACAGAATCAGGTGAGTGTATCTCTTCTGCAAGCTGCCCTCAGGAGTTTCTGCCTCCTCCCACTCCTCCTCCCAGGCATCACCTGATGTGACGACTTACTCCAAAGGAGGGACACTGACTGGTGTATCACCTACCTACGTGACACTATGGTGCTCCCTCCCAGCATAATCAGGCAAGTATAACTGTTACAAGCTGCTCACTAGTATTCCCAGCTTAATCCACTCATCCCAGCTGTGACCCAATGGCATGGATTTTCTCTCCAAGGGACAGACACTGGCTGATGCGTCACCCTCTTCCAACTATCACATGTTATGGACTTTTGGTTGTTCACTCATTAAACAAAACAACCTAACTCTCAGGATTGGTTGGTCATCACTCACTACCTCTCTCTACCTTTCTCCCCTTTCAGCTACTCTAAATGCACACCAGTTTAGTAAACCTTTCATAAATTCCCATAGCTAGCTTCCAACAGCGTCATCTTGTCTCTCTGAAAGCTGTCAGAGACTGAATGGGCGCTTCAACCATGTGTCCCCCTTTAAGGCTGCTGGCTGATCTTCTGACAAACTTATCAAATAAACTTAGACCAAGTCAAAACACTGAAATTCGGCTGAATAAAGGTTTCTGCTCCAGCCCATACTCGACATTAGCCTTAGCCAAAGACAGAAAAGTAAAAAATAGTTTGGCAATAAAGCTTGATTTGCACATTGGTCCAATGTCATCAGGCTTTGCATTCTGGTCCCGTGTAGATGCATTCAGAGTTAAAAAGCACACCAACAAGTCCTGATTTGCCTGTTGCTGTAGACTAACAAAGCCACAATTGGACACAAATCTCAGCCCTGGTTGCATGGAGTCAGTAGACAACTCTGATAAAGCAGGGTTAAGGTAATGATGAACAATGTTTTTATTTTTTTTATTTCTTGATTTAATTGATTTACAATTTTTACAAGATTGGGTCCTTAAAAGAACGATCGTCCAGTTTTTATCCAAAAGTTAGATGAGAAAATTAGGAAGAGAAAAGAAGATGCAAGATAGAGGGGTTAAGGAACAGAGAAAAGAAGGATCAGGGAGTTTCAGAATTTAAGTTTGATATTCTAAACGTTCGTAAGTCGGAACGTAGTGTAGAATGCAGTGTTCCCTCTTATCATTGAGTTTGTTTCATTTCTTTCCTTTTCTCCTTCTCGTAACTCTATCACTTAGTGGGTATACATTTCCCTCAGCATCCACAAGATTGTTTAATCTCTTGTCCGATTCCTATTCTAAACCAATGTTTCGAAAGAATTGTGCTATGGCTATCAAAGATGGTTTGACGTCGCTCATTAATCGAGGCCACCAGTCCTTTTCCTTGTCGATCTGTAGGGCAGTAAAGTGATGACACAGGTAGGTATTTCTCACTTTAATTGCTCCTAAGCAAGACAACTACAAATGTCTAGCTGTTTCCACCTAGCCTTTTGTGTTGCATTATCGACAGTTATTAGTACTAGTTTGCCATCTTGTGGCCAAGATCTTGTACAACATCATCTCCTCTTCCTTTCCTATCTTCTCCTTACTACTCTCTTGTAACTAAGTAATGACTTCTTTGTATGTATAACAAGTCATCTCTGTAACAAGCGCCACGATGCCCTATGGGCTGTATGTGCGCTTAACAAATGTGAATAAATAAATAAATAGTTTCTAAGAGGTTCAGGCGGGCTCATAGAAAGGTAACTTGTAATGTTCTGTTCGGGAATTTCACCAAGTGTCACATGACTTGATTTACTTTTTGTGTGTTTATCAGAAGGTTTGAGGTTCATTTATTTTTGGACACAACTTCAAAGGACTTTATCCAGTCCCATTCCTCAAGTATTTTGTTTAACTTTGGTTGGATTTCGCTCAAGTTCTTTTTCCGTACTTCCAATCTCATTTAAGAGGGTTTTGTTCTTGTTGGATCAGTTGGTTAACATTTTGTTTTTCCCTCCCTCGATTTCTCAGTAGATGATATCGAGGATTTGTGGGCGAGAGGCGAGCTGGATCTTCCTGTATAAAATCAAATCATTATGGTCGATCGTTGATTTGTGTGACACCAGGCTCCGTTCATGCCAAATAGAGGCTATTGGAGTCGATGATGGTAATCCCAACAGTTTGCGCAAAAAGTATCCCTCCAGATTTTGCCAAATTATCTCAGTGATGTCAGGCACTGCCTCGACTGCGTAGGACAATGAGGGTATCACTTTTGCCTTATAGAAGTTTATTGATGGGATGATTAAAAAGCATCCACATTTTTTGTCTATTGCCTTTGTTTGTGAGACTAATGTTTTAATCTTTGTGTAGAGGGTTATCTGCATTGGGGTTTCTACTGGGCTACTATTCAGTGTTATACCCAGATATTTAAAGTCCATTACTTTTTCAAGCTGCAATCCATCCAAGTGTCATTGTAATTTTTTTGTTCGCTTGGCTGTTTTTTCGAAGGACATGATTTTTGCTTTACCTTTATTGAGCTCCAAGTTATGTTCCTGTTTATGTATACAGATACATTATTTAGCTGTCGTTGGAGACCGATCACGGTCTGGTCTAATAAAATGATGCTGTGGATGAATAGAAGACTTGTTACTTTCTCTTCTCCTATTGTTGGAGGAAAAGATGTTGTTTTTTGCTCGTTGTCCTTAAAGTCTCCAATGTATGAGTTGTATAAGGCTGGTGCTAGTGGGCAGACTTGTTTTACCTCTCTCGAAGTCACAATCTCCTTGCACAGTTGACCCGCACCACTAAGCCTCACTCTCATTGATGTCCCAGAGCAAAGGGATTTGATGGGTTCCATATTTAAATTCGCACAATTCCATTATGTAAATTGCCAAAATGTCTCGTGGTTGACCTGGTCAAAAGCCTGGACCAGGACAACAAATGCTATGAAGACTCTAGGACTTCTATCCATGATCTTGGCCTTCAATGTACTTAGTAGCATGATATTTGCTGTTGTACCTACGTTTTTGATGAAGCCCGGCAGGAAGGGATCTGTTGAGTCAGCCAGCCTTGCCCACATTTGGATTTTGTCCAATACTAAGGAAACAAAAAGTTTGCCAATGACATCCAATAGGGCAATTGGGCGATAGTTCTTTGGGTTGTCTTTTTTTGCCCTTTTTAAATATTAGGACCACATTTTCGGTCCTCCAGGATGCTGGAATTAACTTTGTACACGTTTTTGATTACTTCACCAATAATATGGGCCCATTCTTCGGGTGATTTTTCAGGTCGATGTTAGACTCTCGAGCGGTTTAGCTTGCCAATTTTGCTGAAGATGGATTCCATATCATATGGAATTTCCCAACGTGTTGATGGTTGTTCTCTATGTACATGATGATCTCCCATCGGCCTTTGAAAAAGTTCTCTAGAGTGTGCCTCCATCTTTGCTCACGTACGTTGTTTTGAGTCGTTGGTACCTTTTGATGTGGATTTTATTAGTGACTGATTTTCTTCCACATACTACGTAGAGCATTGATTCAGAATCTTCTTGGAACATTCTTATCCAATGGTTTAATAGCCAATTTTTATAGACCCTGACTGCTGCTTTTACGTTTTCCTCGTTTTCCGCTGAAGGTTTTTTTATTTCCAGATGCTTTATTTGGCACAAGGCTTTTCTCTCTTCCACCAAGAGTGAACTGTATATGTGGGAGTTGAGCCGTTTTTCCTTTTTGAATCGTAAGGAAGTAATATTGGGTGATATTTGTCCCCTGATGAGCCCAGGTCTTTTCCTTCAGGTTTTCTAGTTCCCAAATACAGCTTGGGTATTTTGCTTATTGACTCTGGTTAATCTCAAGCGAGTGCTGTGATTGCAGGTTTACATCTGGGTCGTCACATGTTTTCTTGACATTTTTGAATATTTCCATGAAGTGACCAGCATGTTGTGGTCACTGTGTATGGTTCTCTTCACTTTGAATGTAGTTATGAGGGAGAGAATTTCTTTTGACACGTATGTATGGTCGATTATAGCTCCTCATCATTGCGTTCCCATGTTGGAATGCACGGCTTGTTCGTGTCAGTCATTGAATGTAAGTTTTGGAGAGCCCTAGATTTCATTAGTGCAGACCACTGAGTGCCTCTCACGGCTGAACCTGGTGATTTTCCGGCGTTATTTTTTTTACGCCGGTATCTGGACATGTCGCATTTAAATCGCCACATATTATTGTGTAATTTACTTCATAGCCGACATTAGCCTCATATATCACTAATTACATCAATTTTAGGAAATTTGCATTGGATTGAGCTTTGTGGTTCCAATAAGTGTTAACTAACAAAATGGTGTCATCCTTGCTGTTCGTTGCTTGACACTTTGCATGGTACCAAGGGACCAATGAAGCTTGTTTGAAGGTGTTTAAAAATAGCGTTTTTTTAAAGTGTACATCACTTCCAGAGCGAATGGCTGTTAACAAACCTGAGGTGGGGTGTCCCTTTGGGCCTTTTATGGCTGGCAAGGTTACAATCTTATATTCACCTAAGGTAGGACTAGCAATAAGCCATGTCTCTTGTAGACATAATATATTGTATTTCCCCAATTTTACGTCACATGAGGTTGTCAGATGTCTGAAGCCTCTTGTATTCCAAGATCCCATAGATAAAAGATTTTGAACAGGCTAGCTATTTGTTAAGACTTCCCTTTAATGGCTAATTGTGTGAGTTGTTTGCTAGAGTCTCTGTGTTCCTCTTCTTTTGATCCTTTATGGGAGATAATGGCTGTTGTTTGACGGTGGGCAACCGAAAGATCTTGATCAAAAGTTATTTTCAATTTTGGTAAAGGCCTACGTGGCACGCGGCTAATGTCCAGGAGGTACCCGAGGTTTTTGTTGTCTCTGGAGTTATATCTGAAGACTTCATCAGACTTGTCCTTTCTGTGGCTGCTAAGTTTTGAAAACGCTACTTGATCGCGCGCTATTTGTTCGTCCAGTGACATTGTTATGAATGCTCATTTGACGACTTCCTTCATTCTGTTTTCCATTCTCTTGATGTTACTGGGTCCTAATGATTTAATACCCGACTCACAGAAGGTGAGGGTCGGTCAACATGGTTTCTTCCCGGGGGTCTCTTTCCCTCAGGATCTTGTTCATCAGGTATGGTTTCCTTCAGGTCGTAGTCTAACATTAACAGTCTCTGCACTGCATCAAGTACCGTTGACTTCACCATTGGTGAGGTGATATGGAGATATATACTGTCCATTTTACCCTTTTGGCCAAATGCAATGATATTTAAGTCATCTGTACGTAGTTGTCTTAAGTTTGGAATGTAGTGTTGAACAAGTTCATTATTGTGTTTTTGTTTAGAATTAGTTTGTCTCCTTTGTCCAATATTCATTCCAGCTTGAAGGTATGACTATTTCGATTATTTTGATTAAACAGAGTTGAATCCCTCTTTCGGCGTCTAGTGTATCAGCTTTTACATGAGAGATCATGTGGTCCTTGGGAATCATTATGATGGTTTTTTCCTTGGTCGTGCCTGCGTTTCGGATCTGGTAAGTCTTTATGACAAGTCGCGCTATTTCAAGTTTTGTTTTCACCTTGCCCAGTCTCTTGGCCTCTCCTGGTCGGTGATCTTTTTTCCCTAGGCTTAAAGTTTTTCCTGTTAAACCATTTACCACGGATTTGTCTGATGTGCAGAGGGTTGACCTCCTCAAGTCTCTTCTTCGACAGTCTATGGCGTTTTACATCCAGTGTTAAAAAGACAGGGGAGTCAGGCTTATTTTTTTCTTAGGTTCGGGGGACAGCGAGTCCTGCCTGTTTGGATCCGCTTTCCTCTTCAACCGAGGTATGTCAAGAGTTCAGATTCTGATTCTTCAACCGTGTATTAACTGATGTCCATCAAGTCTATTGAAATCTCAAGGTCATCTGTGATGGACACAATTGTGTTTGTTTTTTCATTGTTGGTGGGTTTTAAAGCTTTTGCTGGTTCCAACTTTCGGGTTTCACATAATATTGTCCTTTGCTCATTTTCCTAGGCACTGTGTACTGTCCTTTCGTGGCTTTGCTGTTTATTTTCCAACCCTGGTTAGTTTGTGGATCGCCTCCCAGGGGTATTGTTATTGCATCGTCGTGACGTGTGTTCCTTTTTGGTATTACAGGGTCCGGCCTTGTATCTTGCTTGTTATTTGCTTTCAGTCGGTTTTCCAAGTTTGCAGTCTGTAATGGCAACCTCATAGTTAGCAAATAATCATTGGTTTCGAGCGCTATGCATCCGTTAGTCACCCTCTCTCATGTGGATTCATGTTTTCCTAAATGTGTCTTTTTTACTACAATTATGATGGGGTCCAACTTGCTTTAGGTGCTTTGTTGATTGAGCCAATTTTCTCTGGAGGTGCACTGCCATGGTCTGCACACGTCATTTTTAGGGATAAAGCTGGTGTTTTCTAATCTTCTGTTTGAGTATCACTGTGAGTGGGGTCCGCATTCCTCGAACGGTGTCCAGCTGTGCGATGTCTTCATCTTGATCCTGTCTCCATGGAACATAGGTTGAAGTACTTTCTTCTCTCGTGTTTTGCTTTTGCGCTTCAATTGCCATAACGTATCCCTCCAAATATGTCAACTTAGTATGCGTCAGTGCCGCCATTGTGGTATTGTCTTTTAATGTCTCATTAAGAGCCTCGTAAATCTAACTAAATGGCGCTAAAGCTGTTGTGACTGCTGACACAATGGCAAACAGGTCCGTTTTTTTTGTTTGGAGTTTCCTTTCCAGCTATTTGCGAGAACTTGCTCAACCTTCTGTTCCGGGGTGATGTAATTGTGGGGATGAGATGTGAAACGCTTGATCTTATTAAGGCTGGCCATGGTCTATATCCTGTAGTTTCCTTGATTTCATGCAGGGGTCTTTCCCTTGATTAGCCTGTATCTTCTTCGGACATTTGTGAGATATGTTTCGGGATCGTGCAAAATACTGGTTATTTTGCCTTGAGTCCAGAGTTCCACTGAAGGTTTTAACTAGAGGAACTAACTCGCTCACAGGGAGTCTTGGAGTTGAGGTTTTATCCTGTGTCACCGCAACACTCCTGTTCACTAACATAGGAGGTGGCAGGGAGTTATCATCATTTGAGGTTTTGCTTTCTGTTCATTCCTTGACACCTTCCAGGATTTTTGCATCTGAGAGTTCGCTCAGGTGGTCAAGAGTTACTTTCCCACGTTTGTTGAAGAAATGTTCTAGCATGCTAGTAAATGTAAATCTTAATGGGGTTATTTTCCTGTAGTGCGAGATTCATTGGGTGGGTTTCGCACATTTTTACTTGACTTAGTCTGACTGTTTTGAACTTGAGGTAGGACTTTTGGTGGATGGATGGTCCTCACCATTTTCTTCCATGTCTTGTCAGGACCAATTTGTTTTCCCGACTGCTTATGACTCTGTTCTGCTGCGCTCATGTCTTTTAGGGTGGTCTGGATCTTCTTGTTTCCCTTAGGGTTCCCCTGGGCAGGCTGGTGATTTTCTGATGGTTCTTCAGGTGTAACGTCTTGGGAGTAATTTATGACATGGTTTGACTTCTGCACCTAGTGATTCGCTAGCTTCCGTCAGTGATAGAGGGAGATAGCTTGAGTCATAGTGAGGAGTGATAAGGTCTTCCCTTGCAGTTACTGGGTGAATCTCAATTTGAACTTTGAACGAAGAGTTTGTCCGGTTCGTGCCGGGATCTTCTATTGGTTGAGTCAATTGCTCAGCACGATCCTTAGCTAACTTTGATAAAGCTGGGTCTGGTCTTGTTGTCTGAGCCGATAAGTGAGAGTTGTTGATGTTATAGATTACAGCCATTTCACCGTCCTTGTCATATATAGAGGTTTCTGAAGTTTCTGATTGCGGGGAGGTTTCAAGGGCTCACTTTGCTTTGTGAAGAATCCATTTGTCGTGTAGGTCTATTAGGAGAGCCAATCTCTCCACTCATCTCATAGTCCTTCAAACCGAGAGCTGGAGCTGCTGCAGATGACTCTGACACTGGCTTGATTGGGATGTTCAGAGCGTTCAAAGCAGTTTCAGTCATTAAATTCGGGGCCAGTGTTCGATTGTTATTGGGGACGAATTGCTGCGACGAGCAGGGGGGAGTTGTGGAAAAACTTTGCAGGTGTCTCCTACCTGGACCATACACAACAAAGGGACTAATGGGGATGAACACCTGTTATTACCCACAGATTACGTTGTCACACAATAGGAACACAGGTTTTCACAATTTACAGTTATTTCACAGTTTCTACCCTCCGTGTAGCCTCACTCTAGCTTGCCCTCCAACATCTCTAACTAAACCCTCTTGTTTTTCTACCCCTAGCCAGCGCTGGTGGATCACTTATCTAGGGTGAGGAGATAGTGAGGAGAGAACTTGCCCTATGTCTAGAAAATTACCAAGATGTTCACCGAAAACATGTTTGCTTATAAATTTCTAAAAACACTAAGTTAGTGAATGTTGTCTGCTTCACAGGTGGCATTCTTTCTAGTTTAATATTTTTCCTTGGTCTACAGTACCACCGTTTTTTTATAAAAACAACAAAGGGGCCTGGATGGCTCCTAAATTAAAACGACTTTCAAACAGAAAAGAAAAAGGATTTGGGTTGTCCTAAATCGATGTTGCACAGGACACTTCTATATCCGGGCTTTCTAGTACATTGTGTTTTAACACTCACTCTATAACCCCAGGGAAAGACAGTGGGCAGCTGTAGCACAAATATGTCTTTTCATTAAAGAGTGCTCCTTAGTGCTATCTTTTTTTTCACAGAGGTACGTATTGGCTCACCCGTTTCAGTGGTTGCAGATATTTCCCACTTTCTTCAGGGCCACAACATGTATTGGCATGCTGTTCTAGTAGGAGAATTGTCTTCTTTTACTCCTATATTCACCCCCCCCCCTAGTATGGCTTAGCATCCAGGAGTGTTGATAGTTAATAAGGTGGGTGCGTAGCTCTATCCGCATCCTTGTGCAATCTGTACAATCCGATCGCTGTCAGGGGTAGTAGTCTAAGATCCCTCAAGGTTTTTGTATGACTCCTACCTGGAGCCTCTTGGTCTTCGACACCGGGTCAGAGGAGCTAGAGTCAAACATCGCTGCTCTGAAGGTGGGTGTGGAGCCAACAAGGGGCTCAGCTGATTTAGCCCACTCCTCTCTTCGCATCACAGACCTGAACTTTGAAGGCAACAACCTTCGTCCTCCGCCGACCGCTTTATCACTGCCATAGACTGCCTCAGACTGCACCACTCAGCAGCAACTCTGCGACCGCTCCACGGCCCCGCAGGGTATTTGAATGGGTTCTCCCACTTACAAATGCAACAGCAAAAAGACTGAACTTCAGTCAGGAAACGAAGCGCACTGCCTGAGACTGCACAACTCAGTAGCAACTCTGCGTCCGCTCTTCAACCCAGCAGGGTATCTGAATGGGTCCTCCCACTCACAAATGGAAACAGTCAAGAAACAAAGCACACTGCCTGAGACTGCACAACTCAGCAGCAACTCTATTTGAAAATAGAAAACATAGAAAAACTCATCAGCCAAACGAAAACCAATGAAAGATGTATACTACCTAGATTGGGTAGTGGAAAGTCATGGTGAAAAGTTGCTTGCACATTGTATTGTTTGTGAATTATGCATTCTAGAGAACCTTAATATCCTCAAGTGACATATAACCATGGTTGAGAATACACTGTATTCCCACCCCACATTGCCACGGTAGAGGCCACATTACAGAAAAAATGCAAGGCGCAACAATATATTTATCAGAGTGCAATTAGCACAACGATAGACAGTCCTAAGTTACTGCTAGTGCACATAAGCAAAAAATATTTGTGCTCCTGCGATTTTTCACAAACCAGCTCAAGATGTATGCGTTTCTCTTCTGTTATTCTGTTCTGTCGTTATAAAACTGAGCTGATGGCCTTTGGTTCACATCAGGCATGGGCTAAACTACTGCCTCAATATGAATCATTTACGATTAAAGACACACATATTAAGGTGGTGAACAAAGTTAAGGCCTTGGGCTTGACCCTAGAAGCCTCTATGAGCTCAGAGGCTGAGGCTTTGTATGTGAGCAAAAACTGCTCATTTTACCTTAACAAAGCAAACTGTACCACCATGGCAAGAGCAAAGACAGGTCAGAGCACATTAGCGAAGCTAGGAGGGAGCTACACTGCCTGAAGGTTGAAGCTAGAGTTCTCTTTAAATCTATGACACATATTCATAAGTGTTTGGACGGGACAGCTCCGGCCTACCTTAAATCGAGATTGTTCGATATATGCCCGCACGTTCATTGAGATCAGAAGCACTGAGAGGTATTGTGGTTAAGCCACACATGAAAGCAAATGGTTTAGGCAGAGCCTTTCCTATCTGTGCAGCCACAAATTGAAACAACCTGCAATTGAATCTGAGACCAGAGTCTAATCATCTTACTTTCAGAAAAAATCTGAAAACATATCTTTTCAAATAAATGTAGCTCCTCCCAGTTAGCCAGGTTGTTTTCCAATGTTTTCTATAGCCAAGTGTCTTGTCTGAAATATACTTATGAGTTGTCTGTGTCTTCTTGTTGCACCCTGATGCCTGCTGGCTTTCGGCGCCATATAAACAAACATTAAAACCTTTTTTTTTTCTTTTTTATATATTTCATGGTAATTTTGATTTCATCGTTAATGTCGATAAGGGCATGTGTAATGCTTATCTGAATAGTTACCAGTGGTTTTGTTTGCAAACCCACAACATCCATTCAGGACTGGACAGCAGTGTTCAGTCTCCAGAAGTCTTGCCTTCCAATTGGCAAAGCAGGAGACTTTCAATCCACTGTGAGCGTGGCGCGTCGACGTATTTTGCCTTTAAGTACGTCGGCGGCGTGCCTGCGTCGTGTGCAAAATCCAAACGAATAAATAAAAGTTATGCAGCTAAAGCATTAGCAAGGAAAGAGAAGTCTAAGCATGCCTCTGCTGTGGGCACACCTTGTCACCATTATGAAACCATTCAGGCAAGCCTCTGCCAGCTCATGCCCCAGAGGAACATGCTTCATTATTTGGGCCGGATTTCCCGCCTGGCCTACAATTTAGTGGATAGGCCCCCAAAGCTGCATTTGGCAGAGCAAAACCAACTACAGTTGAATTCCTATTCAAGATACCTTAGTGGCAAAGAAGTATATTTTGAATGTGACATTTCGCCAGCAGCAGCAGAGTTCTGTTCTCGCAGTGAAAGTGACTGATAATGCACATCCGAAGATGTCAGAGCACCCTGGGGCGTGTTTCAAATCAGGGCACAGAAGTAAACAACCGCCTATGTACGAATGCTGTATTTGCAGACATGGCAACACAGCGAGAAGCGAAACGGAGCGCGAATCACTGCTTTGGAAGTGTGGGCGGCAGAACGTGTACAGGCAGCCATGAAAGGTCGTGTTGGACGAAAGTAAACAAAGTAATAGGACAACGTAGGACAACGATATTATTATTATTATTATTATTATTATTATTATTATTATTATTATTATTATTATTATTATAATAGCACAAACCCAGATTAGCAGAGTTCTTTCCCATGGGGAGAGGGGATGAACATATAGGGACTTTCATCGCGGATGGCCTTCCCAAAACACTGGTAGCGAGAGTTAGCGTTTCATCAATACATCATTAGTATTGATTGTCACAGTACAATTGGCACAGCTGGATTCTAGGTCATACTAAGTTGTTGTTGGAAGTACCAGGTCCCTGGAAGGAGAGTAGGGGAGTCCGGATTGTCACTGGGATTGAGTTCCAGAGGACAGCAGTGTAGAAACAGACAGACTGGTTCCTGGATTACTCCTTTGAAGACAGCCTAGTGTAATTGTCATTGTAATATATAGCACATTTAATACAAAATGTACTGCGTTGTTACATTTGGTTGAAAATACGGCTTAAATTTTCACAACTTTATGTCAACCTCCCAATACCCTTTACCATTATTTAACTTGATGAGTGAACTGTCTTTCTAATGATTGTAACTCTCATTCTATACCTTAGACTAATAAAGCATACCTATTCATCATAGTGTAATGATGTATAAGCTAAGTCAGTGCTTGCATTCCCTTCATTCATTTTTGTGCATGTTTCTCTGAGTCATGGAGACTCTTTAGAATATAAATCCTTCAATGCGCAATATTAGTCTCAAATACTATGACAACATAATAAGGATTCCTGCAAAGGTTGAAAGGTGTATTTCATTAGTGGATTTGTTAGAGTGCTACTTATAATTAGAAGTAAGTGACATTTAAATTAACACTTTGAATTTTAGATATTAACTGTAATAGGAGATTTTACTTTGAATCGGAAACAGAATAGACGGGGTTCAAAAATGATCTGTCACAATTAGAGGGACTAACAGACTTACACTGATAGTGTGTGTACAAACTATAATTTTTTGGTGTTGCATGTAACGTTTAGAGAATGGCCTATTTAGTCTGATAGGAACATGTTCGAAGAAAACATGGCTCTGATTCACTATAACAGTGCAGAGGTCAAAGGAACCAACAATTCAGTGAGGTAGCTATTCAAACCCTAATCTAGGGTAGCAACATGGACCTGAAGCTAAGCTCCCGACTGTACAATAGATAGAAATCAGGGTTATATGTCCCTGAATGTTTCACAGACATAAATTCTAGGCCCGGCTCCAGGAATTTCCAACTAGGTGGGCTATGTTTGTGATCAGGGAGCCACATTTCCCTTGGGTGTGGGTGTAGGAATAGCCGAAACAAAGTGCTAGCATCGATCCAGTTTCATGATCCAGCAAAAAAATGTATTCCAGATCTGGAAAAATGCATTTGCACCGCTCTATAAAAAACAGTACAGAGCAAAAGAGAAACAAGGAAAACAGTGTTGCAACATCAGTCTATCTTCCTTGACATCTGCTCTCCCCTTACTATTATATCCACCTCTCCTTCACCTTTCATGCCCCAATCACCTTCCATCAGCCCCCCCTGACCACCACTCCCATTTACCTCCACTCACACCTACCACCAAAAACCCCCACTATGTATTTCTTGGCCTGGCTGGGGACAGTCGAGGACGATGCTTCCTCCTCCTCTATGATTGCTGAACAGCGAGGCCCTAGTCTTTGTTCCATCTCAGATGATGTGCGCTCAACAATGACACCCTGAACAATGTGGCTACTCCCAGGAGGCCCCAGAGGCGGTGCTTGTGGACTCGTCCCTTTGTTGTGCAAGACAGCCCCCGCCTCCACAATACTGAAGCAAGGGATATGACATTTTGTTTCTTACAAAATGACATTTTGAAGCACAACATTTTATTTTTTTGTAGCATTGTTGTAGAACTTTTATTGTTTTTAAATGTTACTTATATATTTGGAAAACCAACTTTTAAAATATCAAATCATCCACCAAATTCATTAAATGTTTACCATGCATTCCTTGCCTAAAACATCCCAAAATCATCAACTCCTCACTAGAAAATGTGCTAATATATGCAAGCCTCCCAATCACACAACATAGTCAAATTATAACTGTTACTTAATTCATTTCCCTATTTTAGGACTTCAAGGATCAAAACAATTTTCCTCCATAAAATCGTAAAATGGTGAAAATACACCGCCTGATCCCCACTCATAAACAGAAGACACAGCTCTTCACCCATCACCGACACCTGTGCACCTACCTCTCTAAATGCCACTGCCCAAAGCAGCTGGAGTGACTCAGAGGATACAAAAAGAAGTCGAGCTGACTCCACACATGCGTCCCCAAACAGTCGACATTACCCGTATTCATGTGGTATGTTGGCCAAAGCCCCAACCATTTAATTTGCCTTTGCTGTATTAAATTTGACTTTCAGATAGTCACACACATGAAGTCTCCCAGGAAACTATAGATGTACCTCAGCATTTTCTCTCTGGCCATGATATATGGCATGAAATTGGCATCATGGCTCTTTGTTGCCAAGTCGACCTTTAGTTGCTCATTGAATTGCGACTTCACAGTGTAAGCTATATGTTTTTTATATTTCCAAATGGCCAGTTTAGAACGTCTTCAGGTATACTCTCAAGCCAACTCATTGCAGTGGTCCAGATTAACAATAGGCTGCTATTAAGAATTAGATTGGCACTGCTAGATATTACCGCTTGCAATGAACCCAGTAATTAGTCCTTTGGAGCATTTGTAATTTCGCATAGATGTGGGTTACATTGAATTCTAGATAACGCATTTCAATGGAAGTTCGGGGGGTAATCTTAATAATCTCTTAAATAATGTGGCCTCTAGGCTACCAAGTTTACTAACATGGCACAGGGCCCACGTCTCGGCCCATATAGCACAACTGATGGGATATGTGCCTGAAACAATTGCAGAATTGCATTCAAGGAACATCTTGCACCCCTAGATGCAAAAATAGTCCCAGCTATTGTCGCTGATTTTAATTTGGTGTTTTATAGGTACAAGGACCCATGCAGTTCTGCATCCAGATAGATACCCAAGTATTTAAAGACCGGGACCACTCCAACTAAAACACCCTCCAACTTCCAGTGCAGCTTTTTCACCTTCACACAGCTCGGGTATAAAACCATAATTTTGGTTTTGTCGATGTTTATAACAAGAGAATTGCAGGAGACATAGTGTACTCATTATTTCAGAGATGCCTGCAAACCCCAAGAGTGGAATCAAGGAGAACTAGGTTGTCTGCGTAACCCAACCAATGCACAGATCTATCCCTTAATTTTGGAGGGCTTGCAGCTCGGTTGGAAATGTCCTTACCCAGATCAGATAAATATAGATTAAACAACATATGTGCCAGTATGCACTCCCGTTTTAACCCTTTAGATGTTGGGATCTATTTAGTTGCCTACCTCCAGATTTGTGCGTACCTTCACCCAAGTACGATCGTGGAGCAAGATTATGATCTTTAGCAATCCCAGTGGTATGCCAGCTACACACGGTTTATTCCATAACTTATCTCTATCGACAGTATCAAATGCTGCACTGAAATCTATAAATGCTGCGTAGACTGTCATTTTCCATATTCCCCATGCCTGCTGGATGATGTTTTTTAATGTGAGGCAATTTATGATCATATTGGACCCTTTACGGAAGCCTATCTGGATTGGTAGGATGATATATCTTGCCACCGACCAGTCCTCGAGCTCTGTCAATAATACTCGGGTGAAGATTTTTGCAAGGATGTCTAATATTGCAAACAGGAAGTAATATTTAGGGTCAGTGTGAGTGCCTTTCTTAAACACTGGGACAATTATACCTTCCCGCCAAGAAGGCGGATTTGTTTGCAGCTCACCAATCCAGCTGAAAACACAATGAAGAGCCTCTGCCCAAAGGGCCGGGTTAGTTTTGATAAGAGAGCTGCAGATCCCATCAGGACGTGGTGCACGAGAAGACTTACAGATCATTATGATTTCATAGATATCTCCAAAGCTTTTCCCATTTAGCCACCTGGAGTTGGCAATCTGGGGAGCGATGTTACTCTGTCCTCCTCCAAAATGTTCTGCCAGATGGATTTACCATGATGTCCCTGAAATTCCATTAATGTCTCTAACTCTGGGGGAGTTATCATTTTTCATCCTTGAGAAGACTGTTGGATTGTGGATTTGAATAGCATGCATCAGGAGACGCCAGGTAGAGCATTCCTTAGCACGTGTATATTTACTTAGCCACTTTACTTAAGATTTTTTAACAGCTTTTGCCTCAACGGCATAAGAAATTGGCTCAATATGTCTCTGGGAAAACTCTCTCAGATCTTGCCAGATAGCCCCTTTTTTCTCCCGAATTTCCTTGCCCGGTTTACGCTGATGTTTCTTGTACATGACAAAGCCAGCCCTATTGTGAACTTTGGGCACCAAGACAGAGCAACCCTTTACGATTTCCATGCATGTTGAGAAATGGCTTAGGGCTGTACTCGCCACTTCCTCTCCCAAAGATATTAGATAGCTATCATGCTTGGCCCAAGCGAGAATGGAAATCTTCTTTAAGTTCCCTTCATGCCACGAAATCCGACTCAGTGCCGCATTAACCAATTGCATGCCCCGGATGAGTGGGGTCTTGGGTTGTGGTTTCACAATTCAAACGGGCCACTAATGGATAATGGTAGCTTTCCTCCCTTTGACAGACACACATGTCAGTGATCAAATTAAATGCATTTGACACAAAAATGTAGTCTATAATGCTACTTGTTACCTTTCCTATAATTGTGTCATTTGGGGGTATATCAGAGGAATATGACCCATTTACCATGACAAAATTACGTGAGCAATGTAAGTTGGTTTAGCTAGAACGCCTGGACCGATCCAGTCTACTGGACCGTATTTTAGAGGAGGTACAAACCGAGTCACTAGGCCTAATTAGGACACCCTTCAGTGTTCTCGCGTTGAAGTCCTGACATATGACTATGGGAGAACCATCACCCAATCTGCTTATTATTTCCTCCACTGATAGATGTATGAGACCTTTCGTGGTGGGGGTCATATATATTGACAATGAATAGTTCCTTCTTAGGCAGCAGGGCAGGTGCAAGAGGGAAGGAAACTCTGCCATCCAGAACCTCCTTAAATTCAGGCACACCAGTCTCCAGCCTCAAAGGTTTCTTCAGCCCCAATAACAGAGCTCACTTTGGACAGCCCCTCAGGCCTTGAGTGGCTGAACAAGAAATACAATTTCAACCACCAATGACCACCAGATTTATGAGCCAGGTGTCTTGCATTGCAAACATAACAAAATCATCAATAAAATCCAACTGCTTCAAATATGTTCTTGTTTCCACGCATGATTGGAGGTTCTGGTCATGGCTAGAGATGTGTCGGTGACCTTTCGTCTAACCACACCCTGTCTGATTCTGACAGCTGTCCAGCAGAGCAGGCACAACACCATGGGGTGGGTAGTGGTCCCTAGAAGACACTTATCACCAAAATACATGTGCCCTGGGAACCCATACACCTCAATAGATCTGCACTCAACATTTTTATTGTGTTGAGTGCACAAGGGAGTACTAGCATGTAGGAGAGGGAACCAGTGTGGTGGAGTAGTATAAGGAGGCAAAAAGTGCAGGTTGAGGGGTTTCTGGCTTATTGGTATCAGACCCAGTGGGGCGTGGCAGGGAGGAGGGGCCTTGCTACCCTGCCATGCCCCTGTACATCATTGTTTGGTACATACTGTTTACATATTGGTTATAATTCACAGTTGTTCATGATGGCTTTTTGCTTGATTTGTTTAGTTTGATTTGCTATGGAATTTCACAATTTTGTTCAATAAATGTGGCCTGATATTTTCAAAGAAAGATGTGTGCGCGCTCTTGGCAGGTCCTGACACATTCACTGCCCATCTATTAAATAACGAGTGAGATTTTCTTTAAATAACTTATACTGGGAACTGTTCACTTCTAGGGGAACTTAATTTTGTCAGGTAAAGGAGTTGAATGATGTGCCCAGGAGCACACACTTTGGGTATGTGACAAAGAAAGAGTTTAAACCTAGCCTGATATGTTGATATGTGACCATGCATCTTACCAGCTGATGCTGGTACAAATGTGTTTTGAAATTTTGTTTTGAATACCTAAATTATTGCTCAATTTCATACAGATTACTTTAAAAAGTCACATGATAAACCAACCTGACAATGTATGCATCTTTGTAGAAACATGTTTTAAATCCTAAATTACACAGAGGGTAGAACTCCTGTTTTCATTGTTTTTGTTGCAATAGGGCCCCTCCATGCAATTGTAATTATTCCACAAAGTACTCGTAAAATAAAGAGTATGTGTCTGAAAAAGTGTAAATCCCCCCCACAATTAACGAGTGTGGGAGCCATCTACAATGATTTCTTTTGGAATCTGCTTGCTTTTATCAGGGAGTAAAGTCAGGTGGATTCCATAGGAATCCATTGGTTTTCCACCAGCATAAAAATACATGATGGTGGAAAACCAATCGTATTCTTGCAGGGGTACCTGTAGAGCAGGCTAACTTGTTTAGTCCAAACTGCTCACCAATTTCACCTGTGAAATCATACATAACAAGTGGATATACTGCTTTTAGCACCACTATTTCTACTCCACTTGACTTGAAAAATTACCCCCTATGATTGGTGCTTTATTTTCCTCATCCTGAATGCACAGAAATGAATGGGAAATGACAAACAAAATCTCATAAGACACAGAGTAAAATGAAAACACGACAAGGTCATTGTTTCACACAGCTTGTTCTGTATCTCCTTAATTTCTAATCACCCAACAATCACACCTTTAAGAAAAAGTGCCACGCAATGGTCACTGCCAGTTACCTTTTTGCATCTCTAATCACTCCTGTTGTAAATAACCTCCCTCTGAGACATGTTAAAAGATAAGACCTTGCTGGGAGGTCGTGTGAGTCCTGGCTGTTTGTGGTTGAGGGGAGAGAGGCAGAGCAGGTGGGAAGTGGCATGGTCATCTATTTGTCAGTTGTCCAAATGTTAAATCCACCTCTGATTGCACTCTATGCAATATCGCTGAATACTGTTTTTTAGTTTTAAAAGATGTAACCCTTTAAACTTTTCCCGCAACATTAGAGAAACAACTCTTCTCTTGTGTTATTTCCCAGGTGTTAATGATTAATCTTCTAATAGGCAAATGTGTGTTGGGGAGTTAAGAATATTGGTAGGGTCCCACAGCAAATAATTTCCATTTCCGGCACTGCACAAAACAAACAGCAGCCAGGATGTACATCATCATTTCCAAACAAGACCAACAGTCTGTTTGCATGCAGGCTCTGTTAAATTACTCAAACAGTATAAGGTTATCAATTCAGTATTGATTCATGAAAAGTTCTGGCAGTTCAGGGTATGCATCCATACAGACGTCAATGCATTCTATTTAGGTCAGAATCCCCCTGGCAAATACTAATGAGAGGTTGTAAAACTGGTCCAAACCTGCCATACCATTCTTGACATGTTCAGGAAGGGCTTTGTTGGACCAACTCGGCGAGGTGCTTCTTGATTCCCTAGGAATAGCAAGCAAGGCACCCACATCTGAAACCAACATGCATTGGCAAAGCCAACAGATTGGGCTATTGGGCTAGTCTCAGGAGGATAGCTCAGGGGCAACGTGTTCTCCTTGGAAGCAAGACGACACAGAGCAACACATGTTCGATCGCCGGGTCCGCACTTAGAAACCTCTGGGTATTAAGCACGTTATAAATAACCTATCATATCATATAATTGATTATTTATGGATAAGCATTTTCCAGGCGCTGCCAAAAGGGTACCACCTGGCAATAAGATTGGAACAACTGGGAATTGTTGCAAGTACCTGGGCATATGATGTCATTTCCTGGCAAATGTCTGTCTAATAACTACACACAAGCCAAAACTACTGTCTTTGCAATTGCATGTTTTAGACAGGACTCAAGTGCGAGGAATATAGACATAGGCAAAGATACTGCTGGCCTAAGACACACATTAAGAGATTTTGATCTCACAAGGAGCTCATTTAAGGAGACAATTAAGTTATTAAACACTTAAAAGAATGATCAGATATAACACTGGCAGGTTCAATACAGCACAAAGATAAGCATTACTTTGAGATAGCGCTTGCGGAAAGAGTTTTCCAAGGGTACTTTTTGGAAGTGTGCGGCAGGTAGTTGGTAGTATTGCCATAGGCATTCACATTGCCATGGCTATTCATTACATTAAAGAAACACTTACATGCCCCTAGGATGTGTGTTTTTCCTCACAACCAGTCTCTATCCTATCTGTGTTCCACTGCAAGGGTTCTGCCTTACACCTAGTAGGACAACTTAAAAAGGATGCAGGTAAGTCTATGAATCAATCGTAACCACCGGCATTGCTCTGATAAGCCTTCCATACCATTATCTGCAAATCAACCTTGGACCAACAACTAATGTGAGCAGCTATACCCAAACTGCTAGACTGCAATGCCCAAAAATACTTGTGGTTGCTAGTGTTCCAGGGCAGAGTGTACATGGCCTAGGAATTAAGGCTGAACTGCACCTGTTGGTGGCAGAACCAAGAGTCATTTGCTAATGGCTTGTCTCCTTCTGTAATGGCACAATCATACTAAAGAAAGATGGCATGAATTGTTGTGCAGAGCAATGATAGTGACAATGTTTAACTCAAACTCTTGCATCTATAATTTTTTATGTTACCCCCCCACAATTACATTTGTGTTACTTCCAAACTTAATGATTCACTTATATATGTGAATGCAGCAAGATATTTTTATTTTCAATATATTTTCAATGTAATTTGGAATGGCCCTCAGTCTATTGATGCATCTTCTGCAGAAATCTGTGTATCTGTTTGCAAGCAACATCGTCATGTATAGTTGAATATAATTAAGCATTGTATTAAGCATGATGTAAAACATGCTACAGTCCAACGAAAAATAAACAAATGTTAAACTGCAGGAATCAGCTTTGTGATTTTAGGTTTGAGCAAATATTTGGAGGCAGTTTGCTTGAGTATGTGTGCCACCTCACTTAGTGGTGTGAATGGCTTCATCTCCCTGGTCATTTGTGCTTTCATGGCTGTGGGGCATAGATCATTGTCCAGGGCACGTAAACTAATCCTAGCTGGTCCTCCTGCAGTGCAGCCTCTCGGACTGCTAACCTCTCTTAGGTTGCTGCTGCATGCTTAGAGTGAAATGCCCCCACACACCAACATCCCCACTCCCATAGGTCCATTTGTCAAGGCCTCCTTTCTAGGGGGGCCAGAGGGTGGCTGTGAAGGGCCTGGCCCTCCTGGCCTCTTTGCTGGAACCGGTCCAGATTACTCCCGCCCCATGCACACCCTAATGCTGAAAATGACAGCCAACATTACATAAATGCATATAGCAAATTGTATTTCATTCAGTTCATAGAAATGTCAAAGATCTGATTCAGAAAAATAGTCAACAAGAGGTACAAGATATATTTTGTATTCCAATCTTCTTTTATATTCAAAAGTAAGTCAGCACAACATGTTTCGGGAAAATGATCCCTTCATGAGGTGCAATTCAACAATTTACAATGTAATAGACATTCTGTCAGTAGACTTAATTCATGATAACAAGTCATATAATAAAATAAATGCATTGTGTTATAGTTATTAATATTTGATAAGAAATGCATTCATAGTACATGCTAGTTCATTAGAGTTAGCTAGAATTACTAATCAAGATGTTCAAGAATGGTCCAACCTAGTATTACCACATTTGAGCGAAATATAGGGTAAAGATAGAGGTGATTCCCAGTAAATTAAAATATTATTTAATAGGGTGTATAAAAACTGATGATCTGTTCAAACGCTGTGCTTAATGGATCAAACACAACACCTCCCATGTGCCCATTCATTTATGATTCTCTGTCACCAATGAATAGTGACGTGAAAACAAAATATCTTGAATAAAACAACAGAGAAACCAGGAGTGTATCCTAGGAGAATGCGTGCTGAAAAAGTCCTGTAAAGTCCTGTCTGTAAATGAAGAAAGTCGCAAACTGAAGAGAGACAGCCAAGGCGGTCAATCCAAAACAAGAGGTGAACTGAAAGACCTTGGTGCTTAATTTCGAAAGGACATCATAGCTGTCATCCATGTAAAACAAATCTAAGGTACTGCTATGGGTTCTGCAAAGGCCCCTGCCTATGTCCATACATTTATATATTACCTAGAGAAGAAACACATTCTAGAGGTGGAACACTGGCCTAAATATCCTATTGTGTGGAGAAGATACATAGACAGCAATGTTGGGATATGGTCTGGTACCAGTTCCCAACTGATATCATTCAACGGCATGGTATGCTATGTTGTGGTATGGTCATGTTTATTTGTAAAGCACCTATACACAAAGCAAGTGTCTCAAAGTGCTCAAAGAGGGAGGGAACAAGGGGAAAAAACAACAGTCATTCCGAGTCCTTGAATTTCTGAACAATACAAGTCTGCCCAGGCACAGTAAGTGCATATAATACAATTAACAGTGTTGATAACAGCAAATAGGTCTGATGACGATTCTGCAGTTTGTCCAAGGGAATAGAGGCACCACCATACAAGGAGGGGAGACAGAGAAGAAAAGATAGATGATCTTCAAGGCATGATACATTCAGATCGTGCAAGTGCAAAGAAGGTACAGGACATGTGTATGGGGGGAATTCAAATGCACCCAATTAGTCAGAAACAAGTGCAGTAGCAATGAGGCAAGTGCAGGCCCCGAGGCAAGTGCTAGAGGACTGGCGAGGGTGCCTGTGAGACTCTGAGGTATTCCCCGTGGCCAGTCAGCATGCTGACTGAAAAAGGAGGGAGAGAGAGATAGAGAAGAGAGAGAGGTAAGTAGGGTAGAGGGAGAGAGAAGGACATGGACAAGAGGAATGTTTTAAGGAGTTTCTGGAACTTAAGGAGATCAAGCTCAAGATGGAGGGTGGCAGGAAGGCTATTCCAGAGGAAGGCCCCTGCTGACAATAAAGATCTCCCTCCAAATCTATGCTCAGAGAACCGGCTCACTCGCAGGAGGTTAGAGATAGATGAGTGGAGGGCTCGAGAGGGACAGTATTTAGGAGGGCATCGATGCAAATAGGTGGATCCCAGGCCCCAGAAAGCCTTGTGGACAGTGCAGAGGTTCTTGAACTTGATCCTTGCAGCCACAGGGAGCCAGTGGAGGGATTTCAGTGGCAGAGAGATGTGGTCCCTGGGCTTGAGGCCAAGGATAAGTCTTGCGGTTCTGTTCTGGATGAGTTGCAGAGGGCACAAAGCAGAGGCAGGGAGGTTGAGAAAGAGGCTGTTGCAGCAGTCCTGTCTTGAGTCCAGCCTTGAGGGAACCAAGGCTCTGGAGACTGTGAGCCTTTGGGGAAAGTGAGAAAATGAAGAGTACCTCTGAGGAGGTGCAGCTAGTAGTTGGATTTTTTAGAAATATCCAAAAAGTGAGTGGAGAAGGATAGAGTGGAGTCAAAGATGGCCCCAATGTTTTTTGCCTCGCAGGTGGGTGCAGGAGCAGGGCCAAGGGAGGCCGGCAAGAGTGTGATTGGGAAGGAGGGAGCAGGAGTCCCAATGCCAACGATCTTAGTCTTACAGGCAGAGGTCGTTTGCAGCACACCATGACTTAATTGCGGACAGACAGTCAGATATGAGCAAGGTAGAGGTGGCTGAGGGTAGATTGATGGAGAGTTGCGTGACATCTGCATAACACTGGAAGTTAGAGGGGAGACTGGCAATCACATGTGCCAGGGCAGCCATGTAGACAGTGAAGAACCAAGGGGATAGATTAGAACCCTGGGGGATGCTGCAGGTTGAAAGAGTGATAGTAGAGAGAAAGGACCCAAGTTCCACCTGGGATGGGCGGTCAGAAAGGAAGAAGGTTAACCACACCAGAGCCTGACCTGTGTTTCCCAGGGTGGCACAGAGACGTGTGATCAGGATGTTGTGGTTTACTGTGTCAAAGGCATAGGAAAGGTCAAGAAGAATGAGGACAGAGGGAGTGTTGGTGTTGAAATTTGAGAGCAGGTCTTCACGGGTGTTCAGATGATCAGTTTATGTGTGCCTCTGGATGCTCTAAAGTCAGACTGATGGTCGTGGAGACAACCAGCAGATTCAGTGTGGAGGGTGAGCCGAGAGTTTGCAAGCTTCTCCAGGAGTTTACCCAGGAAAGGGGTGACAGAGATGGGGTGGTAGTTTGCCAGACTAGAGGGGTCGGCAGAGAGATTTTTCATGCAGGGGGTGCACAAGGGAGCGCTTAAGAGAATTTGGGAAAACACCAATGGCAAAAGAAAGATTGCAGTGAACAGCCAAGGCTGGAGCGAGTGAGCAAGTAAATGTTGTCCTAGTTTTGGAGGAGCAGGAGTCCACCTGTTTGTATGAGGTCTTCATAGACTGGACTTGTCTGGCGACCTCATCAGGTATGGGAGAAGAGAGGAGAAGTGGTGCTGGGGACAAGGCAGGCTCCAGAGGTGTTGGTGTATGATGTGCTGTGGAAGTGAGAAAGGAGAGGATGTCATGGGTTTTTGCGGTGAATTGTGAAGCCAGGGCCGAGCAAAGGTCCTGCGTGGGTGTGACAGAAGATGAGGCTGCTGCAGGATTGGCCAGTTCCTTACAGATTCTGAAAAGTTTGGCCATGTTGTTTGATGCCGCAAAGATGCGGCCTTGAATAAAGACTTTTCTTGGTGTGGATGCAGAGTCAATATTGCCTTTGAAGGAGGCAGCAGGCCAGTTTGTCCAAGGACCCACCTGATGCATTACATTTCTGCTCAGCTGCCCTACACTTAGATTTTAGGGCAGCCAGATCAGAGTCGTCCCAAGAGTTGCACTTTTTGGAAGGCTTCAGTTGGACCCTCATGAAAGGGGCAAGAGTGCCATTGGTGTTGGAGATAGAGAGATTGAAGTTAGCGAGGGCTGTGTCAGGGTGGGAGTCAGCTGCATGAGTAGGAGGTGGAGAGTAGTGTTAATCTGTATTTGTATAATGCCGCCTTGTTATAAATATTGGTCTAAGCCCATTCGCGTTGCACGGAAAACCGCGTCTGAAATGTTTCGCTTTTCGATCAACTTCGCAACTTCCGCCATTTTGATTTCAACTTGTGCTTTGTGTTCTAGAATGGAGGACTGTGTTTTCAATTTGTAGCCGAGCCAAAACAACCTTTGAGCTTTGTTAATGCTTAGGCTGACCGAGAGCAGACAGTTTGTCATATGCAGACAAACCTTGCGACTCAATTGAACTGCAATCTAAGTGCTGTCTGCGCTCACAAGCCTAATCCTCATATAAACAACAAGACAATGTAGAACAAACTCACATTGTGTGTTTTTGCTGGACTGCATTGTGGTGATTCTTGAAATAAGGCTTACTGTGGATCAGAGCACCAACAGCATCATTGTAACTCATGGACATGCAAACTTGTTAAATCTGTTGTGCAATATTTGACATGTGAACTGGGCACAAACCCTAGCATGTGACTTATTAGTTTGGAGAAGGGCTGGACATGTTTTGAGACATGTATAAAAAGGTCTGTGTTAAGATGTCCAGCACTCTCACCCCTCACTGTGTCTGCTGGTAAAAACTGCAAGGTGTTGGAAGCCAGCTAGCTATCTGTTTTGGTTTGATACTGTATAGTAATAAAATATACTTGTATCTTTTTTCGACCTATGATTTATTTGTGGTACTAAGCCTTGATATTTCTTCGGTCTTTCAAATGGTGCCCGAATAGGGACCCTCAAGATTTATATCACCTCGCTGAGAAGACGACGCGGCTATCAAACCGGGATCGGGGAGTGATTAAAAGGGGGCCCCTTTATATGAGAGGTGACACCTCAACATTACTGCACAATCTGATCTCTGAATGGTGAGCACGCGGTTCGAGAGTGGATCTTGACGAGAGTCCCCATATCAAGGTGGGCTCTTTGCTGAAATCGCCAACCACGAGGATCATTTGAAATCCGATTGGACCTCCTTTAGACTTTGTAATCAGGTAAGTCGTGCCACGATTCCTAAGTATCCTGATATTTGGTTGTAGATTTGCACCCGCGGGTTCAAATGACGGCAGGTAACACCAGTGATCTGATATGTCTGGGAAATTGTCTGCCTATTTCAGGGGTTTATTCCGGAGAGACAGACAATCTTTGGAATATGGTCAACCGGCGCCACCAGAGGGTTCGCTGGCGTTGTTAGGCAGAATCACCTGCAGTACCCTTTGGGAACACTACAGGCACTTAGGACTACAAGTGTAAGCACAATTTCACCTTTGGTACAAGCCTGTACTACACAGTAAAGTGGTAGCTATCGCTGAGCAGCCAGACTTATCTAAAGAGTTTGAGTGAGCAGAAGAACAAGTTACACAAAGGACCAAGCAATACCGTGATTCAAGCAAACACTTACTCAAGGTTTCTTCGTAAAAGAATATACATTTATTTACTCAGTCAGTTGTAAAACATTACACTAGCACCAACAGTTCAATATCACACACTAATACACCACAAAATCCAACAGGTAGGTAACTGAACAAGTTCATCTTAAAAATGAAGTAGGAGAACAATGGCACTTCAGATACTTACAAAGGGAGGAAAACGACAAGGTTATAAGAATAGACAGCCCAAATACAGTCATAGGCAGGGCAAAGGGTTTCAGTTAAATACAACCAGCAATTCTTATCAATAGGCCTGGGCCAAAATCAATGGTTCAGAGTCTTTTGTATAGGATAGCACAGTTCTGGTAGATAACGGTTAAATCTTTGCCACAAATTTTAAAGGATTTGGCTAGGTGAAAAGTTTGACCAATGTTCAGGGAAGGACAAGCCTTTGTAGTTGAGGAAAGTTTCACGCACTTCTCGATGGCCGAAAAGATTTCTAGACCGTGTTTGCCCAGTACCTTGTCAATGAAGAAAGCTGTAGCTGAGGCAGTTGTTCCTGGCAGTTCGAGCAGATCTTGTTGTTCCTGAGATTCAGTCGTGGGGACAAGAAGGAGGATGTTGGGAGGTTCCTGCACTGCCCAGGGAAGAGGCCAAAAGCTGTAGCAAGACATCGGTTTAAGGTGTGACTGCCTTAAAGTCCACCTGGTTTCCTTCCCTCGGGCTATCCGTTTTTCAACAGCACTCTGAAGAAAATTCAACCAGAATAGGACGGTGTCCAGGTGGCTTGTGAGTTGGTTGTTCCCACCAAACTCAAGGGAAGAAATTAACCGTGAAGGGCTTCTCTGTCGTCTGAATGTCAGGCAATTCAGACCTGCAGCAGGACTGCATCAGTCGTCCAGGAGTTGCAGCAGTCCTCTTCCTTCCTCTCCTCTTCGGTTCAGATAGGTCTTGGTGTTAAACCGTAATCATATAGTGCCTCCTTATTATGAATATTGGCCTAAGCCCATTCGCGTTACGCAGAAAACCGTGCTCACAAAGTTCCGATTTCGGGTTAACTTCGCCACCATTTTAAGACTCATCCGCCATTTTGATTTTGACTCATGTTCCTTGTTCTAAAATGATGGACTATGTTTTCGACTTGCAGTCGAGCCGAACGACCTTTGAGTTTCATTAATGTTTAGGCTGACCGAGAGCAGACTGTTTGACTAAAGCAAAGAAACATTGTGCTTCATACAAACTGTCATTTAAGTGTTGTCGGCACTCACAGACCTCATCCTCGTATAAATACCAAGACAATGCAAAGTAAAATCTGGTCGTATATTTTGGCTGAGCTACATTGTAGCGACTCTTGGAATAAGGCTTACCATGGATTAGAGAACCAACAACATCATTGTATTTTCATGGACATGTAAACATGTTTAATCCTTTGCATAACATTGTAATATTTGTAATGTGAACTAGGCACAGACTCTAGCCCGCAAATTATTAACTTGGAGAGAGGCTGGACAATATTGCTAAAATGGTATAAATATGTCTGTGTTTAGATGTCTAGCACTCTCACTCCTTACTGTGTCTGCTGGTACACACTGCGAGGTGTTGGGAGCCAGATAGCTATCTGTTTTGCTTTGTAAACTGTACAGTAATAAAAGATACTTGTATCTTTTCATCCCGTGATTGGCGTATTTCATTTGTGGTACTAAGCCTCGATATTTCTTTGGTGTTTCAGATGGCGCACAAGTAGGCACCTTCAAGATTGATGCCACCTCGTTGAAGACATGGCCATAGGACCGGGATCAGAAAGTAGAAAATAGGAGACCCCTTTGTATGAGACGTGATACCTGGACAGTACTGCACAATTCGATCCCTGAACGGTGAGCACACGGTTCGAGAGGGCATCTTGACGAGGGTCCTCGTATCGAGACGGGCAGTTTTGCTGAAATAGTCAACCATGATGGTCATCCTTTGTAATCTGATCGGACCTCCTTAGTCCTTTGTAATCACGTGAGTCGTGCCCCGATTCCTAAGTATCCTGATATTTGGTTGCAGTTTTGTCCTCATGAGCACAAAAGACACCAGGTAACACCAGTGATCTGACATGCCTGGGAAATTGTCAGCTTGTTTCAGGGGTTTATTCCGAAGAGACAGGCAATCTTTGGAATCTGGCCAACCGGCACATACAAACTAGACATGCTTCTGAATTTCAGTGGCCAGTCAATGGTAGTTTTGAGATTGCCCGTATGGAGTATTTAGAGTCTATATTATTAAAGAAAAAAGCTGCAGCATTTGACGTAATTCAGAATTGTAAAAAAGAAGCTATGCAGCTACTTAAGAGTAAAGAGAAGCATGCACATCGTCATATGTCTAATTAAAAAAAGGCATTATTGTATGATCAACAGACACAGTCAGAGTCTGTTAGAAACATGGATAGGGCTTTCCAACTTGGTGTACAGAAAAAATATCCGTCTAAAGATTTTCATGCATAACTTATCAATTAGTTCATGCCAAACTAATTGATAAGCTTTTAAATGAACGTAGGACTGATGCCACTGCACCGCCTCCTTATGTACCACTTCCAGCTGTTTTACCTCCTCCCGTAGCTGTCCCTGTTCTTCCTGTTGTTCCTCTGCTGCCAGCTGTTGATCCTTTTCCTATTGTTGCTTCTCCTTCTGTATCTCCACCTTTACTGACTATTACTGTTCCAGTGATTCCGTCTTTGTTGCCAGCGGTAGTGTCTCCACTACCTGGTGTACAGGATTTGTCTGCTCTCTCTTTCCCAAGCGGTTCTGATCCGCTTGTAGCAAATGAAGGGGTGAGTGCTGAATCAAAAGTAGTGACTCATAGTTCAGTTTCCAAAGATAAGAAGAGAGAATTGTATAAATGGGCTGAGAAATGTATAGAGAAAGGTGAAATATCAGCTGTCTTAGCTACACTTCTTGATCTAGAAAGTATTCCCGAACAGAATGTTTTTATTGAGGGGATGGGAATACACTTGGCCATAATGTGGAATAATTTGACGGACATGGATGTCCCACAAGGGTTAGGATTTGAATGTCTTAGCTTAGTCAAGGAACACTGCAGAGAAAGTAAATGAACATGTCAAGAGGGTTTTTGAGTTTAAGAGGGAGTTAGAACGGTTACAGAATGATGAGTAGATGGTGATAGATTGGAAGCTTTGTATGTGCAGAAACATTTCCTTCCTCCTTGTAAATTAACGAGCGAAGAGACGCCAATTTGCACAAGGGATGCACTTAGATGGATTTCGGATGTGTCGATATCTCCCATTGAAGTATATGATACTCTTAGTCAGTATACTCCAGAAATGCAGAAGATAGTGTTAGAGGTAATGGTAGAATAACTGCTGGATGAGTGTATAAAGAAAAAGAATTGTTGTCCCGCAGATTTGATTATTATTTGTAAGACAGCATTTGCGCCTGATACTGCTTTGACTACTTTGGCGTTCGATCTAGCCCTATTGCTTAACAAACGTTCAGAGTTGCCTACTTCTCAAATGCTGATGAGAGAGGTTCCTCTGACATGTTTTCCTAAAGTTAAGATTCCAGCTAATGTGGCAACAGGCGCAGCAGCCACTACTATTGAAGCCCATTATGTTTCACAATTTGTTCATGTCCCGTTCTCCAGACAGGAAGTTTGTTTGTTGTTTGTTTGTTTGTTTATTTAATAACAAGCAGGATAACAAGAATACTTAGAACTTGGTTACAGGTTACTGATTACAGGTTATTGGTATCATATGTTATATACAGTAATTACATTATATACATTCTTTACATTTACATGTAGAAATAGAGGGCAACATATTATAAACAGTAAATACATTATGTACATTTTACATGAGAGAGTGGATGGGTGCGTATGGCATCAGAACACAATGCACATGGTGTCAGGTTTCAAAGGTCATTGCGATGGAGCCAGGTACGGGTATGGTGCCTGAAGCTGTTGTAGGACTGATCCCTTCTTAGTTCAACTGGTAGGGCGTTCCAGTACTGAGCTGCTTGCACGAGGAAGCTATTGTCTCCTGGTTTTTTTAGTCGGAATCTTGGGGTATGGAGGCAGAAAGAGTTGGCTATCCTGGTTGGTCGTGCAGAGGTTTTTCTTATTATCCTGTCCCTGAGGTATGGGGGAATAAGTATAAGGTATAAGGTATAAGGTATAAGGTATAAGGTATGAGGTATGAGTGAACACTATTAGGCAGTCGATTACAGACATTAGGAAAAATCCACAGGGTTTATAAAGAAATATAATCTGTCTTGCATTCGTCAGTTTTCACCCTGGGTGATATAGATTTGTTGTTCCCCCTGATCCTACCTACTGATTTATGGAAACAGATTAGGACTGAAGATGATCAAGCAGGACTGGGTGACATGTGGGTTAACTTGGTGCGGTTAGACAGAGAAAGGTAAGCTTGTGAGAGAGCACCATAGGTGATACTGACATTGTCAGACAGAATAGTGACACAATTAAAGACTCTGGTTCCTGAGAGAAGGATTGTTTGGGACAAACCCACTACTTGTACCCAAAAGAAATCTGACGGTGCTACTGAATTCTTTAATCGGTTTGAACAGGTATTTTCAGATTTTAGCGGACAGGATTTAAGCACCGAGTCAGGGAAAAGGTTGTTTGTGGATACATTTGTGCGTGGATTGGCGCCTGATATCCAATCATGATTCTGAAAGTGCTTGGCAAGCTAAATCACAGTCCGAAGCATTGCATATGGTCCAGTATTACGAAAATAAAGTCAATAATGAAAAAGAGAGGATTGGAAAGAAAAAGGAGACCTGAAATCCAAAGTATTGTTGCAATAGATAGTTAGAGAAACCAGAGGTGGGAGTACGCAGTTTAGAGGCAAGTTTGCTCCACAAAGTAACACACAGTTGGGTCTTGTACCATTGAACCAATGTGTTTATTGCAGACAAGAGGGTCATTGATGAGCCCAATGCCCGATCCTTCAGCAAAGATCGAAATAACACATATGGTGTCATGGGAAGACGATCCAGAGGCCGCCGTGGGATATGGGGTCCTGGTAGAAGCCAGTTTGCTCAAAATCCACAGTCATTCTCGCAAGATAATCAGCAACCTAGTATAGAGAGTAGAAATATTTTTACTTCAACTGCCTATCTTTCTGAGGATCTTGTCTTTGATGATATATTGTTTCATTAGGACAGCCCGAAGAAGGGTCTAGAACCGGTACCTATTCCCATCGATCAGAAAGGACCCTACGTAGAAGTGAAGGTGGGGAATAGGAATCATCTGTTTTTGATTGATACAGGAGCACAGAAGTGTTCCATTTATCATTCACGGGTTCCAGATATTCCGCTGTCAGGGCATAATAACATTTCTGTAGGGTTTTCTGGCACGTCAGTGGTTAGTTCTGTTTCTCAGCCGATACCAATTTCACTGGGGCCATTCACGGACAACTGTCCTTTCAACTAGCAACGTAGTGAGAATTTGTTGGGGTTGAATCTGTTGAAGGAATTAAATGCGGTAATTCATTGTTATTCGTATGGAGTACGTTTGAAGATTTCACCCAAGCAATCTTCTGACTCATAATTTTTGACTAGATCTTTACCGTCTGAATTTAGTAAAGTTCTGGCATGTTTATGGGTGGTTGACGACAATGATGTCGGCATTTTGTAAATTGAGCCTGTTAAAATTGTTTTGAAGCCAAGAGCTAATTTGCCACGTATTCCACAAAATAAGATTTCAGTTGATGGTGAGCAAGCTCTAAAAAGCATAGTTTCTGATGTTGTCCATCTTGGAGTGACCGAGGAAATTTGTGCAATAGCCTGACTTTACTGGTGTACAAGAAAGGGGAGAGTGCGATTCATTTCCGTTTTATTATTGATTTGCGATGTAACCACAATATTAACGATGATTCCAGCTTCTGCTACACATTTTAGTGTGCTGGATCTTAAGAATGCCTTCTTTAGTATTCCCGTACACGTGGATAGTAGATATTTGTTCACATTTTCCCTATGGGGGCGCTCGTTTACATTCATTTGTGTTCCACAAGGGTACACAGAGAGTCCGAGCATTTACAGTACAGCTTTGAAGGATCAGCTTGATACACTTGAGTTGCTCCTACGTGTACATTGTTGCAGTACGTTGATGATATTCTTTTAGCTGCAGACTCAGAAGTTGCTTGCAATGAGGGCACAGTGTTGCTGCTTATTCATCTAGCAGAGCATGGGCATAAGGCTTAATTGAAAAAGTTTCAATATTGTCGACAGGAGGTCGCCTATTTAGGCTATCTCCTGTCAAATGAGGGAAAACTACTGACACCTGAACGGATAAAAAGCATCTCTCTGCATGTCTGTCCCAAATACACAGAAAGAGGACAGAGCCTTGATAGGAATGTCTTCTTACGGTAGACAGTGAATCTCTAATTTTTCACTAGTGATAAAACCAATGTTGGCATTGAAAAAAGAAGGGCATTTCTTTCCCATTACCGTGGAACTTGGAACAACAGAAAGCTTTTGATCTGCTCAAGGCTGCACTGTGTTCAGCAGCAGTTTTGGGTACACCAAATTATGACAACGGCTTTGTGTTATATGTGCATGAATGTGATGGATGTGCTTTGGCCGTGTTAACGCAGGAACATGGGGGGAAGAATAGCATGTGCAGTTATTTTTCTTCCACACTTGATGCTGTTGCATGCGCTTTGCCGAGATGCTTGAGAGCTGTTGCTGCTGCTGCTGTGTCCATAAAACAAAGTGAGGGAATGGTTTTAGGTCACTCTTTAACCGTGATGGCACCCCACTCCGTAGACATTCTATTAAACAGAACGCAAACGCAACACCTTAACTCTGCACGACTAACAAGATACAAGCTGATTTTATTTGCTCTGCATATCCAAATTAAAAGGTGTTGTGTATTAAATCCGGCTGAACTATTGCCTCTTCCGCAAGACATTGCCTGCAGTGACCACATGTCACATGACTGCCTCTTTACTTCAGTGCAAGAAACCAAAGGCAGAATTGACTTAAATGACACACCATTGAAATATCCACAAGGTGAGCTGTTTTGCGATGGCTCGTGCTTCAAACTTCCGGATGGTACATCCACTGCTGCTTATGCCATCACTACATTAAGCACGACTGTGGAAACCAAGAGAATTTTCGCATAACTCCGCACAGGCCACAGAGATTATCACATTGGCTCGAGCTTGTGAACTTTCCGAAGGGCCCAGAGTAAATATATTTACGGATAGCCAGTATGCCTTTGGGGTGGTTCACAACTTCGGTAGACTATGGGCAGAACGGGGTTTCTTGACCTCACATGGAACTAAAATCCAACATGCTACCTTTATAGTTCAGCTTCTCTCAGCACTTTAGCTTACTACTCAACTAGCAATCATGAAGTGCGCCGCACACCAGAAGGTAACAGACGATGTAGGGAGAGGAAACGCTTTTGCTGACAGGATAGCTAAACAGATTGCTACTGATTTATATTCAGAAATGTACCTAACAAAATACGCTACAAATACAAATACCTGTATAATAGAAGAAGGAATTGATTCAATAAAAAATATTCAAGCTGATGCCACTCCAGAAGAACTTAAGCAATGGGCTGAGGGTTTAGCAAGTTTGGATGATGAAGGTTGTTGGGGAGACAATATAAGGAAAAGATGGATGCTACCCAATGCTTAAGTCACCGTTATGGTTACGATGGCTCATGGTCCTATACATATATGTGCTAGAAAAATGTGTAAATTACTAGACCCTGTTTGGGTAAATGTAAATATCTCCAAGACTGCTGAGCGTTTGGTCCAAAACTGTATGGCATGCTTACAGCATAATGTGGGGAATGGTACAGCAACATGAGGGGTAGTTTTGCCCCCCAACCCCCTGTGCCCTTCGAGGTAATACATTTCAACTTCATCGAAATGGAGCATTGCTACAACTATAAGTACGTTCTGGTAGTCATTTGTGCCTTTAGCAAGTGGGTTGAAGCCTTCCCTGTGAAAGATGGGCAGCAATGACAACGGCGAAAACCATTCTTCAGGAATATTTAGCTAGGTTTGCTGTGCCGAGGTTCATCTGGTCCGACAATGGTCCACATTTTATTTCTGCTATTATCCTGCAAGTATGCGCGGGATTGAAGATCGATAAATGGTTCCATTCGGCCAGACACGCTCAGAGTGCCAGACTTGTAGAACGCCATAATGGTATCCTAAAGAACAAACTGGCTAAAGTCTGTGCTACTAGTAACTTGAAATGGACAGATGCCTTACAGGTAGTTTTGTTGTACATGCGGACAACCCCACAAACAAGAACTGGACTCTCACCCTGCAAGATTGTGATGGGGAGATCAGCTAATATTTGGAATCTGCCCAAACCCAAAAGACTGAGAGACGTGGAGCATTTGCTCCTTTCTGAATACTGTGACCAGTTAACTAAAAACTTGTATTTGATTTATCAACAGGTGCGAGAAGCCCTCCCAGTTAAATATGATGGGCCAGGTTGTCATGATGCCTACCTCCAAGGAGCCAGGTCCGACCCAGCGACCCCAGAGGCAGGCATCATTTCCCCCAGGGGAGTGCCAGCGGGCCCAAGCTGGGGCCCTTTGGACGCAGTCCTGGCGCCTTAGGCGCCAGGCTCATGTTGGACCTCTATCCTGGCGCCTTAGGTGCCAGGCTCATAAAGCTAGACATGTGTTCAAGTGTTTTTATGTGCACTTACCTGATGCAGACCATGCTGCCACATCCAGGACCTCTTGAGGCCTGAATGGAACTACTTTACCTGTAGGACTACTTTCCACCTGGGTGTGGTCGGGGAAGGATACATACCTGATCGGAGGAAGGATACACACTTGGGACTTCTTCCAAAGCTATTTAAACCACACCCGATCAGCAACTCACGCTTCGCGTTGTTCTGCTCCTCGCAGCTGGACGCTCACTGTGTCAGCTCCTGCATCTGGACTTCAGCCACGCCTGTCAGCATCTTGGGTCACCTGCAAAGGGAGACAAGAGACCTTACCAGCTATGTCTGCACCACAGAGACATCACCGACGATCCTGAAAGGGAAGATATTATTTTTAAAAGCATTTCGTTACGATCGCTGCAGCGCTGCATTTCACTCACCTTTCCTGAGTTCCTCCATCTTCAGCAGCGATCATCCGGATACACAGCCACTTCCCAGAGCCTAGAGAAAAAGACAAGAATAAGAGGTGAGAGAAGGAAGGGAATAAGACTTACCTGTTGGGTCTTTCCCATTTCATTTCGGGTCTTGCCGCTTCCAGGCATTTCCGAACCCCGGCCCCTATGGGGAAAAAAGACAAAGACATTGAATGAGCGTATGCAAAGTCAGTTCCCGAGCGCTCATCCAGAACTAACCTGCCATTTACTGGAACTGGAACTGCACGTTTCACTTCGGGTCGGTGCCATATCTCCGGCATTCCGAACCCCGGCCCCTAAGGGGAAAAAAGACGTAAGCATTAGCGCTTGCTGCAAAAGACAATGAACATTATTATTAAGCTTGGACTTTTGAACTTGCAACAGAACTTTTACAGAGCCTTACCTGAATAGTCAAGCTTACCTGAACTCCCATCAATCCTCAATCCAGTGAAGTAACTGGGTTTCAACGTGCCCCTGCATCAGAAGCAGGATGGAGAGCTCATCCTTCCTGAACCTAAGGTGAGACTTCACGGGGAATCGTGGAAGGGTATCGTGGAGGGTTGGAAGAGAGTGGGAGGCTTGAGCATAACTCAGTCAGTAGGTAATACTCCCTTTTCACGCACAGGGGAATATTCCCGCGAGCCGGAGAAGCCAGAGTAGAGGGCCCTTCCTGTCCACCTTCAGAGTCCTGCGCTTCACCATTGAAGAAGCATCAGCACTCGAAGCCAGACCTGCGCCTCCGTGGGAATCAGGTGAGCGTTACAGAACGCGAAGCCTACCCACAATTTCCCACCCGGGCGCTATGGAGACTTCTGAGACTGACCAGCTGGCCCAGCTTTTGGGGGAATTACGGGCAGAGGTGCACTCAGCCCGTCAGGAGACTAACGCTCTCAAAAGAGAACTGATCTTATCCAAGGAAAGAACAGATGACCTAGCCCAAAGGTTATTACAGGCACAGGCAGGGCACACTCCTTTACCTAATTCCGGAGACATTTCCACATCAATGGGTTTGAGTAACCCGGTACAAATTAATCTACCTGGACACATGCCTTTGGCCCCGCCTGAACGTTTTGCGGGGGATCCCAAGAAATATGCCGTCTTTATGAACCAATGTCGTTTGCACTTTCTATGCAGACCCGGAGCCTTCCCTAATGACCAGACCAAGGTAGCCTTTATACTATCTTACCTCAGTGGCAGTGCTGCCGATTGGTCTATTCCATTGGTAAATCAGGATGATCCCATTCTTCAGAATTTTCAGGGCTTCCAGGCCAGCATGGAAAGATTGTTCGCTCGACACTCTCAAGGACAGGCCATTGATAACGAACTGCTATCCTTACGACAAGGTAATCAGGATCTTCTGTCCTACATAGCCACCTTTAACAGACTGGTTGTGGAAACTGGATGGCCAGAAAGCAAAAGGATCACATTGTTTCATCGAGGCCTGCACGGAGAGCTTAAGGATGTTCTAGCTCAGATAGTAAACCCACCCCAGGTCTGCGCAGACTACATAGACTTGGTGGTTCAACTTGATCACAGACTGCAAAATAGAAAAGCAGATCGGTTCAAGTATGAAAACCGAGCACCGATCAAAACCCACGCTAACTCCAAGAGTACCGACGTATCTGAACCTATGCAAATCGGTGGTGTTAAAGGACCATTAACGCCGAAAGAACGAGAGAGAAGGCGGCAAATGCAACTTTGTCTGTATTGCGGGACTTCCGGTCACTTTCTTCGAAATTGTCCAGTTAAACCACTTAAGAAGGTGGTTGGAGTTCTGATAACTAATTAGTGACACCTGATTCGGGAAACGGCCTAGCCCGGCAAGCGTAGGGGTCCGCTTGCCGAGCTTGAAAACTAACTCTTTGACCTCGCATTTTGTCATGCCGATGGTGCTCGTGGACCCAAAACAGCCTCAGCAGTTGCATGCTATAAAAGCATACATCGACAGTGGAGCTATTGGAAATTACATAGACCGTGAATTGGCTTCCAGGATTAAGCTTCCTCTCCGCCCGAAAGTAACCCAAGATGTCATTACTACAGTAGATGGAACCGAAATAGCCTCAGGGCCTGTAACGCATTCCACTGTTGAAGTGACACTGGTGGGTCAGGATGGACATCGGGAAGCAATCGTGTTTGATGTGATCAAGGCCCCACAATTTCAAGTAATTCTTGGAATTCCTTGGTTAGAAACACATAATCCCAGAATTGACTGGCGAGCAAAGAAGATAAGTTTTCCTGATTGTGAACCAACTTGTTATCCAAGAAATCCAGCTATGGGTCTAGCCTCAGCAACTTCCACCCCTGTACAGCCACCATCAGAATACCAAGAATTCCGAGACGTTTTTCAGAAAGAACAGGCTAACACGTTACCTCCCCATCGGTCTTATGATTGCCAAATTGATCTGGTACCCAATGCTCAACTACCTTGTAGTAGGATTTATGCTCTTACGGAACCTGAGAACCTGCATTTGCGTCACTATTTAGATCAGTACCTAGCCAATGGTTTTATTCGCCCATCCAAGTCTCCTGTCTCTTCAGCTCTGTTCTTCGTGCCGAAAAAAGAAGGCGACCTTAGAACGTGTATAGACTATCGCGCCCTAAATCAAATAACGATTAAGAATCGTTATCCTCTGCCCTTGATCCCTGAGCTTATCGACCAGGTGAAAGACGCTTGTGTGTACACCACGTTAGATCTCCGAGGAGCTTATCACCTGGTGCGCATAAAAGAAGGCGACGAATGGAAGACTGCATTCCGCACCAAGTTTGGGCTCTTCGAATATCAGGTGATGCCCTTCGGTTTGTGCAATGCACCTGCCGCCTTTCAGTACTTTATGAATGATGTTCTTCAGGAACTTATCGATGTCTGTGTCATTGTTTACATTGACGACATCCTGGTGTACTCTTCTTCAGAATCTGATCACAGAAAACATGTTAGGGCCATTCTTGAGAAACTGTGCCAGCACAGATTATTTGCAAAACTCGAAAAATGCGTTTTTCATACCACAGAAGTAGAGTTTCTCGGATTCATCCTGATACCTAAAGGAGTCCGAATGGACTTGCGAAAGGTGGACGCCATCCTGAAATGGCCATCTCCAAGCTCGGTGAAGGGAGTTCAGAGCATGCTCGGCTTTGCCAATTTCTATCGAAGATTCATCCCGGAATTTTCCCGAACAGTCCAACCCATCACCGCTCTCCTAAAGAAAAACAAACACTTCGAATGGACTCTTGAGGCCGAACAAGCCTTCCGGGACCTGAAAACCAAATTCACCTCTGCACCTGTATTGAAGCACCTGCACCCAGATCTCCCGTACATAGTGGAAACTGATGCAAACAGTTCGGCCATGGGAGCTGTCCTGTCACAAAGAGACCCAAAGACTAACCAACTACACCCAGTGGCCTTTTGGTCCAGAAAATGTTCTCCTCCTGAAATCAACTACGCAATTACCGATAAAGAGTTACTGGCCATCAAATCTGCTTTCAAGGCTTGGCGTCACTACCTTCTCGGGGCAAGGCACACCATCACCGTAATTACGGACCACAGTAACTTACAGTATTTAAAAACGGCCAAAGCTCAATCTTCACGACAACTCCGATGGGTTCTATTCTTTGCGGAATTTGATTTTGTAATTACCTATCGCCCTGGCTGCAAGAATGGAAAATCCCGGATTGGCATGGAAGAACCTAATTCGAGCTTAGAACCTGTGCCCATCATACCTGAGCAAAGAATCTTAGGCTTAACTTCATTGCAAACTATTGAGGATATCCAAACGCAAGTAAAACAACTTCTAGACTCTTCAACCTTACAGGAATGGAGTCAAAAGGGTCCTCATTACACTGTTAAGGATGATTTACCCTACTTCCAGGAGCGGTTGTTTCTGCCAAGTAAAGAATTGCAAGAACTTGTTATTGCCCATCATCATGAATCTTTAATGGAAGGACACCCTGGTATCGCTAAAACGGAGGAAAAAATCAAACGCCACTTCTGGTGGCCTTCTTGGAGAAAAGACATAGGGCCTCATTACGACTCAGGCGGTAAGGGTTTTACGGCGGCGTAAACAGCGCCGACCCTTACCGCCTGAGTACGAGGTCCCTTAGCGCCATGGCGGATTTAACACCTGCTTTTAGCAGGTGTTAAAATCCATGGCGCTAAGGGACCATGGAGTTAATTACGCCACCGTAATTTACGGTGGCGTAATTAACGCCTTCCCCACTCCCATTATGCCCTATGGGGCAAAAATGGGAATGGGGAAGGGTAAATGGGGATTGGGGACTTACCGCCCCGCCGACCTCGGCATGGGGCGGTAAGTGCGCCTACCACCATGGCGTAAACATAGTTTACGCCATGGTGGTAAAGTCACGGCCCAGGCAGTAACTTACCGCCTGGGTCGTAATGAGGCCCATAAAGTCTTTTGTACTGTCTTGTGGAATTTGCGCCCAAAACAAGGTTCAAAAGAAAAGGCCAGCCGGCCAACTTCAACCCTTGGATATTCCACCGGCGCCATGGCACACCCTGTCAATGGACTTTATAACTGATCTGCCTCCTTGTGCTGGTTACAACACAATTCTTGTAATTGTGGACCTATTCTCCAAAATGGCCCACTTTATCCCTTTAAAGGGTTTGCCATCAGCTTCCACCTTGGCCAAGGAATTCCTGGAGAATATAGTTCGCATACATGGTTTCCCTTCCATATTAGTTTCGGATCGTGGAAGTCAATTTATCTCACATTTTTGGAAGAAGTGTTGCCAACTAGCACAAATAGATGTGCGGTTATCCACCAGCCACCACCCCCAGACCGACGGACAAACCGAGAGAACCAATCAGACTCTCGAGCAATATCTTCGGTGCATGTTACACCAATCTGAGTTAAATTGGAAAGGCATCCTTTGGATCGCAGAATATGCATACAACAATTCAGTGCATTCTGGAACCGGACAAACCCCCTTTTATACTTTGTATGGTCACCATCCTCGGACCTCTGACCTAGATCCACCTCTGACCCTGGAAATGCCTGCAGTAAATCATCTGCATTCCACAATAACCCAAGCCTTCAAAGAAGCTGCAACTCATTTACAGAAAGCCAAGAAAAAGTATAAAGAAAACGCTGATTTGCACCGAAGTAAAACTCCTCCTTACCAAGTAGGAGACCAGGTATGGCTAGCAACTAAACATTTACCCTCAAGGGCCCGCGAAACTTCAATCCCAGATTCATAGGACCTTATCCCATCAAAGCTATAATCAACCCAGTGGCCTTTAAACTGGATCTACCGTCTAACATGCGTATTTATCCAGTTTTTCATGCATCACCTTTGAAGCCAGTACAACCAGGAACCCGATTGTCCAAGCCTCCAGATCCAGTTCACATTGAAGGGGAATTAGAATTCGAAGTTAAAGACATTTTAGACTCCAAGGTGGTAAAGTCGAAACTCTTCTATCTTGTTGACTGGAAGGGATATGGACCTCAAGAGAGATCGTGGGAGCCTAATGACCATGTCCACGCACCTCGATTAGTACAAAGGTTTCACCGGAGATTTCCGAACAAGCCCAAACCCCCGGAGGGAAGAACCTTGGGAGGGGCCTTGAGGGGGGTACTGTCATGATGCCTACCTCCAAGGAGCCAGGTCCGACCCAGCGACCCCAGAGGCAGGCATCATTTCCCCCAGGGGAGTGCCAGCGGGCCCAAGCTGGGGCCCTTTGGACGCAGTCCTGGCGCCTTAGGCGCCAGGCTCATGTTGGACCTCTGGCCTGGCGCCTTAGGCGCCAGGCTCATAAAGCTAGACATGTGTTCAAGTGTTTTTATGTGCACATACCTGATGCAGACCATGCTGCCACATCCAGGCCCTCTTGAGGCCTGAATGGAACTACTTTACCTGTAGGACTACTTTCCACCCGGGTGTGGTCGGGGAAGGATACATACCTGATCGGAGGAAGGATACACACTTGGGACTTCTTCCAAAGCTATTTAAACCACACCCGATCAGCAACTCACGCTTCGCGTTGTTCTGCTCCTCGCAGCTGGACGCTCACCGTGTCAGCTCCTGCATCTGGACTTCAGCCACGCCTGTCAGCATCCTGGGTCACCTGCAAAGGGAGACAAGAGACCTTACAAGCTAAATCTACACCACGGAGACATCACCAACGATCCTGAAAGGGAAGATATTATTTTTAAAAGCATTTTGTTACGATCGCTGCAGCGCTGCATTTCACTCACCTTTCCTGGGTTCCTCCATCTTCAGCAGCGATCATCCGGATACACAGCCACTTCCCAGAGCCTAGAGAAAAAGACAAGAATAAGAGGTGAGAGAAGGAAGGGAATAAGACTTACCTGTTGGGTCTTTCCCATTTCATTTCGGGTCTTGCCGCTTCCAGGCATTTCCGGACCCCGGCCCCTATGGGGAAAAAAGACAAAGACATTGAATGAGCGTATGCAAAGTCAGTTCCCGAGTGCTCATCCAGAACTAACCTGCCATTTACTGGAACTGGAACTGCACGTTTCACTTCGGGTCGGTGCCATATCTCCGGCATTCCGAACCCCGGCCCCTAAGGGGAAAAAAGTCATAAGCATTAGCGCTTGCTGCAAAAGACAATGAACATTATTATTAAGCTTGGACTTTTGAACTTGCAACATAACTTTTACAGAGCCTTACCCCAATAGTCAAGCTTACCTGAACTCCCATCAATCCTCAATCCAGTGAAGTAACTGGGTTTCAACGCGCCCCTGCATCAGAAGCAGGATGTAGAGCTCATCCTTCTTGACCCTATGGTGAGACTTCACGGGGAATCGTGGAAGGGTATCGTGGAGGGTTGGAAGAGAGTGGGAGGCTTGAGCATAACTCAGTCAGTAGGTAATACTCCCTTTTCACGCACAGGGGAATATTCCTGCGAGCCGGAGAAGCCAGAGTAGAGGGCCCTTCCTGTCCACCTTCAGAGTCCTGCGCTTCACCATTGAAGAAGCATCAGCACTCGAAGCCAGACCTGCGCCTCCGTGGGAATCAGGTGAGCGTTACACAGGTCATCACCTTCGACCTTGGGACTGGTTGCTCACAAAAGCTTTCAACAGAGCATCCTGTCTCGAACCGCGCTGGAGAGGACCGTTTCACTTCCTGTTGGCCACACAGACCACTGTTCGAGTAGCAGGGAAGAGACATTGGATCCACGCGACACACATCAAGAAAATACTTTTCCTCTGCCACTCGATGAAGGAGAATAGAACAAAACTGTTTGTTCTTTTCTGCAAGATAAGCTTCTTTTGAACAACACCAAGGGTGTCTCAGAGATTCTTCCTGACCCCGTCGGGCCTGGGGTGACGGCTGCTTTGTCTTTGAATACTTCTTCGGATCTTTCTGTACCCTTGAGCAATCTTGCTTCTGTTTCACCACTTCCATCAGGAAGCAACAACACTCTGTTCGCAGATCACACCATACCTGGAGTCTTGATGCACGATCTGCGTCCACGGCACTAGACTTACAGCACAGCATGGCTGTGCCCACAAGAAACCACTGTTGAGCTATTCCCTTGCCACTTTCTCACTGAAACCTAAGTAAGTGGCTGGGACCGGCAAAGTTACCTTCAAGCAAGATAAGCCACGAGGTTAGGAGATCACCAACAGACGAACTGAAAGAGTCTGACGGAGAAACTTTTTGAACAGATTTTGAGGTACAATGCCCTTCTCTAATTCAACTAGTACAGAACAAGCTATCAGTCTTGTGGCTAACAAAGACACTGAATATCAAAAATCATGGTTCTTGAGGACTCACTGTTTTCTTGTGATGATGTTAACTTGTCACTTGCGCTTGGGTTTTGTTTGGTACATTGAGGGGGTGCGTCCACTTGAGACTTTGTTACCAACTGAAATTGTTCCTACTATGTCTTCACCTTTTGTACATCTGCACACTCTACCTCCTACATCTTTCCAGCACAGAGAGAGTTAACACAATAATACTCTTCTATTAATTATGAATGCAACCCATGCGATTCTAAACAGAATAAATTGCTGGATATGTTCGCATTTGCCACAGCACGGGGAAAAAGGGTTGGGCTGGTATATTCATCCTCTTCCTTTGACTACTGCATGCCACGCCTCTCTAAGGGCACTATTCTTTGGTCGTTGTAATGATAGTATTTCTGGGAACTTTGATGGGAATAATTTGAACGAATTAGAAAGACAAGTCCTGACACCTCTGGGATGTTCCCTTTTTGCAAATAGGAAAAACTCAATGTTGCTTCTATTAGGCCTTCCAATAGACTTTCTAGACCTTTCCAATCATTAATTTCTTTCAAGATGGCTCGCGTAGGCAACCGGGATGCCATGCATCCTTCTTATACTATCAATCATAGCCCCAACGCTGTTTCCTTCTGCGTACAAAGGGATGGTTCTCAGTCAATGGGTACCTTCGAGGGTTGTACAGACCTCGGTATGTAGGTGATCCCATTTATTTTGTCTGTGGCAATGAAGCTTATCCTTGGCTACCTAGAAATTGGCAGGGTACTTGTTATTTTGGTATCTTGCTACCAGGGGTATATGTAGCCAGCACCTCTGAGGTCTCTAGAGCTCGTACGAGGCGGGACGAGAATGGTGGCACTTCTTCGCAGGTCATGGGTGATGTAGCAAAATCCTTTGTGCCATTTTGGGGACAGATCATGAACTCTGAAGATATTAGGGGACTGGCAAGAGTATTGGAGAGAACCCATCAACAGAACCACCGATATACTATACAATATGACATTGGAACAGAAAGCAATTAGATTACTGGCTCTACAGAACAGGATGGTGTTAGATGTCATCCTGGCTGAGCGTAGTGGACTATATAAATTGGTGGGATCTGCTTGTTATGTTTTCGTACCTGACTCCTCCGCTACCATATTCAGAGCGATACAAAATCTGCATGTCCTGAGTATGGAAATACATGTTCCGAAGGGAAATTGGGATCTTAGTGCTTGGTTCTGGGACTTTCTACGTTCATGGGGATTGAAGCTCTTTTCAGTCTTAGTGGTAATCCTTGGTATTCTATTGTTCTGTTGTTGTTTCATACAATGTCTTCCTGCCATATGTTCGATGTTAGGGGGATGTTGTGTGCAAATTGTAGATACATCAGGACCAAAAATACATGCACCCGAGAAAATGACAAATTATTTTGTAATGAAGGATATCACTATCAAGGATCTAATGGTGATTGATATTTCTGAAGAATGTGATTCAGGATGTACGGACATTGAGACATGGGGTTTTGAGTAAAGTGAATGGTTGAGTAAAGCTCTTGGCTTAGGCCAAAAGGAGGGTTTGTTAAAACGTAATCATATAGTGCCTCCTTATTATGAATATTGGCCTAAACCCATTCGCGTTACGCAGAAAACCATGCTTTCAAAGTTCTGATTTTGGGTTAACTTTGCTGCCATTTTAAGACTTATCCGCCATTTTGATTACGAATCATGTTCCTTGTTCTGAAATGGTGGACTGTGTTTTCGACTTGTAGTCGAGCCGAACAACCTTTGAGTTTAGTTAATGTTTAGGCTGACCGAGAGCAGACTGTTTGACTAAAGCAAAGAAACCTTGCGCTTCATACAAACTGATTTAAGTATTGTCTGCACTCACCAGCCTCATCCTCGTATAAACAACAAGACAATGGAAAGTAAATTCTGATTGTATGCTTTGGCCGAGCTGCATTGTAGCGACTCTTGGAATAAGGCTTAACGTGGATTCGAGAACCAACAGCATCATTGTATTTTCATGGACATTTAAACTTGTTTAATCCTTTGCATAACATTGTAACATTTGTCATGTGAACTAGGCACAAACTCTAGCCCGCAAATTATTAACTTGGAGAGAGGCTGGACAATATTGCTAAAATGGTATACATATGTCTGTGTTTAGATGTCCAGCACTCTCATTCCTCACTGTGTCTGCTGGTACACACTGCGAGGTGTTGGGAGCCAGATAACTATCTGTTTTGCTTTGTAACCTGTACAGTAATAAAAGATACTGTATCTTTTCATCCCGTGATTTTCGTATTTCATGTGTGGTACTAAGCCACGATATTTCTTTGGTCTGTCATTGGGTGTCATATTGAAAAACATGGCTGACCCGATTTTTAGCTACCGTTGTTAGCGGTCGGGAAAAATCACAGTAGTTGATCTAAACCACTGCCACCAGACATTTAAAGTAGGAAAGAGTTACATTTTACTAGTACATGAGTGTTTTGACTCAGGGGAAGCTAGACAGCCCCTCCAGCACTCTATAATAAGATAGGGTGTGCTGGGACAGTAGATATAAAGCGACTAGTAAAGTCAATTTAACTTTACAGACTCTGAGAGACAGTAGTCAGTCCCAGAGAAGGTATTTAACCCTTGGGGAGTCTGAAAGACACCCCTGTCCCACTGCACTGAAGGTACTGTGTGACACACAGAAAAAGATGATGCCACTGGAGTTGTTTTAAAACTCCATAACCAAAGAACACCAAAGTAAAACACACACAAAATACATGTAAGAGTGGGAAAAAAAGCTCACACTCTTCCCAGATAAAAAAATAAGTCCTAGAAATCCAGCAACATAGCTGGGGGCCTCACAAGGTAAGGGAAATCAGCACATTTGGAGATTTCTCGCTAAAAATCTCCCCCCCCCAGACTAAGAGACAGGAGGATTTAATGCAATCCTGGATGAATCTCCTTACTCCAGTCGGTGAAACATCCTTGAGAGACCATCACAATTTTGGTTTTGACACCCTGACCTGTGTTCAATGGTAAAATCAAACCCTTGCAGGCTGATTGATCATCTCAGTAGTTTTGGGTTTTCCCTTTTCATTTGCATCAACCATCTGAAGGGTTGGTGGTCAGTTTGAATCACAAAAGTAGATCCATTCAAATATGGTCTAAACTTCTTCAATAACCACACAATAGCGAAGCATTCATGCTCAATGGTTGCCCACCTTGTTACTGGTTCCTTCAGCTTCCTGCTGATGAAGCAAATGGGGTGCTCCCTACCTTTCTCATCCAGTTGACTAAGGACTGCACCTATACCTGTATTTGAAGCATATGTCTGCACAATGAAGGTTTGGTTATAGTCAGGAGCTATTAGGACTGGAGCTTGGCAAAGGGCTTTATTTAGGCCTTCAAATGCTTGAGTGCACTCCTCATTCCACCTGACCTTTTTAGGGACTTTGGGAGAGGAAACCACATTCAAGGGAGAAGCTATGGTCCCATAGTTCTCTATGAAGTTTCTATAGTAACAAGTGAGGCCTAGGAAGGCTCTCACTTGGGTTTGAGTAGTAGGGGTGGCCCAGTTTTGTACAGCTTGTTATTTGCTAGGAAATGGTCTCATTTCACCTCCTCCTACCTCATGTCCAAGGTAGGCCACTTGACTCTGACCAATTTGACATTTACTAGCCTTTATGGTCAGACGGGTCTGCTCAAGAGCCTGCAAAACATATCCTAAGTGTTCCACATGTTCTTTCCAAGTAGGACTGAACACATCAATGTCATCCAAGTATGCCATGCAGAGGTCCTCCATCCCATTGAGAACCTGATTAACCAACCTTTGAAATGTAGCAGGTGCATTCTTTAATCCAAAAGGCATTACCTTAAATTGGTAAAGGCCTGCTGGGGTTGAGAATGCAGTTTTCTCCTTCGCATGGTCTGTCAGTGCTATTTGCCAATAGCCTGAAATTAGATCAAATGTACTGAGGTACTTGTCTGAACCAGGTTTGTCCACCAGTTAATCTGTTATTGGTAAAGGGTGGGCATCAGTCTTGGTGAATGCATTAAAAGCTCTATAGTCCACACAGAATCTCAACTCCCTGGATCCTGCCTTTGGTACTAGAACAAATGGACTAGACCATGGACTGGTAGAGGGCTCTATTAGCCCGAGATCAAGCAATGTTGTTGACCACCTCCTTTATGTGGGATCTTACATGATCTGACATCCTGTAACCTCTGTTTTTGACAGATAAACAGTCACTAGTTTCAATATCATGCTGGCCCCAAGGGTTTAAGCCTGGTGATAGTGAAATCAAGGAGGCAAACTGATTTAACGGAAACCTGCACTCCTCCTGTTGTTCAGGTGTCAAGTTAGAAGAGAGATTAACTCCTTCTATTTTCCCATCTAAAGGCTGACCTCTGAGTAGGTCAGGTAGAGGTTCACTCTCCTCCTCCTCTTGGGCTGAAGCTAGAAGCAAAGCTCTCAATTCTGGTCTTGAGACATAAGCCTTTAAACGGTCCGTGTGAAAGACTCTGGGAGCCTCCTTAGGATTGCCTAAATCCACCAAACAGTTTACCTCTCCACGCTTACCCACAAGCATGAAGGGTCCTATCCACTTGTCCTGTAAGGCCCTCTGGCTTGTAGGTAGCATAACTAACACTTTCTGGTCTTGAGTAAACTCAACCATGTTGGCCTTCTGGTCATGGCAATGTTTGACCAGAGCCTGAACCGCTTTTAAGTTATCTGATGCTTGTCTCCGGAGACCGGAGACCTATCACATAGTCAGTGACTCTCACTGGTTTGGCGGAAGGAACACTCTCCAACCACTCCTTAATTAGGGCCAAAGGCCCTATAACTATATGGCCATAAAGAAGTTCAAAGGGACTAAATTCAATTCCCTCCTGAGGGACTTCTCTATATGCAAATAGAAGGCACGGCAGTAGAAGGTCCCACTTTCTTTTTAGGGGTTCCTCTAAAGCACCTATCATGCTCTTCATTGTACGGTTGAACCTCTCTACAAATTCATTTGTCTGAGGATGGTAGGCAGTTGAGAATTTGTAAGTTACTCCACAGTTTTGTTTTTCCACATGGCCTGCATGTAGTGGGACATAAAATTGGATCCCCTGTCAGAAATAACTTCCTTAGGAAAACCTACCCTGGTATAAATACCAAGTAGTTCCTTAGCAACAGCCTGAGCTGTAAAAGCCTCAGAGGTATAGCTTCAGGATACCCAGTAGCATTGTCTACTACAACCTGGATAAACCTGTTTCCTGTAGATGTGGTCATGGTCTAAGGAACCAACAGCGTCACATCCTACCCCCCTCAAAAGAAACTCCTACCACTGGGAGAGGCACCAAGGGTGCCACATTCTTGGCTGCACTCTTGCCAGAGGTTTGGCAAGTGTGGCAGCTCCTATAGAACTTATCTACATCAGACCCCCAATTTAGGCCAGTAGGAATACAAAGAGAGCCTTTCCCTGGTCTTTTTAAAACTTAAGTGACCAGCCAAAGGTATCTCATGGGTTAACTGTAGGAACTGGAGTCTGCTTTCAAGAGGCACTACAAGTTTTCTGTACTCCCCTGGGATAGACTCAGTCAGTACACTGTAGAAGAGGTCATCTTCCCAGTACAACCTATGCTTCCCTGGCTCTTGCCAATCCAGCTGGGAAGCTGCCTGTTGGCAAAGACCTTCAAGCGAAGAGCACTCTCTTTGGCCTCTGCTGAAGTCTGCCCTACAGGGTCCACCTTCTGCCAGTAAACACTGTAGCTCAGGATGGTCTGCGGGATCCAGCTATCCAACAGGAGCAAGGTCCTCTTCCAGCTCTGATTCCTCAGCAGCTGATTCTACCACACAAGGTTGTTCCACAGATTCGGCCTCAGCTGGTGGAGGGATCACAGGTGTAATCTTGGACAGTCCACATGGGGATGTCCTTGTTGGTAGCACAGGAGTGCTGGCTGGTTTCTTCCTGGAGGTTTTAGGTTGCCCCTCTTCCTCTTTCTTCTTAGAAATTGCAGACAGTCCTATGGACTAGGATTTATAGTTTCCTCTATAATCTCCTCTGGAGAGCCCCTTAAGGTACTCTCTCTGGCCTTCCTAGTCTGCGTCTGCTCCTGTTTCCTTTTGCTGGGAGGCCTAGGGGTGCTTGATACAACTCCAATAGTTTTTATGTCATTCTCCAACAGGACTCTCCCAGGTACTTCACTCTGCACACTTACAGGTATCTTGACAGTCATATCATTACACTGGACGAGAGCTGGTAACTGTGGAAGCATTTGGACAGGGCCTCCAGCAAGCTTAGTTAAGATTTTGAGTGCCTTAGCAACATCCTCAACCTTGAAAAATTATTCATCAACTACAGTTGTGCTGGCCCAGTGTCTCCAATGGCATGGGTCTCCTGACCATTGACAAGAACACTGTCTTTGTAATACTCTTTAGTATTATCTGGGGTAGAGTTATACACATCTAAATTATGTTGTCGGGGACGCTATCCCTATACAAATGAGGGAGGCTATCCCTAAACTGTTACAGGAAGCTATCCCTACTTCACTCAGGGACACCATCCCTATCCAAATGTGGTACGCTATCCATAAACTGGTGCAGTACACTATCCCTACTTCACTCAGTTAATCACTTAGTTATCCAAGCATGAAAACATCTTCCAGCACCACACAAATCATCACACCCGTTTGGCACCTCACATGCCTCTAAGATTGCACCAAACATGGCATCACTAATGCTAAAACATCCGACATGTCTCACACACATGCCATCTCTTTTGGCACCACACATCACAACCAAATATGGGACCACACATCAGAACACCATGTTTGTTACCACCCATCAAAACCGACCATGGCTTCACAACATGTCACCACTAGTACCACACCACACGCCATCAACTTTGGCACCAATAAAAACTGGGAACTGCAACCCACACAATAAAAGATGGCCTCAAAACGCCATTAGGAGAGCATAAGCTGCACCACTATAAGTTACATACCAAATTTGTAACTGACATGTTAACACAAAGCACTTTAACAGTGATTGGTGGTATCATTAACAGATCGGAAAAAATACAGGAAACTCCAGGACTCAGCGCCAGTGTAAAAATGATTGTTTAATGACACAATCTGTTGCACATAGTTGTGTGCATACGACAGAAAAACGCTCTCTACTCGATAACGCGTTTAGGCTCCCACGCGCCTTTATCAAATCAGGGCTACATTAGTTATTACAACCAAATTATATACATAAATAAAGCAAACTGTACACTTGTCAAATGTATGGTTCAATTACACGTATAGCATATTCAAATGGAATATTTCCAAACATTTCGCACATTAACATTTGGCAGAGAAACACGGGTTAGTGAAGGGGAGGATTCAGTGACTTGGGAAAAATACAAGAAAATGTCATCATGTAGACCAATAGCACAATAAAACAGAGGCAGAAAAAGCCAACAAAAAACCAATAATACACCCAAAACAGCAATAAGTAAACATATCATGTTCAAATGACAATAGAAAGAATAACAGATAACATTGTTTTGAAAGATCAAGGGACAAAAAGAAAAAACGAAAGAAGAAACCAATTAGTTCAATTTTTGCAAGGCGAATCATTAAATGTAATAATGTAATAATAATACATTTAAATCAGATTAAATACATGGGGCTTACCCAATAACAGAATTATTAAATCAGTACAACTGTTGTCTGAAAGACAATAATAGGGACCGATCCCAATGGTGGATAATCTGTAAACACAAAGATTGGACATAACCTATATTAATCTTGGCTCATAAGTATTCCTCAATGGTGTGACAGATCGTGTTACCCAAAAAAAAAACATTGCAGCAATTTGTGATACGATTGTTCCCAAAGCAATACCAGAAAAGAACCTTTCAGCAAAGAGGTTTATGTTGCAGTCACACTCCTAAACTTGTGACAGAATTTGCTTCACATTTCAAATCCTGATGGTCCGATGGTCGGAATGCAAAGCAAACATCAGCAAAGGAAAAAAAAACAAAGCAGTAATTCGCAGGTCAACACAGTCGAACACCGAAAGATGTGACAGGAAGCATAATTCAATACACATCCCTGATGGTCCGATCGAAAAACTGACTTCTTTTAACTTCACCCACGTCACCAACATAAAAAACGCATTGAAATGTACTTCTCTTTGAATTCCTTGTTATACGCTGTTGCGTGCTTCAGACTTTTCCAATGGACACAAAGAACATGTTGAAACGTTCTTTGCTCAGAACTCTGCGTCACCCAATGCAGTACACAGTATTGTTCCAGAACTCAGGAATGTTTGCACAGCGTTCGCACCATCCAGCCATCGCTGATACTCCACATATCCTGGTGACGTCACCAGTACAGTGGAGAGGGCAGCCACAAACACAGCTCCCCGCACCAACCGTTACTCACAGGTCCATGGTAACATTTAACCATCTGATCATGGTGCTTGCCCACTATCTTGCTGTACGCTCACAAAGCAGGTGCATGCCAACAAAGTACCTCAAAAATTCCGGTAGAATCACTGTGGCATTTTCACTTCGACATTCCTTATGATGAGATGACAGCTTTATCGTAAATCATATTTAGACTAGCCCCAGCCTCATTGACAGCTGTCACTTCACTGCCTGCCAAAAACCAGACTATCCTGATTATGGACATGAATAGCCAAAGCCCAAGTAAAATGACAGCTTCCCTTAAGGTGCGCAGCGCTGCCCCTCAAGGGTCTCCAGGTGTCCCTCACGGCTCACAGTCACACAGAAAGGTGCCACACTCACCTTGGGCCAGGGAAAGACCCCTCAGGGCCGGGGAAGGACTAGTGGATGCCTCTGTTTCTTCACTCCTTTCCGGTGGATGTTGCTCTCCTGGACCTTTTTCTTTCCACCTCTTGCCTTCTGGTTTGAGCTGCCTCTTACTATGTTACTTCTTTTCTGTACGTTTCTTACTCCTTTGCACTTTATCTGTTCATGCCTTTCTTCACCTTCCAAGATCGTCGTCACCAGTGTTGAAAGGCACCTTCTTCAGACTTCTTTAGCTTATTAGATATACTTTATTACTTAGTTACATTAAGCTAACAAGTAAGGGAACCACTGGGTCCCATCACCCAGGCTTAACTGACATCAGGTAGAACACTCATACAGCCTTCACACATCAACATTCCAACATGACATCTCAGGGTCTCACATTCACAAGCAAGCACTTCACAACAAGATAATCATGGGGAGACCAGCCAATATTTGGAATGTGCCTAAACCTAAGCAGCTGAAAGATGTAGAGCAGTTGATCCTTTCTGAGTACTATGGCCAGTTAACTCAAAACTTGTATTTGATTTACCAACAGGTGCGAGAAGCCCTCCCAGTAAAATATGAGGGGCCGTGTCACTGACTCCGACCCAGCGACTGGGTGCTCACAAAGAGCATCCTGTCTCGCACCTCGCTGGAAAGGACTGTTCCAAGTCCTATTGGCGACACAGACCGCTGTACGAGTAGAAGGAAAACAACACTGGATTCACGCAATGCACATCAGGAAGATACCTTTTGCTCTGCCACACGATGAAGGGGAAGAGAAGAAGATTGTTCACTCTGTCCCTCATCACAAGTCTCTTCTAACCGACACTGAGGGTGTCCCGGAAATCCTTCCTGAGCCCGTGGGGCCTGGGAAGACTGCTGCTTTGCCTTCAAGTTTTTTTGAGATCATTCTGCATCATTGAGCATTCTTGATTCTGCTTCACCGCTTCCATCAGGTAGAGACGACATTCTGTTCGCAGATCACACCGTACCTGGAGTCTTGAGGTACGATCTGCGTCCAAGGTGCTAAACTTAGAGCACATCATCGGCTGGGCCCAAAAGGAATCATCGTTGAGCAAGTCCCTTTTCTGTCTTTCACTGGAAGAAAAAATAAATAAATAAGAGGCAGGGACTGGCAAAGCTACCTTCAAGCAAGATAGGCCACGTGATCAGGGGGCCACCGACGGATGAACTAAAAGAGCTTAACGGAGAGGCTTCTAAACGGACTCTGAAAAACAATGTCCTTTCCTAAATTTACTCGTACGGAACAAGCTATTGGTCTTGTGGCTGAGAAAGAATCTGTTCATCAGAGATCATGGTCCCTGATGACCCATTGTTTTTTGATCACAGTATTCATTTGCTTAATAATTGTTTTTTTGCTTGGGTTCTGGTACTTGGAAGGGGTGCATCCACTTGAGACTTTGCTACGTACTGAAATTGTTTCCACTGTGTCTCCACCTTTTGTGCATCTGCACACTCTTCCTCCTCGAGACTCCCAACACAGACAGGGTTATCACAATTACACTCTCCTACTGATAATGGGAATGGGGAGGGCGCTAATAACGGGCTCGCAACTAGCAAGCCCGTTATTAGCGCCCTCGTCCCTTAGCAGGACCCATAACGACTTGTGGTCAGACCACACGTTCCTTACGGTTCCCGGTATGGGACCTCAGAATTGGGTGTTAAGGGTTTACCGGCACCGGTCTCCTTACTGGTGCCCGGTATCCCTTACCGCCCAACTTGGAATGAGGCCCAATCTCTTCCTACCATATGTTCAATGGTAGGAGGTAGTGTGCAAACTGTACGTACACTAGGGCCAAAGGTACTTTGCACCCAAGAAAACAGCTAACGCTTTTGTTATGAAAGATATCACTATCAAGGAATTTATGGCGATTGATATTTCTGAAGAATGTGATTCAGGATGTACGGACATTGAGGTGTGGGGTTTTGAGTAAAGCAAATGTTTGAGTAATACTCTTGGTTTAGGCCAAAAGGAGGGTTTGTTAAACTATTTATGTATAATACTGCCTTGTTATAAATATTGGCCTAAACCCATTCGCGATGCACAGAAACCCGTGTCTGAAATGTTTTGCTTTTCGATGAACTTCGCTGCCATTTTAAGAATCATCAGCCATTTTGGTTTCAACTCATGTTCTAAAATGGTGGACTGTGTTTTCAACTTGCAGCCGTGCCAAAACGACCTTTGAGCTTTGTTAATGTTTAGGGTGACCGGGAGCAGACTGTCATATCCAAAGAAACCTTGCGACTCGAATGAACTGCAATCCAAGTGTTGTCTGCGCTCACAAGCCTAATCCTCATATAAACAATGAGACAATGTAGAATAAACTCAGATCGTGTGTTTTTGCTGGACGGCATTGTTGCGAATCTTGAAATAAGGCTTACTGTGGATCAGAGAACCAACAGCAGCATTGTAACTTCATTGACATGCAAACTTGTTGTACAACATCTGTTGCACAACATTGTAATATTTGACATGTGAACTGGCCACAAACCCTAGCATGTAACTTATTAGTGTGGAGAAGGGCTGGACAATGTTTTGAGAAATGTATAAAAAAGTATGTGTTAAGATGTCCAGCACTCCCACCCCTCACTGTGTCTGCTGGTACACACTGCAAGGTGTTGGGAGCCAGATAGCTATCTGTTTTGCTTTGATACTGTACAGTAATAAAAGATGCTTGTATCTTTTTGACCCGTGAATGGCGTATTTCATTTGTGGTACTAAACCTCTATATTTCTTTGGTATTTTAGTAGGTGGAGGCAATGGCAGCCGTTGTCACTCTGTTCATGCGTCTAGTGACTTTGAATCAAAGTGGCCACACCGGATGTGCTGATGCAAGAGGAGAGGAGAGTTTCAAGTGTGAAGAGAGAAGAGAGTGGTGAGTCCACGAGAGAGAGGTTGTGAGAGAGATAGAGAGAGGGATGTTGTTAGAGATGAGGGCATCCAAAGTGTGGCCCGCTGTGTGCGTGGAGCCTGAAGGTAGCATAGAGAGGGAGAGAGAATTGCATAGGTTGCGGAAAGGTCCTGAGGAGTCAGGAGAGTCCAGATGGATGTTGAGGTCACCCAACATGAGGAGCTGTGAGGAGGAGGAGACTAGAGAGGAGGCCAGGTCAGCTCATTCCTAGAGGAAGAGAGTGGATTGTCCTGGTGGACAATAGAAGGTGGCCATGAGGAGAGAGGATTTAGGAGAGAGTGTTAGCCTGCAGACTCGGCATTCAAAGGAGGAGTAGGCCTGAGTCGGGATGATAGACTCAGGTATCTATTCTGGGATGATCAATGCAACTCCCCCTCCTGACCCCCTGGTCCTTGGTACAGAGAGGATCTTGTATCATGCAGGGAGGATTGTGTCAAAGCTTGTGACAGAGCTGTCCTTGAACCATGTCTCCATGATGGTGAGCACATCAAGATCCATGCATTCAAGGAGGTTGCAGATGTCGGACAAGTGTTTGATAGCAGAGTGAGAGTTACGCGTGGCAATATGGAGCAGCTTGCCATCTTTGAAGGTCTTCCGTGGGCAGTGAAGTGGAAAGTGGTACCCGCAAGGGTATCAAGAGAGCCAGAGGAATAGTGGAGGATGGCAAATGAGCCCAGGCCAACAAGGGAGCCGGGGAAGTAAGGCTAGGCCAGGGTGATTGTGCAGGCACAGAGGATGGCATAGCAGGTAAGGGAGCCTGTGCGGAGGTGGATGAAGGCACAGCAGGCAAGGGAGCCTGTGCAGAGCAGGAAGAAGGCAAAGTGGGCAAGGGAGCCTGTGCAGAGGATGAGTAATGCACAACAGGCAAGGCAGCTTGTTCAGGGGAGAGGTAAGGTTTGAGAGGTGAGGTAGGAGCCTGTCAAAGAGAAGAAGGTTGGGTTGAGGACCCTGTACCATGACGGTTCCATTCAGCTAGACCTTAATGATGACCCTGGAAATGCCAAAGAGGTCAAGGAGGACCTCCGAGTGGTTGGCACCATTAATGGGAGAAGATGCGATATGAGAGAGAAAGGCAACCATGTACCAGGTCCATAGGACGGGTGAGGGAACAACAAAGAGGATGCCTGTGACAGTCTCTCTGGCAGAAGCCGGGAAATAGGTGTCTGCAATGGGAAGGCCTGAGTTGGAGTCCAGTATGTCCTTCTTAAGTTTCTTCCAGCCAGATTTAGTGATAGGAGAGGGATAAGAAAAAGAGAAGCAGTTAGAGAAAATAGGAGAGTTAGATAGTGACATAGAGAGATAGATAGTGACAGCCAGAGGAATAGTGGAGGATGGCAGATGAGCCCAGGCCAACAAGGGAGCCGGGGAAGTAAGGCTAGGCCAGGGTGATTGTGCAGACACAGAGGATGGCATAGCAGGTAAGGGAGCCTGTGCGGAGGTGGATGAAGGCACAGCAGGCAAGGGAGCCTGTGCAGAGCAGGAAGAAGGCAAAGTGGGCAAGGGAGCCTGTGCAGAGGATGAGTAATGCACAACAGGCAAGGCAGCTTGTTCAGGGGAGAGGTAAGGTTTGAGAGGTGAGGTAGGAGCCTGTCAAAGAGAAGAAGGTTGGGTTGAGGACCCTGTACCATGACGGTTCCATTCAGCTAGACCTTAATGATGACCCTGGAAATGGCAAAGAGGTCAAGGAGGACCTCCGAGTGGTTGGCACCATTAATGGGAGAAGAGGCGATATGAGAGAGAAAGGCAACCATGTACCAGGTCCATAGGACGGGTGAGGGAACAACAAAGAGGATGCCTGTGACAGTCTCTCTGGCAGAAGCCGGGAAATAGGTGTCTGCAATGGGAAGGCCTGAGTTGGAGTCCAGTATGTCCTTCTTAAGTTTCTTCCAGCCAGATTTAGTGATAGGAGAGGGATAAGAAAAAGAGAAGCAGTTAGAGAAAATAGGAGAGATAGATAGTGACATAGCAAGCTGCAATGGTGAGGAAGACACTTACCAGGATGATGCGCTGAGTCACATTGAGTGGGTGGGGAGTGCAGGGAAAAGCAAAGGGTGTGGGGAACAGGAGGTTCAGAGGGGGGTTTCAGACAAACAATCACATATTCTGCAGCAACAGGCATTTTCAGGCAAATAGGCACTTTCTATGCAGAAAGAGGTCACAGCTAAAAACGATTTTCAGGCAAACAAGCACTTACTCTGCAATGAGGGGGCACAGCTAAAAACAATTTTCAGTTAAATAGGCCATTTCTATGCAGCAAGTGGACACGGCTAAAAATGATTGATCAAACAAATAACAGAATTTGAAGGGCAAAGGATGAGCAGCACAGCAATATAGTAGATGGTAAAGGGAGCCGCAATGAGTGAAGGCAGAAGAACAGAGTCACCATATAGCATTGGTCATTTTCAAAGTTGAAGACTTGAAAAGCAGAGCAGAAGAGATTCTATGGGGCTGAGGCAGCCACCAAACTCACTTGATGGGATTGGAGATCCCTTCCTATATTTTCTGGATGTTGAACTCAGAATAACCAAAAATGGCATTGATACCAATGTTAACCACAAGCCAACTGATGTCAATAATGTATTGCCATATGGTAGCTTTCATCCTAGACAAATAATACATAGTCTACTCTAAAGCCAATTCCTTCGTGTGAAAAGAATCACTACGAATACCACACTACTAGAGAAGGAGTATACAGATCAGAAAACGAAGTTCTTGAGGAGAGGACACCCAGTAGAGATAGTAGACAGAGCTGTACAGAAAGCTGATAGATTAGACAGGAAGACATTATGTCACGGCCTCTGAAAGATAAAGGGATTCCACTCCTTTATATCTCTGAATATTCTAGACAAAGTGTACTTTTGCAAAAATTTGAAAAATCTCCATCATGATCCATAATTACTAAAACCTTTTCCTAAACCAGGCATGATGGCTTACAAGAAAGGACATTCTTTTTAGAGATTGGTAAAGCTAAAGAATCAGACCTGATGTTCAGATAACCATGGCAATACACAAGAAGGGTACATTAGCTTGCCTACAATGTAGACTGTAGACATAACCTGCCATAGATTAGATTTATTATTTTGGAAGTGGTCCATACCTCAGCAAAAGGAGGTAACAAAACAAAGAAACATCTTCAGAGAGAGATGTATTGAATCCATGTATTGGACACAAAACATCCCAAAGGAATGAAGGAAGAATTCAACCTACATTGTCTCCTCTAGATCAATGCTTGTATACATTGCAGATTCAATACATATGCATTATCTATAATTTACGTTGATTTATAATTCCAGTGGAAATATGATTTGGTATCCATTTATCTATTTATTTATTTTTGATTACACCATGTGTTGATGATCTTGCAATTTGAATAATGCAAATATCTGGGGACTTATATGTTACTTGAAACATCCATTAGGATTCTTATTTTGGATTCTTAATTTTTTTTTTTCCCCCAGGGACCTGTCAACTTCTAGTGTATGAGATTCATGTTTCCGGTGTTCAACTGGTTTATTTACACAATATATACATTGGGCCTCATTACGAGTTTAATAAGGGCATGGCTACCTCCAAAGTCGGGTCCAGGTCCCGCAAAAGGGGACTTACCGGACCATTCCGACCTTGGAGGGCCCAGTAATTCCCATTCACGGGACCCGGACCTGGTACATCCCCATTCCCATTTGAGCCCCCATATGGCTCAATGGGAATGGGGAGGATGGTAGCAGCAGTACCGTTAATAACAGTACCACTGCTACCTTCCTAGTCTGCTCGCAGGTGCCGCTCTGCACGCCTGGTCTGACCGGGCGTCCAGAGCGGCACCCGCGGGCAAACTCGGAATGTTGCAGCGAGGTAACAATGGAGCCGGTAGCACTACCGGCACCGTTGTTGCCTTACTGCAACACTCCAAATGAGGCCCATTGTCATATGTTTAGTGTTGACTGTATACTAACAAGATGTCTATTAATATCAGTGTTGCTACTTATTCTTTATTACATTCGATATATTGTTATATTGATCTCAATTCAAACTCCTAAGAATTCTCCTGTAAATTACAGTTCCAGTATTATTTATGTTGCGTGATATATTTTCTTAATCATATTTCTTACCTCATTCTATCACACTCATAATATCTATAAGGGCCTCAGCTTTAATTGTTACACAAACTAGGTGAATTTATATGGTGTAATTCACATTTTACTTCATACTCCTTCCCTGTTTTTTGTTTCCATACATTTTATCTTTTCTATTATGTGCATGCTTGTACAGCGGCCATCTCTAGTTACCCTCACTCACATGTTAGACATACGATTATTTCCTGGTTTCTCTATTTTATCTCATTATAGAGTAATACTGATTACCGCACATTCTTCATTTAATTTCAAACTCTGCTTTCACTTTACTCCCTCTGTTTTACCTTTTCCTTCCCTCATTTAATGCCCAATCACTTTTTATTTCTCACGGGATAGACTAGTTACGTCCATCAGTCTGTCTTTTAGCTCCATTAACACGTTGATAGGTGATGTTTTATGCTACAGAAATGCTCACGCTTGTAGCAGCTGCAACATTTGTGGAGCATCTCAACCTGCATTCACGTTAAAGCAGGTAAGATTGTTCTCCTTGTTTTACTATTCACAAGTGGTATTGGACAGGGTAGATACCCAGAGACAACTCCACACTCCCTTATTTTCATTACAGCTTTTCGGACACCAACATAAGAGGTTCTTTCCTTGACTTGTTAGCACTTTTTCTTTTATCTGGACAGCAGCTCTGATATCCTTTCGAAATTAAGCACCAATGTAGGGACTCTCCTTTGTCTTTAGGTTTACCACTCGTTCTTTATTGACCGCCTAGGTTGTCTCTTGTAAGATTGTGTCTTTCTTCAGTTACAGACAGGACTTTCTCACACGCTTTCCCTAAGGATACTCTCCTGGTTTATCCATTGTTTTATTTAAGGTATTTAGTTGTCACGTCACTATTCATTGGTGACAGAGACTCATGCATGAATGGGCACTTACGAGGTGTCATGCTTGATCCATTAAGCACAGTGTTTGGACACATCATCAGTTTGTATACACTCTATTAAAGAATCTTTTAATTTACTGGGAATCACCTCTATCTTTACTCTATATATATATATCATTTACATTTTGTAAGGCCAGAGTGGACCATTCTTGAACATCTTGGTTAGTAATTCTAACTATCTCTAATGAGCTAGCATGGACTATGAATGTATTGCTTACCAAATATTAATGACTATAACAGAACGATTTTGATTATATGAATTATCATGAATTAAGTGTCCTGGCAGAATGTCTATTACATTGTAAATTGTTGAATAGCACCTGATGAAGTATCATTTTCCCGAAAACACATTGTGCTAACTTACTTTTGAATATGAAAGAAGATTGGAATACAAAATATATCTTGTACCTCTTGTTCATTATGTTTCAGAATTGAATCTTTGACATTTCTATGAACTGAATGAAATGCAATGTGTTATATGCATTTATGTAATTGTGGCTGTCATATTCAGCATTAGAGTGTGCAGGAGTGGGAGTGTCTGATACCTTTCAGTCACCATCTTTGTTGTACTGAGTGTCCAACTTTGTCAGAGTTGAGTTGTCTCCCCTTCACCCAAGTTCGCTCTGAAATATTTGACATGTATATCCACAAAGTTAGAGTTATAAAGGTGTGCTCTTGTGCGTACAGTAGTTTTTGGCTTCCGGTCCTGATTAGTCACAGTGACTAAGTTATCTAGCCTTTGAATAGCGCCTCAAGTCATAGGAAACACATTACCTGTCAGAGAGTCAAGGGAGGAGTATAGAATAACATTCACTATTGGTAGGGAGGAGCGAAGTCGGGTAGGGTAGATAGTTGGGATGACAACAGAGGATAGATGAGATGCTCAGGAAGACATGAGAAGGAAAAGGTGGAGGACATATGTGTACAATTGGACCACATTTATTGCGGGATTCACCGAAGGAGAACAACATTTGGCAAGGGTTGTGTGTCAGAAATCTGAATTTGACAAGTTTACAAAAAATCCCTTAAAAGTGAGCAAAGCAGCCTTGGTTATTTGGGGGAGTTCCTCATTTATGTCATGGTTACCATAAGGATATTTTTTTATATAGTATGTACTTGACTAAACCCTTAGGCTTGTGTTTCTGGTCAGAGTACTTAAGGACACAAAGGGCCTCATTACAAGTTTGGCGGTAGCCTTGCCGGTAAACATTTTATCCGGCGCCTGCAAATGGGCAATTACCGGCGAATTACGACCCTGCCGGACCAGGTAATTGCACATTTGCAAGCGGCCGAAAAAAGATGCTTCCCATTCCCATTCGGGCCCATAGGGCTGAATGGCAATGGGAAGGTCAGATTCATCCGACATGCTTTGCTCGCGGGTGCCTTTCTGCCCGTCAGGTCCGATCTGGCGGGCAGAAAGCACTCGTGCGCACACCTCGTAGTTTGCCGGTCCGGGAACTACCATACTGGCATGTTTACCGGTACCGTAGTTCCCGGACTGGCTAACTTATAATGAGGCCCAAAGTCTGTATTTGGCTCAGCAGTGGTCAGGCTTGTGAGCCTTCCACAGTGTCAGGGTCAGCCAGGGCATTTTGAGATCATACCCAAGAGAAGACAGTTAGCAAAGCTGATCCACTTACTTCCCTAGGGCCCCAACAAAATATGGGAATGTTTGTTTGTCAGAAATCTGAACTTGACAAGTTTGAAAAAGCCCCCTGAAAAGAGAGCAACACAACCTCAATTTGTTATGGTTTTATAAGGCAAGTCCCATCTGATGCCAATACAATTAATCAAGCCAGCCAAAAAATGCAATGCACAAGATACAGGAAACAGAAATGTATTATAATAACTGCATAGGCAGGGAAACATCTTACAGGCATTCAAATTATGGTAGATTGAGTACATGCTTATATTGTGGTTACAGAAGGCAAAATTGAATAATTTGTTTCATATTACATCAGTGATTGGCTGGAAAGAGTTTCAGTATACATGATTCCATACGTTACCCACTTTAATTGGCCTATTCTAAGCATGTGGTAACAGTGACGTCTATTCAGGTTAGCTCATTTCTAATGAAGCTACTTTCCTTCTCACGCTCAATGTTTGGATAGTGAGTTGTGATGCATGTAAAATCCCAACTAGGTCTTCTTTTGGCTGTTTTCAGGGGGAGTTAATGTGAAGTGAGTAAGCACAGATCTCTTGACCAATAAACATTTTGAGATGTTACAGTGTAACACAGAATAATAACATCTAAGTTCTGAGATGATCTAAGTGGTTTGGCACCAGAATACCATTCTCACCATTAAGAACTGTGTATTATCAGTTCATTTTGTAAATTTGCTTGGTGGAAAGGTTACTATCATGTCCTTCCTGCATGAGTTCATCTTGTTAGAATGCTGACCTTATGTTCTAGGACCTAATATCACACATGTGAATGTATTCATGTAGTGCATATTGCCATAAACTGTCTCTTATCTTGCTAATACATTCAGGCAGTGTAACATGAGTGTATGCAGCTATACACATTCATGAGTTCCTATGTAATTCTACGGTATAGGCAAAAGTGCTTATGCATGATGATTTGTCTGCATTAATGCTGCATTCATGCAATGGCCTATGTTTAAATGTCTGTATTGTTTTCTATTTCACAATTGGGGCTGAGCTGTGAATAATGGTTTCTGCATATCTGTTTGTTTGAAAAAGTGAGCTCTGCAAGTGCTATCTGCCCTACAGGTAGCCATGTTGTACTGCAATCATTCCATCTCTATAAACATACTTTTCCATTTCTGGCTGTTCAACTCCTGCCAAAGTGTGACCTTCATTAAGTTATGTGTGGGTGCTTGGCCGAGGAACACAAATGGTTAATTTCATCTGAACCATGGCTGTGAGAACGCAGCAAATCTTACGTGGTCTGATTGATCAACATACAGTGGGCCTCATCACGAGTTGGGCGCTAACCCTGGCAGTATTAATGCTGGGGCTATTAGCCCTACCGCCAAACCCTTCGGGTGCTATTAGCGCCGGATCACAGGTTTGGCGGAACAGTTAGTCCCCATTGGGCCCATTCAGGAATTTCCCATTCCCCATTGGGCCCAATGGGGAATGTTTGGCGCTATTACCGCATGTGGTAATAGCCCTGAAAATTGGCAGAATTGCAGCGGATTTGTCCCCCAGCTCTGAGCTGGGGCCAAATCCACTGAACCCATGATTTGGCAGACCCTTAAATGCAGCAGTAATAGCATTACTGCCGCATTTAAGGGTTGCCGCCAAACTCGTGATGAGTGTCTTGTCTGTAAACCTCTGGGAGTCTAGTAATATTGTATGTTGCACTTTTAGGATCTCACTATGCAAATGAAACTCTGGGAAGCTTTTCGCTTTCTTTTCGCTCTAATCAGTTCCTGGTTTGTGGTGTGTAAATGTTGTGATTTTGGGATTTGTGACTTTCAGCGACTGTCAGACTACTGCTCTCTGCTGTGTGGTGGTGGGGGATGGATTTTCATGCTGCAAGAATGGTTATCTAAATCTCAGAGCCTACATGTAAAACAGTGGCGATAACGTATTTGACAATATAAACACTCTTTCTATAGGTTGTTCTAACTAAAGCAAAATGATTCAGGGCCTAGCTATGAAGCACATGATTATGCTTATTCATAATATGCTTATGTGTATAAACTCTAACAGAAACACCTCAGATCTCCTACCGAGATCACCAAAAAATCCTCTTGAAGAGGAAAATCATCCTATTCCTCAATCCCCCTCATGGGACTCAACGACTCCAGAAGAACACGTCCAGACTGGTGCCTCATCTATGGCGGGGAACTCCCAACCTATTACACCAAATTATGCTATTTCTCCTGAAAGAGAAAATTTCAGAGACGTAGGAAATGGCTACGGAAGCCCGCAGACCGTTCCAGTTCCACCTTCCTCACGTGTGCCACATAGAAGATTTTCTCTAGATCAGCCTCCAACAAGATATCACCAAAAATCTTCAACTGCACCACCAACTATATTCTCTTCACCAAGAAGTCCGAGGGGCCAAGGTCAATCTCCTTCACAAGCACCACCAGTGGAAAAACCTGACATCTTTTCAATCATGTCTGCTATTTCAATAGGCCTCACACCGTTCACAATACTCATGAATCCCTAAATGATACCCTAAAAGATCATACCTTAATTCAGGCAATGATTTTCACTAAATTGACCTACTTAGAGGGCTAGGTGATGGCCCACGAAGAACGCCTGAAACTGGCCAAAGAACAAAAACACTACTTGGCCTCAACCCAGTACCAAAACAGAGACACTAATTCACCGACTACTGGCCTGAGACGAAACAATACTACAAAAGAGGTGTGGGAACAAACGTCACCTATCATAGACCTGACTGTGGCAACCGTATCTAGAAACATCCAAACCCAAACCGATGCAATACAAATGAAAACGGTTATAACAAACCACGATGAAGGACGGAAAAAGGAAGTGTTGCTGGTTGTGTATGACTCCATCCACTCGGACTCGGGAAACGCCACCGCGGCCCAATGTGCTGACCAACCTTTCCTGATCTTTAAGAAAAATAAAGCTGAAAAGGAAACAAACAAAATGTGTGAAAAACAAAATACTAAATCTATGAAACCATTGGCTATCTCGATACACCACATAACAATTTCGAGTAAGGAACGTCCTGTCAGCCCAAGGAGGGGCACTAGCTCTTGTACAAGCCAGAACTTCTCAAATAAACAAAGTGCAGTTTTACAATCTCCTAAAATGACTGAAGAGTTCATAGCCCAGGAGTCTTTGATGAATCTCAGCCTACACTTAAATGAGAGCCCCCAGCAAGATCTTACTAAGGAGGAATCTGTGTTTCCAGAGAGAAAAGTAACTTTTGCGGGCCAGTCACTAAGCACATCTGACAATATAGAGGACGTTAACTCAAATCAAAACTCACCTTTCTTCACACAAGAAGAACGCCGAAACAAAATAAGCCACAATCTACATAAAACACAAATGGAATCCAGCTATCTTCCGACCATCAATTAGAGTGAAAACCGACGATCCTCAACGCCTCCCTCTCGTACGGCGAAAAACCCCAGATCAAGATGTTCCTCAGACAGAAAACAAAACCGATTCCAGCCTACTTTAAAAGAAGATCAGATGCAAGAAAAAGACACTCACAAGTTAAAAACTGATATTGATTCCCAAAAACAAGCAAGTCGAGAACATCACTATCGATCCAAAACAGAAAAATACCATGAAACCTCTAACTCCATACAAGAACTGCGGTGGGTTCTCAAATTAGAACACATACAAGGGATCTATGATGATGTGATCCTAAATCGAAGCTCTGTGCTAATTCTGTTCAACCACGTACCAAAACTGAGGAAAATAAAATCGGAAGATCTAAAGATCGTCGATCCAAGCCATAAAAAAGGGAAGGCCCAAACCTATCTCCATATTGCTTCAGCATCGGTCAAAGATTTGCTAAGAAAAGAAGCAAAAGAACTTTTGAGACTTGAGTACGATCTTACTGACTCAAACACCAGTGAACGACCACGCTGTAAAACTCATACTTCAAGGGGAGATGAAAAGTCACAAACCCAGCCATCATCAAGCAAAGCAAGCAACCACAAGAAACATCATAGTGACACAGAGAGCTTCTTGCCAAAATCGAACCAGTGCACGAAAAATCCCACTCTAGTGCCCGACCAAATTACCTACGATCTTGAAAGCTCATACTCGAAGGAAAAAGCCAACTTCAACTTGAAGCACGATGAAAAAGGGCAAAGAACCGGGAACAACAATCAACCAACCACCACAAGTAAACCTACCTCGCAAGTTTTGCAAAAAATGATCAGTCTATCGGTCCAACCTGCAGCATCGAAGCAGGCCACAAACGTGACCAAGCCTACTGCTTCGGGCCTATGGGCCTGGCTTCCTAAAACCTTTACATCAAGAAAGTCCAAATAGCAATTCAAGCCTCTGGACTACAGCCTCAAAGAACAGCAGTCTACCGACGCCACTAGATACAACATACGCCTTTGCTCTTGGAATACTAGGGGCTTCCAGCACCTGACCTCCCCAGGAGAAATCCATCTTGGCGATTATGACATAATCTGCCTACAAAAAACTTGGCTTACGAAATTACCAATCTTAGACGGCTATGAACTTGCATTGGCGCCTGCTCTAAAGAGCATTAAAGGCCGTCCCTCCTCAGGCCTTTTGACGGTAATCCGTATTGGACACGATTTGAAACTGGATAAAGTCTTAAACGCAAACCAACACCTCCTAGCAGTTCTGCTAAAATGGTCCCATAAAACAGACTTTGACAAGAAAGAACAACGTACGCCCTTAGCCATTCTAAATACATACTGGAATCCTGTAAAAATAGAAGCGTCAACCTTTCTTAGAGAAACTGAAACAGCAATTGACGAGATCTTAACAGTTCATTTAGTGTCACATATACTAATCTGCGGAGATCTAAACGCTGCTTGCGCACAACAAAAACATCCTTGACTCCGGCAAACCTCAGAGGGACTCAGTGGCAAGACTTAATGAAATCCAGAAAATTCCAAAGCCTGGATGTGGTTTTCCCTGACCAGTCCCGTCCACCGACATGGCTCAACGGCGTGTCTAAATCTTCAATCGACCACATATTTACCTCACAACCATTTTTGGACTTGATCTTGTCTTTCGAAGTGATGAATTACATCTTGGAAAAGCATAAACGACTCCGTGGAAACGCTGCCATACCAGTCCGAAGTAAATGCACAAGGAAATAGACTACGTCTCTCAGCGAAAAAGACATTGAAGACCTGTCCAACAAGTACAAAAGGACCAAATCCAGAGATCTGAAGTACGTGACCATCTACGGCCCCTTGTTAACTGCATACAAGAAGCTTTGCCTAAAAACAAACTTGTCCACTAAATCTGCAAAGCACTCGTATGACTCACTGTTAGTTGAAAAACGAAGAGAATACCGGAAAGCCATCAGACGTGCAGCCAAGTTAGACATTGACCAAGCAAAAATCGTCAAGTTAAAAGCAAAATTGATCTACCGTGCCTGGCTGAGATCACACCAAAGAAAACTATACCAACAGGACTCTGAAGCCATACTGAGATCCATCTGCACTAAAAATTCAAGAGAATTTTGATCATTGCTAAACTCCAAGTCATCTACTAGGAGTGAAAATATCCAAAACATGATTGGCGAAGCTACCTGAGAAAAGTGCATAAAGGAAACCTTCAAATTATCCATGGGCCAGAAAACACAGACTTTAGAGAGTTGTGAAAATCCCTGGACAATACTAAACGACCAAGAAGAAATCTATGAACCAATAACCAAACTCAACAACTCAAGAGCACCGGGTCCTGAGGGCATTACAAACATTGATCTTAAGTCCCATCCTGAAGCCTGGTCTACTTTCATCAGCCAAGTCTTCTCAAGAAGTTCAGAATCTAAATCAATTCCTGCTTCATGGACCACAGCTACTATTATTCCAATATACAAGAAAGGTGCAATCAACCATCCTGCAAACTACCGGCCCATCGCGCTGCTTGATCCTATAGGAAAACTATTTGGCTCCCTACTACAGAAAAGGTTTCAAAAATGGGCTTGCGACACTCCATATAACAATCCATTCCAATCCGGATTTAAGAAGAACTGGGAACCGCAGCCAATATCCTCATAATAAGCGTCTTGAAAAGTAAAGTGCTAGAAGGAGGCTCCAAGCTCCACTTGCATTTTATCGACTTTTCCCAAGCGTTCAACATGGTCGACAGGACCCTCCTCTGGAGTAAACTGAAAAGCTGGTCTTGCCCCCAAGAGATACTGAACCCTATTAAATCTCTTCACACCAACTAGTCTGTGTGAGTCAGATTAAACGGCCAAGGTTCTCTTTCAACATCTATTGTGATCCAAAGGGGAGTTAAGCAGGGGTGCCCGCTGGCCCCCCCTCTTTTTTTGGCCTATCTTGGTGACTTTCAAGCAACAGAAACCTTTGTCAGATCATTTCCACTGCAGCTGGGCCAACACAAAATCAGCAGGTTACTCTACGCTGTTGACCTCATACTAATTGACCAGACGCCTATAGGATTACAGCACCAACTTGACAACCTGTTTGTCTATGCAACAACTAACAACTTGGAAGTAAATAAAGGAAAAACCAAAATAGTTATCCTAGAAAAACCGACAAAGAAAATAGAAAAATCAAAATGGTTCTTCCAATCGGCCGAGATCGAAAAATTAAAAAGCTTTAAATACTTGGGAATCATAATGGACAACACTAAAAAAGAAACAGCCATGCAAGAACATCTAAGAATAAAAATTAGGAAACTGGCAGCACAAGGCAAAGCAATTGACCAAAAGCTTGGTCGCTTTTCAATGATACCAGCAATTGACTTTTACAAAATGAAAGTAGTCCCTGCCATAACCTATGGTACAGAGGCAATGATCCTGCTTCCAAGAGACATCTGGTTGAATCTTGAAGCTTACTATTGGAGAACAGTTCTCTGCCTTCCGACCTCAACACCCGTAGCATCAATATGAAGATAACTGAGTCTCCTGTCCTTACAAGGGACCTTGAACTGCAATACTTTGAGGCTATACAGAACATCTCTGCTCCCTGAGAGCCTTCTGCCCTACAGAGTTATAAAAGCAGAATTAGCAGTTAAAGCAAACAAAGCCCTACAATCGTGGAGGTTACACATCTCCTCGCTTCTGATGTCCGTTGAGAGCGATGAAGACGACCTAGTGCAAAATCTGGCAAAAATCATGAAAAAGATCAAGGAACTAGATTGGATTACGACTCTTGCAAAAGCCAAGGAAAACAAGTTAACGCTGCACTTGCCTCCAAACATAAAGAAATTAAACGAACTTCAGGGTTACATTAAACAATTCCCAAATAGACAAGCCAGAAACTGTCTCCTAAGAGCGAGACTAAATCTGCTACCAACCAATGAAATCAAAGCCATTAGAGGACTTTCAAACACAGCTCACTGCAGATTATGCCGGAACATAAATGAAACAGAGACAGTCCGCCACCTGCTTCTAGGTTGCCCAGAAACAAAATCAATCAGGTCATCTTACATGCAGCATTTCTCGTCTGATCCTTTGCTGGACAGTGAACCTTGTTGGTGGACAAGAATGATAAGTGGGGACAAACCAACCTGGCTAATTGCCACTTCCAAAATTGTGCAACAAATTATGTCCAGGCTGGACACCTTGACTCACCTGGAAGAGACCCCAGAAAGCTAAGGTACTATTCTACCACTACTATCCCCGAGATTCCCAGATTATTCGTAGTTCCGTGTGACCCCCTCTTCTCGACTACCAGTTTGAAAAGGCCAAACAAGGGCTGAAAAAACAAGCTAAGCTCGTTTTTAAATTCACATGTTGACTATTCAAAAGACTATTCGAGCAACTGACTTGGAAAAATTATTTTGAAAAAGTCTTTGTAAAATCAATTTTATTTTTGATTCATACAAATAAATAATAACAAAATATATATATATATATGCTTATGTGTATGTGTGTGTGTTGTGGCCTAATTAAAGCATGACCACTGGTGCTCAGCTTTCCTAAACATGAAGCCTTTTACAAAGTGGGACTACTTGCCTTATCACAGCGCGTTTTTCTTCACAGTGACTTTCTTAGCTTGTACTTCCATATAGGTTTGGGACGTTGCATAAATGTGCCCATATTCTGATATTCCCCTTCAGTTTCCTTATTTATGTCATGGTTACCACAAATAATTTTATATTTTACATACTTGACCAAAACCCTGGTTTGCTGCTGCAGGGCAGGGTTCTTAAGAACACAAAAAAGGTCATTTAGAGTGTGGTGTGAAAACCCGCAAGGTTTTGCCAATGTAGCCTTCCACCATTCACCAATGTAGATTGACAGTGTACAGCTGTATTGATATTGATATTGATATTTTATTTCTATCGCGCTTGTACACAAGTGTTTCAGAGCACGACAAGGCAAGGGAGGGGAACAGGGGAGAACAAAACAACAATCTTACTAGGCCAAGTGACATTGAGAACGCGCAAGTGCATGGAAGGGGGAAAAGTGGAGAGTGCGGAGCAAAGGAGAAACAGATAAATAATAATAAATAAATAATAAAGGCAACAAACAGTGGTAGTGCAGCCAGCAGTTGGCAAGTGCTGGGTTTAAGGCAGCAGACATGGTATGTCTGATAGGTGCAGGAAGAAAAAGGGGGGCACTGTATGGGTACAGATACAGACCCCAGTGCAAGGAGTGGCCCGGAGGCAGTGCAGGAGGGTGGCAGTGGGAGCAGGTACCTGGGCCTAAAGGACAGAGTGTGGCCAGGAGCAAGGTGCTAAGCGAGAACAGATCAGCAGGGGAGAGGGGGAGCAAAGGCAGAAGCAAAGCGGAAGGTCTTGAGGTGCTTCTTGAACCGGAGATGGTTCTCCTCAAGTTTTAGATTGGCAGTGAGGCTGTTCCAGAGGTAGGCCACAGCCGAAGAAAAAGATCTACCCCCAGCTCATTTCTTTGTAAAACGACTGACCCTGAGGAAGTTAGAGGTACCTTCATAACCTTCGTGCCAGCGTAGCGGTATCACAGTGTTACCAATGGGGGCAGACACACCAAAATGACCAACGAAGATGCAGCAGCCAGACCGCTAATGGAAAGGACCTCAAAGCCTATCTGGTGGTGGTCAGACAGCCAACCCTTTCTGGCTTCCGTCAGACCCTGGAGGGAGGTGACGTCAAACCCTTTCCGGTGAACTGCACATGGAAGTGACGTCAAACTCTTTCCGGCAGTAGTCAGGCTGCTCACAGAAGTGAATTCAAACCATTTCCACCGGTGGAAGTGATGATAAATGCTGCCACAACCACAACAACAGGTCCCCAGCTAAGTCCCTGTGGAGAAGAGAATAGAGTGAAATAGGACATCCAGCCACATTCCCACACAACAGTAATTGCAGATCCAACGCCCCATGTTTCACTGACACAGAATTGCAGGTCCTGGTGGACAACATGATGCCAGTAGAGGCATGATTCTATGTGCAGAGATGAACATCTCAAATATTATTGCGAGGAGGGACATGTGGATGGCACTGGTCAGTAAACTCAATTCTGTGGCCATTGTGCCACGAGAAAGAAGACCTACATAAGAGATGGAACGTCCCCAAGCGTACCTTGCAAAAGTGAATATCTGAGGCCCAGGAAGCCAAGGACAGCACTGGTGAGGGGGACATGAGACAAATTCATGGAGTGCCGGGGAGCAGAAAATGCTCCAACTGATTGAAGTGTGACAGGCCTAGAGGAGGGACATGATACAGGTGATTGGAGAACAGCAAATCCCGGCATACAAAAAGAAATCATGCACACACATATATTCACATCGACAAACATGTATACATACAGTTGCAACATGTCATGACAAGTGCACAACCACTCACCTTCCTACAACACCCAAAAGCCATGCATCTGTAACGCATCAGACACAGAGATGCACACATTCTGCTGGAGCACAAGAGGATTCCATGTGTGTATGATTGCCCGATGCAGGCAGCACACTGCATCCGTCCAGTGGCCATGAATCTGCACATGCCAAAAGACAGAGAAGGAGTGGCAAGATGCAATATGCTCCAACCTCAATACATATCACCAGCACCCCTGGCGACACCACACATGTCAATGACAGGAGTGCAGATCTAGTAGCCACTGACACAGCCACAGCGGATCATGGCAGTACTGTTACTACCCGGCCTACCCCACCAGCCCTAACCCATATTGAGGTCACTTGCACAGCCACAGTAGATCATGGTAGCAGTACTGCTACCACCAAACCAAACTCAGCAGCCACATCCCACATTACAGTATTCTTGTCATAGGTGGGATTAGTTGAGCAGGAGGAAGAGGTTCAACCTGCTGACCTTGTGAGCTTTGAAACCATGCAGGAGGGAGAGGATTAGGATCTGCATGGAGGAATGCAAGAATATTCCAATGACGAGACAGGAAAATGGCCCACCACTCCACCGCAGACGTCTACCCCACAGCACACACCCACTGCACACAACGATTTGGAGATACAGGATCAGACAGCCCTATTGTTTGCAGGCCAAAATTACATAGTGCGCAAGGCCAGACAGCAGTCCGATACAACAAAGCCATAACTGCATATCCAGGAGAAGGTCCTGGGACCCCATGAGAAGCACAACCAGCCCTCGCATGCGAGAATGAAATCCAGGAATCACTAAAGGAATCCCTCGACATATACACATCAGCCATAATAGGCCTAAATAAAAAGGCAGTGGTGGAGCCAGTATAGTCCACAAAAGGCAGGAGGAGGCTGGAGCAAAGAAATGCCAGACCAGCAGCATCAAATAGTGTATTCACTCATGCTGTGCCAGCTGTTGGTATCCTGAAGCTTAGAATGCATCTCGATAGGGTTTGCTCTTTGGAGGCCACTAACAGGGAGCAGGAGCATCTGACAACTGTGCTTAACCAATAGGACCAATCACTGCAACAGGCTCTTCTTAAATTGCAGCAGGCAGAATCGTCCACATATCATGTGTCCAGCATGACATCCCAGGATGCAAGCGCACCTCACACATGCTGCCGATCCACTCCCACACCACCATCAGAGGGTATTCCAGAGGGCCAGGAACCACCTTCAAAGAAAATATGCACAACGTGAATTTTCCACAGCATTATTCATAAGGGTGCACTGTACATTCCACAGAGACATTGGTATTGAACATATAAGTGAGGGAACATGTACACTGCATGGACCCATATCCCAGTTGGGCCAGAATGACAAAAGGCCAGGATGTGGCACATGATGCAACGTGTCTGCTGCATGGACCCTTAGCCTCAGTTGGGCCAGAATTACACAAGGCCAGGATGTGGCATGTGATGCAACATGTGTGGGGTGCCATTGACCTCACTATACAATAGATGGTGTACATAGATGTAACACCTGGAGGGGAACATGCATGTACAAGAGATAAGTTGTTAAACCTTACGCACATGCCCACTGTTTGTTTGTTTATTTATTTGTAATGCGCGCCAGACCGGGGGATATAAGGGCGCAGTGGCTACATGAATACTTTCGGGTTAAAGTTACACATTTACATAGAGTGAAAGAGAGGCATTGCAGAAAGGGTAGCATTAGTCAGCTATGTGAGAGTTATATACATACAGTCATAAATATCAGTACAACATTAGATAAAATACAATATAATATATCATCAGGATAATCATTATGTAATATACATGTTACATATGGACCAAACCTCTCCAAACTTTGCAAAAAAATTCAGAGTGGGCCATATGCTTTTTTTGCAAAGTTTGGTGAGGATTCGTCCAGAGGGAGCGGTAGCGTCCATGTAGTTATGGGTAAGTTGGTGTTTCCATAGGAAGAGCACTTTTTGGGTGGCTTATTACTTCGCTCCCTCTGGACGAATCCTCACCAAACTTTGCAAGAAAAGTATATGGCCCACTCTGAATTTCTTTGCAAAGTTTGGAGAGGTTTGGTCCAGGGGGGGCAAAGTTATAGGGGGGATCCCAAAACTTTTGTTTTTTCCTATAGACATAATGGGAAAAAACTTTGCGCACGGCTACAGCCCGAACCGCTGGAAGGATTTACACCAAATTTGTGGCAGGTGCGGCGGCTTGTTCTCGAAAGCATGCTTTTGCAAATTTGGTGTAAATCCGTCCAGTAGTTTTTTTAAAAATGACCAAAATGTAAGGCACACAAATTAGTGATATCTGTGATCGCTTCGCGGACGGACTTCCCTGTTTGCTCCGCGGACAGCACCCCGATTGGCCCATGGGCTTGCGTCATGTCCGCGGACATGCAACGTGTTCGCTGATTGGACGGCGTGGGGCGTGGAGCGCGTCTGATTTTCTGTGGCGCCTGCCATCTTGTATTCGCCGTCGACCGCGTACAGCGTGGTGAAACTTGGATTAAAAATTATATTTAGTGGAGTGTGTTGGTGTGTAAGAGTGTTTGGGGAGGGCGGGGGAGTATGATATAGGTTCAATGGTTTGTTTTTTTATGTGCTATACACTTTTGTTGTGTTTGGTTTGTCCACGGAGAACACGGCTGTTCTGGCATTTTGTAAATAAACTAAATGGTGGGGTGTTCAGAGGACAGAGTATGTGTCCTTTTTGTTCGCAAGGAAGGTAAAATTGAGCTAAAAACACTTGTGGTGTATTTAAATGTTCGTAAATACACAAACTGGGGGTGTCCTGAGGACGCTGTCCGTATTGTAATCTATCAAGTTGAATGTGTTCTAAGAGCACTTGCGGTGTCCCGAAATGGTTGCAATTACACAAAATGGGGGTGTTCTGAGAACGTTGTTTGTATTGTTCGTTGTTAGGTTGAAAGTGTTCTACGAACCCCCCTTTTGTCCGCTGATCGTACAATTTCCTATGGGCCTCACCCGACTTTTTGTCCACGAAAGAAACGATAAATCAGTCTGGTGTGCGCCCACATTATGTGATAATCCTATGACTGGCGCTATTGACCTGGCTGACTTGCTTTTGTGACACTAAATCATATCTCCCGCCCCTAAGCCTGATATTATGAAAGCATTCATATTCCCCGCCTCTCTCTGTGACGTTAAAGGGTGCGTCATCAAACGTGCCCAGTCGTCTCCAGTCCTACGCGACTTTACACAGAACCCGGAAGACAACACACATTATGTCACAACACAGCGCGCCACAATTCGGAATATGAAACTGTGATTTAAAAGCAAACAGCAATATTGTACATTTTGTAAAGTACATTTATTTGACATCAAATATTTAGAGAATATTCAGCGATTTGCATTTGTCTTTGTTGTCGATCCGCAAAAGTTCATGTTGAGCCACGCGATGTACCTTTGCGGTACAGAGGGTGTTAGATCAGCTTAGAACACAGTGCGCCACAATTCGGAATATGAAACTGTGGTTTAAAAGTAAACAGAAGGATTGTACATTTGGTAAAGTACATTTATTTCACATGAAATGTTTAGTGAATATTCAGCGATTTGCAATTGTCTCTGCTGTCGATCATCAAAAGTTTATTTTGAGCCATGCGCTGTTCCTTTGCGGTAGATAAGCTGTTGGTTTATGATAAAAGCAGTAAATGGTCGCACTGATAATCGGAAGGTTGGTCCAACAACGAGGCATTAGACCAGCATAATGGTTGGTATGTTGCTTCTAGCCGCTAGTACTGCATAAAGGCATATTGTTCCTTGGCGATTGTCCCATAAAGTGGTGAGGGTCATGAAGTTGCTTACATGGAGCTGCACCTGGCAGTTGAAAAATCCATCCGCTGGAGTCTGAAAATCGTGACATTGGCAAAATGGGGCAACATACCTGTTTTAAAAAAAATAAATTAGTCTCACCAGCAGATCTTTATTAAAAATATTCATTTTATTTATTAGGGCGTGAAACTATTTGCTAGCAAAGATAGTGCAACAGAGTATGTTAATAAAAAATAATAATATTTTCGCATTTATATAGCACTAAGAACTGTCAGGTATCTCAGCGCTGCTTATTATTACTCATGGTGTGTGGTGCTCATTTATCGACCACAGAAGAATGAAAGGCTGAGTTTGGCCGTGCCAGGATTCGAACCTGCGTTAGCAAGCTGTGCACAGATGTCAAAGCGAGCGCTCTACTTGCTGTGCCACTTGACCGGCTACAGTGAAGTGGCACAGCGAGTAGAGCTCTTGACCGGCTACAGACCGGTTAAATTATTTCTATTAACCCAGCCTGTGTCGTCTGCCTTTTTCCGAGCCCTCTAAACGACAGGGGATCAATTTGGCGGAGATAGTGCGCGGTAGAAAACAATATGTCACATTGAACGAACAAGTACAACTTGACCGGGCTTTAATGACACGCTATTGTTATTATATTCCGGTATAAAATAATCTAAAGGGCGTACTTACATTATAATTGCATTTTCGATTGTCCTAGTGTAGTGCAGTCCCAAAATGACTCTGCGTGTGCCAACGATCTTTCCCAAAGTGATATAATATACAAAAGTGGTTTTGTTTCAGAAATGTCATCTTTATCTTGTCTTACGTTTTTGCTACACTTCTTCAAAAGAAGTCTTTCAGCACAATCTCTGTCTGTCAAGGTAAAAAAAAATAGAACCTTATACTGGGAGTCGTGTGTCTCTCCGGGCCACGAGAAAAAAATGGAAGCAGCTGACCTTCACTGTGAACGAGCATAAATGCTTACTTTGCAACATTCTGTGTAAAGCCATCTGTGAAAACTTGCTGTTTACACTACATCTTTGTATATTGTGTGCGTGCTAATAAAAAAAGTTTGTTTAAGGGACGTTATGGTTCCAAGTAAAGCCGAAAAACCCCTCAAATTCACCAGTTATGACTAACACCCAACTAACACCCAGGACATCAAAGATGACATCACAAATGTCATTGATTACATCACTGATGACATCACTGATGACATCACATGTGCATTTACTTTTCATGAAATTTGTGTACTAGGGATTTTTATTATAATGTTGCGAAAAAAGTGTCAAGAATCATTGCAATAAATATCATGCCGTAATTAGTGCTTTGAACGATGCATTGATATAAATAGCATTGTATTATGGGGTTCTATCTAGTATACTGAGCTACTAATGGAGAAACATAGCATTGTGTGCAGCGTTCAAGATGAAAGTATAATATTTGTAATGTTAATATGTTGAATAATGAACTGATAATTGTCCTGAAATGTTCAAAAATAAACAAAATGGGGGTGTTCTGAGGACGTTCTTCGTATTGTGTGACTGCTTAGCTGTATGCAATGAGGGAATGGCACAGAGAGTAAAGTGGAAATGGTAGAAGGGGTGTCGAAGAGTTACACGGTCTGCGGACACCGCGGCTGTCCGTGGACAGGGCGTGCTACATCCGGGGTTTTCCAGCAAATCCATGGACAGAAGACTATGCGGATTAGCCAATCAGATGTCAAGGTTGTGGATTTGTGTTGAAAGAGACTATGGGCCTCATTACGACCCAGGCGGTAAGTTACCGCCTGGGCCGTGACTTTACCACCATGGCGTAAACTACGTTTACGCCATGGTGGTTGGCGGACTTACCGCCCCATTCCGAGGTCGGCGGGGCGGTAAGTCCCCAATCCCCATTTACCCTTCCCCATTCCCATTTTTGCCCCATAGGGCATAATGGGAGTGGGGAAGGCGTTAATTACGCCACCGTAAATTACGGTGGCGTAATTAACTCCATGGTCCCTTAGCGCCATGGATTTTAACACCTGCTAAAAGCAGGTGTTAAAAGCGCCATGGCGCTAAGGGACCTCGTAGTTGGCGGTAAGGGGTCGGCGCAGCTAACGCTGGCGTTAACCCCTTACCGCCAGGGTCGTAATGAGGCCCTATGTGTGGTGAAGATGGCAGAAGTAGAGAAAGTCAGGGCGCTTGGAGATATGTTTGTGCATGGTTTACAACAGTACGCGCGATGCAGGCATGTTGAAAAGAACTTTGATGTGAAAGGAGTGGAGGTGGTGTGGAGCACTGTTCCTGATTGCAATGTACATGGAATTGTACAAGTTTGTGAGGATATGGCCACGATGAACAGTCCGCATGTGGTAGTTTTGCACTATGGTGCTTTCCATTTGGGCAACGTCAGTGCCCCTACTTTGTTGGCTGATTTGGAACGCTTGGTTCAAGCCGTAATGAAGATCCTTCCAAATGCGAAAGTAATTTTTTCTGGATTACTACCTAGAGCAATATGGGACAATAGTTCAGTTTTTTGTTCTCAGCAAAACATTGCTAGGTGTGTCATTAACCGAGGCATGTGTGCCTTCATGCTTAGAGCTGGTATGTTCTTCTGTAATAATGAGAATATTGATGCCAGTAATACTGTTAATTTTAAAGAAGATGGCATCTCTTTATCTTTTACGGGAAATGCCTTTCTATTTTGGAATGTAAGGGTTGATTTGGAGAAGGTTATGTGAAGATTTTAGGAGTAAAGTAAGAAAAAAAAACAAGAAAAAAAATACAAAATAACAGGTGTCTGTCAAGCATCTGTAAAAAAAAAAAAAAAACGGCTCTTTTCAGAGCCAACTTCAAAGGGGAAATGGGGCACACTATTTAAATTTACTTTCACCACGCTCAGATTCTCGATATGTCCGCGGACATGGCGGAGGTCCGCGGACATCAAAATGACTACGTGGGGGTTCAGTATGTTCTGTGTTACATGTATATGAAGTCAGGGGTGGTTAAGTTGTGCTACTAAAAACCTATGAAATTCAGTGAAAAAACTTTGTTAAAGGGACGTTATGGTTAGGTTGCGCTACTAAAAACCTATGAAATTCAGTGAAGAAACTTTGTTAAAGGGACGTTATGGTTCAAAGTAAAACCGAAAAACCCTGCTTGGTTCATCAATGACATTTGTGATGTCATCTTTGATGTCCTGGGTGTTAGTGTTAGCAGTGCACGGTGGCGCGAGTTATGGTTGCTCATCTTACCATAACTGCCGAATTTCAGGGGTTTTTCGGTTTTACTTTGAACTTTGTTCAAAGGAGAATTGCCTAGTATTTCGGTGCTAAACTGCCCGTGGGCAGGACAAAGACTGATATGCAGGGAAATGTCTTCTCTGTGAAAGGGACAGTGTGCTAAAGACTTGGTTAAGTCCCTCCCTGGGGTTATTCACTCAAGAACAGGTAATTGGGCTGTGTTCGTGCTGGTTGAGAGATTATCAGACCCCCCTTATTTTGCACAGTTATGTCTTGCATGTTTTTCAACAGTTACCTATCAGCCTCCTATTGGTCATGCTTTGCATCATTGGTGGCACACAACTGGCATTGGCATGGCGTCATGTGTGGTTCTTTAGTGAATATCATGTAACCTCCTGTAACTGTAACCAGCGCCTAGATGCCTATGTGTTAAGCACGCTTTACAAATGCAAAATAAATAACTAAATAAAATAATGTTTGCATCACACACAGCCTGCACATTTATGCTATGGAAACCGTCTTGATTCCGATACTTCTTTTCATGTACCCTGGGGAGTATGAAAGCAACATGTGTCCCATCAGTAACACCTACCACGTTGGGTAGGCCATACAACAGTCAAAAATCCAGTCTTCATGGTGTTGATGATAAGGGCATCTGTTGGGAATATGATGTGCTCCAACATGCATGTGATGATGGCGTCAAGCACCTGGATGAGGATGCCACTGAATGCCAGCTGTGAGATGGCACCTACAGTTCTCACAGAGGTCTTGAAAGATCCACTGCACAAACATGTAAGACAGTCATCACATTCAGAATTGTAGGAATGGATATGATATTGTTGATCTCTGCCTCTAAATCAGAATCTATACTATATGTATGGTCCATGATGGTCCTTTGATTGAGTCCATAGATGCTTAGTGTGCCCTCTAGTGTGTAGATGGATATATAGTCTTTGCCACCACCTTTAATGTGTCTGGTAGAGTGCACAGCGTTGGATGTCCATTTTGATTTACCAGTGTGCACGTTTGTATGCATTGTTTACTCCTAAACACCCCATTTGTTTCATTTCCCCATGTAGAATGTAATGCTGGCCATGTAGTCATAGGTCCATATCCCCCCCTTGCACATTGGCCCCCACATATTTATGCATCTCCCATGCTCCACTCACCGTACATTCTTGTGCTGCATTGCCATATGGGTGAACTCTGTTTTCAAATGCCTTCTCTTTGTCATGTGCAGTTATCCTCATTTCATTCTTGCTGTCATCTTGTATGTGCAGGCGGATGGCCACTCAAGCTATATGTGCCCCTGCAATCACCATCTTGCTCTGGTGGATAATGCTTTTTATGTATTGTGTGTTGATTTCCAGCAGTGTTTACAACAATTATGTGGTTTACTGACTGCTCCTTATTGACAGATGCCTATATGCCAGTGGAGTGACTTTCTAATGACAGAGCACCATTGTTCTGTCAGCATTGTGGCAGCACAAATGGCGGCTTGACGTTTGTTACAACGGTATACATATCGCCAGTTTCACTGTATGATATGATATGACATGTCATCTATAATGCGTCTGTACACAAGTGTTTCTAGGCATGACAAGACAAGGGAGTGAATACAGAGGGAGGACAAGACAAACGATCTTACGAGGCCTTGTGTCATTCAAATCATGCAAGTGAGACAATGCAAAGTACAGGGGAAAGGGATTCAGGGGAAGTGCCAGGGAGAGGGAAGGGGGAAGTGCAATCAGGGCACAATTGCTATGAGTAATTGCAGCCAGGGCAGCACAGCTCTGGGGAAGTGCAAGGGGGCAGGCGACTATAGGGTAACAGTTACAGCCCCTTAGTGCATAGTAAACTGGGAGGCAGTGCAAGGGAGACTGATCATGGCAGAGCCCTGTACCTATTGAGCCTCTGAGGGTAGCCAAGCAACCAGTCGGTGCAGCAGACAGATAGGTCAGCAGGTGAGATAGGGAAAGCAGGGGAGACAAGGAAGGTATTGAGCTGCTTCCGCAACTTTAGGTGGTCCAGCTCAATTTTGAGAGGGGCAGGGAGGCCATTCCAGAGGGAGACGCCTGCGGGGGAAAGATATCTACCCCCCATTCTCTGCCTGGAGAAGTGTCTGGCTCTCAGAGAGTTTGAGGTAGCTGAGCAAAGGGCTCGAGAAGTAAGGTATTTTGGAAGAGAGAGTTGGATATTGTGTGGGCCCCGGCCTCAGAAAGCCTTGTGGACGATGCAGCGGGTCTTGAACTTGACCATTGCAGCCACCGGGAGCAAGTGGAGAGATTTCAGGGCTGGAGAGATAAGACCCCAAGGCTTGAAGCCAAGGACAACTCTTGCAGTCCTGTTCTGGATCAGTTGCAGAGGGCGGAGAGTCAAGGAAGGCAGATTGAGAAATAGTCTGTTACAGTAGTCCAGCCCAGAGAGAACCAGGGCTCTGGAGACAGTGAGCTTCTGGTTGAAGGTGAGAAAAGGAAGAATACCGCTGGGGAGGTGCAGCTGGTAATGGGCCTTCTTGTCAAGGTCTGTGATGTGAGGAGAGAAGGAGAGAGTCGAAGATGACAGCAAGGGTTTTTTGCCACACAGGAAGGCAAAGGAAGAGGTCCCAAGGAGGACCGCCAGATTGGGAGAGGGAAAGCAGGAGCAGGAGTCCCAATGCGAACGATCTCAGTCTTACTGGCCTTGGGGCAGAGATCGTTGGAGGTGCACCATGCCTGACTGGCAGAAAGGAAGTCAGGAATGAGCGAGGAGGAGGAGGATGAGGGGAGCCTGAAAGAGAGCTGAGTTTCATCTGAAGAACACTGAAAGTTAGAAGAGAATGTAGAGATAAGGTAAGCCAAAGGGGCCAAGTAGACATTGAAGAGCCAGGGTGAGATGATAGAGCCCTGGGGAACACCACCCGTGGAGAGAGAGGTGGTGGATAGTAAGGACCCAATTTGGACCTGGGAGGGACGGCCATGGAGGAAGGAGGTTAACTATTCCACGGCCTGATCCGTGATGCCCAGGTTCTCACTGTACCTGTGATTGGTGAAATCATTGCGATTTAGCATCAATCACTATTCTGACAGTTTGCATGAGGATATGTTGCAGAAATGTATGTCCTGTGATAATCTAAATGTGCCCCAGAGCCTGTCTTTGGCTCAGGAGTGATCAGGCTTGCGAATCTTCCATGGTGTCAAGGTTATCCAGGGCATGTTGAAACCATGCCCAAGAAAACACAGCAGGCAAAGCACATACTTTCCTAAGGCACAAATGGCTGTGAACTGTAGAATGGCAACCTGGAAGGATATATGGGCACATTTAACTGAAGGTGGGATTTTGACCACAACTTCAATCTGTAGGGAAATCCATACCAAAGAAGAGTATGCAAAAAAATAAGTCCTTCCAATTACCAGAAAGTATTAAGCAACTTTTATTAAAATGGGAACAAAGTCCAATCTGGGATTTAAAACACAAAAATCCACAGCGGAACCCAAAAAAAGAGGCCTTCTGTTGTGTGTTTATTTCCTTTACAGGATCAAGAATCAGCATTATGAAGCTTGCAGACGTTGACAATATGGACCTTTGATAGGAGTTTGATAAGCAAATGCAATATATGATGTTGACCTGTTTTTTGGAAATGTAAAGCAATGAGGAAAGAAAATGTAACGGTTATATTGATGAATAAAGGCATTGACTTGCCAGCCAAATGGCATTCCTTCCCGCCAATCATAGAAAAACAAGCAAAGGAGGGGTTTGGCTTGCGTTCCCATGACAGAAGTGTTAACACTGGCCTTTGTGGCTGACCATACAATAATATGACTTGCCTAGGGTTGGTTCTCAGGATGTAGACATTAACATAAATGCTCCCCATTTACAATTTTCATGTCTTTGAACTGAGGCAAATGTCCTTAAATATCCTTAAATATACACTGAATTCCTCCAGACCAGTGGTCCACTCTCACCTAATCTGAACTTTCATTAAACCAGGGCTCTCTTGAAGGACAATTCACACCTGGGATAACCTAGAGTTTGCTACAAGAGGCAGATGCTGGAATCACTAAAGGAGGCATAAGTGGGTCATAGATGCCCTTTGTCTGCCAGCTCTATGCTTCAAAGAATATTTTGCCTTGGTGACCAGACCTCTCCTTGCCATAAGTGCCCTAGTTCCAAGATTAAAGGAACTAACAGTATTGGACACCATTTCACTGTACTAGCCAGGAACTGAAGATGTTGTTTACTATTGTTTAACTCTTAAACAATATTTGGAATATTTTGAATGTTCAGGATGAATAAATCTATCAGCCTGATTTAGAACATTGTTTTAAAATTATATTCATCATGTAGATTAGGCAAATGTGGAAATATATGTGTAGAAAAGGTGCATGCCTGTGATTTATATATCCCAGGGTCCATGCCAGCAAGCCTGTTATTTGAGATGGAAAATCATATTTTGAATAAAAGTATTAGTGAGTAAAAACCCAACATTTATAACACATCCACCACATGCCATGATGAGATGAGAATCACATCATTTGATTTGCTTGAGTGATAGCAATATGATGAACTGATTAGTAACTATACTATAAATAGTTAGATATAGTGTAGAATAGCAACTATAGTATAGTTTATATAACTATAGTAATTAGATCACATGTGTCGCCAGAACTCTGATCCTCTTCAGTCTGGACTACTGTAACAGCCTCTTCCTCAACCTACCTAACTCCTCCCTTCGCCCCCTTTAACTAATCCAGAATAGGACTGCTAGACCTATGCTTCTCCTCAAGCCAAGGGACCACATCTCTCCAGCCCCAAAATCTCTCCACTGGCTCACGGTTGCTGGGAGGATCAACTTCGAAACCCTTTGCATCATATGCAAGGCTTTCAGGGGAGTGGGACCCGCTATGTACTACGCTCTCTCCCTAAATAGCTAGAGCTATTCAGTCTTATAGCTCCTACTTTCTGCAGATCAGAATCTTCTACAAGCAGAGAGTGGGAGGAAGATCTCTCTCCCCCGCAGGTGCCTCCCTCTGGAATGGTCTTCTTCAAGCAGGGAGGGCGGCGGTAGATCTCTCTCCTCCACTGGGCCTTCCTCTGGAATGTTCTCCCTGCAACTTTCAGACTTGAGCCAGATCTCCTTCAGTTCCAGAAGCATCTTAAGATCTTCCTTTTCTCTTCCCCCTTCCCTCTGCTCCTCCCCTGCTACTTTTCTCCCCTCTGTCTCTTGACTGGCTGTGTGAATCCAACAGATTCTTAAAGGGCGCCAAGCTTCGCCCACCAGTCTACCCCTGAACTTGGCCTCCTTTTATCACCCCCAACCCACACTTGCCCTTCTGGGATCCCTCCCCCTTCACTTTCCTGGCTGAGCCTGCACCCCCTTAGCGCCTTCCAGCCCATTCCTTGCACCCAGCACGTGGACCTTTCTTCCCCTGCACTCTCTTCTCTCCCAGGGCTCTATCCACCTGGCCTCCCGGGCACTCGCTTAAACCTCCGGCACTCCTCCCCTCCCCACTCCTCTGCATTTCTATTACTGCACCTGCATGATCCAAATGTCACAAGGCCTAGTAGGACCATTTCACCCCTGCCCCCATCTGTCTTGTTGCACCTTGAAAACATTGTGTATAGGTGCATTATAAAACCCAATAAATGTGTGGACTATGCTGTTTTAGGAAGTTACATCATCCAATGTCAAATCTCCACGATGACACCATATCAAATGGGAGGGAAACTGGGTTTAGAAGTCACCCCCATTAGACTGCCCTCTTCATTAATATTCCCAATGACTATGGGGGGGGCAGGGTTTGGTTTAGTGTAATGTCAATTATGGAACACTTTATTAAATACATTGACCAATTACATTTGAGAAATGATACACAACTTTAAGGGGAGTGGTTTCTGCTTTATAAAGTTTCTAGATGGCTGTAGGAGGGAAACAGGAGAAAGGAGAATAGATAACAACAGACAGGAGAATATAATAGATTGCTTTCCTTTGAACCCATTTTTTTGAGTACTAAGCAGATCACTGCAAGAAAGGCCAACCTGGATTTAAAGTCCCAGGCATTCTTCAGTGTTAAAGACAAAAAACAGGCCCAGGTACAGAAGGAAGGGGCCCAGACTGTGGAAGTAGGCTGACACCATTTTGCTGATAGATAGCCACCTGTCCAGAGGGGGGACATTAAACCAGTCCTTGAGAGGGCACCCACCTGTCTGTGAGACAGCCAAAAGAAACTGATATTTACGTAAGTATAATATTATGTTGAAATCATTTTGAATGGGGTGGTATTCTCAGGGGGATATATTGAATAACAACCCTTTAATTCATGAAAGTACTGAGGAAGCAGGGATATATAAGTTGTCTAAGTATCATGAGAAGTTAATACATGTTTCAGAGGTGTAAGTGCTTCTGGAGACTTAATATGTGATAGAATAGACACCAGAGGGTCATCTCTGACCCCTTCTCCTTGAAAATTCCAAATGCAGACTAGTAGCTCCATTATATCTCACTTTGCACATGCCTCGAAGGGTTAGGTAATTGAGTTAATTTTCTGGTTACATGTCTACATCCTGTTACTGGTGCTGATCCACTCTAGAATAAGGGAAAAGGGCTACTAATCATTATCCATTCTTCCTGCCATTCAGTTGTCCATTGAAAATGTGAAATGTAAATGTTTTAACACAATAGTAAAATAGAAACATCAGTGAAAGAACTTTAGCAAACATGCAAGTTGAATGTAAATGTGCCTTTCTACAAGCAATGTGCTTGCTGTAAAGTGAGTTTCCCACTATTTCAAATGAATTTTCAAGAATGCTGTTTGTCCAATGACTAAACATGTATGGTATCCATTTTCAATGAGGGGGAAGTGGGGGGATTTAGATAGGCAGGGATGTTTATGATTTAATTCGATTTTTAACAACTGAAAGCCTTATCATGGACCCTCATACATTTTTCATTACATGGTGCATGTGCGCTCAGTGTAAATTTAAATGTATGTACGCTGATGTGTGTGTGTTACAAAAGGCCACATTCATGCGGACAAAGCATAGAAAAGTGATGGGAATTGTGCATTGAATATTCTGCATTGAACTTGGAAATCCATAGATGCATACACTGTTTATATTTATATTGATTCAATTATTTCTATTTTATTGATAAATAGACCTTCAGTGACATAACCAGTTAGCATAAAAGGAAACCAACATCATATTGCCTCCCTCTGCCAAAAATAGTGAATGAGCAAATACAAATGCAAGTAAATAAAACATCAACACTCAGATAGATTGTAGTCCACTTGTATTCATCTTTGAAAAAAGGATGCATTGATCCCAAAGAAAGCAGGCATCACACAACATGTTTGGGTAGCTTAAAAAACTTTCATAAATTTAGTTCAATTTTTTTTTAGCCTTTTTTTATTTTACTTGATCAAACTCTAGACTCGTGCTTCTGTCCAAAGTGCTTAAGGACTGCCTTTGGCTCAGCATTGTGTAAGCCTTCCACAGTGTCATGTGGTTCACACAAATTCACTCAGACTTCAAGAGTTCATTCAACAGTTCAGAACCCATAGGTGGTTGATATAAAAAACGTCCCCTCCTCTGCTTTGGTTGATTTGTTTCCCTGTCTGTTCTGGGTAGATGTTCAGGCTGCAATTATTATTGTAAAATATTCCACTCCAATCCCCCTCCCATGGTTGGTATGCAGAGATTTCAGCTAGTCACTGTCTAACGTTAATCGGAAGCACACCCGAGGCTCATTCTTCTCAGTAAATAGGCTCATTCTTCTCGGGTCATAAGAGAACCCTTCAGGGTAATGATCTCAGCGAGCCTTCCTGGTTCTGATTCATAATGAGCCCTCCTGTCTCAAATTGTCATGAGACAACCTGGCTTACATTCATATAGATATTCAGTGAAAAAAACCTTGGTTATGAGAGAGTTAAGGTGATCAGATTGAAAGCAACAAATCCCTGAAATTCAGCAATCACATTTCGAGCAAGTCCACCTTAAATATGCGCCCCGTGTTGTGCAGCGTATGACCACAATGATCACCAATTACATCACTGATGTTTTGTTGCTATGTACTTTTCACGTTAAATCTGGTAATCTTAACTCACTTCTAACTAAAGTGTTTTCATTGAATTTCAAAGGTGTTGTTATACTATAGTTTCTTTGGGGGCAACTAGCCATGGCCTTTGGCTGTGGCCACTGTGCATGTTACACCATTATGTTTCTTTAGGGTCTACAAGCCATGGCCTTTGGCCATTGTCAGTGGCCACTGCCTTTGGCCGTGACCCCTGTACATGTTTCTTTGGGGCCCGCTAGCCATGACCTTTGGCACAGAGACCATTGCCCCCTGCCTAGGAAATGTGAACAGTGCAGGGGTAAACTTCCTTTTTTATTTCACATGCTCCCATTCCCACAGGATTACCCCAGTATTACTCCAATAATGGCAATGAACTACACATACAGCAGCATTGAACTACCCATGCATGTGCGACTCCCCGGTATTCCCCTGAAACACTTGAAAATCCCAAATTCTTCCCTGTCCTCACAGGCAAAGTGTCCATCCTCTTTCCCTGGATCCCCCCCCGACCCCTCCAGCTCCCACTATAACTGTGTGATTCATGTGACTCATGTTCTTCTCTGAGGTGGACTTCATTGAAATGCAAATGCTGAATTGTAGGGGTTTTGTTGTGTTAAATGTGACCACCTTAACTCTCTCTTTACAAATGGTTTTTCACAGAATTTCAAGGGTTTTGGTATACCTTAGTCTCCTCATGGCTCACTAGCCATGGCCTTCTGTTGTGGACACTGTGCATGTTGTACCGATAGTTTTCTTTAGGGCCCACTAGCCATGGACTACAGCCATCGCTTTTAGCCATGGGCGAACATTTTGCATAGTTTCTTGAGGTCTCACTAGCTATGGTGTTTGGCCGTGGCCTCTGTACATGTTGCACCAATATATTTCTTTTGGGCTTAATATCCATGGCCACTGGCCATGTCACACCATTAATGTGTTACCAAAAACCCATTACCCTTGCCCAGTAGATGTAGGCAATGTAGATGTTAAGCCTTTTTTTAACTCGTTATCCCTGTGATATTTTCACAGTAAACATTTACAATAACAACAATTCCTGTGGTAAAGTGGTGGTTCAAAAAAATTGCTCAGAATGAAAAAGTCGTCCATGTCCTCACGAGCACTCAACATGTGTCCCCCTTCATTTTTCCAGGTCCCATCACTCCACTCAATTTCTTTTTCCCTCGCTAACCCAATCACATTACCCCCTATCGCTTCATTACTCATTGCTTCATGTGATGCGCATTTTGTACTAACCGTGTTTTGTTGCATTGTGCTTTAATCCCATGAGATTCACACAGTCTTCCCCATATAAACTGAAAATGTTCTAACCATAACTGGCTCCCCCACACTCACATCCCCAACTTCACAACTTTCCCATTCCCGACTTCTAGCCTCATGTGATTGCTATTGATATTGGTATTTATATAGCACGTATGACCATGCCATCTAAGCACTGTGGTTCAAAACAATCAGTGTTCCTTTAGGAGTGACCACATAAACAGAAGAGGTTCGAGTCTCTTACTAATTTCAACAATGTTTTTATACTCTGTAAGGTCATGGGGGAGTTCATTCCACAGTTTGGTCCAAATCTGCCCAGAGTTGTTTGCGCAAAAAAAATTGCATGCTTTCTGTATGGGACAACCAATGGAAGTAGAGTGAAAACTGTGTTTTTATGTTTTCTTAATAACTTTCATTTTTTGACAAATGTTTCCTAAAAGTTCCAGTTTCAGGGGGCCCTTGACAAACCTTTGGTTTAGAAAATGTCATCCAAATCCATCAACAAGTCAAAAGTTAACCTTCACAGTTCACAGTTCTTCAAGTGAGATACAGGAACTAGCCTAGACAATTTCTTCCAAGTGCAGCACATGTGCTAATCTTCTAAGTGTAATTTCAGGATACCCACATATCAGTGTACAGGCCCTAGGCTATCCTCACAAATGTTAGTTCAAAAGACAGGCTAACATCAAAAATCATGCTGCTCCAATGCCAACGCTAAGTGCAATAGGCAGGCTATGCTGATACACCTTTTAAGCACAAAAGAGGGATGCCGCAATACATCTTCTAAGTACACATCTATCCCAGGGATCTTCTCAGTGCAATATCAGGGTTACCCTCATACATCTTTGCTCAAACCATCTGCTAGCCTCACAATTGTTGAGTAAAGAAACAAACTAACATCTTGAATCTTCCAGGTGCTATACCATGGTCAATTGCAACAGACAGTGGCCCTCATTACGACCCTGACGGTAAGGGGTTTGCGCCAGCGTTAGCTGCGCCGACCCCTTACCGCCAACTACGAGTTCCCAAAGCGCCATGGTCATTTTTCCGCCCGCTTTTTGCGGGCGGAGAAATCCATGGCGCTATGGGACCTTGGTGTTAATTACGCCACCGTAATTTACGGTGGCGTAATTAACTCCTTCCCCACTCCCATTATACCCTATGGGGCCGAAATGGGAATGGGGAAGGGTAAATGGGTCAATGGGGACTTACCGCCCCGCCGACCTCGGAATGGGGCGGTAAGTCCACCATCCGCCATGGCGTAAACGGACTTTACGCCATGGCCGGAAAGTCCGTCGATGGCGGAAAAAATCCGCCAGGGTCGTAATGAGGGCCAGTGTGTCCGAGTAAATCTACTGAGCGGAAGAAACTCTCATCCTAATACATCTTCTAGGTGCAATTAACAGTCTGTCCTCATAAATGTTCAAGGCGCACTGCACCGGTTCCTCCTGTAATCTTCTGAGTGCTGTGAACAGGATACCATCATAAATCTTCTGCATATAATGGGCAGGTTAATATTTGAATGCCACACATTGTCCACCCTCAAAATCCATCTTAGTGCAACACATTTCCTGCCCCCAAAATACATCTAAGTGTGACACATTTCCTACCCCATCCTATGCAGGAAGTGACAGGAGCAAGGGCTCCAGCAAATGAAGCTTGCAATGTGAGTACTGCAAAGCACTCATTTAAAGCCCTAGAACGAATGTAATACAGAGAGAAATATATTGCCATGTTTGTTTGTTTATTATGTAGGGCACACCAAAACCTTAGGTAACTGGGCGCAACAGAGAACATGGATACTTAGGATACTTATGGCTTAGTTACAGAGTAAAGACAGATAAGGCATACATACATTAAAACAAAGTCAATACATATATAAATAACAGAGCCGTTCCAGGCTAGTGCAGGTCATTTAGTCATAGTGGTTGTTGGATCGTAACCAGTTGAGGGTATTGCATCTGAAGCTATAGTGGGACTGATCTGTTCGGAGCTCAGGTGGGAGTGCATTCCAGTACTGGGCAGTTTATACTGGGAAGCTGTATCCACCGTTTATTTTTAACCTAAATCTGGGTATTTGTAGGCAATGGGAGTTAACCGCTCTAGATGGGTGGGAGAATGTTATTCTAATTATTCTTTCTGTGAGATAGGGTGGGGCTGCGTTGTTTAGACATTTGAAGCTTAACAACACTGTTTTGAAGAGGATCCTATCGCTAATTTTAAGCCAATGATGGTCGCTCCTTATATTGGATATGTGTTCTCTGGTCGGGAAGTTCCAGGCCGTTGTTTTGCAGTGTCTGATTTTGTTAATGATGTATTCATTGGCTCCCAAGAATCGGGCATTACAGTAATCAAGTTTAGATAATATTAGGACATTGGCTAAAATAATGCAGCTGGCTTGTGTGAGGAATAGCCTACATGATCTAATAAGTTTGCAGGTGTAGGCGGTCGATGAGGCCAGGGAATTTTCATGTTTTTTTAAGGTTACGGTAGAGTCAAGGTAGAAGCCTAGCGTCTTCACTTCTTTGGCTACTGTAATTATGTTACCATCGATAATGTCAAGTTTTTTTTAGAATAGAGGCTGAGCCAAGAATCAGGATCTCTTTTTTATCGTCATTCAGGGCGAGGCCATGAGTTGCCATCCATGCCTGAATGAGGATGTATATTTCATTTACCATGGCCGTATCAGAGACAAAATTGCCCCAAAGGGAAATGAGGATCTGGGTGTTGTCGGCGTAGTTCGTGTAGGTGACACCCAGTCTGTCCAATTTGTCACATAGGGGCCTGGTAAAGATATTATACATCGTTGGTGAGACACGGGAGCCCTGTGGGATGCCACATGTTGTTTGAATAGGGTCTGCCAATGCCGAGGTGGAGAAGACTTGCATAGTTCTGTTGTCCAGGATTGACTGGGCCCAAGCTATGGCTTCACTCGAGAAGTGGGCGGCCGATGCTAGGTGTTTGCACCTAGCCGCCTGACAGATCAAGGAGGAGCAACATGGCAATGTTTCCTTTATAGTTGAGCTTGTCAATTTGTGCCTTAATGTCAATTAAGGCTGTCTCCGTACCATGTTGTGGTCTGATTCTGGATTACTGGGGGCCCAAGAGCTGGTTATTCTCAAGAACATTCTGAATGTATGTTATAAGACTGCTGACAGGCAACATGGGATAGTTGCCCATGAGGCTTGTGACTCCTTTCAACTGCCCCTGCCCTGGACACATCAACTAACATATACAAAAACTGAAAGTTTACAGAATGTACCTACCACAAAGAGTGATTTAAGATGTCTGCAGCTCAGCTGCATGCATAAAGCAGACGCCGGGAAGTTCAAATGTATTCTGCAGTGAGAGCACTGGCTCGGAGCCCTGGACAAACAGTAAATTACCCCATCATGATGAGCTCAGGCAGGCAGCACTGATCAAGGCACAAGATGTGTGTTGCATCATGCTGATGCTCTGACACTTGCCAGGACCTCACATGTCCAGGGAAGACAGTTTTTCTGTTTTATTTAGGTCATCTGTGGCCAAGCAGCATGTCAACATCCATTAAATGAATGGGCCATTCAACACACCCACCTCCCAATGCATACAAATGGATCCTGCTCATCGCACACAATGGGCTGGCTGGGACTCAGGTAGTGAGGCCTGGAGGAACCATAATTTGGTAGGTTCAGGTGCACACAATCTGTAGGCTGTAGGACTGCATAAAAAGCAGTAGTCCACCATCTAAACTGGTAGGTTTAGCAAGTATGCAAAAGTTATTAGCAATTCAATTTGTGGCTTTCCTTTGGAACTTGAAACTCACCTTTGCTATAGTACAGCAACTGCCACATTATGATATATTCTGTGAAAAAATGTTAGTTAAGAGAAAGTTAAGTTGATCAGGCACAACAAAACCCTTGACATTCAGCAATGGCATTTGAAGCAAGTCTACCTTATATTTGTGCGTCTGGGTGCACAGCAAATGACCACAATGATGAAATCATAGATGACATCACTGATGATATCAATAATAACATCTCTAATTAAATAAAACATGTCACCATGGATATAACTGGTTTCATTCATTACATTTTAAAATATGACAACTCTGCATTGTTGCATACAAGATATGTACATATTTTATACTTAGACAGTACATTGTAGTGTGCCCTTGATTCTTTAAATATACCATACGGTATACAATTGTAAGTACATACAGACATTATTGCAAGGAGGAATAACATGTACTCATTTATGTATTTTGCAAGTTAATCTATTATATTTGAATAACAATTCATACGTTATTTTAAAAGGAAATTACTAAGAATATTAGCAATACAATTGCTATGCCTATAATTACATATTTACTTTCTAATATTAATTTTGTTTCTATAAATGTCATCATGTAGTATAAGTAACTGATTTTCTATGTTTTTTTGTCTGTTTTTAAAAAAAAACTATTTTTATTGATTTTACAACATGTTAAACCATTCCCCAACTGGTCCCCTGCCACTCTTCCGCTCCCCTCACTCCCCAGAGGTGACTTCTGCGTTGTCCTTGGTCAATTCCTTTCATGGACCCACCGCCAGAGTTCATTGTAAGTCCAAATGTTTTAGGTGCTGAGGGCACCATGCTACCCGAAAATTGTCTTTGAGGAAGGCCATAGTTTCTCCCCACTTTTGCGAAGTTGGAAACATTGTTGTTCATGGCGTCTGTTGCCCACCCGAGAGCTATAATTTCCCATATCCTCCGCAGCCAGTCCTGCATCAATGGTATCAATGGGCTTTTCCACCTCTGCGCTATTATCGTCATATCCGCGAGTGTAAGGACTACCTTGAATGCGTAGATTCTATACTATCACAATGCACACGGGAACCTATATTATGTGAGATTGTTTTGTACATCTAGAAAACAATGTGTTCATCTACTGATATTACGGTAAGAGAATTGTAATTTAATTGTGAACATTGACTATTTGTAACACTTACTATTGAACATTTCTACTTCTATCTATTCTTCTTATTTTTTGTCTACTACTACATCTAATTATTTTATTGTCTTTGAAATACCTGAAATAATTTTAGCTGGTCATGCACGTTCCCTGCAATGAAATAGTATAAAAGCTTACTAATATATGCAATTTAAACCATTTGTATAACGTTAACATTTTATATGTTGACAGATACTACAAATGAATGGCACACATATAATAATATGATACGTGTGTATTAATGTATTGTTCCAAATCATGTTATTATTGTTAAGTGTTATATATTAAAATATGTATCAAAAGTGGCCAACACACATTATCTAATTTATATGATCAGTAATGCCAAATATGTTGTAATTATTGATCTCATCATTGATGTGTATGATGTCAATAGTGATGCCATCAGTGTTGTCATTAATGACATCATTTATGATGTAGTGTGATGCCACCGGTGATTTCATCAGTGATGTCATTTGAAGTGCTATCTGCAATGTCATCATTGTGGTCATACGCTGCACAAAAAGGGTTTAACATTAAGTCATCCCTGATTATCTGAAAATGTTTGCAAAGCAAAAACTCTTCTCAGTCCTCTCAGGCACTCAGCAAGTCCCACTTCCTCCTTCCATGGACTGCCACTTTCCTCAGTGGTTTTTCTTCTCACTGGCCCTCTCCCATTTCCCCAATTCACTGTTTTGTTTGTGTCATACATTTTCTTTTCCGAGCACATCTTCCGTTGGCGCTGCCGAAATCGTGTGAGATTCCCCCAGTTTTCCCTGATAATCAAAAACTTTTTAGAACTTTGTCTCCCCCGACCACTCACAACACTCCAATTTGGCATGGTATCCTCTTTCCCTTGTGATATATTATAAGAATTCTAAGTATGGGTATTCTAAAATAATATGAATACTACATAATTACATTTACATATATATATGCAAAATACATAAAGCTTAGAAATAGAAGATTCACTTTTATACATGTTTATGGATTTGTATTACATTCATTTATTTCTTTTCTAAATTAATTATGTCTTTTTATTCACTCTAGCAGATTACCTGGAAATGAATCTTTACTTACTATACTACTGTTTGGTTGTACTGATTTTTGTATGTACTTCAAATTGTGGACCATACACTAACTTTAAAGAAATTGCAGTAGAATCAAGTTTTTTTACTGAATCTGATAGGTTTTTAGTAGCGCAACTTAACCATAACGTCCCTTTAACAACGTTTTTTTACTGAATTTCATAGGTTTTTCGTAGCGCAACTGAACCATAACGTCCCTTTAACAAAGTTTTTTACTGAATTTCATAGTTTTTTAGTAGCACAACTTAACAATAATAACTTTAACTTTATGTACATGTAATATGGAACATACTGAACCCTTTCTACTGATTTTGACTGTCCGTGGACATGTTCGGACAACAGTACCACCGCCTGAAATCACTGGGGGGGATGTGTAATTGTTATATCATAACATAGGAACATTTAACAAATTCACAAAGCAGCACAAATACAAAGTAAATGTAGTAATACTTAAGAAATGTAACCCATATATGTAACACACTAACCATTCATTTAAATACAATAAGTTCTAAAATGGAATATACCAAAAGAAGATAAAGTGGCTTCCAACATAATTACCTCACAGACACTCCACAACTAAGAGCAAGACCAGACTTACAGACTACTCATCACATACTTTCCTGAAATAGTGAGTGCACTTCATTTTACTCATATATTTATAAACTTTCTGTATTAGATAAAAAAAATATATTACTTTTTTGTTTTCTCACAGAAATGTGTAGTACTCTGGAGTGGCTAGAAGAGCATTTCCCACGAGACAAAATGTCAGAAGATAGTGCACCTAATGGTACACACTTTACTATATAAACCAATTAATAAATATTATTTTGTATACATTTAAAATATCTATTTTCTTTTTACAGACCATACAAAAATTGCCACTACCACAGCAAAAGAAGCGGTGGATAACACTCTGGAACACATTAACCAAAAAATGGACAAACTTATGGAAATGTTAATGATTTAAAGAACTTTGTGGAAGATCACCTAAAACTACCAACAACATACCATTGTCCCACCTGTACTTGCCCCCCCTCACCATATCCCACTCATTTAACCCCAAACCCTCTCCATGGACCAAAACGTTTTGATGATATTTCCATCCCTTCTTCACCTGATCCCAATTATGTTGAAATCCCTAATTCTCCTGTTTTTGTTCCCGTTTCTGCCCCACCTTCTCAGTCATACATTGTTTATATATGTCAAATAAAGTTACTTTTTTATATTGTGTTGTAATTACTTTCAGTTCTTTGTGTTAAAACCAATTTAGGTGTCCACGGACAGCGCGGTTGTTCGGAAATGTTTGTAAATAAACGAAAATGTAAGTGTCCTATATCTGTCCGTAATGTTCGCATGCAAGTTGAAACTGTTCTAAGAACACTCGTACTGTTCTGAAATGTTCGTAAATAAATGAAAATGGAGGTGTCCTTAAGAACACTATGCCTGTTCGTAGTGTTCGCTAGCAAGTTGAAACTGTTCTAAGAACACTTGTGGTGTCCTGAATTGTTCATAAATAAACGAAAATGGAGGTGTGCTGGGGACGCTATGTCTGTCCGTATTGTTTGCAAGTAAGTTAAACTGTGCTAAGAATAAACAGCTGTCCGTAACTGTTCTTTTTACGTGTGACGCACTTTTAATTAGTTCAGGACCCAAACACTGTCCGTAGAACATCAACACGCATGCGCAAAACAATGTCCGTACATTGGGTGTCCTGCGGACGGCCGCTTCCTTAGCGAACATGCTCACGAAGCAATCATGTGACCGCGCCCACGCTGATCGCGTGTTCTGAATGCGGACACTGTTCGTGTCCCCGAACAGTTTAAAAGTACATTTCCAAGTAATCCACAATATTTCTCATTAAAAAATCACCATACCACAAATCCCACATGCTAATCCTAAGTTTCCACATAGTTTTTGTGACTTTTTGAACCTTTTTTGGTGTTTGATCTGTCTTGCGGACGGCGCGCATGTCCGCAAACTGCGTACAAGCACCCCTATAAAAGACCACACCCTAGAGCTCATTCACATTGTGTTTCTGGTTATTCCACAGAGCACACTGCATTTTGCTGCATACTTTGCAGATTTTGATATTTCCATCTCCAAGCCGATGACATCCATGGCTCCACTATTGCCACCTGGTGCTACATCTGCTTCAGCCCCACCCTCACCCCTCCACCACCACCATCTCCCCAAGGGCCTGAAGAGGGGAACAGGAGTGAGGATGCAGAGGAGGAAGAAGAGGATGACGAGAATGAGGTAGAGGAAATCCCTACTACCCGCCCTCGGCGTGATTCTTGGGTGTGGCGGTTGTTTACCGTTCATGGGAATGGTCCTAAGGCTTGTGCAAACCGTGTCACCTGCAATGAGTGCAAAATGGTACTCAGTCGCGGGAGGCATGGTGCGTATAGCTTTGGGACCACGACCATGAAGCGACACCTGAACTCATTCCACACTGGGGCCATTCACCAGGTTGTACCTTGCGAAGAGCGTAGTAGGTTGATTGCCTCTACTTCATCCTCCGTTTCTGATCCTGTCACCACAAGGAACACCTTTGTGGGACAGCATCTTCCTCAAGCTGCCTCACAGGCCATACAGAATTCTGATGACCCTTACCTTTCGAGGGTCACAGTTGTATGTATGTACTGTGACACAGTACTCTGCAGGGGGGAGCGACTTCAGAGTGCTTTTGAGACTATCGTCTCAGAGCACGAGAAGACCTGCTCACTACCCAAATAAAACCCACTCTACATCTTCCTCTCTCAGCTCGCCCTTTCTTATCCCTGTGGTTGGTATCCCCCCCCTTTACCCTCCTTCCCTCTCCTCTCCTAGTGTGTCGTGTATAAAAAACCAAAAAAAATACAAAATAACAAAAATCTAAAAAAAAATAAGGCTCTTTTCAGAGCTGCCTTTCACAGTTAAAAAATAGAAGTGAAGATAAATAAAGCAGGGCCCTTTGTATATCTTAAAAGTCAGCGGACGGTTCATGAACATAAGAAAAAATCGGGTGCTACCCTATTGTAACTATTGCATTTTTCTCTGGGAGCAAGTGGTGGCTCTGAAAAGAGCCTTTGGGAGGTGTTTGTATGTCAAAAATTATAAATACTTAACACCGACTTCAAAATGGATGCTGTATTTCTAAAAAAGGTCGCAATGCATTTTGTACATTTCTCAGAAAAATCTGATTGCCAGCATAAGTAAGATGGACTCCATCTCTGCGAAAAATGTATGTACTACGAAACATAATATTTTCATTGTGAAAAGAGGACATGCCAAAATCTCTTAGGAAAGCACAAACAGCCTTATTGACATTACGCCTTGCTTTCTCCATTTGTGGACCACATGAGAAAGAACAAAGCCACATTTGTCTCTGCGCAATCCGTGAAAAAATTACTTTGGAGTTTGGAAACATATCCATGATCTTCTGAAGTCCTTCTTTCATTGCAAATTGCAAAGAAATTCCAGACACATGTCCTAAACTGTTCCCTCCACAATGAATTACAATTATGTCTGGATGTTCTTCTATCTTCAAAGTTGTACAAAGAGCTAGCAAGTCCAACCACTTCATTCCACGCACTCCATGCCAGTGCAATTCCACATGTGGGAATCCAAGATCTATAGATACGCCACAGCTTTCTGCATGCACCTTCAACCAATGTATCCACGAGTCTCCCAAAATCCACACAATCTGTTTTTTGAAACACTCAGCCATAGCTATCTGTTCTTCTCTCAGCAAAAAGAATATCTTAGAAAACCTCTCCTAGCACAACACACTCACTAAACTTTACTGACCAGTCCCTTGCTACATTCAATCTCATTTGCATGCCTCCCCACCCCAAATTCCCTGGATGTAATACGCGGTGTCCTAGAACTACCGCCATGTCTGCAAACATATCGTAACATGGACAGCCCTTCTACCATTTCCACTTCACTCTCTGTGCCATTGCCTCATTGGATGTAGCTAAGAAATCACATGACCATCCACCAATCAATTCCAAGACCTCTACATGTAACTGCATCATCATAGATCAGCACTGCAAATGTACGGTGAATCTCTCGGAGTACAAGTCTCATACCATTGGCAAGCACGATCTACGAGAAATACTATACAAGTCTCCAAGATTTCTACTTGCAGCTTCACCCATATCCATATGCATGAACACAAACTACAGGTATGCATATTTTCTATGCAGTACATGAACACATGTTCTAACCGACTTTTACGTTGTATAATATGTAAAATGAATCTACGATCATTTTTTCATTGTCCTAAAATGAACTGTGACTTACAAACCTTAATACCGTTTAATTTCATCATACACACACACACACACGCAAATAATGTTAAACTAACATTTTTTAAATAAAATATATAGACTACATATAATCAAACAAAATTACATGCACACTCTATGATCAAATCTCAAACAATAATATTTGTCCAAACACATAATTGGTTTTAATTTTTTCAATTTATATAATTACTTACATTTATATTGGACAAGCAGGCTATGACATTGACTCACTATTACTTGGAAAAGCAGGCTATGACATTGACTCACTATTACGTGGAAAAGCTTAGTTACAGGAATAGTGGTATACAGTGGTACATTATGAATTTCACAAGCCATAGTAAAGATATTTTCTTTCCTACAGTTAGTCATAATACAGTTTTAATGGTTTTGAGGAAGCCCCTGAGCATTTCAATTTAAAAAATCTATGTCTAAATTAAAAACAGTGCTATATACAAACCAAATTACTAATTTCTTTCTTTTACAATTGCAGTGAAGACCATTCTCCAGAAAAGAAGCAGCCGAATTTGAAGTACAAAGAACAACTAAGAAGCAAACTGCTCATTTTAGAAAAAAAGTAAGTAGAATGTTACCATAATATTTGAATTATAACTCAAACACATTGTAAGGTTAATTTATGCTATTTCTGTGCCAAAAAATAGAGATTCTGCACCATTCTGACCAAACCCCTCCCCCCGTTTTAAACAGTGATTTACTGGCAGAATGGCCCACAACTTCCTATTTTTTGACACACAAATTACCCAATTCAGCTGCTAGAATTTAGATGTTGTAGAACAAACAACTGTTTTAATTGTATAGCTTTAGATATACTATTTATACTTCTCCAAACCACTAGATTACTTTTTTCTGTCATCTGAACCCCAGTTTAGTAACACATTAATTCAAGAATACCCATCCCCAGCACAATCACACACCATTACATACATCTTTGTCATCTTACTAAAACACTCATGCACACAACACACATGCATTGCAGAACACCCCAACCCTAACCTTCTGTATTTTTTTCAAAAGACCCTAAAGAATGCCTACCAAAAAACAACTCTGTAGAAAGGAACGCAGAAGTAGAGCAAATGAAAAGAAAACTCTCCAACATAAACATCCATCTATAGCAGAATTTGTAAAAAACAAGTTGAAACACAACAGCTAATACAGTCATGTAGTGAAACAGAAGATGTTTCTAGTACAAAATCTTTGTCTCCTCTATCAAAAAGTAAAACAAACCAAAAAACAATTAACAGAAAATCAACTATCACTACAAATAAAACTTCTTCTATAAATCTTGATATAGTACAAAGTAAGCATACCAAGAAAAGTATTTTAGCCAAAATGTTCCGTCACAAAGTCCTTCAAAATCTTATGAAAACAGGAGAGAAACCAGGTTCAACACTTCAAACCTATTGTAGCAAAGTAATCTTAGAAGCGTTGATAGACAGTGCAATTCTTCTCAAAAGAAAGTTATTTATTTTAGTGTTAGACAGAATGAAACCACTAACAAAACTAATAACTAAATTACAAAAAAGACTTCTCAATAAACAAATAGTCAACAGAAATAACTTCTTAAATATCTGTGGAGGTGAATGGAGTCACACTACAAGCACAGAACATACTTTAATGAAGAAGCATACAAACAAAAGCAAACAAATACAATTCCCATACATAGCAGTGGTCGAGGTTATGAAAAAGTAAATAATGCCATAATGGAACAAGAAGTACTCCTTACAAAAATATGCCCTGAAAACATACTTGCAAAACAACCTTCCATGACATCAAAAGGATATCAACATATCATGCAAGTATAAGAAATCTAGTTTATAAACTGTACTATGCTAAAAGTCCTGCTTTAGCACTAGCCAATTTAAATAACATTCTTCTACATGGTACGGCAAAAGACCTACTAAAAGAAATTGACTATATCCAGACAAAATATTTTGGAAGTGAAACCCACTTACAAGATGAATTAGCTGTAAACCAACTTCGTAACAATTCTGCACATGGCAACCTTTCACTACACACATACAAAAAATAAATACTAAAATTTGAAAGTACTTCAGCTGAAGTACCAAACCACGTGTGTGTATGTTGCCCCAGAACTTTTTATAAAAGTAACACAAAAACTGTAGACCTATCATACAAAATAGAAGACAATGAAGATTCTAAATGGTTTGAATTAGCTCTCTACCTTATAGCAGAAAACAAATACGAAATAACTGACCCCATGATATGATATGATATGATATGGCATTTGTAACGCGCCTATACACAAGTGTTTCAAGGCGCGACCCCATAATACTTTGCAGTTACTGCACTACAAAACTTGACAACAACCAAACTCCTTCACATGCTATCACAGATAACTTGGAGTTATATCCACTACCAAAACCCATTCAACAACTTAATTTATATGAGAGCATCATAATTCAAACAGTGCACCCATTTCAAGTAATAATACCCCTTCAACTAAACACTGCAAAATTACCTCCCTCTGAATTAGTGAAAGGTATTCGTGGAAAAGTAGTGTATTTACCATTAGATATAAAAGAAAATGTGCACACTCTAGGAGTGCAACGTCCAATGCAACAATCTTTAATTATCTTGGTAAATGGAGTACCTACAAAAGACAAAAAAAATTGGCAACAACTGGTAGATTTACATAAAGTTAGAGAAGCCCTGCAACATCTTAAAGAGAATAATGAATATTACAAAGACATTAATATTGAAGAAAATTTGAAAGATACAATTGAAATAATTCAAGAGACACAAGAAGCTGGTCAATTTGAGCTCCTAGATCCTGCTACAATATCAAACACTTTAGACCATTATACAATTCATCCATTGCACTCTAATGACACCATAGAAGAGGCACTGGAAACGTACCAAATGTGTCAAACAAAAGGATCACCAATCAGCATATGGGAAAAAAGTATAGAAGCACGTGCTTTTCCTCTACTCTTTCCGACTGGCAAAGGAGGAAGATACGATGATAGACCTGTTCAAATATCAGCATCAGAATATCGCTCATTATGAATGTATTCTGAAGATCCCAGATTTCGACAAAATGTGGAATACATATTCCACCTACTATTTGAAAGTGAACTAGCAACTTTATGTTACGGAGTTGCACACATATTAAAATCAGGATCACACTTTCAAAATATGACAGCTACACAATTATTACAAAAAGTTCAACAAAAAGATGAGGTTTTACAAGCAAATCTTACAATCTATTAGCAAATATGCGTGGTACTAAAGAGCACTGGTTTCGACGTCATGGAGATGTACGTTGTATGATCAGAAACCTTGGCCCACCCACTTGGTTTGTTCCATTAAGTTGTGCAGAATATGCATGGGAAGATTTACATGCTTTCCTACGCACATCAAACGAAAACAAAACAAACATAGATATACTAACACCTGGAGAACTTTGTTCTCAGGATCCTGTTACTGTTTCAAGATATTTTCACCATCGCTTCATTGCTATGCTACATTTTATTTGTAATAAAAGTGTTCCTCCCCTTGGAGAAGTGCAACACTTCTTTTGGAGAAAGGAATACCAAGCCAGAGGAGCACTACATGTCCGCATGCTTTTATGGATTAAAGATGCTCCTAAATTTGGTCAAGACAGTGATGCCACTGTTTTACAGTTTATTGAAAAATATGTCACTTGTGAAATTGCATCAGAATCCACAAATAGTGACCTTCATGCAAAACTTTTACAATTCCAAAGACACAAATGTGGCAAATATTGTCGTCGCAAATACAAAAACAAAGGGAAATACTACACCAAATGCCGATTTGGTTTCCCTAGACCAGTTACAAATACAGGTCAAGTGAACAACCTCATGTCTTCAGTTAGACATTGTGTTAAAGGTAAGTCACCTAAAAATACATATTGCATAAAAAGAAAAGAAGAAGAAAAATATAGCAATGATTACAATGCAATCATTGCAAACTTATGCAATGCAAACATAGATGTGCAGTACATTGCAGACAATTCTACTGCAGTTGCACGATATGTCACAGCATACTTAACCAAATCAGAAAAGACAGAGCTCCAAGACCTCTGGAATGACCTGTCATCAGATAAACAGTGTCTCAGAAATAACACAGCTTGGGCATAAAAATGCTGTCCCATAGAGAATGTGGATCCTATGAAGCAGCTGTTCGATTAACTGGTACTGCATTGTATGGTAAATCTGCAAATATAGTATGACTAAGTCTTGGTCCAGCTACATCTAGAAAAAGAGTTCTAAAATCATACGAAGATATAGAAACAATAGCCAAACATGATCCTAACAGCCGAGACATTTTAAAAAACAATTTATTGGACACATACTACCCAAACAGGAGTACCACTTTGGAAACCATGTGTCTATACCACATAGCCCAAAACTACTATAAAAATAATATAAAACCTGATGAACAAAACTGTAAATACAAAGTGACAAACTGTGAAGGCAGCTTAGTAGAACTCACCAAACCAAATTTAATTAATCATATCAAATTGTCATTAAAGACTCCTCAACATAAAGAAGTATATTACATGTCCCTGCTACAACTCTTTAAACCATGGAGAAAAGAAGATCAAATACTAGATAACTATGACTCATATGAAGACGCTTTCAAAGCAAATGAAAGCAGTATAACTGATGTAAACTTTGCACAGTGCAAAACAATGTTGCACAATGAACAGCAACACGAAGAAGAACTCCAGGCCCAACTAGATAAGGACACTCCTGACAGTAGTCACCCTTCTGTCACAGGAAGCCAAGAACCACTGGGAGACCCACTAATAACAAATGAGGCAGAATTAGCTATGATAGAAGTAGAAAACACCATGTGTCAGAATGAAGATAAAGAAGACTTAACTATACTACAATCAAAGCTAAACAATGATCAACGTAGCATTTTTCAAAAAGTAACAAAAGAAATTGCACATGGTGTACAACATGAAAACAAATAATGCACCTGTCAAAATTACAAACCTATACTATTGTATGTCAGTGGTGAAGCGGGTTCTGGCAAAACATTCCTAATCAAAATCATCAGTAAGTTCCTTCAACAATTGACAAACAACAAACTGTCAGCTGTTGTCACTGCCCCCACCGGTTTAGCTGCCTACAACATAGGTGGTGTCACTTTACACTGATTACTACTCCTGCCAGTAGAACACCAAAACAAATTAGATTATTACAAACTTTCTGCAGAAGCTGCAATGGAACTACGCAGAGTATTGAAATGAAAGTGCTACTAATATATGAAGTGACCATGGTGTCCAACCTAATGTTGGCTTTGATTCACCTCAGATTACAAGAAGTACTCAAAACAAACTATGAAGAGCTCTTTGCAGGAAAACACATTATTGTTTTCGGAGATCTACTTCAATTGACACCAGTAAAAGGTGAGCCTATTTTTAAAACATTAGGACACAAACTCTGCCATAAAACTGTTGGCAGCATTGGAAATGTCAACCTTTGATAACATTTCCAATACAGAGAATTAACAGAAAGCATGCGCCAATCTGCAGATATCACTTATGCCAACATCTTAAAAAGTATCAGAGTTGGTATACTTTCTAAAGAAGCAGAAGCAATATTGAAAACCCGGCACATTCATACACTTTATGGTGATAATGCATGTGCTACAGATGTTATGGAACAATTAGCCCACAAAAATGTCAATTGTATGGCATTAATGCCAACTCTTGTAAGCTCTTTCAAATTCAATGAAATAATGTTAAGTAAAGAAATGCAACCAATAATGGAAATTAGCGCCACAGACAAACTAGATGTACATGGAATGACACTACCCATGTGTGACCAAGCCACAACAAGACTAAATAGTTTAAAACATCAATCTCAAACAAGGTAGGCTTGGAAAAAATATTAACATTACCCTTAAATTGCAGAGTAATGCTGAAACGTAACCTTGACGTGGACCAAGGACTATTTAATGGAGCACTGGGTACAGTTGTTTGCTTTCAAACATACCCACCTGACAACAAAATTCAGTTTGTCAATATTCTCTTTGACAAACTTTCAGAAGTAAAAAGAATAGGACGCTCAACAGCTGGAATCCTTCTCTTCAAAGACATGTATGTACGCAGAGAACAATTTTCTCTAACTCTTGCATACGCAGTCACCATTCATAAATCACAAGGTCTTACCCTAGACAAAGCAATGATAGACATTGGTAACACAGTCTTTAAAGAAGGCATGAGCTACGTAGCACTATCACGCTTACGTACATTTGACGGTCTATTTCTAATCAACTTTGATGCAAGTAAAATAAACGCTGATATTCCTTGCATTTTAGAATGCAATAGACTTTGCTCACTATACACCCCCATCTAAACACATATTCTGTTCCACAAAAAGTAAAACTTTATAAAAGAAAAATAAATCAAACAGAAATGCAACAGGATGTCACTGCAAATCCTCCAAAGACAGTAAAAGAAAGTAATACTTCATCAAGTACCACAAGCAAAAAAGAATCAATTAGGGAAAATAAATCAGGTACTTCTTCAAAGAAGGAAGACAAACTCCAAAAAAAGCAGTCAGATACAGAACTACCTGGTCCATTTAAACTCTCAAATATAGTTGGTATAATTTTCAACAGAAATGTAGCAATTAATATTCTATTTCAACTACCACCAATTGTTGACAACATTTACTTACACAGTGCAGACCCATTGGGCCTCATTACGACCCTGGCGTTAAGGGTTTAAGGTGGCGTAAAAGGTGTCGGCGCTGTTAAACCCTTAATGCATGATTACGAGTTCCGTTTGCGGGTCCGACCTTAATGCCTGCTTTTAGCAGGCGTTAAAATAGGGTGCCGCAAAGGGACCTTGGTGCTAAGTACGGTGCGCAATTTGCGGCACCGTACTTAGTGCCTTCACCATTCCCATTGAGCCCTATGGGGGAAAAATGGGAATGGGGAAGGGCCCATGGTGAATGGGGAATTACGCCCCGCCAACCTTGGAATGGGGCGGTAATTCCGCCATTCACCATGGCGGACCCCGGCATGGACCATGGTGCTAATAGCACCATGGTTTAGCGCCGGGGTCATAATGAGGCTCATTGTGTTTGCAAATGTTAGTACTTCACAGAAACGCAACAAACAATCCTGACAACCCATATAGTGTTCATGGAATAAGACAACAATTGGACTACTGTGCTGGAATGGTGAAATTCACTATAAACTCACAGGAAGATCCACAAGAATTTCTAATGTACTTACTATTAGTACTGAAAACAAAAACATATCTATAAATGAAATCTTCCGGATTTCATACATGTGGAAACATACATGCACTCTCTGCAACAATGTGACACAAGAACAAATCCCCAATCAACGCTTTGTGTATATATCAATACCTAATTGTGAATCCGTTCCATTTCAGCAACTTGTACAAAATGCAAACCATGGTAGATTATGTTCGACCTGCAATTCCGATAATCGCTCCACGTTAGTAATACAAACACATAGTAAATACGTAATACTGATGCTTCTACGTTATAATGCAGATGGTAACAAAAACAACTGCAAGCTGACTGGATTCACACATGGTCAAATATCACTTGGTAGGAAAACCTTCACAACTATAGGTATAATCTACCACGCAGGAGCCACAACCAATTCAGGGCACTACACTGCATATATAAAAAAGAAATGTGGATGGTTTGAATGTAATGATAGTACCATTACTCTAAAGCAGAGATTACCAGCAAATCTTACAAACACTTATTTAATGTTCTTAAAACCAAAATTTGATAACTAAACTGTACTTAAACCTTAAGTACACTTGTAGTAAAAAAATATAAACTGTCACAATATTCCAAAAGCTACCTAACTGCCCAAAGATGCTACAACAACTAATCAGATAAATTAATACCACTCAAATAGAGAAAAAAACAGACAGTTAGAATACGCCAATTGGTATCTAACTGTCCCAAAATTTAGAAATATCCAAACAGATAAATCACTACCACGAAATTATATAAAAAAAATAAACAGTTAGAATACGCCTACTGGTATCTAACTGCTCTAAAATTTTACAATATCCAAACAAATACCTAATATATTACTGCTCCCAAAAACTGGAACAATCCAATGTATAAAGCATTAGACAGAAACAATAAGTAAACACTGAAAACAAACAAACAAATAAACTGTAGCATAACAGAAAAAGGTTTTTTTTTTTAATCCAACATGGATTTTTTTTCTCCCACAGACCCAATGATTTTAGCAACAATCACAGAAAGTTAGCAAATTGCACAGTACTCTGGTTTGTCATCTACTAAATATGAGGGTAAAAAAAAATAAGAAAATGTTGATTGTACAATGTAATACGTCTTTAGAAAATACTAATACTAACATGCTATTTTCTTTTATCACAGAAATGAACAAGAAAACCAGGGACTCCCGTTACTAAACCAAATAGTAAGTATTAAATGATAAATACAACCATCGCAGCATATCACACCCATACTGGCTTATAACAATGTTCCTTATAAATTTGTTTTTGACCCAAAGTTATAAGTCACTATGAGTGTGATATGCTGCGGTGGTTGTGGCCAGGGCATAGACTCTTGGGTGCATGGCATGTGAGTGTGATATGCTGCAGTGGTTGTGGCCAGGGCATAGAGTCTTGGGTGCATGGCCAAATGGCCATGCACCCAACATTCTATACCCCGGCCACAACCACTGCAGCATATCACACACATAGATTCAAGCATTGCAACCATTTTAATGTCCGCGGACACAAGGAAGTTCCTAGAACACATTCAACTTGCCAGAGGACGATACGGACAGCGTCCTCAGGACACCCCCATTTTCTTTATGTACGAACATTTCAGGACACCGCGAGTGTTCTTAGAACACTTTCAGCTTGACAACGAACAATACAGACAACGTCTTCAGGACACCCCCTGCGAACATTCCAGGACCCCACAAGTCTTCTTAGAACACTTTCAACTTGACACTGAATCCATTCTGTTTATTTACGAACATTTCAGAACAGCCGTGTTGTCCGCAGACAAATCGAACAAAACAAAAGCGTCTAGCACATAAAAAAAATACAACATTGCACCTATCTCATACTCCCCCACCCTCCCCAAACACTCTCACACACCAACACACTCCACTAAATACAATTTTTAAACCAAGTTTTGCCTCACTGTCTGCGGTCGTCCGCAAATGCAAGATGTCGGGTGCCACCAAAAATCTGACGCGCTCCACACCCCATGCCGTCCAATCAGCGAACACGTCGGATGTCCGGGAAGTCCGCCCGCGAAGCGAACAGAGATATCACTAATTTTTTTGCCTTACATTTTGGTCATTTTTAAAAACACTACTGGACGGATTTAGACCAAATTTGCAAAAGCACGCTTTCGGGACCAAACCCCTGCTCTTGCCGCAAATTTGGTGTAAATCCGTCCAGCGGTTTGGGCTGTAGGCATGCACAAAGTTTTTTCCCATTATGTCTATGGGAAAAAACAAAAGTTTTGGAACCCCCCCTATAACTTTGCCCTCCCTGGACCAAACCTCTCATGTCATCAATCATATTTGTGATGTAATCTTTGATGTCATGGGTGTTATTCTTAGCAGTGCACGGTGGTGGCGCAAGTTATGGTTGCTTAGCTTACCATAACTGGGGAATTTCAGGGTTTTTTTGGTTTTACTTGGAACCATAACATCCCTTTAACAATATTTTTTCACTGAATTTCATAGGTTTTTATTAGTGCAACTTTACCATAATGTCCCCTTAACAACATTTTTCCATTGAATTTCATAGGTTTTTATGAGTCCAACTTAACCATAATTAACCATACAACCAGGCTTCGTTACCGGGTCCTGCGAGGGGAAGAGAGAGCTAACAACGGGCTGGTCGTAATCGGGCAGTTGTTAGCTCCCTCTCCCATTCCCATTGAGCCCTATGGGTCTCAGATGGGAATGGGGAAGGTCTGGGCCCAGGTTCCCAGAGGGAGGAATTACCGGGCCCTCCGAACTCGGAATGGCCCGGTAATTCCCCATTCTTGGAACCTGGTAAAGGAGCCCGGTTTGGCGGCAGCCATGGAGCAAATAGCTCCATGGCTAATAGCTCCATGGCTAATAGCTCCATGGCTGCCACCAAACTCGTAATGAGGCCCAATGTCTAGGAACATCTAACTTCATTGCAGACCTTCCTGAGAGTACCACATGACCGTATCCTGGCATGATGACGTGTCCGAGAACCTGTACGCACTTCACAATAAGATCTGTGCTTCACAGACATTTCGGAACTGCATTTCTACTGATCTAGGAACTTTCAATTTCAAAATTTCCCTTGCACAGCTCCAAAACCTATTCCTACTCATCCATTAACAATCTAGTACACAGTACATACTTTTAGCAAAACTGCTATTTATCTTAAAATAGAATCAGCTAATGCCATCCCTCCTCCCCAAGAGACACCACCACTGCTGTAATCAAGGAGCATGAGAAACATTGCCCCCTACCTAAGAAATTACACACGCGCAACATTTTCCCCTGTCCACCTGCCCCTCCATATTAGTGTTTGGTGCCTCTTCCCTCATTTCCCTCCCCACCTTTCGTTCTAAGCTCTCCTGCCAAGAAAAATGCTTCCACAAACAAAATAAATGTTCCTTTAGTAACCACCTTTCACAGTTAAAAAATAGAACTAAAAAAAAATGTGTATAGACTCCATCTACTTTATATTTCTCAGTAAAGTTCATAGACTCAATAAGATTTTCCAACATTCCCATTTGCATTTTGTGTTATCCTAATGGAATATTGTGGCGGTCATCCTCCGTTCCAGGGACTGGAATGGTCGATACTGGCCCAGCAGCCCAAGTAATCAGCCCAAACGAAGCAAGGGTGGATAATGAGGTCTCTGGACCGTTATCCCACCATTCCAGTGCCTGAAATGGGGGATCAAGGCCATTAGCTCCCTAGGTTCCCAAAGCAGGAACCCGGGATGCTAAAAAAGAGGATTTTTATTTATACACTGGGACTACTACGATGTCCCGGTGTAGGAAGGAAAATCCTTTTCCAAGATGGCCACCGTAGAAAGGGAAGGTGAGGATTCCATACAGGGCACCTCTTGGCTTTCCATGGCAGCCTGCAGAAGAAAAAAAGAGAATCCTATGACGATATTACCACAAGCATATTTTTCTTCCCTTTCAGATCTATCCTAATTTCGAATAACTTTACCACAAAGCCAGTCCCAGGTGGTCATGGCCACTTTAATTCTATGTTTTGTCCCTTGTGGTCATGGCCAGTAGCCAGATGACCTTATTGCATGACCCAGACAGTCTGGCCACTGCCCATGGCCACAGGCTACCCCTCAGTCACTAAAGGTATACCGCTATTTTTGTAGCTACATTATGACACTTGTCAAATAATAAAACACTGGCACATTTGCAAAACCATGCTTGTAGATCCTTGCCAATGCTCCTTACGTAAGTTTGTTGGAAATCTACCCATGTTTTATTTTTTAAAAAGTGTCAAATGTATGCACATACAATCATCATATAACCTAGCCCCCACTTGACAAAATCCATTCAGACTTTCCGAAAACATCTATATCTAGATCTATAATCGTTTTGCAAACCTTTGTGTAGATTTGTCAAATGGCACCACATTTATAAGCATTTACAATATTTTGGGAGCCCCCCACTAATTTTGCTACCTCTTGACAGAGTCCCACCAATCATCGCAAAAACATTCATATCTAAATGTATTATCGGTTTCCCAAATTAAGTATAGATTTGTTAAATGGCACCTCATTTATAAGCCTTTACATTATTTTGGGACCCCCCCTCTAATTTTACCCCCTCATGACAGAATCCCACTAAACATTGTATACTCCCTCAGAATCAGGTCAGGAATATACATGCAGTTCCATTAAGTGGTGCCAAAGTTATAAGCCATCCAAGAACTGCATTTCACCAACCCTGTAATGCTGAGGTGTCCGCGAAAAGGACTTTCGTGGCAAAAACATCAGTTTTTTTGCTCCTTGCAGCCATATCCCTTCCCATCCTCATTACCCCTCACCTCCCCAGAGATTATTTGATAAGTTTGACAAGTGCAATGCTCAGAAAATATTATTGTCCCGAGGGTTCTGGCATGTTTTTTTAAGCATACGTTGATCGATCGCACAAACATTTCCAATGCACCTTACCTTAGTTTTCCTCTTTTGTACACATGCGAAATCTAGCAGCAGGGCACAGCCAACTTGTGCTAATCTTATCCATTGCTGCATCGCCCTAAGGTGAACTGTCCTGGCAGCACTAAATCATATGACCCGCCCCTGTGCCTGACATCACCAAACCTAGTGATATTCTCTGCCTTTCTCTGTGATGTTACTGGGCAGCATAGCCAAACGTGCCCAGTCATCACTTACGTGACGTGGCGCAGAAACGGAAATCAACACACATTGTCTCACAACACGGTGCGTCACAATTTGGAATATGAAACCTACTTTGAAAGGAAACAGCAAGACTGTACAATTTGTAAAGTACTTTTATTTCACAATAAACGGTCCGAGAACATCCGGCTATTATGGACATTTTTTTCTTTGCTCTCGATTCGAAAATGTTTATCGTGAGTCACGCGTTGTTCCTTTTGGGTACACAAGGTATTTGTTTTGGGTAAAATAAGCGCTTGGGTCGCACAGTGAATTGCAGAGCTTGTGCATCAACTTGGGGCTAGACCACCATAAAGGATGTTATGTTGCTCCTAATCGCTGGTACAGCGCAAGGGCATACCAGCCCTTGGCGATCGTCCCAAAAAAGGGTCAAATATATCCAGTTGTTCACAAGTATCTGCAGCTGCTGGTTGAAGAACACGTCAGTTGGCATCAGGAATCTATGACAATCGCAGAATGACAGGATGCACCTGTTTGGAAAGCATAATAGAAATGTGTCTCAGTATCCGATCTTTACTGCAATTTATCTATTGACTTATTCATTCGGCATAGAGTTTAAACTAACGGTTAGCACAGAAGTGAAACAATGTCAACAGAGAGAAAACAACGTGGAAAGTACTACTCAATTTGCTTCCGAGGACAGTGCTATGTAGTATGTTCAACTCTAAACAGGATACGGAAGCTGACATTACAATTTGAGGTGCACATAGATGGCATTTTAATGAAATATTAGCTTTGAACCTGGGGAACCGAGTGGTGGTCTACATGCATGTCAATGCTGGACTGCCCATGTGCCCAGTAGAAAGAACAGTACACACAAAGGTTGTACTTGCGTTTCATTGCAATATGCCACACAGAACAAACGAGTAGAATGTAACCCAGCAATAATGGTCAGCTAATGATAAGTCTATGCTCGTTTGGGTATAAAATCGTTGAAAGTCAAACTTACATTATATTTGGCATTTCCATTCTCTTGGCGTAACTCAGACCGTAATGATTTTTCATGAACTGAATTTACATGTTGCTTAGTCCAGTTTTGGAATGGATGACCTGATCATATCTTACATTATTAAACCCCTCCTTTGATTCAATTCCTTTCGGAATGGTCCCTTTCTCTCAAGGGCAAAAAACAAATGAACCTTATATTGTGTGTGTGATGCGTGGGCTTCCTCAGCTTGCAAGCAAAAATTCAAAGCTGGTGACCTTCACTCAGAATGAAGATACATTCTTAGTTTGCAACATCTTGGCTCACCGCATCCATGAGAACTGTAATTATGATGCACGGGCACAGGAGGAAAATTGTGGGGGCTGTCCTTGATGATCGTGGTGCTGCTGAGGGTAGGGGAAACTTTGCAATGACAGAATGCGCCCTACTCCAAAATTGGAGTTGAGGGTACACAAAAAGGAGTCAAAGTGTGTCTAGCAATAGCCCCACCTCTGCTTAGGTCACATACTCCTTTACTTATGTAGCCTAGATCTCATCCCTTTTCTAGGATTGTAAGGCAATTGTAAAAACTGCACTTGTTAAAAAAAAATAACAAAGAGGATACATTTTAACAGATAAATTGCATGCTCTATTTAGACACTTCTTAAAAACACTTCTCAAAAAAACAGATGGTAATCATTTGTACCTGGATTTGAACTGTTGCACGAGCTCTGCTTTAGGTAGACAGGGCAAGTCGGCAATGTTTTCTGGCAATGTATGTGTACTCGGAACAAAATCACACGCAATTGCATGATTATGCATCTCCAAAACATTAATAATAAGATCTTTCACAAAATCAAATTCCATTTCACCATATACTGGCTTGACCACTCACTTTTTGCTTCTTTTGTAAAGGCCATATTGTAGCGAAGCATCCCACGGTTTCCTGCAGTGCTTGATTGGTCACGGTCACATTCTCGTTATGCGCTAATACTGCTAGTAATGTCCTATATTTCATCCCTTGAATGCCGAAATGCAATCTCTTTGGCCTGTACTTTAGGCACATATTGTGGAACATCTCCAAATATCCCATGTGACAGAATGCTATGAGTCCCTTCAGATCTCTTGATAGAGTTTTATCAAACACAATCTTCTCAAGTGCTTTGTGTGGAGGCGAAGATGGAATCAACCACTTCTTCCATTCCTGCACAGGACTGTTAGCGAACATCCAAACTGTTCGCAAACTTTTGTGACAAAAAACACCTGTTTTTTTGCTTCTTGCAGCCATATCCCATCCCATCCTCATCATCATTCCCCAGAGATTATTTGATAAGTTTGACAAGGGCAATGTTGTGTTTTTTAATATGTTTTTACTGTGATGTCCGCGGGCACCAGCCGCTATCCGCGAATCCAAGATGGCGGGCATTTCCAAAAATCTGACGCACTTCACGCTCATCACCATCCAATCAGTGAACACGTTGCATGTCCGCTGATTAACCAATTGGTATCCTGTCCGTGGAGCGAACAGGGAAGTGTGTCTGCAGAGCGGACATAGATATCACTAATTTTTTGTGACCTACTTTTTGGTCTTTTTAAAAGAAAATGCTGGACAGATTTTCACCAAATTTACAAAAGCATGCTTTCGGGACCAGGTCGTTGCTCCTGCCGCAAATTTGGTGAAAATCCATACAGCGTTGGGCTGTAGGCATGCGCAAAGTTTTTTCCCCATTCAGTCTATGGGAAAAAAATAAATTTTGGGACCCCCCTATAACTTTGCCCCCCCTGGACCAAACCTCACCAAACTTTGCAATTTCTTTTTAGAGCGGGCCATATACTTATTTTGCAAAGTTTGGTGAGGATTTGTCCAGGGAGAGCGAAGTTACAAGCCACCCAAAAAGTGCGCTTTCTATGGGATTAGCAACTTAACCATAACTACACAGCCACTACCGTGCAAAGTTTGGTGGGGGTCCCAAAACATCTTTTTTTCCCATAGACTGAATGGGGGAAAAACTTTGCGCACGGCTACAGGCCAAACCGTTGGACAGATTTTCACCAAATTCGTGGCAGGGGCAGGGGCTTGGATCCGAAAGCATGCTTTAGTACATTTGGTGACAATCCGTCCAGTACTTTCCTTTAAAACGACCACAAAATATGTCTCAATAAATTAGTGATATCTATGTCCGCTCTGCAGTCACATTTCCCTGTTCGCTCCGCGACATGATACCGATTGGCCAGGGGGGGTGGGGTCATCACCACGGACACGCGACGTCTTCGCCGATTGGCTACAGCGAGCCGTGATGTACGTCAGAATGTGTGGATGCGCCTGACATCTTGGATCCGAAGACAGCGCGCTACTTACCAGAGGCGAAATGCTGTTATCGAAACAGTTTTGCTCTCCTACAGTGCGTGTGGAGGATCACAGAGTAAGAGATGGGTTAAATACTGTATTTGTTTGGCCGGTAGATGTTAATGATGTATTTGCCATGGGAAATGGTGTTTGGGAAATGATTTTGATTTCCTACAATGCTTGGGGAGGTTCAAACAGTAAGAGACGGATGAAATATTGTACTTGTTTGGGCGGCAATTGTCTATTATGTTTGTACGTGCAGAAAATGAGGGATCTAATAAGGCTACTATTTGAGTCTGTGCTGTGTACAGGCACCTTGAAAATGTTTGCAGGACATGCGTGGCATTAGTGACCATTGCTTTTGAGTGTATTTCCCTATTATATTACATTTTCCTATGGGTGTGTTATTGCTTAGTACGCCACCATGGTCATGACATGCTGCAGTGGTTGTGGGCAGGGCCTAGAGTCTTGGATGCATGTCCGTAGGCCGAAGGCCATACTTCCAAGACTGTAGGCCCTGCCCACAACCACAGCTGCATGGCACGACCATGGCTACCCGTCTAATGTTGATTATCGCTTACATGGTTGAGCGGAGAGTGTACAGTGTTGGGTGCATGGACAAAGGCCATGCACCCAACAACAAAGTTATAAGCACTGGAGTTATAAGCCAGTGTACATCAACACATTGCAATAATATCTATGCACAAACAGCTAGGAGTGCAGTGTCTTTCCAGAATAAGTGAAGCATAGCACACCTGTCAATACACCCGTACTACTGTACATCACTGAGGTGATTATGGGCAGGATGTAGAGTTTTGCTTCCATGGCTGCAGCCCGTAGCCCATACATCATACTCCTAAAACCCTAGGCCCTGCCCAGAAACACCACTTCATATTACTGCAGTGCATACACTCGTCCTATAGGTTAGCATGTCAGATGGTTCTGGGGAGGGTGTACAGTCTTGGCTGCATGGCCGAAGCCCATGCACCCAGAAACGACCTTGTTAGCGGTGGAGGTATAAGCCATTGTACACCTATACATTCAAAAGTACATGGACATATATCTTAACCTCTAGGTCCTGCCGTCACCCACTGCAGCACATTAGACAGGGACGTTAGTGACTGTGTTGCTTTGGTGGAGTGGCTGTTTCCATAGAAATAACTGTTTTTGGCTGCCTTATAACTGTCCTACCCTTGCACGAATCGTCGCCAAACTTTGAAAATCATATATATCGGACACTCTGACTTTGGTTGGAAAGTTTGTTCATATTTGGTGCAGGGGGGCGAAAGTTATAAGGGGTAGGGGTTCTCAAAACGTCTTTTTTTCCCTTTACACTGAATGGTGGAAAAAGGTTGTGCTCACGACCATGTGGCTCTTTCCCAGATTATTTTCAGAACAGCGTGCAGTAAGGTAGCTTTCTTCGGTGGCCCCCAATCTTTTACTAATGTTTTCGTGTGCACGGATACCGCCAGAAACACCTTGAAAAGAAGAGAGCATTAGACTTCTCACACTCAAGTAATAGTATTTCACAAGGTGACCTTTGAGGGGGGGCAATGAGCTGTGGAAGCACAAAGTGAAAAAGTGCAGTTTTCTTGTCTCAAAATGATACGTTTAAATGGAAGTTCGTGCTCACTGCACCATGACCAATTACAGCGTGTGGATTAAAATGTGTTTTGACTAATATTTCACTCAGATTGGCCTCTTCAGTTTTGAAAACTAAGGCCATCATCTGCACTGTTTGCTTGAAACAGTGCTTCTGAAGCTGCATCGGAGAAGAGGTTCTCATAATTAGATTTCATTATGTTGCTTCAAAGCAAGAATGTATTTGCCTTCTGAGTGAAGGCCACACAAGTTGCTTTTTTGGTTGACCGCTCAGTACGCCCACGCATCCGAGTGAATGTAAAGGGGCCATTGTTTTTGAACCTTGAGCGCAAGAGAAACTTGCTCGCTATTCACGGATTGAAAGGGTAAAAAAAAACAGCAATTGATAAGGTTATGTTTAAAAATAGTTTGTAAGGGACATGCATATCAGTCAACGAAGATTCTTTGTTGCAAACAAATTCGTGACTGATTTGCCGAAAAAGAATGGAGGCTGTAAATATTTTGTAAGTTTACTTTGGCCCACTGTACAGCGAACCATGCTTTATTTTTACATAACTGCACATCTAATTCTGCTAATATAATTGACGTATTATTTTTCTGCCCTTGTACAATTTTCCTGTAATGTTGCAGAGGGCACAGGTTGCTCATTTGCAGGGTATGACTGCACTCAACCTTTTTTACTATTTATATTTCTAATTTGAAACACTTACTTTGTCCACACAGGTTTGTGTATAACTTTGCACATTTTTTTGGTCTTCTTTGAAATGACGAGACGTAATTTTCTTTTTATGTGTCCACTCTTTTTTGTTTCATACCTAAATTATCGTCTTTCTGTGTACTTGCCATTTTGTTTTCTCTTACGGCGCATGCAAAATCGCGCTGTCTCTAACCTCCACCTATAGGTACACTTGGACAATAGTAACATATTACTAAAATGTCAACTTTGAGCAAAGATTTTTTTGTAGCACTTTGCACATTTTCGATTTGATCTTTTAAAAAATGTTGGTACAGGTTGGTTACTGACACTTATTCTTTGTAACCTTTACCGCCTAGGTATATTTTGCCGTACTGTGCGTGCCATAGTTTTCAAATCTCGACTGAGGGCTTCTTCGCACGGCAAATACAACTGCTGGTGAGCGGTTGCCTGTCCATAACAATCATGTGAAATGACACTGTAAGCCCGCTTTGTCCGTTCGCTGAACTCGCTATTTGGAGCAACGTGACATCATTTATGGTGCCGTAGGCTCAACGTCATGACGACTTCTGGGAAATAACTGTGGAAACAAAGTGACTGCTTCAACGAAGACCCCAAAATGTTTGTTTGAGCAAAAAAAATTGCCTCCTCATCTTCAACATTTGCAATGCCTCCCTAACCAGCATTGTAATCATTGCATTGAATGTGCGATTATTCTGATGGTCTCTGCAAGTTTGTTATTAAGTACATCTACTTTGTAACCTGTAAAATGGTCATGTGTTCTTTACCATTCCACTGTTTTATTTGCAAATGTAACTTATTACCTTGTACATCGCTGAATGATTATTTACAGGTTCTGCGTCACGCCACGTACTTGTGCTTTTTGCAACCTACAATGGAATGGGAAGAGGGGCTATGTATGCAATAACTGCCTTCCCTTTCTATGGTGGCCATCTTGAAAGAGGATTTTCTTTTATGATCCTTACTGCCAAAGTCACCTCGGATTACAACAAGTACACGTCCTTTTTAATAGCACACGTTACTGCATTCGTAATTTAGACTATTGCTGGCAAAGATTATTGCGCCTATGTATTTACAGAGAAATAAGGAGTACGTGGAGTGTATTCAAGTTTTATTTTTTTTTTCAATTATAGTGTGAAAGGTCGTTATTAACCCATTATTAACTTTGTTTACGGGTGGCTTTATTTTTTGCCACGGCAGCCAATAAGGTAATATGCGACCGGCATTGAGCAAAAAGGCATCAAACGGTAATATGAGTGACTGCATGTGTGGCAACAAATTTGTGCCATCTGTTATGTGCAAGGTAGCAACACAGTTTCTTATGCTTTTGCATTACACCACTGCTGCTGTTTCTTAGGGAGGAAGGCTGCATTTAGCTGATGTCTTTTTCAGATAAGTACAACTTTCCCTGCCATAGTGCATTTACAATCGCTGCATACCAATACGTGTTGGCGTTGTGTAAGGCAAATGTTGAAGGTGAACGTTCCTACATGAATATAAAATCAATTTCCACATTGCCCAACCGGCATACTTCATTCTGGTAAGTGTGTACTGATTCTGGGACATGTCAAGGTGCTGTACGAGAGTATATTTTCATGTGGCATTCTTCGGAAGCTATATACTGTTTACCAAACGACCCGTCCTAAAGGAACCTTTTGGTTATGCTGCACTACTGAAAATCTGTGTCATGCAGTACAACATTTTTTTCTTAGGTTCACCTTATACTTAAATTGTACTACTAAAAACATGGCCAATTCACTAAAATAAAACTTTGTTAAGGGGACGTTATGGTTAAGTTGCGCTATTAAAAACCTGTGAAATTCCATTAAAAAAACTTTATAATCATGACATCATGGTTCACGGTAAAACAGAAAAACCCCTGAAATTCCCCAGTTATGGTAGCGTAAGCAACCATAACTGCCTGCACCACTGTGCACTGCTAACACTAACACCAGCTAAGCAACCATAACTCGCGCCAACACCGTGCACTGCTAAAACTAACACCCAGGACATCAAAGATGACATCACAAATATCATTCATGACATCACTGATGACATCACATATCTGGCCCACTTGTTTTTATTTATTGACAGAAAAGGTCAGGTGCGTTTATTTACTGACAGTCAGAAACTTTGTAAATTATTGTAAATATGAATAGTTGGTTTAAGAGAAAAGGGGCCTCCGCTGGCGGAGAATGTCCCAGAGTTTATGATACGAGGGTGGGCCAAGAGTCCATACGATAAATTGGCACAGGCCTGTGCGTGCGGTGCAGGCTTCGGTGAGCTATGGGATGAGAGCCTAGGGTAATGCAAGTTCTGCAGAGGTTGTGTTTTGTTTACAGCAGGTTTCAGTCAAGAAGGGAATGGAATGTGCAGCTTTAAGCAGAAGGGGGTGGGTCCTCCCACATGCCTATAGAAAGATACACCAGAGTAATGTTTAGTTGAAAGAGGATATTTTGCGACTGGAAAAAGAGTTAGCTGTGGAGAGACTGATTGCACTAATGCAGCAGTTTCAAAAGAAGGTTTTTAAGGATAAAACTGATATATACCAGACAGTAGCAGAGCAGTCCGTGGTAAGGGTGGCCCGATATAAATATAGAAAGAGACAAGGAGGTGTGCACAACCAGAAAGTGCCAGCTTTACTAGCAATGGCAGACATAGACTGGGACCCCGACACCTGGAATGGAGACATTTTTGACTCTGCCGGCTCCAAGAGTAACTCTGAGGGGGATGCAGAATCAATGTCAGAACCAATCAAAAGACAGTAACGGTCAAACCAGTTATAAGATGGAGAGTGGGCCGCAACCGCATAACCCAGGAGAAGGGGTTGTAGATTTTACTATGCTGGAAGATTATACTCAACAGAAGGTTGGCAAAATCATTACTCATTTGCGGCAGAAGTCAGCTGATTCATTACTTGTATGGATGGTGCGCATGTTTGATGGGAGAGTCCACCGGTCTTTTAGTAGATGCAACAGATTTCCTGTGCTTGTCTAGTGACACTGACATATAAGAGGTACTGAGGGCAGGGCCTCCCCGGAAGCTAATGGTCAAGCTTGACAGGTGTCTCTTTTATATTTAGCAGTCCAAGGGTGTAATCGCAATTATCCTATTACCACTGACTGGCCTAGAGAGGAAAAGAGGTGGTATACTTTGAAAGAAGCGATTCAAAAGATCAGAGAGCATGCCATGAAGGAGGCCATTCATGTTGATGAGCCAGGACACATGTGAGTAGTGTCAATTTCAGTGTCAATCAGGAATATGGTTATAAGAACTACCCCATCTAAATACAAGAGTATCATCATGACGTTGCTCATTGGCATGATGGGCAAACCCACTGATGAAGTAGTGGATGCCATCCGGAAACTGGCAGACCTGGGGAAATGGGACAAAAGTGAAGACAAGCCTTGAGAGAGAGAGGGGAATAGTGAGGGAAGAACAGAGGGCCAGAGGCAGGATAGTAGAGATGCCTGAGTGTCAAGAAAGGGCATGTTTTGGCATTGTTAAAAGATGGGCTGTCACGAGAGGAGATTGATGGTATTGAAACAAGGGAGATGTACGAGCTAGACAAAAAGAGAGGGCTTGCAGCAAAAGAGTGCTTTAAACAAGTTAAGAGGCGGGTGGTGACTAAGCCACAAAGAGACACCTCACCTTCAGCTCCTTCTGAGGAGGAACAGGAAGAAGGGTCTCTGAGAATCCCTTCACAGTACCAGTCAACATGTGCTGATTTGAGGAAAGTGCAATGTTAAACTCTGAGACCGGATACACTCATTCCAAATTTGTCTAGGATTATGGCCAAGCCTTGGCGGTGTCTGCTCATATAAAAGTTGATAGGCAACCTCTTGTTAATGTTAAGATTTTTAGGAAGCCTGGAAACACACAAGAGCTTTGAGCATTCATAGATACCGGGGCAGAGGCCTCCTTTATTCATGGAAATCCATAAATATTTTAAGGTAAACACTTTACCATTACTGGGCTAAGGGGGAAGGAAACCCAGGCAGTACAGACAGGAGTGGATCTGAAAATAGGCAATTTGACAAGGCAGAAATCCTAAGTGTTGATTGTCTCGATACCTGAGTACATAATTGGGTTTGACATTTTGGAAGGATTGACTCTGGGACTTGGACGTCAAACGTATCAGTTTGAATTGAGTGCATTGACTTGTACACCAGTTACCATAGGCAAATTGAAATTGCCCCCACTGCATGTGTCTTCGGTAACCAAATGGGTAGAGATGAAGCAATACTGCATTCCTGGGGGGCATAAGGACATTTCAGACACTATCAAAGGGTATGTAGAGGCCGGAGTGTTACGCCCTATTAATCCAGCATGGAACAATCTGCTTTGGCCTTTGACAAAAGGGGGATGGAAGCTGGATTATCACAAGTTGAATAAACACACTCCTCCTTTAGTGCCTGCAGTCCCAGTACCATTACTTTGATTGAGAATGTCCAAAACTTAGAGGGAACCTGGTATCTAGTGATAGACTTAGCCAATGCATTTTTCTCTGTGCCTATTGCTGAGGAGTTCAGAGAGTAGTTCACATTTTCTTGGAACTAACGTCAGTACACCTTCATCAGGTTGCCTATGGGGTGCATGCACAGCCCAACCATTTGTCACTGGCTGGTGGCAGAACATTTCGACAAAATACCTTGCAAACCTTAGATACAAATCTCCCACTATTTTGACAATATTTGGATTAGCATTGAAGGGTATTCACGTGCTAGGAGGGGTAATGGATGCTAACTGTCAAGGAGAAATCATTTTAATGAACAGTGGAGACCAAGGGCTACCGATTCATAAGGGAAATAGGTAGCCCAATTGATTATCATACCAGTTAAATTGTCCATGATCAGGAAAGGGGGAGCACTGCACGGTATTAACTACTTGTGGGGCTCGTGCTTTTGGCTCTTCAGACTGAATGATGCCGGGTGCAAAAGTGTGGGTCAAAAAACCTAGTGGCCCCGCAGACGTCATTGCGTCAGGCAAGTAGCAAGGAAAGATGAAGTTATGTGCAGCAAAAGACCGGGTAAAAATACCAAGTCACACGGCCGCTCTCCGTTTCTCCCAACCTGGGTTATAAAGTTAATCCGAGTTCAGAAAAATTAAATAAAGTAATCAAAATTTGATCCAAGTCTTCCAATAAATCAGTCGTTGTTGTGTTGCACAAATAGTAATTTATCGAAAACAATCTTAAAATAGAACGGTCACTAATAAATTCTTAGTGAGGAAGCAGCTGCCACAGCTTGTAAGTGAAACAGACTTAATATGCCAATGCATTTCGGAAACGTATTTCCTTCATCAGGGCTAGTCTATTGTTTAAAACAATCATATGTATAACCAAAGTAACATATTACAAAAGGTGACATGCCATTACAATGTGTATGAATATTAAACAAAAGAAGAAGAGAACATACCATCCATTCGAGGTTACAATGATGGGAAGAGTGCCGAAAAGTGTAAGGAATAAAAAGACAAAATAAGAGAAAATTAATGTTTAACGTAAACACACAGCGTGTGTGGCAGAAGGTAAAGCAGGTAAAGTCCTTTACCTGTACGGTCTTGCAGGTTTCAATGGAAAACAAAGAGGTGTTGCTGAAGTGCTGGATGCCAATAATGGCATTCCAGTAGTTGCGCGTTGTAGAAGAGGGTTGCGTCCCTCGGCAGCTAAATGTAAGGTAAAGCACAGGTTATAAAGATTCTACGTGTGGTAGTGATCGCAGAGATCCTGAATGAGTAGATTACATAGCCTGGACTGCACGGGTGGTCATGACTCGATAGAAGCGCAGACGAGCGAAGCCTCTGTCTGCTGTGTAGCCACGTTAGAGCATTGCTACGGTAATGGTACTCTTAAGTACCACGTGATCGTCTTGCGTCTAAAGCAGGCGCGAGTCGTTGAGATTCTGCAATCTCTGTTAATGAGAGTGTAAAATGGAGTTATGTGCCTGCAGACAAATGTTACTTATTTATTCATTTTATTTAGCATTTGTAAAGCGTGCCTAACCCGTAGATATCTTGGCGCTGGAGATATCAGGTAAGAACATTTACAAGTGTTACCACAGGCAACATGCAATATCAACACTGATATCTCTTTTCTGGGTTTGCCTCGTAGATTTGGACCCTAAATGTGTAATTACTGCACAATTTGCACCACGCTGCCTGCCACCAATTTCGTGTGCCCAACAACTATCTGTGGGCATTGTACGGTGAAGATTACAATATGGTTGGCCTTTGCTTGCCGTTCTCAATTTCGTGATGGCTGCCACCTTCAATTGGCTGTAGTGGCTGCTACCAGCTCCCCGCTTGCCTCATGCAAGCCCATTGGCCGCCCGGATTCTCAAATTGGACAACCGGGGACTGGCATGCTCTAGTCTGCCCCTCATCAAAGGTCCACTCTCTAAGGCCCAGTCTGTTCCCCTGTCCGTTACCTGGCCGGGTCCTCCCTTACTCCCCCACTTGTAAACATGGAGGTAGAAGAATACTTGGACACTTCCGGGCGCACTGCAATCAATGGAATATTTTAATTCCACTGAATGTTAGTTCCCCCTACTGAAATCAGCGATGCTTCACCTCCATACCTCTACTGTCCCACCTTTCACCATTTCACCATTTCATCTTGACTCCCACCCCTCATATTCTTTCGAAAAAACAACCCTAACTGCACCCAATGGCCCCACTGTGTTTTTTCTAATCTGCAAAAATTGAATTTAGCTGTGCGGCTGCACTGTGTTTTCTCCTGTCCTGCAAAAATTTGATGTAGCTGTGAATAGTGGCTGCTTGGAGTTTCATTAGCTGTGTGCACTACCCTCTGTCGCCCACACCTACTTGGTGCCCTCCTCCCACCCCCATTCCTCCTCGTTCCTCAGTACTCCAGACTGGTAAGTGAGCACCACTGTAGCCAACTATGTCTCTCCTATCTTCTCTAACTGCTATGCTATCTCCTAGCCTTCCCCTATCACTAATTTTGGCCAGAAGAAACTTAAGAAGGACATACTGGGATCCAACCCAGGCCTTCCTATTGCAGACACCTATGTCACAGCTTCCAACAGAGAGACTCTCACAGATATCCTCCTTTTCGTTAACTCACTTGACCTATGGACTCGGCACATGGTGGCCTTTCTCTCTCCTATCGCCTCTTCTCCCATTAATTGTGGTACTCGCTGGCAGGTTCTCCTTGACCTCTTCGCTATTTCAATTGAACCATCATGGTTCAGGGTCCTCAACTCAACCTACTTCTCTTTGACAGGCTCCTCCCTCGCCTCTCTAACCTCACCTCTTACTCTGGCCATGCTCCCCTCCCATCACTGCCTACCTCTACCTCTGCACAGGCTCCATTACCTACTGTGCCTTCTTCCTCCTCTGCACAGGCTCCCTTGCCCAATGTGCCTTCCTCCTCTGCACTGACATCCTTACCTCGCCACACTGCCTTGGCCCCCTTGTCGGCCATAGCACCTCCACCACCCTCCACTATCCCTCTGACCCTCTTGCCACCCGGGGGAGCATCATCCCCTGTGCCCTGTCCCCGCGGAAGACCCTCAAAGATGTCAAACATCCACATTGCCACGCTCAACACTTGCTTCGCTGTCAAACACTCGTCTGACATCTGCAACCTCCTTGACCTCCTGGACCTTGATGTGCTCACCATCAGGGAGAGGTGGTTCAGGGATAGATCTGTCACAAGCTTTTACACATTCCTCCCAGAGACTACAACATCCTCTCTGCAGCCAGGTCAAAGAAGAAAGGGGGAGAGTGTTGCTGTTGTTCCCAGAAAGAATACCTGTATCCATCATCACTACTCAGGCCTACTCCTCCTTTGAAAGCCTGACTCCTCAAGACCTTTCTGTGGCCTATACAACTCTCTTTCACTCTCCATCCTACCCTCTGGCTCCATACACAGTGCAGGCCACACTTTGGATGCTCTCATCTACACTGAGATCCCTCTCTCTATCCCTCTCACTACCTCTCCCTCTTGGACTGTCCCTCCAAATTGAATCTATTGGTTGCTTCCATGAACATCAGTCTGGCTTTAGGTCATCCAGAGGCTCAGAAACTGCTCTTCTTAAAACCTGTGAAGACCTGGTCTCAAATTTCGACACTAACACTCACCCTGTCCTTATTCTCCTTCACCTCTCTGCTGACTGTGACATGGTTACACGCAATATCCTGATTGCACGTCTCTGTGACACCCTGGGAATCACAGGTCAGGGTCTGGTGTGGTTGATCTCCTTTCTATACAACCGCCCATCCCAGGTGGAACTCGAGCCTTTCTCTCGACTATCAGTCTTTCAGCCTGTGGTGCTCCACAGAGATTTTATCTATCCCCCTGGTTCTTCAATGTCTATATGGCTGCCCTGGCATGTGTGATTACCACTTTCATCTCTAACTTCCAGTGTTACGCGTATGATACCAGAATACCCTACCATACCAGATCATGTGTCTGACTGTTCTAATTGTGGGACTAAATGACCTCCGTTCAGGAGAGTCAAATGGCAACAAATGCGAAGTGTCACAACTGTGCCAGTGATCCATGAGAGTCTGACAATGATGAGAAATGATGTCCAAAAGCAGCCGTATCCCAATGCCAAGATACCAGCCAGAACAAAGAACAGGATTTGCAAAGCACAGAGAACACCCAGTTACAAAATCAGGCAACACTGACGTCAGCTGTGCAAGAGATATCTTTAGCACAACAAAGGTATTCACCGATGAGTGCCCAAACGGAGAACATGTGGGCGTATCTAATACAAAGAATTTAGAACATTTACCACGTTTGCTTGACTGACGTGCATAATGCAGAAGACTTGTTGAACACATGTCTGGTAGTGGTGCCAACGCCTGCTCCGACCCTGAGACACATTTATGGGTTCACACATAATGATTCTTTAGTGGAGGATCCCGGTGTTAGGCAGTCATTCTCTGTCTACGAGTACTGTACGTTTTGTCAGGAAACAAGTTGCAAATGGAGAAACCTGACACAGATCATAACTTACAATATGACGCAAGGTGACATTTGCTATTGCATGACCCGTGAGCCGAAATAAATTGGCACAACTGACAGCTAAACTCAACTATTGAAAAAAATCAAACTATGTTTGAGAGGCAGTTGTGTGCACGTGTTCCGAGCACATGGACCAATGTCAACAAAACCATGATCTGTAATTACACAGTGTTAGCCGCAGACATCTGAATGATGTGAAACTTACAACGGGATGGCTTTTTTTTATATGGCAACAACACATACATGTACATTCCAGCAAACATTTCTGGAGGTCCATGTGCCTTAACACGGCTAGGATTAATGATGTTTCCTTTGCACCCAGCAGTATATTGAATCAAAAGTTCAACTTTCTAGTTTGTAGGGATATCGCCAAATTGCAATTCACTTGTGGACTTGTTATTAGAGGCTGAGGTGTTTGCTCTTTCCTATTCATTGGTGGGGGTTTGGGAGTTAGCTGCCTGGGCTATAAAGCTGTAATTATGATAACATGTTTAGTAGTGAAAGGACCCAATCACACCTCTCAGGTGTTAGAAGAGTTGCTTCTAGATAGCAAAACTACCAGAAAAGCAGTGTTGTAAAATCATGCTGCCGTTGATTTCCTGTTGCTAAAACATAACCTGGGTTGTAATACAATTAAAGGCATGAGTTGTTTTAATTTAAGTGACCATTCCCAGTCTATTAAAAACCATGTTCAAAGTTTAAAGGACTTAATAACACAGGTAACCCAATATCATACTGGGAATTGGTGAGACTGGCTATTTTCTTGGGTTCCAGATATTGGAGATATGCTGCGTTACGAAATTGCTTGCATTTGTGTGATGCTAGTTTCGATACGTTCTTGTTGCTGTTGTATTCAGTGCATTCCCAACTTAGTTATGATGCTTTGTCGGTTTCAGATGCTACTGGGCTATGGAAATCAGATGCCCAAGGGTGGATTGTAATACTTTGAGCTAAAACATGGAGCTGGGGTCAGTGCATTCTGGTGCCCTGCAGGCCATAATGGACTTTGGCTCCATGTCCCAGTGGAATCTGCACTTGCTGTAAAGTGTAAACATATTTTCAGGATCGTTCGCACTATTTTACTGGAAAACATGTTCAAACGTTAATCGTTGCTTATGTTAGTTTGCATTGCCCGTCCAATGACACAGTGAACAAAGAGGCTGGGATAAGCAGGTGCTGGCTGGTACCTGATAAGGTTACCATGAACATGATGGAAACGGAGGATGAGTTACAGAGTTGTTTTTGCTGCTTTCTTGAAAGGGAAGAGTCCTGCTCCTTGAGGCTACTGTGTGTCACTCCGGCCGGGTTTGCAGGCAAGCTGCTAACGGGCAGAGACTCAGGCCAGAAGATTCTCAAAGGTGCAACACTGCATTTGCTGAGGGCTTAAAATACGGGGCATTGAAACTGTCAGGTAGAAAGGTTCACATTGGAGTGGGGTGCCTTTCTCCGAGCGTGTTTGCTGCCGAAGTCTATCTGCCTAGCTTTTTTGCAGCTTTTCAGTGGATTCTGGTGAGATGAGGGCATTCCTTTAAGCTGTGCCAATGATGATTTATTTTCTTTAGACTTCTTTGATTTGTTTATTTACTTATGCTTTTTGGTTGCATTTATTCACTCATGCCAGTTTATCATTTGGCTGAGCATGTGCATGTGGGAATCATTGCCTCCCTGCGTTCAAGGTTTTTCATTCAGTGTATTGGTGAGAGAAATAAGATAAGTCAATGCACTCTTTGAAAAGCAAAATATTGGCACAGAGACTTGTCCGCAGAGAGAATAGGGAAGTGGGTCCGTGGACTAAACCCAGATATCACTAATTATTTTTTACCTACTTTTTGCCCTTTTTTAAAAATAACTATTTACACCACATTTACAGTCGCACGCTTTTGGGACCAAGCTAAATTTGGTGAAAATATGTCCAGCGGTTTTGGCTGTGGGTGCAAGCAACATTTCTTTTTCCATGTTTTATGAGAAGACCTACACGTTTTGGAACCCCCTGTATAAGTTTGCGCCCCCTGAATGAAACATCACCAAACTTTACAGAATCCATCTGAGGGGGCCATATACTTTTTTTGCAAAGTTTGTTGAGGATTCATTCAGGGGGGCAAACTTAAAAGCTGCCCAAAAGTGCTCTTCCTCTGGGTTCAGCAACTCAACCATAATGTCATGCCCCATGCCCGTCTGGGTTTCCCCGATTTTCCTCACACAAGAAGCTGGTGGATGCCATGGAGACTAGGACAACGCCAGTCTCTTTGCGAAGGCCCCGGACTACAATTCTTGTCCGCCCTAGCTTTCACTGATGCGTGTGGAACGCTGGCCATTGTGCGCTCCACGTCTCACCCGGAAGCACATTATTTAGCAGTATACATGCAACAGCCCAGTGCTCCAAAACAGTTTTTGCTCCGGCGAGGTAAAGTGGCTACGTTACTTTTTTTTCTCCTGTCTCCTTCACTCCTTGAATTCAACCCGGCTTCTCCTCTTGACTACGGCTCCTCCTCTGGTCCTCCTCAGTGTCTGGTTTACGGCTCCTGCAGACAGTTTATTCCTTCCGTTCCCCGATGTGGAATATGTTAACCGGAACTGTCTTGGCTTGCCCCTCTTTGATGTCTGTTTGCCTCAACCCTACCTGCCATGCCTGTAATCCCCATACAGTTGTTTCTGCTTACCTAATCGGATTGCTTCCATCCCACCATAAAATCCTCCCCCTCGCTCTCTAGGATGCTTTGCTGTATCTGTGAGGGGACCTCCTGCCTGCATGGTTTCCCCCTGGTCAGTCAGTCTCCTCATCCCCCGGGACTCTTTGTTGTTATAGTGAGGGGACTGCTTTTGTTTTCAGTTTTTGGATCTGCATTATTTCTCGGACGCTCTGCTGATTGTCTCTCTGGATTACTCCTTTCCTCACTTCGCTCCGGATTCTATGCTCCACTGAAACTATTGGTATACACACCTTGTTGTGTACTCAGGTGACTGAATCAATTCCCCAGCTGCACCCTTGTTCCATTCGGGTCAGGGTTTCCCCTTGTGTCCACCTGCACTTAGGAACTATTCAACTCTCCTTTTGTCTGTGTTGGGATTCTACCCTGGACTCTCCTGCATCAACAGCCATGGGCTGAGCTGCAAGTAGGTTGTTCACCCATCTCGTATGACAGATAAGACTGAGGGATTCTGGGGGCATCTGGGTGATAAAAGGAAAGTCGCAACTGGAACTGTACTTCCTGTTTATCCTTGTGTGTTTTCCCTTTATCTCTGCTGTGTTCTCCTGCCTTTTTGCCTGAGCCCCTGGCCTGACAGGTTTTTTGTACCCTACAGGCTGTGCTCTCGGGATAAAAATCTTCCTATTATTGGCAGAAGAAGGCCCTGTTGCCCTTAGGGTATGGAGGTAAACCCACGCAGTGTGACACATCACTACACAGCTGCTACCTCAGGCCATGTATTATATTATATTATATTATATTATATTATATTATATTATTACATGGCCTGCAGTAGCAGGCGTGTAGTTATGGCTAAGTTGTTCATCTCTCAGCAGGTAAGCATGCACCGACATGTGTTTACACCCTCTGTCCCCACAAGCCATCCCCACACTCTCTGGTCCCCCATGTTGTTCCCTTGTGCCCCCCTTCCCGCACACCGTCTTGTGGCCAATGCTGGATTTTACTTTTATGGACTTGCCAGGTTCAACCAGCTAGCAGCTGAAGCCACATGGACGGAACAGAAAAAGGCAGCAGTATTCTATAAAGGCCTCTCTGAGGAGTTAAAGAACATGTTAACCATCGTCCCATCCATCCCCTTGGTCTTCCCTGAACTCCTGTACCTGGTATTGCAGGTAGATGTCTGCCTCCAACAGAGATGAGGCGAACAACGGGTCCCCGAAATGCGGCCTAACAAAAACGATCCAACTCCCCACCCCCTATCAAGAGATACTGAACCCATGCAGATTGGGGCAGTGCGGGGGCCCCTCCCAAAGGCAGAACGTGAAAGACTAATGCAGAACAATCTCTGTCTTTATTTCGGTCAGACCGGCCATTTCATTCAGGTTTGCCCCAAAGTCCCTTCCTGATGTGCAGGAAATGCCAAGAACCGTCCTTGGATGGGGCGAAAAGGACGGGTCTGTTTTCTGGTGGCTCGGACAAACTATCTGCTGCTACACACATTTTTCTCCCCATGTCATTTACCCTGCCAGATTCCAAGACTTTCAGAAGCCCGGTCATGATAGATTCAGGAGCAACGGGCAATTACAACGATGCCCACTTGGCCCAAACACACAGCTTATCTGTGTTTACTAAACCAGTCCCTGAGGTGGTACATGCCATAGATGGTTCCTGTCTTGTATCAGCCCAGGTGATGGAACAAACTTGCCTGATTCTGATGCGCACCTCGCAGGGTCATTCTGAATGGGTGGTTTTTGACCTCATTTCTGCACCCCAGTTTGGAATCATCCTGGGTCCTCCTTGGCTGCAGAAGCACAACCCGGTCATCGACAGTTTCTCCTCTCCCTTCTGCACAACATAGCCCCTCCTGGTTTAGGGCAGCGAAATATCTTCCCCGTGTTTAGCCTTGCTGTCTAGCACGCCCTCAGTCAGTGCAACAAAAGGCTGTCATGCCCGAATTGCCTTTGGTTTATCAGGACTTCTCGACGTCTTCGACAAGGTATTATCAGAGTGGCTTCCCCCGTTCCGGTCTTATAACTACCCCATTGACCTTTTACCAGGGGCGGTGGTCCCCCACGGCCGCATCTACTCCCTTACTCAACGAGAGGAGGAACAAATGAAGGCATACATATAAAAGTCCCTGAGGCTGGGACACATCCGGCCCTCCCAGTCACCTGCAGCATCACCAATCTTTTTCGTGCCTAAGAAAGACAGTGAGCTCCGTCCCTGTGTGGACTATAGAACTCTCAACTCAGTGACCATAAAAAACCAGTACCCGCTGCCTTTGATCTCGGAACAGCTTGACCGCCTGACGGCATTCAACATCTTCACCAAGCTAGACTTGAGGGGTGCTTATAACCTTGTGAGAATGAGATGGGGAGACGAGTGGAAAACCGCAATCAAGACCAAATACAGGCTTTTTGAATACCTCGTCATGCCGTTTGGACTGTGCAATGCCCTGGCTACCTTGCAACACTTAATTAATGATGTGTTCCGGGACATACTGGATTGCTATTTTGTGGTGCACTTAGATGACATCTTAATCTTTTCCGAAACAGAAGAACACATCCACCAGGTGCACACCATCCTGCAACGCCTTCGAGAGTATGCCTTATATGCCAAACTCAAGAAGTGTGTCTTTGACGCCTCGTCGGTGGAATTCCTGGGGTTTTCGATCTTGCTGTGAGGTGTCCACATGAGCATTGCCAAAGTGCAAACGGTCTTGGACTGGCCTGTCCCTCCACTGTGCAGGTTTTACAGTCATTCTTGGGTTCGCCAATTTTTACAGGTGATTCATTGCTTCCTTCTCCTCCATCGTGACCCCTCTTACCCATCTCACCTGCCCTTCCATTCTGTTTTGCTGGGATTCAGGGGCACAACTGGCATTCCAGAGCTTGAAGGAGGGTTTTACCTCAGCAACCGTGTTGCAGCATCTGGATCCATCCTTACCATTTGTTGTGGAGAGCGATGTCTCTGCTGTGCCAGTTGGGGCTATTCTCTCACAAAAATACCTGTCCATGCACCGCATGCACACAGTGGCATACTATTCCAGGACCTTGTCACCCCTGAAAAAAACGACACTATTATGGAGAAAGAACTGCTGGCCATACAAGCCGCTTTCAAGGAGTGGCAGCCATCTCTTAGGGGCCAAATATCCCATAACCTTCTACTCAGACCACCACAACCTACAAGCATTGTCCCATGCCAAATGCACAAATTTGAGACAAATCCGGTGGCATCTGTTTTTTGCGCTGTTTAACTTAATGGTCACCTTCCAGCCCGACCCTCTACATGGCAAGGTTGATGCTTTATCACTGATCAGAGGTGACTACAGTGACTTCAAAGCCGCCACGTCCATCTTGGCCAAAGATGCTGTAGTCTGCAGTTGCTCAGCTACTGTCTTCTTGTTGGACGGCATTTGTCGATGGGCGAAAGATCATTCTACAGATCTCCACTTGATAAGAACCTGACTTGTATCAGGTTCACCATATGTGAAGGGGCAGCTATATATGACGTTCAGACCAGGCTCCAGGCACTTCAGTGGTTGCATGATATTCGCCTAGCAGCCAATCCTGGGAAGTCAAAAACCTACCATTTGCTCAATAGATGGTGTTGGTGGACAAATATGAAGCAGGATGTGGGGTAATACATAGCAAGATGTTCTATTTGTACTCAGTGCAAGACGGTACCAGGCAAACCTGTGGGGTTACTCCAGAAAATGCCTATTCTCCACCAGCCGTGGTATATGGTCTCCCTAGATTTGGTGGTTGATCTCCTGCCTGTACAAGGCATGTCTGCAATTCTTGTGGTGGTAGACACGTTTACTAGAATGGCCTGTTGTGTACCCTGTAAGAGGATCCGCTTCCGTTCTGGCTTTCCTATTTTTTAACATTGTCTGTTTCTTCAGTCTCCCCACTGTTCTCGTTTCTGATTTGAGGTGGCAATTTACCCCCCGTATTTGGTTGGCTCTTACGAGGGCATTAGGGATCAATATCCGTCTGTCTTCTTCCCATCCACAAACCAATGGCCAGACGGAGCGCTCTTAATGCCACCATGGAGCAGTAACTACGTTGTCTCTGCATGCAGTTCCAATCCGATTGGCTATCGGTGTTAGGTGCAGCCGAGTTTCCATACAATAACTGGCGCCACTCCTCAGTTCGCTGTTCTCCTTTTTATGCTTTCTACAGGCAGCATTCCAGAGTTGTGCCTTCGGTTATGCCCTCCTTAACGCAAGTCCCAGCAGCCTCCAAAGCTAAACGCACCCTTGTCTCCATCCGCTCAGCGGTTTTTCGGCGTCTACAGGCCACTCAGATGTGCGCCAAGACACAGGCTGACAAATATTGCTCTCCGGCCCCTCAATACCATACCGGTGACCTAGTCTGGTTGTCCACCAAGCACCTTTCCATTCCGCGTTACTCGGGGTCTTCGTTATTACTGGAAAGGCTACGGACCCGTGGATAGGACCTGGGAGCCTATTACTAACATCCATGCCCTCTGATTGTTGCAGGCCTTCCACCTCTCTAGGTCACGCTCCTCCCGAGGATGCCCTCCTTTGCGGGCAGTACTGACATGTCCCACACAAGAAGCTGGCGGTTGCCATGGAGATTAGAAGAATGCCAGTCTCGGCGAAGACCCCGGATTACGATTCCCGTCTGCTCTAGCTTTCACTAATGAGTGTGGAACACTGGCCGCTGCGCATTTCACACCTCAACCGGAAGCACAGTATTTAGCAGTATCCATTCTACAGCCCGGTGCTCCTAAACCGTTTTATCTCCGTTGAGGTACATTACTTGTGTTCGCATGTCTCCTTCAGTCCTTGAATTTGACCCGGCTTCTCCTGTAGAAGACGGCTCCTCCTCTGGTCCTCCTCTGTGCCTAGCGTACAGCTCCTGCAGACTGGTTATTCCTTCCATTCCCCGACACGGACAACATTAACTGGCACTGTCTTGGCTTGCCCCTCCTTGATGTCTGTTTCCCTCAACCCTACATGCCACGCCTGTAATCCACATACGGGTGTTTCTGCTTACCTTATCGGATCGATGCCATCCCACCATACAATCCTCCCCTCACTCTCTGGGATGCTCTTGTGTATCTGTGAGGGGGGTTCCTGGTTGCTGTGTTTCACCCTGGTCAGTCAATCTCCTCACCCTCCGGGACGCTTTGCTGTATAGTGAGAGGACTGCTTTTGTTATCAGTTCTTGGATCTGCATTATTTCTTGGATGCTCTGCTGATTGTGTCTCTGGATTGCTCCTTTCCTCACTTCGTTCTGAATTCTATGCTCTCATTTAACTGTTGTCCCTTTCTGTATTTTAGTGCTGTTATAACTTGTCTGGTGAATGCAGGGATGGTAACATCCTTTCTCACCTACAATTTCAACTGCATATGGGGCCATCTGGGCACAATGAAAATCTTTTCTTGTATCCTCAAATTCAGATGCAGCCCCTCCCAATCTAGACCAAACCTTTTGATTAAGGAAGTCTAATACTATACACATTCTGTGCATGATATAATTTCACAGATACTATTTATTTTGTGTCCCACTTAAGACCCCCACATTGTGATGGGTACTCATTAGGACCAATTGTAATATTTAGCATGCATCATCCTACAACCCTATTTCCTGACTCCGGATAATCCAACCCAAAAATGAGTTGGTTCTTTCTTTTGAATTTTGGGATCTCCTCCCTGTCAATTATCTGCTGGAGTATTTTCTCATTAATTATTTCAGAATGCCCCTTTATATGAATAGGGATCCATGGCTGCCCATTTCCCATGTGAATTTCAGAAATGGTTGAAATTTATTTTTCTGTGGAGGGACATTTGGCTTGCATTTCTCTTTTTTTACATAAAAGTGTAATGTGTTTTCATCTTTTCTTGGTGTCCAAATACATCTCCAGAGACTGATTCTTTTTTTTGTTTTGTCTCACCTTTCTATGATTTTGTGGGGATCTCCCTTCATTGATACTTTTTACCAATAGCTTGGACGTTATCGTGGCCTGGGCACCTGTGTCAGTCATTGCAAATGCATTATATTTTTCTTCCATAGTACCTGTTTTTAACTTCCTCTAGTACACACAAAAGGGTTCGTTTTTGATGATTTCAGGACTCACTTTTCTTAGCCCCTTTTCCTTCCTTGCTAAACCCATGGGCATGTGAAATGATATTTGTCCCTCCTTTTTGCCCACTTCTTTTTGATTTCTTTATCTATTAATTCTGGGCTCAGAACCCATCTGGAGCGTAGCCACTGACTGCCCCTCTGACCTGGAACTATTAGTGTTCAAACTGCAGATTTTCACAAGTGTCACATGGCAGGCTGTCATTTTCTGGCTCATGACACCTATGTATGTTTTGCATGGTGCCTGTCCTTTCTGTCTCTTGGAATATCTGTGGTTCAAAATACCCCTCAGGTGACTGACCTGCACCCTCCTTTGAGCTACCATTTTGTTGTCTGGAGCGCCACAGTATTCTGACTATCAAGGGACGATATTCTAACAACCAATCCTACCTCTTCATCTGGTGTGTTATTTTCCCATTGGAGGTTCTTTTTAAATCTGTCTCTCTGTTCTTTAGGTTTTTATTGTTCATTTTCCCATTTTTGTTCTTCATCGGCACACACTTCAATAGTCTGATTCAACTCTAAATTGAACCACACTCCCTTTTTGTGTGTGTGGGCATTCCTTGTCTCACTTTCATTTGTTTGTATTCTTATTTTCGACTCAACAGGCAATTCAGGGCCGTTATACAAAGTTTCTTGGTGACCATATACCATTGTATTAGGGTCAAATCTGCTCTGTGCCCCCATTGTCTGGTAGGGGCCGTTGTATATTTTGATTGTTATTCATACCTGACATATCAGGATGAAATCCCACCCTGGGGGCATTGTCCAGATATCTAGGGCTAATGTAAGACTCTCGTTTGCCCGGATCAAAAGATTGGAACACAGAGGTTCGGGGTGGCATACTCTGTGGAAGCATGCCCCTCTGATTAGGTGTCATGTCGTTCTTTGCATGAGTTTGGGCTGATTCAAGTGGCATTTTTGCAGATTTGATCTCCATGATTGCTGGTGTGGATTCTTTAGACTTTGATTTTGTCACCTTATTCTTGGACCCTTCCTCTCTCCGACAATAGATTACGTCATATTACTTGGTCCCCTGTTCTATTATCCATTCTAAGGATTGTTCCCTATCAAATTTACAAATTAACTGTGATACAATGGGCCTCATTCTGAGGTGGGCGCAAAGGGATACCGGGCACCGGTAATGACACCGGTGCCGGTAATCCCTTTGCGCCCTATTCAGAGGTCCCTTAGCGGGTCCCTCCCTCAACACCTGGTTTTACCAGGTGTTATGGACGTGACCCGTTAAGGGATACCGGGGTCAATAACGGTACCGCAATTTGCGGTACCGTTATTGACGCCTTCTCCCTTCCCATTGAACCCTAAGGTCGGACTGGACCGGTAAGTCCCGATTGAACGAGGGTGGACACGGTCCCGTTATTGGTGCTAGTCATGGCGCTAATAGCGCCGTGACTAGCACCAACCTCGTATTGAGGCTGAAAATCTTTTTGAGACCATAAAAGTCTTAAATTCTACAGAATTAGTATTAACGGACACATCAAAGTGTGAAAATGCCCTTTTTAAAACTTGGAGGAACTGGCGAGGGGACATATATGGCTTTGCAGTCATTGTATAAACTGCTTTTTGGCCTCTTGTATCGACTGATAAGGTGAGAAACAATGTCTAACCTCTTTTTCAAAGTCCACCCATGACAAGTTGACTGCTCATTGAGACCCAGAATGACAATAGCAGCTGCTGGATGAAGCGTTAGGTGAAAGTACTGTCTATACTGTTCCCTAGGTATCTGGAGAACTTTGAATATGTCTTGGACTGTTTCTAAATGGTCTTTGATGCAACAATTCCTTCATTTTTTGAATGGTTTAATCAAAGTTTTTATTGACTTCTTGATTTTGATAGGGCTACATGGTGCATTCTGATGTGCCTTTTGGAGTGCATATTTCTGTCACTCATTTCTGTTCTCTGGTGGGCAGGAATTATTGTAACCACTGGCTGGTGATTCATACCCCAAGAGTGGGCTATAATCAGGTCTAGTCACAGGAATAGCTATTGGTACACTGCTCCCTTGGATAGAGCTGGGGTTAACCTCAACTGCATTGAATGTAGTGCCTTGTCGCCTTTCCTGAGATTTTAGATTAAATATTTTCTGTTCCAGATTCTTGCATTGTCCATGAATCTGTTCTGCCACCTGACAAAGATTAGAATTCTCATGCCTAATTTTATTGATCATGACCTGCAGCTCATTTACTTGCATCTGGCACTGGCCAACAGCTCTGTCTTTCTTGATATTCTCTTCCAACAATTAAACTACATCTTGTTCTACAGCACAGACTTCCTTATCTTTCTCCATGTTATTCTTTCTTAGTGTTTGTATTTCTGAAATGGCATCATCTTTGTCTTGTCTTATTGTATCTAGAATCCCCTTTAAGTGCATCAATTCTTGCTCACTCTCATTAAATAGTTTTCCTTCTGAGCCAATTGAGGGGCCGATTCATGGAACAAACGTGCGCCGAAAATCTTGGCGCAAGCAAGCGCAAGCGCAAAAAACAGGCGCACGCGCACGCGTGCGATTCATGGAAGTCCCTGCGCGTGTTTACCTCAGGTTGTGCGCCAAACCCGTGCATGGCGCACAAGTCACTGCAACATCCCGAAAGGCGTGCGCGACGCGCACAGTGAAAGCGCACAACCTCAGCGCATACACCAGAAAGTGGGCGGAACACGGGGCGTAACACGCGGAATGGGGAACAACGCGCGAAAATAAGGGCGTAACTGGGGATGTACTGCAGGGAAGCAGACGGAACGCCCACACGCACTCGAACCACACGTATTCATGGAATCGAATAGGGCAAAGCCACGCACAGCCAAAGACACGCACAAGCCGAAACACGTCTGCCACACGAAGGCAGGCGGTAGCGTCCCTGCGCATTACAAAAGTGGCAACATACAGCGATTGGGCCTGTGCGAGCGGGGCACGTGTATTTCGGGGGTGCGCAGGAAGTAACACACGCGATTGAGCGGGGTACGTGTATTTCGGGGGTGCGCGGGAAGATACACATGCGATTGAGCGGGGTACGTGTATTTCGGGGGTGCGCGGGAAGTCACACACGCGATTGAGCAGGGTACGTGTATTTCGGGGGTGCGCGGGAAGTTACACACGCGATTGAGCGGGGTATGTGTATTTCGGGGGTGCGCGGGAAGTTACACATGTGATTGAGCGGGGTACGTGTATTTCGGGGGTGCACGGGAAGTTCCACATGCGATTCCATCAGGGTACGTGTATTACAGGGGTCGCGGGAAGTTCCACACGCGATCTCATCAGGGTACGTGTATTTCAGGGTGCGGGGGAAGTATCACACGCAACATCAGCAGGGTACGTGTATTCCAGGGGTGCGCGGGAAGTTCCACACGCGATCTCATCAGGGTACGTGTATTTCAGGGTGCGGGGGAAGTATCACACGCAACATCAGCAGGGTACGTGTATTCCAGAGGTGCGCGGGAAGTTCGACACGCGATTCCATCAGGGTACGTGTATTACAGGGGTGCGCGGGAAGTTCCACACGCGATCTCATCAGGGTACGTGTATTACAGGGGTGCGCGGGGAGCACCACACGTGAATTGCACGTGTGGGTCCTCCCAGGTGTTCCCTCTACACCCTCCACGGCCCCTGCAGGTGGCTCACACCACAGGGGCCTACCCTGCACATGTCCTGCAGGCACCCCATCCACCACGGCCATGCCCCCTAGCCAACCCACATGTCAACTTGCACTACTGCCCACCAACGCATGTCCCCCTACACCCCCAGCCACCACGGGCACCCTCCACCAGGCCCCCACCCATGTCTCCCACCACCCCCACCCCCCAGCAGTGCAGGGGCAGCCTCCACCAGGCCCCCACTCCTGTCTCCCACCACCCCCACCCCCCAGCCACCAGGGGCACCCGCCAGCAGGCCCCCACCCATGTCCAACTCATGTTCCCCACCCCCCCACCCCCCAGCACTGTGGGGCACCTGCCATCAGGCACCCACCCATGTCTCCCACCACCCCCACCACCCAGCAGTGCAGGGTCACCCTCCACCAGGCCCCCACCCATGTCTCCCACCCCCCCACCCCCCAGCACTGTGGGGCACCTGCCAGCAGGCCCCCACCCATGTCCAACTCATGTTCCCCACCCCCCCACCCCCCAGCAGTGCAGGGGCACCCTCCACCAGGCCCCCACCCATGTCTCCCACCACCCCCACCCCCCAGCAGTGCAGGGGCACCCTCCACCAGGCCCCCACCCATGTCCCCTATAACCCCCACCCCCCAGCAGTGCAGGGGCAGCCTCCACCAGGCCCCCACCCATGTCCCCTATTACCCCCACCCCCCAGCAGTGCAGGGGCAGCCTCCACCAGGCCCCACCCATGTCTCCCACCACCCCCACCACCCAGCAGTGCAGGGGCACCCACCACCAGGCCCCCACCCATGTCTCCCAGCACCCCCACCCCCCAGCCACCAAGGGCAGCCTCCACCAGGCCCCCACTCATGTCTCCCACCACCCCCACCCCCCAGCACTGCAGGGTCAGCCTCCACCAGGCCCCCACCCATGTCTCCCACCCCCCCACCCCGCAGCACTGTGGGGCACCTGCCAGCAGGCCCCCACCCATGTCCAACTCATGTTCCCCACCCCCCCACCCCCCAGCAGTGCAGGGGCACCCTCCACCAGGCCCCCATCCATGTCTTCCACCACCCCACCCCCCAGCAGTGCAGGGGCACCCTCCACCAGGCCCCCACCCATGTCTCCCACCACCCCCACCCCCCAGCACTGTGGGGCACCTGCCAGCAGGCCCCCACCCATGTCCAACTCATGTTCCCCACCCCCCCACCCCCCAACAGTGCAGGGGCACCCTCCACCAGGCCCCCACCCATGTCTCCCACCACCCCCACCCCCCAGCAGTGCAGGGGCGCCCACCACCAGGCCCCCACCCATGTCTCCCAGCACCCCCACCCCCAGCCACCAGGGGCAGCCTCCACCAGGCCCCCACTCATGTCTCCCACCACCCCCACCCCCCAGCACTGCAGGGTCAGCCTCCACCAGGCCCCCACCCATGTCTCCCACTCCCCCACCCCCCAGCACTGTGGGGCACCTGCCAGCAGGCCCCCACTCATGTCTCCCACCCCCCACCCCCCAGCAGTGCAGGTGCAGCCTCCACCAGGCCCCCACCCATGTCCCCTATTACCCCCATCCCCCAGCAGTGCATGGGCAGCCTCCACCATGCCCCCACTCCTGTCTCCCACCACCCCCACCCCCCAGCCACCAAGGGCACCCGCCAGCGGGCCCCCACCCATGTCCAACTCATGTTCCCCTACCCCCCACCCCCCAGCAGTGCAGGGGCACCCTCCACCAGGCCCCCACCCATGTCTCCCACCACCCCCACCCCCCAGCAGTGCAGGGGCACCCACCACCAGGCCCCCACCCATGTCTCTCAGCACCCCCACCCCCCAGCCACCAGGGGCAGCCTCCACCAGGCCCCCACTCATGTCTCCCACCACCCCCACCCCCCAGCACTGCAGGTTCAGCCTCCACCAGGCCCCCACCCATGTCTCCCACCCCCCCACCCCCCAGCACTGTGGGGCACCTGCCAGCAGGCCCCCACTCAGGTCTCCCAGCCCCCCCACCCCCAGCAGTGCAGGTGCAGCCTCCACCAGGCCCCCACCCATGTCCCCTATTACCCCCACCCCCCAGCAGTGCAGGGGCAGCCTCCACCAGGCCCCCACTCCTGTCTCCCACCACCCCCACCCCCCAGCCACCAGGGGCACCCGCCAGCAGGCCCCCACCCATGTCTGACTTATGTTCCCCACCCCCCAGCAGTGCAGGGGCACCCTCTACCAGGCCCCCACCCATGTCCCATATAACCCCCACCCCCCAGCAGTGCAGGGGCAGCCTCCACCCGGCCCCCACCCATGTCCCCTATTACCCTCACCCCCCAGCAGTGCAGGGGCAGCCTCCACCAGGCCCCCACCCATGTCTCTCACCACCCCCACCCCCAGGCAGTTCAGGGGCACCCACCACCAGGCCCCCACCCATGTCTCCCAGCACCCCCACCCCCCAGCCACCAAGGGCAGCCTCGACCAGGCCCCCACTCATATCTCCCACCACCCCGACCCCCCAGCACTGCAGGGTCAGCCTCCACCAGGCCCCCACCCATGTCTCCCACCCCCCCACCCCCCAGCACTGTGGGGCACCTGCAGGCAGGCCCCCACCCATGTCTCCCACCACCCCCACCCCCCAGCAGTGCAGGGGCACCCACCACCAGGCCCCCACCCATGTCTCCCAGCACCCCCACCCCCCAGCCACCAAGGGCAGCCTCCATCAGGCCCCCACTCATATCTCCCACCACCCCCACCCCCCAGCACTGCAGGGTCAGCCTCCACCAGGCCCCCACCCATGTCTCCCACCCCCCCCACCCCGCAGCACTGTGGGGCACCTGCCAGCAGGCCCCCACCCATGTCCAACTCATGTTCCACACCCCCCCCCCAGCAGTGCAGGGGCACCCTCCACCAGGACCCACCCATGTCTCCCAGCACCCCCACCCCCCAGCCACCAGGGGCAGCCTCCACCAGGCCCCCACTCATGTCTCCCACCACCCCCACCCCCCAGCACTGCAGGGTCAGCCTCCACCAGGCCCCCACCCATGTCTCCCACCCCCCACCCCCCAGCACTGTGGGGCACCTGCCAGCAGGCCCCCACTCATGTCTACCACCCCCCACCCCCCAGCGGTGCAGGTGCAGCCTCCACCAGGCCCCCACCCATGTCCCCTATTACCCCCCTCCCCCAGCAGTGCAGGGGCAGCCTCCACCATGCCCCCACTCCTGTCTCCCACCACCCCCACCCCCCCAGCCACCAAGGACACCCGCCAGCAGGCCCCCACCCATGTCCAACTCATGTTCCCCTACCCCCCCACCCCCCAGCAGTGCAGGGGCACCCTCCACCAGGCCCCCACCCATGTCCCCTATAACCCCCACCCCCCAGCATTGCAGGGGCAGCCTCCACCAGGCCCCCACCCATTTCTCCTATTACCCCCACCCCCCAGCAGTGCAGGGGCAGCCTCCACCAGGCCCCCACCCATGTCTCCCTCCACCCCCACCCCCCAGCAGTGCAGAGGCACCCACCACCAGGCCCCCACCCATGTCTCCCAGCACCCCCACCCCCCAGCCACCAAGGGCAGCCTCCACCAGGCCCCCACTCATGTCTCCCACCATCCCCACCCCCCAGCACTGCAGGGTCAGCCTCCACCAGGCCCCCACCCATGTCTCCCACCCCCCCACCCCGCAGCACTGTGGGGCACCTGCCAGCAGGCCCCCACCCATGTCCAACTCATGTTCCCCACCCCCCCCCACCCCCCAGCAGTGCAGGGGCACCCTCCACCAGGCCCCCACCCATGTCTCCCACCACCCCCAACCCCCAGCAGTGCAGGGGCACCCTCCACCAGGCCCCCACCCATGTCTACCACCACCCCCACCCCCACCCCCCAGCAGGCCCCCACCCATGTCCAACTCATGTTCCCCACCCCCCACCCCCCAGCAGTGCAGGGGCACCCTCCACCAGGCCCCCACCCATGTCTCCCACCACCCCCACCCCCCAGCAGTGCAGGGGCACCCACCACCAGGCCCCCACCCATGTCTCCCAGCACCCCCACCCCCAGCCACCAGGGGCAGCCTCCACCAGGCCCCCACTCATGTCACCCACAACCCCCACCCCCCAGCACTGCAGGGTCAGCCTCCACCAGGCCCCCACCCATGTCTCCCACCCCCCCACCCCCCAGCACTGAGGGGTACCCTCCACCAGGCCCCCACCCATGTCTCCCACCACCCCCACCCCCCAGCACTGTGGGGCACCTGCCAGCAGGCCCCCACCCATGTCCAACTCATGTTCCCCTACCCCCCCCACCGCCCAGCAGTGCAGGGGCACCCTCCACCAGGCCCCCACCCATGTCTCCCACCAACCCCACCCCCCAGCAGTGCAGGGGCACCCACCACCAGGCCCCCACCCATGTCTCCCAGCACCCCCACCCCCCAGCCACCAGGGGCAGCCTCCACCAGGCCCCCACTCATGTCTCCCACCAACCCCACCCCCCAGCAGTGCAGGGGCACCCACCACCAGGCCCCCACCCATGTCTCCCAGCACCCCCACCACCCAGCCACCAGGGGCAGCCTCCACCAGGCCCCCACTCATGTCTCCCACCACCCCCACCCCCCAGCACTGCAGGGTCAGCCTCCACCAGGCCCCCACCCATGTCTCCCACCCCCCCACCCCCCAGCACTGTGGGGCACCTGCCAGCAGGCCCCCACTCATGTCTCCCAGCCCCCCCACCCCCAGCAGTGCAGGTGCAGCCTCCACCAGACCCCCACCCATGTCCCCTATTACCCCCACCGCCCAGCAGTGCAGGGGCACCCTCCACCAGGCCCCCACCCATGTCTCCCACCAACCCCACCCCCCAGCAGTGCAGGGGCACCCACCACCAGGCCCCCACCCATGTCTCCCAGCACCCCCACCCCCCAGCCACCAGGGGCAGCCTCCACCAGGCCCCCACTCATGTCTCCCACCACCCCCACCCCCCAGCACTGCAGGGTCAGCCTCCACCAGGCCCCCACCCATGTCTCCCACCCCCCCACCCCCCAGCACTGTGGGGCACCTGCCAGCAGGCCCCCACTCATGTCTCCCAGCCCCCCCACCCCCGGCAGTGCAGGTGCAGCCTCCACCAGACCCCCACCCATGTCCCCTATTACCCCCACCCCCCAGCAGTGCAGGGGCAGCCTCCACCAGGCCCCCACTCCTGTCTCCCACCACCCCCACTCCCCAGCCACCAGGGGCACCCGCCAGCAGGCCCCCACCCATGTCCAACTCATGTTCCCCACCCCCCAGCAGTGCTGGGGCACCCTCCACCAGGCCCCCACCCATGTCCCCTATTACCCCCACCCCCCAGCAGTGCAGGGGCAGCCTCCACCAGGCCCCCACCCATGTCTACCAGTACCCCCACCCCCCAGCCACCAGGGGCAGCCTCCACCAGGCCCCCACCCATGTCCCCTATTACCCCCACCCCCCAGCAGTGCAGGGGCAGCCTCCACCAGGCCCCCAACCATGTCTCCCACCACCCCCACCCCCAAGCAGTGCAGGGGCACCCACCACCAGGCCCCCACCCATGTCTCCCACCACCCCCACCCCCCAGCACTGTGGGGCACCTGCCAGCAGGCCCCCACCCATGTCCAACTCATGTCCCCACCACCGCCACCCCCAGCACTGTGGGGCACCTGCGAGCAGGCCCCCACCCATGTCCAACTCATGTCTCCCACCACCCCCACCCCCCAGCAGTGCAGGGGCACCCGCCACCAGGCCCCCACCCATGTCCAACTCATGTACTCCACCCCGCCACCCCAAGCACTGTGGGGCACCTGCCAGCAGGCCCCCACCCATTTCCAACTCATGTTCCCCAGCCAACATGTCATCACAATCTAGATCCCTGGTCCCTATGGTCAGCCTCCAAATGCAAAACACCCACCCGAGTATTGCATCCACCCACTCATAATTGGCAATTACATGACAGAACACCAATTGCAAGTTCAGAAACAAACACATTTCCCTCACATACACCCAATGGGTGTCAGTGAATCTCAAAACCCATATAATGAAATGCATGAAACCAATGAGATACCGCACATTGAAGTATGATAAAAAAATATGTATTAAAGCAAACATAAATAGAATAAAAAATAAAGAAACATAAATGTGAATGTACAAACATGAAAAGAAGCATGTCCGTGAAAAAAAGCAAAACCAAAAATCAAATTCCAAAGTAATGGTGTCCAAAGTCACTGTCCACAAAACAAAATCCAATGGGAAATAAAAAAGAAAGCCATAGCTCCATGGTTAACATGTGAAAGAAAAATACAATCCAACAGTGAACTATGTACATGGGAACAAGGCAGGGTCCATTATCCCAACAAAAGAAAGGAAACCTATCTAACTACACTAACTAATAAAATAAACTATATACAAAAATGTGGCCAATGTCCGAAAGGTCCAAAATAAATAAAAAGAAAAATTAAACCTAACACTACCTACATAACTATGTACAAGGGCAGCGGGCTAGTTTGACGGCTCACTTGTGGATGTCCCAGGCCAGGGCATCATCGAACTCCTGCTCAATGTCCCGGAGGCGGTCCTCCTCCATGGCCCCGAGGGTCCTCTGGGCGGTCGACGTGTCCACCTCCAAACCCCTGCGGATTGCCTCGAGGCACTCGGCCCGCCTCAGGGCCCTCCGCATGGAGTTCTCCGCCCTGACCATTGTGAGCCGTGCCTCTTCCGCCCGCTGCCGCTCCGCATCTATGGCGTGGCCCAACCGCTGCCACACGGAAGACACTCCCTGTCCTGGGTCCTCCTGCCCTCCGGCCGATGCCTGCCCCTCCGATGTTGAAGGCCCCAAGCATTCATGACTCCCACCACGTTGCTGCTGCTGCTGTGCCTCTGCCTGTGCACTGCCTCCTGCTGCCTGCACATCCTCCGCTGGCTGGGGTGCAGTCGTTGATGTGGCCACCCCTGCTGGACGTCCGACTCCCGACGGTGGCAGGGATGCCTCCTCCACCAGCCTGGCCGCACCGTCAGAGGCAGCTCCACAGGTCACCCAGGTGACTGATGGGTGGGAAGATGGCACGGAGGACGACTGGCGCGTAGGGGGTTCAGTTGAGGAGGGGGTCGGAGCAAGCCCCATCATACGGAGGAATCCGGCCTGGGTGGCCTGTCCCAGCAGGCTGACGTGGTCAAAGAGCCATTCGAGATGACGTGCAGGTCACCGCGCATGGCCCGTTGACGCAACGCCACACCACTCAGAACAGGCTCAACCCGGACCCGGATAGCCACATCCATAGGCAGAGGAAGGCCAGTTGACGTGAGCTCATCCCCTGCCTGAAAACGGGTCTGGACGTAGGCATCCCTGCTGGTGCAAGATGATGCAAGGACAGGATGAGGGGCAGGATTGCACACAGGCACCTCCGCAGAGGCCTGTGCTGCCTCCTGTCCCTGGTCCTGCACTGCACCACTAGCACCAGTGGGATCCCCACCTCCAGACCCCGTCTCTGGTGCTTGCACGGCCTCCTCCTCCACCAAACCCCCCACCAACCTGGATGACTCCGTGCCATCTTCCCCTGTTGGGCCCTGTGGGGTCCCAGCTGCCTCTTCTGCTGCCGAGGAGTCCAACTCCAACCTCCGCCTTTTGGACCTCCCCCCAGCAGCTGCGGCCTGGGACGCGGCAAGGGACTCCTCACTCCCCGACGAGATGACAACATGGGAGGGGAGCCGGGCCTTGCGTCTCCGGCTGGCGGTGGGATCCCCGCCGCTGTGCTCCACAGCACCTTCTCCGCCCTCTTCATCAGTTGACGCTGCAGACAGGGAGAAATAAAACACAGGCATCAGGGCACTGTACAATGGACACATACACACCTGACAGTTGTACATTGGTGGCATTGGCAAACCTCAGACATGGCATCACAATCCCCAACACACATGTCATTTCAACTCGCACACATGAGCCATACCACAGCCATATCGCAACTGCCAGCACCATCCATACACATACAACAGCATGAGCAGGCAAAGGTGAGCCAGACATCACATGCAACACAGGAAGTGCACCACACATGTACACACACCACCACACTTGCATGCATGTGCACACCTCTGCCAAGTGTCGCAGTGTTCAGATGGGCATCCATGTCACATCTGCCCATCAGGCTTCCACATGCCGCTGTCACATGCATCCATGTTGCATCACTGTTGCACCCTTGTCAAATACACACACATGCACATGTACACAGTGCTGATACATGCAGCTGAAAACAACATACATGCGTGACATCACGGACATGTCTACTTACATACACATTCATCCAAACAAGTGTGCCCACACAACTGCATTTGGCATGCAAGCCTACACACACAAGCACCATCCATGTCTCACACATTACAGCCCTCGCATGTGTTAGCCCCATGGCCCTGTACACCCCCACCCATACTCGACCCCATACAAACAGATGTGCAACCTGCAAACTACTGAAAAATCACCACACGCACATCTCACAATCAGGATGCATGTACACTTACCGCTCGACTCCAGACGGGTCTGCCTCTCAAGGAACTGGACAGGGAGTGCTGGGGATATGCGTTCCAGGACCCTCATCTGTTCTTCCGACAAGTGGCCCCGGCGCCCCTTGGCATCCGCTGCCTTCAAGAGGCGCCGGGCCTTGTTCAGGGTCCTGGACCTGAAGTCCTCCCAGCGCTTCTTGACATGTTGTAAGTCGTGGACTGCCACCCCCTCCCCGTTGATGGCAGTCACGATGTCAGTCCAGATCCGAGTCCGTCCTTCCTTGTCGGCGCGGGAACTTCCGAAGAGGGCATCATACTGCCCCAGGACTTGCTCCACCAGGACACCAACTTCGGTGGCGCTGAAGCTGGTGCCCCTCTGCCTCTCTGGCCGGGGGTTGTCAGTGGTCTCAGATGGTGTTTGCCCCGACATGACAACCCCAGAGGCAGGAGTGGGTGGGCAACTGGGTCCTGGGGCTGGGCTGTGGAGTGATGGAATCCCAATCGGGAGTCTTCGGTTCCAGCAGGGGTGGTCACACCAACAGCACCCCTGGCTGATGTGCAGGCAGCAAATGGCAGGGCACGTGGGCAGCAGGCAGTCAGGCAGCAGCAGATGGCAGGTGGGAGCGTGCTCGGGGCTCTGGGGGGCAGTAGTTCGGCCATCTGGGCAGGAGTGTGGTCTTCCGTGTGCTTACGCTTGGCCAGCTTGATACGGAGTGATTTGGCACGTGAAAATTCGGCACGTCAGCGTGTAATTCGAGGAAAGGCCCTTAGCGTGTAAACGTGTCTGCACGCATACGCATTTTCATTGGACAGAAAGCCCCTCAAGCGCAAGCGCCCCTGTGACGTGACGCGTACAGGCGTGCATGGGCATTTCAGCGCGCGTGAAAAACTGCACGTCCGCGTGAAAATCGAAGAAAGGCCCTTAGCGCGTGAGCGCGTCTGTGACGTGACGCGCGAGGGTGTTCCCCTCATTACACGTGATGACAGAGCACACATGGATTTCCACCAATCGCGTGTGAAAGTTCCCGCGCACCCCGAAACACACGTACCCAGGCCAATCGCGTGTACGCTCACTTCCCTCCGATTACACCCGATGACACTCGGACGTACAGTTTTACCACGTATCTGACTACAGGAAACCCGCGCACGGCAAAAGACGTGCACAGGTGTCAACGCGTCCGCCACACGAAGGCAGGCGGAAGCATCCCCACACACAGCATAAAAGTGCGCGCAAACAACAAACGCGTATATACAGCTACGATGAAGGAGGAGGAGAATAGCCAGGGCACGCATTTTCGCACCACGGACAAGCCTTTTTGGGATGCCTGACGACCAGGTATGCGGCAGGTATAGGTTTCCACCCCACATCATCCTAGACCTGGTCAGGGAGTGGGAAGATGACCTTACATCCCCCACCCTTTGCTCCCAAGCATTAAGCCCCTTGGAGAAGCTGCTCAATGTCCTGCATTTTTTGGCCACTGGGTCATTTCAGCGCACCACTGCCATAGTGGGGGGGGTCTCACAGGTCACGCAGTCACGCTGCCTACACCAGGTACTGGCAATCATGACAGCGCGCCCCTCAGTCCGCAGGCACATATACATGCCCAGAACACCCGCAGAAAGGCAGGCCGTTGTCCTGGATTTTTTCAGGGTGGCACACTTCCCCAAAGTGCTTGGTGCCATAGATTGCACCCATGTGGCCCTACGTCCACCTAGGGCCACTGAGCACATCTACCGAAACCGCAAGCACTGGCATTCCATCAATGTACAGGTGGTTTGCGATGCAAAGGGAATCATCACCTCTGTCTATGCAAACTACCCTGGCTCCACCCATGACAGTTTCATATACAGAATGTCCGCCCTGAGCCGGGCCCTGGAAGCTGGGCAGCATGGCGACACATGGCTCCTAGGTCAGTACAAATGCCCTTGCACATGCATGCAAGTCACACACAGACAAATATCTCAACTATTATCACCTCCCCAGGGGACAGTGCCTAGCCTCTGAGCAAACACATGATGACACCAATCCGGAACCCCACCACACCACCCCAGGTAAGATACAACGCAGCCCATATTGCAACCAGGGGCATAGTGGAGCGCACATTCGGAGTGCTCAAGTCACGTTTCCGCTCCCTTGACTGCTCTGGTGGGCAACTACTCTATGCACCACCAGTAGTGTGCAGGATCATTGTGGCAGCATGTGTCCTGCACAATGTTGCAACACGGCAGGGCGTCCCGGTGGACATGGTGGTGCTCCCACATCCCCAACCACAGGCACAGGCGCTGCCCATGGGAGGGGACAGGGCATGTGGCGAGGAAGCCCGGAACCAGCTTGTGGCCACATTTTTCACCTAAACTCCCACCCCTGCAGAGTGCACACAGGCCTGGCACGTACCTGGTGACAATCGATGATGACAAAGAGACAGTCAACTGTCACAACCCTACCACCCTGAGATAGTTGCCATGGAAGTGCCACATCGTCTGCATCCCTAGCTACTTAAACACAAGCTATCCTGTGTGACCAAAAGGCACACATATGACATATGACATGATATGGCCCATACACAAGTATTTCAAGGCATGATTAGGCAGGGAGGGGGAACAAGGGAAGACAGACAACGGTACTACTAGGACAGGTGTCATTGAGATCGTGCAAGTGCAGGGGTAGGGGGAAGGGAAAAGTGCAAGGGGAAGGTGGGGAGTGCAGTACAGGGGAAGTAGCCCAAAAAAAATACATAGGTCTGCTGGTGGCAACTGCAAAGGTAAGTGCAGACAAGTGCTGGGAAGGGTGGGCTGTAGGGATAGAGATACAGTACCACAGTGCAGGGGTTGCCAGGAAGGCAGTGCAAGTGGAGAGTGGCTGGGCCAGGGACCGAGGTCGGTGAGAGTGGCCCAGTTGCAGCTCCAGTGCAGTTCCAGTGAAGAATTCTGCAAGGGTGAGGCAGAGAGAAAGCGGAAGCAAAGAGGAAGGTCTTGAGGTGCTTCCAGAACTGGAGATGGTTCCCCTCAAGTTCAAGGGAGGCAGGAAGTCTGTTCCAGGGGGAGGGCCCTGCCCTGGAGAGAAATCTACCCCCAGCTAGTTGCTCTGAGAAGCGGATGACCCTGACATGCAAGGTGTGCATCACACACACCTGCAAAACAGGCCATGGCCATCACTGTCATGTCACTCAAACCCTCCCAAACCACAACATGACATGGCAAGCAATACCCATACACCAACACAGCAACGATAAGGTACACATTGCCATGTCCTAAATGTACAGTGGCATCAGACAATGATGCCTGACCCGGAATCAGATGAAATGACAGACCAACAAAATCTCCCACCCAAAATAAGTCATTTCCAAATGCATTACAAGAGTCGTAGACGTAACATAACAATGAATGCCTGTCTACATGCACATTGTGCATTGCAAAATCAACACTGCAGCTCATGTGTGCAGTGTCCTACTCCTGCAACACACTGCTCAGCGCACAGCACAGTGAACAGCCATTGTGTGTGATGCACACCCTGAGCATCACATCTAAGTGACAGACCACATCAAACAGCAAATTAGGCATGTACAGGATCCATAATCGGTCACAGAACATGTGCTGCAGGGACATAGTGGGCACCAGAAGGCAAACAGTGTACACGTGGATATGCAAGGGTGGGAGTACATGTAGTGCATCTTAGTGCAAGTGTGTGGTTCTGCAAGGACATGCACTCCACATATGCATGTGCACTCAAGTGACCATTAGTGTTCTCTACACATCACATGTGAACATTCACCATGTGTACACCCCAGCATGTCAAACCACAACTATCCCCTCGCACCTGAAAGGAAAACACAACACATGAACAGGCATTGATCAGCAGAACACAACATGTACATAGGATACCACCATTACAATGTCAGAGTTCCCATCACACTGCAGGGCAAGGCAACTATCAACAACAACCCCCCCCCCTCCCTCACAAATGACCATGACCCACTGAACAACTGCACCTGGGTCATGGAGCCTTCAAACCTCAATTCCATCTTGCCACAGGATCACCTTTACCCTTCGTCACCATCTCCCACCTTGTGTGTAAAAAGGTGCCTGCACCCTCATAATCAATGTCCAAAATCACAAAATCCAAGCCAGAAAAACGAACCAGAACACCCTCCAGTAGATGACTTGACGTATCAGTACCTCACAAAGGCCAAGTACTACCACAATGATGCAACAACCAAGGTAGCACAGCAAAACAATGTCACAACAGGATGTGAAACATGTGTGGTAGATGACATAGGATGATGCACCATGAACGGATGTGTACTGTCACAGGTCCCCTGTACAGGCGCGGGAGTAACGAAACAACCACCCCCACCATGTCCCGGGTGCCTGCAAGGTCAAACTCACACAGGCCCCTGAGACCCTGGTGGGGAAGGAGGTTCAGGGATATGCAGTCGGGACAGGTGTTGACACACTGGATGACTGGAATGAGTGGCAGGAGATGGGAGGAGGAATGACACATGAAACTAGGGAATGCACGAAAATGTACTACCTGTATGAACACATACACAATCCAAACAAACTTGGACATCATTGTCATGGCCTTCTGTAGTCCAGGCTCAGGAGTGGTACGAACCAACCACCCCCTCTACGGTTTTGGCGCCTGCAAGTTTGGGACTTACACAGGCATCCGCAACCCCAGCGGGGAAGGAGGGTCACGGAACGTTGCTTGGATAGGTACGGGAAGCAGGAACACCGGGTAGAGGGTACAGGGTTCAAAATTGCATAGGATCACGGGTGATTAGGGAGAAAAAACATACCAAATTGAACCACACATACATCCATGCATTAGTACACTCCCCAGCAAGCCTATGCAGAGCAGTTTGAAAGAAAAACAACAAGACACTTAGCTCTGGTTTTGAGTGCTGGCCTCCTGCCTGCGCACTCTCAGGTCCGGTTACAGGAGCACTGCAATGCTGAAAAGAGAGCCACAGTCAACAACCTGTACGTGCCAATTACACAAAAACACAACACCAAACATGCCCCATAGCAACAAACTACTCTACAAACAGACAATCGGCCTCATTACGACCCAGGCGGTAAGTTACCGCCTGGGCCGTGACTTTACCACCATGGCGTAAACTACGTTTACGCCATGGTGGTTGGCGGACTTACCGCCCCATTCCGACCTTGGCGGGGCGGTAAGTCCCCAATCCCCATTTACCCTTCCCCATTCCCATTTTTGCCCCATAGGGCATAATGGGAGTGGGGAAGGCGTTAATTACGGCACCGTAAATTACGGTGGCGTAATTAACTCCATGGTCCCTTAGCGCCATGGATTTTAACACCTGCTAAAAGCAGGTGTTAAATCCGCCATGGCGCTAAGGGACCTCGTACTCAGGCGGTAAGGGTCGGCGCTGTTTACGCCGTCGTAAAACCCTTACCGCCTGAGTTGTAATGAGGCCCAATCTGGTGTTGATGCTTCGTACCCATATATAACATCACCCCTGTGATGGGTCATACACAGTCAATGCAGTAAGTCAGCCGCTGGTGGGTGCGTGGCAAATGGAACACCAATGTGTCACAATTCACACAACATGCAATGTTCCCTGGGTAAGCAGACAGACCCATATAGCAAGCCATGACTACAGAGCAAGTTGCGTACCACCATGACCGAAACAAAGTTGGCAGTGCATTTATCATAAAGTACATGGAAAAGGCATGCACTGCACCCGAGTATGTCCCTTGCTGTATGTCCCTGTGAGCTGCCCCTTTCCATGTCTCGGAAGGCTACATGTTTGATACAAGTGCCTCAATGAACCTTGGTGTACCGGAGGGTATGTGCCAATGCCCCTGCATGTGTCCCAGACAACCCTACTATCAACAGCCATCAATCCACAAACACATCTGAGCTGCATTGTGTGCTTCAACACCAATATTTGTCTAAGCTCACCCTCAGTGCTGTGACTAAGCCTGCATGTGCAACTCGCCTGGTGCAAGCTTTGCTGTGTCATGGCCCCCCTGTGATGCTCACCTTGCCTGGAGTTCCTTGGAACATGTCAGCAGTTCTGGGATGTGGGTCTGCAATCCCTGTGCCTCTGCTTGTGCACACATGTGCATGTGGGCACCAACAAACGGGTCCACAATTCCGTCGTCCAATGGGCCATGTCTGCTGGCAAAGGTGCTCTGGAGGCTCATCCCCCTGCAGAAAGGGCATGAAACACATGATTAATGCTTCAAAGTCATCTGTGTGTGTCTCATCAGGCATCTCATTACTTGACCATGTCAGAGAGTCACATCACAAATCACACCATCAGTCCGTCTTTCACATCCAAAGTGTGGAACACTATCTACAGCATGAATTGCAACAAGCACGTGTACAGGAAAGATATGAAACATAATACACAATGCATAGAAATCAATGTACACATTAATCATGACACACCCCATCTAGCAAAAGCTGAACAGTGGACAATAACACCAAAATCATCCCCACTAGGGGTGTCAACACAAGTCACACATCACCAGACATGCCACAGATATGACAGTCCAAAGCCCTTGTGTAATATTCTGTAACACCGAACCATCCTTGCGAGCCCATGGATAAGGGAGGCAGGAGTGGCATATGTGAGTCACGGACCCCAAGCAGCAAACACATACACAAGACAAGCCTGAAGGGCCCAGATGGAACAGACAGTGGATGCCTTCAAAAGCCACAAAGCACCGCACCGTCACATGAAAGCACAATAGACTAGCAATTTTAAACTAAATCAACTATTAACTAATTACACTAACAATGGAAAGCCTACATTACCTAATTAAACTAACTATCAAACAGAAACTTAACTAACTAAACTAAAAGAAAAATCAAAAATGGCCACATACGACCCGGGGGGAGGGGAGGCACCCAGGAGGGGGGAGGTACAGGGTGCTGCTCAACATCCACATGCGATGATGCTGAGCCAAAAAAAAAACCTCCATGGGCTCAACGCCTGCACAGCCCGACCTATGTGGGAGATAGATGGTCGTCCGAGTCTGGCTCATCCTGGAAAGGAGGACGTGGCACAGTAGCCTGGCCACGCCTAGCTGCAGCTTGCCCCTCGTCGGCAGCAAGTCTGCTGGACGGGTGAGCCTGGTTCTGTGTGGCGATGTGACATAGGTCTGCATGCAGAACCTCACGTGATACACGTGCTTCCTATTGCAAGGTAGCACGTGTAACATGGAGTTCCTCCTGCAAGGCCTGGCTGGACAACCTCTGCACCTCCTGGCAAGCCTGTAGCTCAGCCGAGATGGTACGCTCAAGCTGTGCAAACCTCTCCTCTGCCTGCTGCTTCTGGGACATCATAAGGACACCCAGAGTGGATCTGAGGGAAGCATACTCCTCCCTCAGGGCATCCATGTGCGCCTCTGCGTGAGCAGCAATTGCTTGACGCAGAGACGACATTTCAGTCTGGCGTGCCCTGTCTGAGGCCGCCATGCCAATCTGAGCGAGCGGGCCCTGGACCGTTCCGCCTGCTGCTGGAGAAGCACCTGCCTAGCAGGGGGGAGCACAGATCGGGCCACACGCTCCATGCTCTCAGCGATGTTCTCCATTGCTACCCTCTGCCGTTCGGAATTGGCAGTCATGTCTTGCTCCCACTCAGTATACAGCGGTTGCGCGCAGTGACCGCGTTTCCGGGCTTGACCCCTGCGGGACCCAAGGACCGGGGGTCCTCGCTGTGTTGGCACCGCCTGCGGCTGTACGACTACATGCCCCCGTCGACGTGATGTTCCAGGCACATCAGTGACTGGTGTGGAGGGTGACCCTGCGTCCCGATCCACCACGGGCAGAGGAACCAAGACTGTCTGATCCCGCAGTGCAGGTGTCGCAGACAGAGGGATGTCCACATCAGAATCACTCACCCTTGACACATGGACTTGATGCTCATCCAACTCAACATGGACGTCAGAGTCGTCATCAAGGCTGGACTCATAGGCAGCCAGAGACAAGATGGACTGCAGCACTTGGGGGTTTTCGTGGTCTACCACCCCACGACCCCCACTAGTGCCGGGTTGATGTGGTGTTACCAACCCTGTGTCTGGTATGACAACACCATCTTCCGCCTCCATTGCGTCATCACCTGAAAAATAGAGAGAAAAAAGGTCACTACACATGTCAGACGCACACGACACACACACACACCGACAGCAAAGGCATCCGGCAGACATGTGACACACAACATATGACCTGGCATGCATGCTTGGTCTACTTTGAATAGCTTCTGTGATCAGACCTGTTGAAAGGTGGCAGTTTCCATGGAAGTGGGTCTATGCAGTGCAGAAAATGTGTACGCCACTCACTACCTACATGTACAAGCACTCCATGGTGTGTGCCAGGAAATGTGAAGGCAGTGCAATGTCAAATTCACACATCACGTGCATTGTGCATTCAATGTGTACCATATCTAGAAGCCATGCACCCCTCCACCCCAGTACCAAAGCAGGGATGCCTAGCATGGTATCAAAAGGCTGACCATACACCTGTGTATTGACAGGCAGTGTTGACTGGCATCAACAGCTTAATGTGTTTCAAATGACAACACTGCAAATGATGCTGGGACAGTAGGCAGGACACATGATGAAAACTCCGGAGGCCGCCCACGTGTGAAGAAGACACAACAAGAGTTGGACAGAGTCATTGGCCATTGAACAGGCTGAGGCCTGTGAGCCACACAGATTGTCAGAGCCTAAACATGTGTGCAACGCAGGACTGAGTCACAGTTGACATGGGAAGGCTGATGAGATGGCAGGCAATGTATGTAACCAAGGACTTATATTACAGTGATCATCCAGTCAAGGACACATAGGGGCATGTGTGCAATGCACATGGAGCATGAATGGGCACTCATGTCCCTGCGGGACATCTGACCCATGCACAGTACAAGTGAGATACCCTGCATCGAGTACTAAGGCTGTACCACACGGCATATGTCTGGCAGATTCTACACTGGAAGTTAGCATCTACACAGGACACATGAACAAGAAACTATACATTGGCAAGATTGAAGCAGACCAGTGCAAAGGTGGAACTGGGGTGCAGAGTGGCGGAGGAGGGGCACGGGAGCATGCCTACATGGAGTCCCGCATGCAGGCAGAGGAGACATGCATGACGGAAGCATTGCATTACTTACACATCAGAACCATGTACACGTCACATGTAGCAGCAATCATGCACAACACATCCCACAAGTGAAACACACACGTCCTCAACAAACACGCATCAACACTCACTGGACTGCGCATCAAAGTCCAGCATCTCTCCCACTCCTTCCACCAATTCAGGTGGTATGAACTCCGCAACGAGAGCCTCATGCGGAGTGAGCTCTTCCTCCTCTGGTGCAGGCCCACCGCCAGTCACCAGAGTCAAGTTGTAATTAGAGGCACGCTTAGCCTTAGTGCTGCGCTTGATGTCATTCCAACGCTTTTTGCACTCCTGCGCCGTGTGCACCTCATGGCCAAATGAACTGACATGTTCCGCAACATGCTTCCAGTGGGTGTCACTTTGGGCAGCCGTAGTCTGACTATTGGCACCCACTAGCATGTCACGGCTGTGGCCCCGCACGTAGTCCATGAGGAAGTCCAGTTCCTGCTTACAGAAAGGCTTCTTCCTCGACGTGCAGGAGGTCGTGGCTGTGTGTGGGGTCCCAGCCTGTGCTGCAGGTGCAACCTTCCTCTTCTTGGACTGTGGCGCAGACCCTGGCTGGCTAATGCCGCCCTGACCAGTATGGCCAGTGGGTTTGGTGGATTGAGCCAAGGGAGTGGCAGGTGGAGGGATTTCCAAAGGCCTGACTTGTGTCAGTGGCAGCTGGGTGCCCACTAATGGACCCTGCGCAGCAACATCAGCTGTGGCAGGGTCATTGACCGCAACGGTCCTGGTTGGCAGACTCACAACCGGGGTGCTGTTGGGTGCATCTGCCCCTGCACTTGCCAACACCCGGCTGTTCGGGGCAGCAGATGACATGACTGCCCCAGGGACACGTGTCTTGGTCTGAGCAGCCCGGCGTGCCCCTATGGTTTCCCCCCTGGCCTGTTGGAGATCTACCAAGGGCTCTTCAAGTGCCAACGCAGCCTACGCTGGCAGACCCTGAGCCTGGGTGGTGGTGTCCACAGCTGCACCTGCAGCTACCACTACCCTTGGGCCCGTGGCTGTCGATGGAACGGACTGCCGGGTCATATGGGTGCCAGTGCCAGATGCAGGAGCTGCATCCCCCGGAACCACAGGGGGTGGTGGCATGACTGCACCGACGCATGGCACAACATTGTGCTCAAGTGGCGCATCCCTGCCTCTTCCCCCTCTGTGGCTGCCCTGGACACCCTGGAGTCCCCCACTCCCTGGTCACCACGGCCACGTCCCCGACCACACCCGCCACGAGGAGGACGCCCAGCTGAGGCGCCCCTCACCTTTGGTGCCCTCCCAACCATGGCACAGATGTAGTAGTGCTGGCACAGATGGAGTGGTGCCAATGGGAGGTGTACACCACAATTGACCTGGGCAATTGGGGTGAAAGGGGTGGGAAGCAAGATGTTAACTGCCCCCCTGCACCTGCAAGGCTGTATGTGACCCCAGTGATGTGGTGACAGGTCACGCAACGCTCAGGCACCCCAAAACTGCAGTAAAACCGTGCACGCAACCCTGAAGCCTACGTGCGTGGATTCAACCTCCCGCAGTACGCGGTGGCACCCAGTAACACGAATAATGCGTATGCGTGGGACACGCAGGCTACTATAACATCGAAAATGGGTGCGATACACAGGGGCACCCGCAGTGGGAAAAAGAGCGTGTGCGACTCACCGTCTGACTAGCGCGATGCAGAAAAACACGCAAAGACAATACCCCCGCCAAAAGAAGAGATACGTCCTTGATAGCTGTGAAGTGGTGATGGCGCGCGAAACAACAGGAAGCAGCAACACACGTCGGTCTCCACGAAAGGCACGTACAGTGAACTGCTGGGCCCGCTCACCTTTAACCCGTGCTGAGGGAAACGCACGCGCGCGTCACGTCACTTACGCGCATGGGCCCTTTCCTCGAATTACACGCTGACGTGCTGAATTTTCACGTGCCAAATCACTCCGTATCAAGCTGGCCACGCGTAAGCACACAGAAGACCACGCTCCTGCCCAGAAGGCCGAACTACTGCCCCCCAGAGCCCCGAGCACGCTCCCACCTGCCATCTGCTGCTGCCTGACTGCCTGCTGCCCACATGCCCTGCCATTTGCTGCCTGCACATCAGCCAGGGGTGCTATTGCTGTGACCCCCCCTGCTGGAACCGAAGACTCCTGACTGGGATTCCATCGCTCCACAGCCCAGCCCCAGGACCCAGTTGCCCACCCACTCCTGCCTCTGGGGTTGTCATGTCAGGGCAAACACCATCTGAGACCACTGACAACCCCCGGCCAGAGAGGCAGAGGGGCACCAGCTTCAGTGCCACCGAAGTTGGTGTCCTGGTGGAGCAAGTCCTGGGGCAGTATGATGCCCTCTTTGGAAGTTCCCGCACCGACAAGGAAGGACGGACTCGGATCTGGACTGACATCGTGACTGCCTTCAACGCGGAGGGGGTGGCAGTCCGCGACTTACAACATGTCAAGAAGCGCTGAGAGGACTTCAGGTCCAGGACCCTGAACAAGGCCCGGCGCCTCTTGAAGGCAGCAGATGCCAAGGGACGCCGGGGCCACTTGTCGGAAGAACAGATGAGGGTCCTGGAACGCATATCCCCAGCGCTCCACGTCCAGGTCCTTGAGAGGCAGACCCGTCTGGAGTCGAGCCGTAAGTGTACATGCATCCTGATTGTGAGATGTGTGTGTGGTGATTTTTCAGTAGTGTGCAGGTTGCACATCTGTTTGTATGGGGTCGAGTATGGGTGGGGGTGTACAGGACCGTGGGGCTAACACATGCGAGGGCTGTAATGTGTGAGACATGGATGGTGCTTGTGTGTGTAGGCTTGCATGCCAAATGCAGTTGTGTGGGCACACATGTTTGGATGAATGTGTATGTAAGTAGACATGTCTGTGATGTCACGCATGTATGTTGTTTTCAGCTGCATGTATCAGCACTGTGTACATGTGCATGTGTGTTTATTTGACAAGGGTGCAACAGTGATGCAACATGGATGCATGTGACAGCGGCATGTGGAAGCCTGATGGGCAGATGTGACATGGATGCCCATCTGAACACTGTGACACTTGGCAGAGGTGTGCACATGCATGCAAGTGTGGTGGTGTGTGTACATGTGTGGTGCACTTCCTGTGTTGCATGTGATGTCTGGCTCACCTTTGCCTGCTCATGCTGTTGTATGTGTTTGGATGGTGCTGGCAGTTGCGATATGGCTGTGGTATGGCTCATGTGTGCGAGTTGAAATTACATGTGTGTTGGGGATTGTGATGACATGTCTGAGGTTTTCCAATTCCACTCATGTACAACTGTCATGTGTGTATGTGTCCATTGTACAGTGCCCTGATGCCTGTGTTTTATTTCTCCCTGTCTGCAGCATCAACTGATGAAGAGGGCGGAGAAGGTGTTGTGGAGCACAGCGGCGGGGATCCCACTGCCAGCCAGAGACGCAAGGCCCGGCTCCCCTCCCATGTTGTCATCTCGTCGGGGAGTGAAGAGTCTGGTGCCGCATCCCAGGCCGCAGCTGCTGGTGGGAGGTCCAAAAGACGGAGGTTGGAGTTGGACTCCTCGGCAGCAGAAGGGGCAGCTGGGACCCCACAGGGCCCAACAGGGGAAGATGGCACAGAGTCATCCAGGTTGGTGGGGGGTTTGGTGGAGTAGGAGGCCGTGCAAGCACCAGAGACGGGGTCTGGAGGTGGGGATCCCACTGGTGTAGTGGTGCAGTGCAGGACCAGGGACAGGAGGCAGCCTGTGTGCAATCCTGTCCCTGATCCTGTCCCTGCATCATCTTGCACCAGCAGGGATGCCTACGTCCAGACCCGTTTTCAGGCAGGGGATGAGCTCACGTCAACTGGCCTTCCTCTGCCTGCGGACGTGGCTATCCGGGTCCAGGTTGAGCCTGTTCTGAGTGGTGTGGCATTGCGTCAACGGGCCATGCGAGGTGACCTGCAGTCTTTTCATGAGGAGACTGCACGTCATCTCGAATGGCTCGTTGACCACGTCAGCCTGCTGGGACAGGTCACCCAGGCCGGATTCCTACGTATGATGGGGCTTGCTCCGACCCCCTCCTCAACTGAACCCCCTACGCGCCAGTCGTCCTCCATGCCATCTTCCCACCCATCAGTCACCTGGGTGCCCTGTGGAGCTGCCTCTGACGGTGCGGCCAGGCTGGTGGAGGAGGCATCCCTGCCACAGTCGGGAGTCGGACGTCCAGCAGGGGTGGCCACATCAACGAGTGCACCCCAGCCAGCGGAGGATGTGCAGGCAGCAGGAGGCAGTGCACGGGCAGAGGCACAGCAGCAGCAGCGACGTGGTGGGAGCCATGAAGGCTCGGGGCCTTCAACATCGGAGGGGCAGGCATCGGCCGGAGGGCAGGAGGACCCAGGACAGAGAGTGTCTTCCGTGTGGCAGCGGTTGGGCCACGCCATAGATGCGGAGCGGCAGCGGGCGGAAGAGGCATGGCTCACAATGGTCAGGGCGGAGAACTCCATGCGGAGGGCCCTCAGGCGGGCCGAGTGCCTCGAGGCAATCCGCAGGGGTTTGGAGGTGGACACGTCGACGGCCCTGCGGACCCTCAGGGCCATGGAGGAGGACTGCCTCCAGGACATTGAGCAGGAGTTCGATGATGCCCTGGCCCGGGACATCCACAAGTGAGCCGTCAAACTAGCCCGCTGCCCTTGTACATAGTTATGTAGGTAGTGTTAGCTTTAATTTTTTTTTTTATTCATTTTGGACCTTTCGGACATTGGCCACAGTTTTGTATATAGTTTATTTTATTAGTTAGTGTAGTTAGATAGGTTTCCTTTTTTTTGTTGGGATAATGGACCCTGGCTTGTTCCCATGTACATAGTTCACTGTTGGATAGTATTTTTCTTTCACATTTTAACTATGGAGTAATGGCTTTCTTTTTTATTTCCCATTGGATTTTGTTTTGTGGACAGTGACTTTGGACACCATTACTTTGGAATTTGATTTTTGGTTTTGCTTTTTTTCACGGACATGCTTCTTTTCATTTTTGTACATTCACATTTATGTTTCTTTATTTTTGATAGTATTTATGTTTGCTTTAATACATATTTTTTTATCATACTTCAATGTGTGGTATCTCATTGGTTTCATGCATTTCATGATATGGGTTTTGAGATTCACTGACACCCATTGGGTGTATGTGAGGGTAATGTGTTTGTTTCGGAACTTGCAATTGGTGTTCTGTCATGTAATTGCCAATTATGAGTGGGTGGATGCAATACTCGGGTGGGTGTTTTGCATTTGGAGGCTGACCATAGGGACCAGGGATCTAGATTGTGATGACATGTTGGCTGGCGAACATGAGTTGGATATGGGTGGGGGCCTGCTGGCAGGTGCCCCACAGTGCTGGGGGGTGGGGGTGGTGGGGAAAATGAGTCGGACATGGGTGGCGGCCTGCTGGCAGGTGCCTCACAGTGCTGGGGGATGGGGGTGGTGGGGAACATGAGTTGGACATGGGTGGGGGCCTGCTGGCAGGTGCCCCACAGTGCTGGGGGGTGGGGGTGGTGGGGAAAATGAGTCGGACATGGGTGGCGGCCTGCTGGCAGGTGCCTCACAGTGCTGGGGGATGGGGGTGGTGGGGAACATGAGTTGGACATGGGTGGGGGCCTGCTGGCAGGTGCCCCACAGTGCTGGGGGGTGCGGGTGGTGGGGAACATGAGTTGGACATGGGTGGGGGCCTGCTGGCAGGTGCCCCACAGTGCTGGGGGGTGGGGGTGGTGGGGACATGAGTTGGACATGGGTGGGGGCCTGCTGGCAGGTGCCCCACAGTGCTGGGGTGTGGGGGTGGTGGGAGACATGGGCGGGGGCCTGGTGGAGGGTGCCCCTGCACTGCTGTGGGGTGGGGGTGGTGGGAGACATGGGTGGGGGCCTGGTGGAGGGTGACCCTGCACTGCTGGGGAGTGGGGGTGGTGGGAGACATGGGTGGGGGCCTGGTGGAGGGTGCCCCTGCACTGCTGGGGGGTGGGGGTGGTCGGAGACATGGGTGGGGGCCTGGTGGAGGGTGCCCCTGCACTGCTGGGGGGTGGGGGTGGTGGGAGACATGGGTGGGGGCCTGGTGGAGGGTAACCCTGCACTGCTGGGGGGTGGGGGTGGTGGGAGACATGGATGGGGGCCTGGTGGAGGGTGCCCCTGCACTGCTGGGGGTTGGGGGGTGTGGGAGACATGGGTAGGGGCCTGGTGGAGGGTGACCCTGCACTGCTGGGGGGTGGGGGTGGTGGGAGACATGGGTGGGGGCCTGGTGGAGGGTGCCCCACAGTGCTGGGGGGTGGGGGTGGTGGGGAACATGAGCTGGACATGGGTGGGGGCCTGCTGGTAGGTGCCCCACAGTGCTGGGGGGTGGGGGGGTGGGGAACATGAGTTGGACATGGGTGGGGGCCTGCTGGCAGGTGCCCCACAGTACTGGGGGGTGGGGAGTGGGGAACATGAGTTGGACATGGGTGGGGGCCTGCAGCCAGGTGCCCCACAGTGCTGGGGCGTGGGGGGGGTGGGGAACATGAGTTGGACATGGGTGGGGGCCTGCTGGCTGGTGCCCCACAGTGCTGGGGGGTGGGGGTGGTGGGGAACATGAGTTGGACATGGGTGGGGGCCTGCTGGCAGGTGCCCCACAGTGCTGGGGGGTGGGGGTGGTGGGGACATGAGTTGGACATGGGTGGGGGCATGCTGGCAGGTGCCCCACAGTGCTGGGGGGTGGGGGTGGTGGGAGACATGGGTGGGGGCCTGGTGGAGGGTGCCCCTGCACTGCTGGGGGGTGGGGGTGGTGGGAGACATGGGTGGGGGCCTGGTGGAGGGTGACCCTGCACTGCTGGGGGGTGGGGGTGGTGGGAGACATGGGTGGGGGCCTGGTGGAGGGTGCCCCTGCACTGCTGGGGGGTGGGGGTGGTGGGGGACATGGGTGGGGGCCTGGTGGAGGGTGCCCCTGGTGGCTCGGGGTGCAGGGGGACATGCGTTGGTGGGCAGTAATGCAAGTTGACATGTGGGTTGGCTGGGGGGCATGGCCATGGTGGATGGGGTGCCTGCAGGACATGTGCAGGGTAGGCGCCTGTGGTGTGAGCCACCTGCAGGGGCCGTGGAGGGTGTAGAGGGAACACCTGGGAGGACCCACACGTGCAATTCATGTGTGGTGCTCCCCGCACACCCCTGTAATACATGTACCCTGATGGAATCGCGTGTGGAACTTCCCGCGCACCCCTGAAATACGCGTACCCTGCTCGCACGGGGCCAATCGCGTGTGGAACTTCCCGCGCACCCCTGAAATACACGTACCCTGATGGAATCGCGTGTGGAACTTCCCGCGCACCCCTGGAATACACGGACCCTGCTGATGTCGCATGTGAAACTTCCCCTGCACCCTGAAATACACGTACCCTGATGAAATCGCGTGTGGAACTTCCCGCGCACCCCTGAAATACACGTACACTGCTGAAATCGCGTGTGGCACTTCCCGCGCATCCCTGAGATACACGTACCCTGCTCGCACTGGCCCAATCGCGTGTGGAACTTCCCGCGCACCCCTGAAATACATGTACCCTGCGGAAATCGCGTGTGAAACTTCCCGCGCACCCCTGAAATACGCGTACCCTGCTCGCACGGGGCCAATCGCGTGAGGTACTTCCCGCGCACCCCAGTGATACACGTAGCCCGCTTGCCGTGCTGGTACAGGGTTAGCGCAGCCCTTTGCGCTGGATTGGGTATATTGATGGCTTTTCCCTGCGCGAGAGGCGTTCTTGGGGGCGTAACTGGCGCTGCTGTAGGGTCGCTACGCCACTTTGCGCCACGGCTGGTTTTGGTGGCTGGAATCCATGAATACGCTGTGCGCGGAAATGGATTTTAGCGCACGCGGCTGGCGCAGGGATTCGCACGTGCACACTGTGCGCCAGCGGCGTGCGCCACTTGTGCGCTGAATTCTATGAATTACCCCCCGAGTATCCATATTGCTACATTTAGACTGCAATTCTGTATTTGACTGCTCTAATTCCACTTATACGTACTTTGTTTGGTCAACTGCATCATCCAAACTGCCCTGGAATTTACTAATTACCTCGGTGCCATTTTCCTTGCATTCTCAAAGACCGGTGTAAGAGAAACCATAAGGATCTCCTCCCTTTCCATTACTCTCTGAAGTAGTTTCTCATTAATAAAACTTGTTTCCTGTTCAAGTGCTAACGTGGCTTTTATCAATTCAGAATGGCCATTTACACCAATATGAATCCATAGCTGCCCATCTCCCATGTGTATTTCTGAAAGAGTGGTAATATGTTTTTCTATGGCTACCTCACGGATAGTACTTTGCTTGCACTTTCTTTCTTTTAAGTAAAAGTGCAATGTATGTTCATCTATTTCAGTCAGCCATCTCTTCCTAGGATCCAAATAGATCTGCATGGATTGTTTCTCCTTTTCACTTTGCATTCCATCCTGACATATCAGGGTGACATTGACACTAGGAACACAGCCATTTTGAAGATATACCTCCACTGCATCATTTGATTAGCAACAGTATGGCATTCGTTTACACTGCTGTTTTGTGACTTTACTCTCTTAGGCCTTAATGTTTTCTTTTTGTCAGGGACCATAGAACAACATTTACTCCATCAATGAGGGGTGACAACCTTTTCAGGCAATCTTTTCACATCAAAAATGAAATTTCACTGATAGATGTGATCAATACTTCCTGTTTAATTTTGTGTTTTCCTATCTTTATGTCAACCTCAGTGACACCTTCGATAGGTTCCTCCTCACCATTAAAATTATGCACTGGGCCTTCATTTTGTTTCACTTTGATCTGATTTTTGGGGATTTCCCTTCATTGATACTTTTTGCCAATTCCTTGCACATGATCGTGGCCTGTGCACCTGTGTCAATCATTGCAAACTTATTGCACTTCTCTTCCACAGTAATGGGAGCATAACACCTGTCCTCAACTTCTTCCAATACACACAGATGTGTGAATTTCTACTGATTTCAGGACTCACTTTCCTCAAGTCCTTCTCACTTTTTGCCAGGCACAGAGTCAAGTGAAAGGCTATCTTTCGCTCCTTTTTGCCCATCTCATCTCGGAAATCTTGGTCTCTCTTGTCACGTTCAGAAGTCATTTAGAGTGTAGCCACCGTTCGCCCCTCTGTTTGGGGACCATCAGCGTTCACACTGCAGTACTTCAACTGAACATGCTCATATACATCACATGGTAACTTGTCATTTTCTGACTCTGAGCAACTATTTGCATCTGGCACAGCATCAGTCTTTTTAGTCTCTTGAAAGATATGTGGCTCAAAAAACTCTTCAGGTGACTGGACTGTACCCTCCTTTTTAGCACTCATTTTTCCTGTTTGCATTTTATAGGGGTTTTGAGTATGTAGGGAGGATGTTTTTAATTCTTGGAGAAACTTGCGAGGCAATATATTTGGCCTGGCTGTCATGGTATATGTGGCTTTCTTTGCATCCTGCAGTGATTTATTTTAAAATTTGTTTATTGGCATTTTCAATGACATCGGTTACATATTTCCATGTTATGCCTTTTTCTTGTGCATGTAACATACATTTTAATTTTAACTTTAACAAACGGTAACAACTGTCTCCTTACAATGTTCACGTGATTCAGCTTCTCCTGTCCCTAGGGGGTAGGGGTGTTTGGGGGGGGGCAGTCAGGTTGTTTGCAGGGTGTGGGGGGATGCTTCCCAGAGGCCCATAGCGATTCTCGTTAGTTCTCTTCAAATCTCCCTGTTTGGCCTGCAATTGTGTTCGTTCCCAGCCTTTGGCTCAGGGGGGCTTGTCGTCGGAGGGGAGAAACATATGTCTAGTGAGTTCTTTCCATGCTTCCAAGGCTCTGCTGGACTCATCTGTTGATCTGGCCACGCTTTCCTCCCAGGCCTTGGTCTCAGCCAGGAGCCATCGATCTGCTTCTCCATGCCATGCTTTATATTGTGGTCCTGCTGTTTTTTTCCAGGACATGGCTATGGTTCGTTTGGTTAATATGCACGCTATGTCCATAAGTCTAACTATGTGCTTTACCTTGGCTAATCTGGGGTAGGTTCCTAGCAAGCACTCCTCCGGTGTCCATTTGTATTTAGTCATGCCTGCTTTCTCACATGTCTGTTTCACCTTTTCCCAAAGTGTCTTCGTTTTGGGGCATTCCCACAACATGTGGATTAGGTCTGCTTCCTCCTTGTTGCACCATGTGCAGTTCGGCTGCATTTGCTTGCTGAATTTGGCTATCCGTTTCGGGGTTAGGTAGGTTCGGTGCAGTACATTCATCTGTATTTGCCTGAATCGGTGGTTTCTCGACACCTCCTTGGGGAATGCAAGCGCCCTGTTCCACTCCCCCTCTGTCATTTCCCTGCCTATGTCTGTTTCCCATTTCCTTTTCATGTGCATGCTTCGGGGGTTAGGTGTATCGTTCAGTTGCCTATATATTTGGGATATTGGTCTGCAGCCCTCCCCCATGCTGTACAGCAGCGTTAATAGCGCGTCAGTGTCCGGTTCTTCAGGCCATGTTTCCCATTTGCTTCGTGCCGTGGCGCGAATCTTCTGGTACCAGAGGAACTGTCCCGGGTGTATGCCCTCACTGTCCCGCAGCGTGCTAAATTCCTTGAAGGTACCCTCCTCGTATAAATCTCCCCAAGTGTAGACCCCTTCCCTTTCCCATGATCTGATTTGTTTCAGGTCTGTGGCCTCTGTGTATAGGTCTGCAGTCAGTGGAATCTCTGGTGAGTAGGCCTTCTTCACATGGGCGAGTGCCCTTGCCCTGCGCCAGACTTCCCTTCCCAGGGTGACAATGTGGGGTGTTTCTCCCAGTAGTTTCGGTGGTGCCCAGACCAGTTCTTTCAGGCGGTGAGGGAGGCTCATAGTCTGTAGTAGGGGGTTTTCATCGGTAGGTTCGTCTGAGAGCCATTTAGTTATAAAGCTGAGTTGGGCTGCTAGGTAGTATTTTTCTAGGTTAGGGAGCTGAATGCCGCCCCTGGCGTATGGTAAGGTTAGTGTCGACAGTGCTATTTTGTGCCTGTTTTCTCCCCATATGAACTCCTTTATCAGCGATTCCAGTAGTCGGAAGAAGGGTTTTTTGATATAGTAGTGTACGTTTTGGAACCCATACAGGAATCGCGGTAAGATAATCATCTTGACTATGGAGGCCCTTCCCATCATTGACAGGGGAAGTCGCGACCAGAAGTTCATGGATCTGCGTAGGGTCGGAAGTGCTGCCTTTGTGTTGTGTTCGTGCATCAGTGTGGGGGTGTGCATTATCTGGATTCCTAGGTATCTGAATCTGGTGGTTTGCCATTTTATCCCTACCTTCGGGAGTGCCTCCATCTCAGCGTGTTTTAGGGCCGCTAGGGGGAACATGCAGGACTTTGACTTATTGAATTGGATCCCGGACACTCTGGAGTAATTGTCCAAGACTTCCAGCATGACGGGTACGTTGAGGTGTGGGTCTCTAACATATATAAGGACATCGTCCGCGTAAAGTGAAATGATGTGGTCTACCCCTCCTAGTCTTATGCCAGCGTCAAAAAACTGTTTCCTAAAATAGATCGCTATGGGTTCCAGCCCCAATATGTACAGCATTGGGGATAGCGGACAGCCCTGCCTGGTCCCTCTTTGTATGTCCCAAGCTTCTGATATGTGTTTCCCGGACTTCACTCTAGCTCTTGGTCCAGTGTACAATATCTGAACCCATCTAATGAACCCGGGTCCAAAGCCGAATTCTCTAAGTACTGCCACCAGCCACTCCCAATAGATGGAGTCGAATGCCTTTATGGCATCTAGGGACATTAGTGCGTATGACCTTCTGTCTTCATTAGTTTGGGCCATGATGTGTTGTAGTCTGCGGAGGTTTATTGATGTGTTTCGGCCCGGTATAAAGCCACACTGGTCGCTGTGTATTATGTCCCCTATTATTCTGGACAGCCGCCTGGCTAGTATTGTTGTTAAAATTTTAGCATCATAATTTAGCATCGCTAGCGGGCGGTAGGAATCGCACCGATCCGCCGGTTTGCCTGGTTTAAGGACCGGGACCACCAGTGTTTCCCTCATGCTTTCGGGCAGCACTCCCCTCTCATATGCCTCTTGGTACACCTCATGTAACAGAGGTGTGAGAGAGGGTTCATATGCTTTGTAGAACTCCGAGGGCAGGCCGTCAGTGCCAGGCGCCTTGCACGTTGCCAGGGACCGGATAGCTTCTGTTATATCGTCAAGCGTGATTTCAGCATCTAATATCAGGGCTTGTTCGTGTGATATCTTATGGAGTCCTATCTCGTCAAGGGTGTCTGCGATCTGTTCTGGGGGGGCCTGTTCCTCGTGTGTGTAGAGTTGTGTGTAGAAACGTTTAAAGGTGTCGTTTATGTTCTGCTGCGTGTGATGTGTGTTCCCTGCCTCATCTCGCAGCGTGGTGATGGGGTGTCTAGGGTGTTCCCTCCTGCATAGCCAGGCCAACAGCTTGCCCGGTCTGTCCGCCTCTGTGTGTGCCCTGCTCGTTTTGGCCACATGGTCGAGCTTTTCCAGCCTATTCCACGCTGAATCATTTTCTCCCCTGAGTCTCCTAAGTTCCGTTTCCCTGTTCTGGTCACCTATGGGGGCTGCCTCTAACCTTTCTATCTTCTTTTCCAGCTGGTCTAATTCTTTCCTGAGCTGTCTCCTGATTCCCCCGGCCTTTGCAATGATTTCCCCCCTCATCACCGTTTTCAGGGCGTCCCATACCGTGCTGCTGTGTTCCACACTTCCCACGTTGTTTTCTATGTAGCTATCTATGGAGTCTTGTAGCTCCTCCCTAAAGTCTGGGTCTTTAAGTGCTTCCGCTGGCATTTTCCACATGGGGATTGGGGGTCTGGGGCCATTGTGGTTCCATGTCACCAGGAGTGGGGAGTGGTCAGATATGGTTCTTCCTAAGTACTGCGCTCCTTCCACCTGTGGTAGGTGTTCTCTGCCTATGAGGATGTGGTCCAGTCTCGTGTATAGTTTGTGTGGGGATGAGTAGTATGAGTATCCTCTCTGTGTTGGGTGTGCTTCGCGCCACACATCTGCCAGGTACAGCTTATCTATCATCGCAGTTAGGGCCATTGTTGCTGCTGATGGACCCTTCGGGTGGGGGATGGATCTGTCTATTGCCGGGTCGCATACACAGTTGAAATCACCTCCCCAGAGGAGAAAGCTATCTCTGTATTGCGTGATTTTGGGGTATAGTGAGTCCAGATGTGCCGGTATATTGCTGTTGGGAAAATAGGAGTTCATTATGCATATTTCTGTCTGTTCTATGTGCCCCCATAGTATCACAAATCTACCCTCCGGGTCAACCTCTGATTTTCTCAGGCGGAAAGGGAGCTGTGGGTGTATCCAGGTGTACACTCCCCTGGCATATTTGGAATAAGCAGTGCCAAAACCCTGCCCCCCCCAGTGTGTTTGGAGTTTGGCCAGTGAGTCGGTCGTGCAGTGGGTCTCTTGTAGTAGCGCTATCATCACCCCTTTTCTGTTCAGGTAGGTCTTGATTCTGTTTCTGCGGATGTACGTCCCCAAGCCTCGTACATTCCATGTCAGTATTTTAACTGCTGTAGTGGTCATGGTGGTTCTATGCGGGCACAGAGTCCGTTCAGCTCCCCTCTTTTTGGTGTCCGTGTGCATGGTACTAGCGATAGTAGCCCCTTCCCTGTGTGGGACAAGATGCAAGTTTCCTCCTCCCTCGTTTCAGTCCCTCTCTCCCTCCTATTCATTCTTGGAGACTTACCAACAGTAGTAACTTCCATTCTTTTGAATGGGAACAGCAAACCATGTAACTTTGAACTGCCCCCAGCAGTTGCTTCCAACTTGCAACGCTCGGGGGGTCCCGAGCCTTCCAGGCCACTCCCGGCCTTCCGGATCAGGGTGCGTGTAGGTAGATTGCCTACACAGTTTCCGTGGGGGTGGGTCATTTTACCGTGCTCGTGTAGTCCTTCGAGCTCTCGTCCGATTCGGCAATCGGCTTAGTAGTGTTCCGCTGGGATCTCATTGTCTGCATTGGTGGCCCCACACGGGGGGGCCTCACCTTTCTTGTTATGGCGTTGTGTGGGCCGTCATCCCATATCCGGTTTTGGTAGATCGTCTTTGCCATCAGCCAGGTTGTTATGTTCCAGCCATAGATTTGCTGCAGCTGGAGTCTCAAGGAATGTCGCCCTTCCTTTGTGAAGGACCTTGAGGCGTGACGGGTAGAGCAACATATACTTTAGGTTGTGTTTCCGTAATTGCGCTTTTATTGGGATAAAGGAGTTCCTTGCTCGTTGCACAGCGGGTGTGTAGTCCGGATATATGACTATCGTTGAGTCTTTTCGTTTGATTTCTCCTCCTTCTCTTGAGTATCGTAATATGGTTTCACGGTCTCGGAAGTTCAGAATTTTAGCTATTATTGGTCGTGGGTGTGAGCCTGGCGGTGGGCGTTTTTGGAGGGATCTATGGGCTCTTTCCACTGAGAATCCCTGGGAGAGCTTCCCTGGGCCTATCTCCTGCAGCAGCAGCGTCTCGACGAAGTCGGTCGGGTCTGGGCCCTCCATGTCCTCAGGAACCCCTAGTATGCGAATATTGTTTCGGCGGGCTCGTCCCTCGGCATCTTCGGAGCGCGCCTCCAGCCTTGCCACCTTCTGCTCGAGGTCCTGAACTTTCGTTTTCAATTCTTGGGTGTCCTCCACGGTGTCTTGTAGTGTATTTTCCGCTGCCGTGACCCTCTCAGTGAGGTTGCGAGCATCCTGACGCATGAGTTGTATGTCCGCTTTCACCTCCTCTATCTTCCCCTCCACCGATGTGCGGAGGGCAGATATTGCCTGTAGGACCTGTGCATGTTTGAGGTCTTCTTCCTTCTGGGAGGGTTCGCCCGAGGGTTCCTGGTCCTGTTGTGGTTGTCTCTGGGGTTTGGCCGTCGTGAATGAGTCCATTGTGACCAGTTTTAGTTTGCTCTTGGGGGGTGACATCTCCCTCCCAGGGTCCCTCCTATGTCCTATTCCAGGTCTTGACCAGCCGGTTGTGTGGCCCTGGCTTACTGCCTTCAGGTGGAGCTGTGGTTCCGGTGCTACGTGCCCGGTTAGCGTCTGGCGGCCTTAGTAGTTATATGGGCCTTCTCGCCTCACTGTCCTAGTTGTTGATTCGTGGCTCAGGCTGGTCCTCCTACTTGCTTAGATCTGGTCCTGGCTTCGTTGGGGCTTGTTCCGGTGTGGATTATCCCTGTGGCAGTTTCGTCAGGCAATGGTGATTGCCCCGTATCCGTCCTGCTGCTGCCTCCGTCCCGGGGGGGGGGGGTGTCAGCCTGCCTTTTGGGCCCAGTGTGTGACCGAGGGTGCCCCCTGCTTTCGGTGGTCGGCGGGCCCCAGCCGCTTTCAGAGCAGTTTCCCCAGGGGCACGTTCGCCCCTGCGCCCCCCAGCGGCCTGGCAGGTGCTGTAGTTATTGGCGTGGGCCCTCCGCGTTATCCAGCCATCCGGGGGCCCAAGCTAGGTTGGCCAGTTCTATGCGTGCGTTGTGAGCTGACACCCAGGGCTCCCCGGCCACTCCGGGAATCCTCCTCGTGGGCTTTTCTGTCCCTTTACTGTTCAAGGGCACGGATACGGGCTACTCTTGTGCCTGCCTCCTCACCTGGTAGTGTGTGCGTTCGTTTGCCTCCCTCGGGTCCTCCGTTCATGCCTCGCAGTGCGGATGTTGTATGCTAGCTCTTTCGCTGTAGTCGCGGGGGGGGCGGCCCCCGACCCCGCGGCGACTGGTGTCCCGGATTCAGGAGGGACGACCCTCCGCCACCGCGCCGGGGCTCGTCCGGGGGGCTGCGTGCCCGCTCCCCGCTCTGTAGTCGCAGGGGATCTTCCTCCAGCCACCGCTGCTTATCCCTGGATTTGGAGCCTGTGTGCGTTCGCGGGGCTGCGGGCCTCTCCGCACTGTAGGGCTCAAGTGATCTGTGTCCGCACCCGCTTTTCAGGGGCTGCGGCCTCTCCTACGTCGGTTGCACAGGGTTCGCCGGTGTACCGCTCACTCAGCAGCCTGAGCCCAGGCAGAGCCGGGGGTCCGGTGGCCCGATCAGTCGAGCGCGTCCTCTGCTGTGGGCTCCGCAGGGTCTCGATTCAGCTGCCGCTTCAGACACAGCTCGCAGCGGGCGGCGCCATCTTGCAGGCCCTAGGGGCTCGGTTTCGGGCTCCGCGTTTTCTGTCTTCTCCTTACCGATTCGGCTCAGGAATCGGGTCGGGTGGTGGGGATCGGTTCCCCTGCAGGAGTATGCAGTCAGATCGTGTCTTGTAGGGCTAATCAGACATTATTAGTTCTTTTAGCAGGATCTCGGACGGAGCTCCACGGGAGCTTGTCTTCACGGCATGCGTGCCTAGCCACGCCCCCCTGCATCCTGCAGTGATACAGTGAAAAATGGTGTCTAACCTCCTTTTCAAATTCTGCCCATGACATATTTTCTTGTTCATTCAGGCCTCTGATGATGCTCGCAGTGGCTGCATCAAGAGTTAAGTGAAAGTATTGTCTACATTGTTCCTTTGGTATTTTTAAGGCTTTAAATATATCATGCACTGCTTCCAGGTGATCCTCTATACAACACTCACCTCCCTTTTCGAATGGCTTCATCAAGTCTTGATTGATTTCAATATTTTGATAGCACTACTTGACGCAATATTTGGAGTTGTATTATTCCTCTTCTCAGGTGTATGGGACTGGTGGCAACCACCAGTGGGTGAGTCAAAACCCCCAAGTGCGTTACAAGCAGGCCCAGCCACCGGTACAGCCATTGGGATATTATTCCCTCCTATAGAGATAGGGCTAACCTCAATTCCATTGAATGTGGTGCCTTGTTGTTTTTCGTGAGATTTAAAATGACATATTTGCTGTTACAAATCTTTGCACTGTTTATGGAATCAGTCTGTCTCCTGACACAAATAAGTATTCACATTACCTATTTTATTTATTACATACTGCATCTCACTCATCTATATTTGACATTGATTAAACTCTTTTACCCTTTTGACTCTTTCCTGGAACATTTTAGCTATTTCTTGTTCAATAGCTTGGAGCTCACCTTCTTTCTCCATATTGTCTCTCGGGAGAGTTTGCATTTCTTAGATAACCTTGCCTTTGTCTTCTCTGATGTCGCTTACCAACCCTTTCAGGTGTTTTAGTTCTTGCTCACTGTCTTCAAAATGCTTCCTTCTCTGAGACAGTTGGTTGTCGAATTCATTGCATTTTGATTGCATTTCTTTTAGACATAACTCGAGTTCTGATCTTAACCTTTTCTCCTGCTCATTAGCTCCATCTAATTCGATTTTGGGTCTGCTAATTAACTCAGCGTCATTTTCCTGCATTCGTAGAGATCTATTCAAAATGAGCCAGATCTTGGCACAGAACCTTATCAAGCAGTCTCTCTCAGAATTTTTGTCAGTAGCTCTACATAATCTCAGAAGACTCACCTAAATTATACTGCCCTCTTCAAAAATATTGTTTAGTGGTTCTTTCTGCACTTCTCCACAAATGCGGTCATGCCACTGTATGGCATTGTCTGATGACCACACCCCATGCACATATAATTTTGCCTCTAGATATTTCTCCAGTTCTGGAAATGTGGCCTCAATTTGATACATATTGATACAGCGCTGTTCTAATCTCACATAATCAATTCCCTTTAATGCATGGATGGCGGTGTAGAACACACTTGCCACTCCCAGTAGCTGATTTATAGTCTGTTCCCACAGGGCCAACGAACCATAAAATGCACAATAAACATTTAAGAGGTTTTGTATTTGGGGCTATTACCTAATTTGGCAGTAATTTAGTATTGTGCTATTTTGGATAGTACATTGGCATTACCTCATTTTGGTGGTAAAATAGTGGTGAAAAAATTCAGAACCCTGCCCCATATGATAAGAAAAACCTTCCCCTTTTTACAGCTATCATATACTTCGGGCTGACTGTAAACATCCACCCATGCTTAGCACATTAGTAGGGAACCCAGTAAGATCATAAATCATGTCAGTTATTGCATAGATTGTGCCAATGGTTGAGCTACACCAGAGGCTTATGCCCTTGGAAGGCACTGTTCCCCCTTTTAGCATGCAGGGTGGAACACATTCATACCAACACACAAACTTTCTATCTTGCATATATATTCCCCTTTTTCTCTGACTTTGCCTCTTGCAGAAAATAAAGTGGTAAATATTTTATCACTGTGGTGCAAAGAACAGAGCCTCCTAGCTACTTTTCCCTGCTGAAATACAAAGCTTTGGAAACATAAACAACAACAAAAAATCCTTACCCTAAAGCAATCTTAATACCTTTTTTAGATCTGTTAAACACCATGTGATTTACAATAAAAACATAATTCAATTAACAACAATGCATTCCCCAAATCTTACCCACATCAATACTGCTGCATTTACCTAGGAGAGAAAATTAAATCAAGCATTGCAGTACATGTAAACGTGGCATTTGGTCCCTTTGTCATTTATTGCATGCAAAAAGAAAACATCAAGCACTTTGTTTCAAAAATAGACCCATGTGCTAACTGATAAGGAATTGCATTCAAACCACACTCCTCATTTTGAACTTCTCTTACAATTATTTATGAGACTTCTGCGCTTCGTCTGGACTATCTCTTTCTGCCATGGTTTATCTGCACGGGAGTATTACAAACCCTGCACTGCCCCCGGGATCCGCCTTGGGAGCCCGACAAACTTCAATGCCAGGGCGTCACCTCTCTCCGCACTCCCTTCTGCAGACTGCAGTGCCAGACAAGGAAAAACCCAGCACCCAGCAGTGGCACAGCCAAGATTAAAATGAATCAGCTTTTTGGTTCTACACTCTATCTCTATTTAATCAAACTCCCTGTCAATCAAGAGTAGCACTGCCTCCCCATTGACGTATCTGATACGTCCTAGACTTCTGACCCCATTGTCCAATCGCTTCACGAGAGCCTTCATGTATCTACTTCTTTCCTGTGCAAACAAAAGTGGTTTCAGAATGCAAAAGAAGACAGCTATTCACGTCTTATTGTTTTTTTTGTATTTTTCTGCTCCACACTAAGATAGAATTTCCATCCGTGATTACTGAAATTGCATTGTAATGTTAATCAGGAGAACTAATTAGTTATTGGGGTATTTTGTTAATAGGGAATTTAGTTTGTTATATATGTTATTTTCCAATGCACTTCTTCAGTTCTTCACAGATGGGAATGCTTATAACTTTGTATGTGTACTGTCGATTGAATGCAATTTGTCTTCATTCTGCTTTGTCATGTAAGGTCTAATGTGGCATTTCACCCGGCCCTCTCTTTTCTGTGTATACACCAATCCAACTAAAATAAATGCTGACTTGTATCCCTAATCTGCTAAAGGTTCTGCACCCATTTTACTGGCTGCATCTGCACATGTTTGGTTGGGTGCTTTTAAAACACTGCCATTATAATACACTGCTATGGAATACCTTGTCATCTGCACACATTTTTTAGTGGCTGCTTTTAAAACACTGCCATCAGCATTTACACCATCATCTGCATTTGCATGAATCAATACGATATATACCTACAGCTCGCCACTGATAAGGACTGTCAAAATCCTAGCAGCTGTCAGTACTGCTTCAGCCCCGCTCCCGGACACGACATGGAGGTCTCTCTCTCAAGTGACTCCTGCACATCTACCTGCACGTCTGAACTCACACCCTCTCCAAGCTTCTGTTAAAACTTCCCACTGACACTCAAAAAGAAACTTTCCCTTTGCTTAGATCATCCCACTACCTGACGTGGTATTACTGTTGAACAGCAATATGAAACATGTGTCTTTCTTTGACTTTCTGACTTAACAATGGTGTTTTTCAAAAGGGAACATTCCATCTTCGCAGCTCATGCCATTCTACACGCTTAAGAATGAAACCACACAACCAATAACTGGCTGCACATTTACAACTCCATTGCAGAAAGCATTTTTCCCCAAATCATTTTCAGGTTATTTCATCTGGACCCATTTGCACTAATTCTTTAATGACAGGTTATAGGTTACTGGGAACGGATTGTTAGTTCATATTAGTATTTAAATACAGTGCAAGCCAGACCGATTAAATATTACCCTGAACTATAACATTTTTCAAAACCTGTGCTCACTGCAAGAATATGTGCATTTCCATTTATGATGTGCGCCAGCCATTTATTATGTTTGTATTTCTACATGTACCCCCTACCACTACATATGCATGAGCCCCTGTACCTCACAGCCCCCAGATATCCCTACATACTTATCCCTACAGTCATTGCACACAAGCCAATCTAATGCCGTGTGCACCCATTTAGTGAAATGTCCACTGTGAATGGATACACCCTCATGAAATATAACTACACATGTTTTAAATGTGGTATTACAGATTTACTCCCGATAATTCATAAAGTGTATAATTGGTGTATTCATCTTTGTACTATCTTTGTGTATCTATGGAGCATAATTAAAACTATTCTTATTATAGTTGACATATCAAAATAATGATTGCAAATAACAACCACATTTCATAGCATGTGAGCTTTTATTAACAGATCAGCAAATTGTTCAGTTTTCTGAGCTGGTACTGGAAGATATAAGAGCCTTTCCAAATGTTCATGACATTGTGGACAATCAAGTTTCCACTCATGAGACATTCCAATGACATTGTCCACACTTACTGTCTAACATGCCTAACACTTCAAACTACTCACTAAAAATGATTAGGCATCTTGTTGAGTATTTCCTGAAAAGGCGTATCTTTCTGTTTCTACAGCTACTGCATGCCAAACTGACATTACAGAATGTATGTGTTGTGCTCTTTCATCTACCGCCAAATTAAGATTTGAAAGTTCCATGCATAGCTTTTTTTATTCTGTTGAAGTTACACTTTGCATGAGTGATGTCATTTGAAACAACGTACACAAAGGTGCATTTGAGAAACATTCAAACCATGTTTCATTACTAAATCTACAGTGGAAATACTTGAAATCTTCTTTATTTTATAACATGCAGTTGCTTCGTTCACAGAAGGTATAGGAACAATTTTCTTTGATTGTGGCTTCGCCTTTTGCTTATATTTCGTCAAAATAAGTCTTACAGGAGTTGGTTAAAAGCCAAGATGACAGTGCTACATATGACATTCCTTCTTTAAAAAGAGTTTGACTTACGTCTATCAGTGCAGTCCCTCTAGAACATCAAAAGATTGCATATCTATAATTGGTTCCTTCGCAAAACTCATCATTACGGAATTGAACTTGTCACACGCTGCAACTGTAGATATAAAAGCAACAGAAGGCATGTTCTTTTGGTGCTGATTCAACATGATATCAGGTCTAGTACAATCTGCATGAAAGATTTCAGTTATCCGTCTTTTGATTTTTTTTAGCTTTCTGTAGACTGTTTGTTTGTTTGTTTATTGCATTTATAAGGCGCACCAGACCCAGGAGTAGCAGGGCGCAGACGGATATGCAAAGCTTACATATGTTACAAATACACAGGCAAAATACGATATGTCGAAATTACATCTGAAATAATACAATATAATACAATATACAAGACTTAAGTTGCACGTAGAGGCAGAATAATTTACATCAAGGTAGTTGGTTCTATACATAATTTAAAATCTAGCAGTAGGTCGTGCTGACGTACCATAGTTTCAGGGCGAACTAGTTCTCAGTCAGGTTGAGGTGAATAATGAGGTTCTTTCTGAAGAAAGAGTAGGGGAGGTCGGCTCTCAGCTGGTGTGGCAGGGAGTTCCAAAGTTTAGCGGCTGTCACGGGGAAGCTGTTGCCACCGTTCGTAGACAATTTAAATCTGGGTACTACCAGGCAATTAGTATTAATAGTTCTGGACGGTCTACTAGAGGTTCTTCTGGATATTCTGTCAGTGAGGTAGCTCGGTGCCACGTTGTGTAGCGCTTTATTTGTCAATGAGGCCATTTTTATTTGTATTTTTTTGGGGGTCGATAACCATTTGTGATGACGTCTGATGGCAGAGATATGCACTCTTTTGTTGATGCCTAGTGCAGCTCTAATGGCAGAGAATTTAGTTGTTTGGAAAAGGACATTGTTGCATCCAGGTAGAAACCAAGAGTTTTTACCTCCTTGGAGATGATGGTATTATTACCGTCAATGATGAAGGAGGCATATTCATGTCCTAGTTTGGAGATGTTGGATGGGGAGCCAAGGATTATCAGCTCTGACTTGTCATCATTCAAACATGTGCTGTGAGTGGCCATCCATGCCTGAATGATGAGATAAATTCCATTCACCATTGCCAGGTCCTGCCATGATCCCCGGAAAGCGGGAGGAGAATCTGAGTGTCATCTGCGTAGTTAGTGTAGGTGACACCCAGAAAGTCCAGATTGTCGAACAGTGGCCTCGTCAAGATATTGTAGAGAGTGGGGGGACACACAAGAACCCTGAGGGACTCCACACATGATGGGGGTAGGGTCCACAGCTGCAGAGGGAGAGAATACTCTGCTGGTTCTGTCGCTCAATAAGGATTCTATCCATTTAACAGCGCCTCTAGAGAAATGGGCTGCTGTATCAAGATGCCTACAGAGGACCTTATGATCAACCAAGTCGAATGCAGCTGAGAGATCGAGTAACAGTAATAATGCTGTTTTCCCTTGGTCTCTCAGCTCATCGATTTGTGTCTTCAGGTCTATCAATGCAGTTTCCGACTGCCTCATATTAATAGTAAGCTCCACATATTCAAAATAATTTCACAGATAGACATTAGCAGTACTACTGATAATCCTTTGACTATCCTTTGATTGAAACAACTTGAACAGTGTTTGTACTTTCACCAGAGTTATCTGTAACAGATCTCCAAAAACAAGGACATGTTTGTCTCTAAACAAAACATCATAGTCAATCCTCAAGACCTCTTGCATTCTCAAGTGAATGAAAGCTATCATCAAGTTAGAAACCATGCTCACCTCATCCACAATCAAGACATTTATCATTTTCAGAACTCATCCTACTTCTAGTGATGCATTTGATTTAAATGTCCCATAGTCAAGTTTATTATCATGCTCTACTAGTCGTATGATAATACAACTGATGTAGGGTAACACTGCCTATATTGAATGCATCGAACCCTTTGGTATCTCTCACTATACATTACGCAGAGCTATCAGTCATCCTCTCAATGCATGAATTAAAAATAATGGTCCTGTACCAGCGTGTTCACTGACATACATCAATAAAGGGGTTTTACTGGACACAGGAACATTCATTTTTATCATGTTTAAAAGCGTGCAGAAACATATCTTTTATCTTCGCATACATTTCTTTCTGCTATTCACTTAGTGTACTTATTAAAGTCTCCACATTGTTATGTGAACATTTTATTTGTTGCATTGCAATCTCCACTTTCTCCATGGCGAGCTCAACATCTGTTTGAATAATTGGATCTCCTAACACTTTTTCACTCTTGACTGCCCTCAGCCTTATCCTTTGACAATTTAGCTGCCAATATTTCTTCTTGGCGTATTTCTATTTGCAATAATTGCAAGTACTGTTCAAACTGTATGTACCTGATATCTACTTTATTTGCAAGAAATTACTCTCACTCTCTGTATGCCATGGTAAGAACAAGTGCAAAAAGCCAAAAAATCCCTCTGCAGGTTGGCAAGACAGTTTCATGTAGCTTATGAGACTTAGCTTTTCATGTCTCACCAAAAAATCTAGGGATCCACATACTTTATACCAGCTTTTTTCATTGTGTTAAGGTTGATGACCCCAGAGGGAGGGTGTACAGGATTCATGTTTTGTTGGCACCATAAAGGCGTGTGATGACAGTAAACTCCTATGAGGATAAATTAGGATAAATGACGATAAGGGATGTATCATCTTTCTGGGGATATATTTGAATGCATAAAATGTCATTTGTTTACAATCTGTAATCCAGATTGTTTATTATTTTTCTTTAAATCCTACTGAACATTGGAAATGGAGCCACCACATATTGGCTTTAGGCAATGCTTGCCCATAGGGCTCGTTAAAATAGACTTGTGCTGTAGGAGTGCTAAGGCAGTGCTATCAAGAGCTCTCAGGGCACTGGCAGGTCACTGGAAGAGGGCCACCCGAGACTCAATCTTGGATTTGAACAGTGGAACCTTATTCATGGCTGTAAGTGCAACAGGGGCTGGTGACCACTGACCTCTCACCTGAGGAGGGCATAGCCGGATATCGTCATACTGGAGTAACTGACCTGGAAATAGAGGATCACTTGATGATAGTAGATGAAATGGAAATGAAAGATGGACTACAGGAGTGCATTAGACAGTCACTGTTATGTTTTGGGGTCGGTAGAGGTCAAACAGATGGGAGGTATATTATGAGGGGATCGGCCATGGGGAGATATAAGGAGAGGGAAAATTGGAGGTGGGTTGATTTAGATTCAGGGGGTGGGCTAACAGGGTGCTGTTTGTGTATGTGGTTTTCAAACCAGTGATAAAGGGTGTCTTGCTTTGTCCATTTCAAATTTGATTCCTGCGTCCTCTTTGTGGTGATTTTACTTCCATAATTGTTACTTTCCACATTATGGTATGAGCATTCAGCTACTACATACAAGCAACATTTGAAGACCCGTTTAGATAATAGGTACCAATTCAATTTGTTTTCAAAATGTCTGTACTATCGGGTACTCTGTCGGCTAACTGATACATTTCAGTCATAGATTTTAGTTCCTGTTTTCTGCTAATTGCAGGACCAAGACATAAGAGCATTTTGATTCCAAACCTTAGTAGTTTCTGACTACGACTTTTGTCTGCGCATTTGCCAGCCTACACCTCGGCTGCATTGCCCGTTTCAGCTTTTCTCAGGCATGCTGTAATGCAGTGTGCAACAGCTGTTGGTTTTTATCAGCAATATACTGTATATCAGTATTGTCATTCCAAAGCTGAGAAATGACAGGATTGTATTCATTTACATATTGACATTCTTTGTAGATGATACCATTAACATGGTGTCAATCAAATGTAAAATAAAAAACACCATGTATTCAGACAACTGAAGAAACAGGACTAGGAAATGTACTTAGTATGGTCCTTGTCTTCACTTTAAAATTTTCTTTGGCAGTACTTTACACACATGTGCATTTGAAACCTTTCCAGCTTGTTCCGTAGATCTACATTGACATGCTGAGCATGGCTAGAACAAGCAACATGTTTTTCACTTTCACTTTCATTGCCAAAATATGGAGCATCTTTAACCCACAAAAGCATATGTATATGTTGATGTTCACAAGCGTGGTACCCTTTCCTCCAAAGGAAATGCTCCACAGTGCCTAGTGGACCATTTCCTTTATTCCCTATAGAATGCAACGTTGCTAAAAATCAGTGATGAAAGAATCTTGATACTGTAGTTGGGTCTATGACATAATTCTGCTGGTGTATTGTGTAGTATAGCTTCTTTGGTTGGATTATTTTCCCGATAGCAATCTGCAAGATCATCCCAGCTATAATCTGCAAAATGTAAAGTCAAAGACCAAGTAGGAGGTCCCCGGTTTCAGAGCATGCATCAAAACTCAGAATGTCTCATATACCAATATTCTTTGGTTCCTCTCACAGTGTCAGGGATATTGGTATTTCTGCTTTCTAGAACTTCATCCTTTTGTTTTACCATCTCATTAGCAGAACATTTTTGAAATTTAGTTCCTGTTTGATGTTTATGAGCAACACAATTGCACAGTGTTAAACATTCACTTTCATAGAGTAGGTGAAAAATATACACAATATTGGTATGGAATCTGGAATCCTCAGAATACATGCATGTACAACGATATTCTGAAGAAATAATAGAAACTTTGCGATCATCCAATCTGCCACATTTTCTATTCGGAAAAAGCATAGGGAAACAACACGCTTCTAGATTTTTTTCCCACACAGACTGGTGCACCTTTTGTTTGCTTCATTTGAAATCATTCAAGACTGTCACCATCACGTCTTGTGAGCGTAGAGGATGAATAGTGTAATGGTCATACACACTGTTACCTTCAGCAACACTAGCATGCTGAATCTAACCTTCATTGTTCTTCTCTGGTAATTTAACATCAAGTATGGACAAGTCTGGTACATCCAGACTGTCTTTATACAGTTCATTGTGATTGACTATAAACTGTAAAGCTCCCTTTATCTTGGTGATATCTGTAAGCTGTTGCCAGACTTGTTTATCCTTTGTAGCAACACCATTCACCAACACAAGCAAAGAATCAGTAATGTCATGTTTTATTCCCAGAGTGTTCACATTTTCTTTCAAATTTAGACGTAAACACACAACTTTACAAGTCACACCATCCACTTGTGACTTTTTAGGACATTTTGATGTTTTTGTTTGAAGTCGTGTAAACCTAAAAAGGATGAACAGTTTGAAATGCAATCACTTCAAACATTTTTATTATTTTGAAGCACAACAGGAATTTCAGACACATCCAATGTTTTCCTCTTTTTAAAACACTGAAACAGTGTTTGCACACAAATAAAGCATCACTTGTAATGAATCACTCTTCTACAAATACAGCTATGTACACTCTATGGTCTTGTTTTGTGTAGAATGTACGTTGAGAGGACACACAAACATGCTCAGGTTTTTCTCTTGAAGAAGACTCAAACACTGCCATTCCTTGACCATACTTATGAAAAATTTGATCCTTTTAAAGCATATGATCAATGTGGCCACTTCCTACAAGTGGTTCTATTAGATACAAATCATATTTAAAATTAGAGGTTATTATCATCGTGCGAGTGACATAAATGAGGCTCTATCAGAGCCTTGGTGGTATCCCAGTGGTAATCACACCAGTATACCACCGGCTGTGGTAGCGCTGGTGATAATAGCACTGAAAACATCAGACAACTGGTGGAAAGTGGCGGAAAGTGGAGATTTTTACCTCCAGCAAAAACTCCAGCTTTATGCCCTACTCGTGATAACAACTCTATCAAATGCCAAATATTGCAGCATTGTACACCTGGTCAGATCAAGTGGCAGTTCATTACATGTACTATGAACACATTAAGGGGCCGATTCATGGAACAAACGTGCGCCGAAAATCTTCGCGCAAGCAGGCGCAAGCAGGTGCAAGCGGAAAAAAACAGGCGCACGCGCACTCGTACGATTCATGGAAGTCCCTGCGCGTGTTCACCTCGGGATGTGCGCCAAACCCGTGCATGGCGCACAAGTCACTGCAACATCCCGAAAGGCGTGCGCGACGCGCACAGTGAAAGCGCACAACCTCGGCGCATACACCAGAAAGTGGGCGGGACACGGGGCGTAACGCGCGCAATTGGGAACAACGCGCGAAAATAAGGGCGTAACTGGGGATGAACTGCAGGGAAGCAGACGGAACGCCCACACGCACTCGAACCACGATCACACACGCGATCTCATCAGGGTACGTGTATTTCAGGGTATTCATGGAATCGAATAGGGCATAGCCACGCACAGCCAAAGACACGCACAAGCTGAAACACGTCCGCCACACGAAGGCAGGCGGTAGAGTCCCAGCACATCACAAAAGTGGCAACATACAGCAATTGGGCCTGTGCGAGCGAGGCACGTGTACTGCGGGGGTGCGCGGGAAGTTACACACGCGATTGAGCGAGGTACGTGTATTTCGGGGGTGCACGGGAAGTTACACACACGATTGAGCGGGGTACGTGTATTTCGGGGGTGCACGGGAAGTTACACACACGATTGAGCGGGGTACGTGTATTTCGGGGGTGCGCGGTAAGTTACACACGCGATTGAGCGGGGTACGTGTATTTCGGGGGTGCACGGGAAGTTACACACACGATTGAGCGGGGTACGTGTATTTCGGGGGTGCGCGGGAAGTTACACACGCGATTGAGCGGGGTACGTGTATTTCGGGGGTGCGCGGGAAGTTACACACACGATCTCATCAGGGTACGTGTATTTCGGGGGTGCACGGGAAGTTACACACACGATTGAGCGGGGTACGTGTATTTCGGGGGTGCGCGGTAAGTTACACACGCGATTGAGCGGGGTACGTGTATTTCGGGGGTGCACGGGAAGTTACACACACGATTGAGCGGGGTACGTGTATTTCGGGGGTGCGCGGTAAGTTACACACGCGATTGAGCGGGGTACGTGTATTTCGGGGGTGCGCGGGAAGTTACACACACGATCTCATCAGGGTACGTGTATTTCGGGGTGTGGGGGAAGTATCCCACACAACATCAGCAGGGTACGTGTATTCCAGGGGTGCGCGGCAAGTTCCACACGCAGTTCCATCAGGGTACGTGTATTACAGGGGTGCGCGGGAAGTTCCACACACAATATCATCAGGGTACGTGTATTACAGGGGTGCGCGTGGAGCAGCACACGTGAATTGCACGTGTGGGTCCTCCCAGGTGTTCCCTCTACACCCTCCACGGCCCCTGCAGGTGGCTCACACCACAGGGGCCTACCCAGCACATGTCATGCAGGTACCCCATCCACCATGGCCATGCCCACCAGCCAACCCACATGTCAACTTGCACTACTGCCCACCAACGCATGGCCCCCTGCACCCCCAGCCACCAGGGGCACCCTCCACAAGGTCCCCACCCATGTCTACCACCACCCCCACCCCCCAGCCACCAGGGGCAGCCTCCACCAGGCCCCCACCCATGTCTCCCACCACCCCCACCCCCCAGCACTGTGGGGCACCTGCCAGCAGGCCCCCACCCATGTCCAACTCATGTTCCCCACCACCCCCACCCCCAGCCACCAGGGGCAGCCTCCACCAGGCCCCCACCCATGTCTCCCACCACCCCCACCCCCAGCACTGTGGGGCACCTGCCAAAAGGCCCCCACCCATGTCCAACTCATGTTCCCCAAAATCCCCACCCCCCAGCACTGTGGGGCACCTGCCAGCAGGCCCCCACCCATGTCTCCCACCACCCCCACCCCCCAGCCACCAGGGGCAGCCTCCACCAGGCCCTCACCCATGTCTCCCACCACCCCCATCCCCCAGCACTGTGGGGCACCTGCCAGCAGGCCCCCACCCATGTCCAACTCATGTTCCCCACCACCCCCATCCCCCAGCACTGTGGGGCACCTGCCAGCAGGCCCCCACCCATGTCTCCCACCACCCCCACCCCCAGCCACCAGGGGCAGCCTCCACCAGGCCCCCACCCATGTCTCCCACCACCCTCACCCCCCAGTCACCAGGGGCAGCCTCCACCAGGCCCTCACCCATGTCTCCCACCACCACCACCCCCCAGCACTGTGGGGCACCTGCCAGCAGGCCCCCACCCATGTCCAACTCATGTTCCCCAACACCCCCACCCCCCAGCACCGTGGGGCACCTGCCAGCAGGCCCCCACCCATGTCCAACTCATGTTCCCCACCACCCCCACCCCCCAGCACTGTGGGGCACCTGCCAGCAGGCCCCCACCCATGTGCAACTCATGTTCCCCAGCCAACATGTCATCACAATCTAGATCCCTGGTCCCTATGGTCAGCCTCCAAATGCAAAACACCCACCCGAGTATTGCAACCACCCACTCATAATTTGCAATTACATCACAGAACACCAATTGCACGTTCCGAAACAAACACATTTCCCTCACATACACCCAATGGGTGTCAGTGAATCTCAAAACACATATCATGAAATGCATGAAACCAATGAGATACCACACATTGAAGTTCACCAAAAAAAATATGTATTAAAGGAAACATAAATAGAATAAAAAATGAAGAAACAGAAACGTGAATGTAAAAAAATGAAAAGAAGCATGTCCGTTAAAAAAAGCAAAACCAAAAATAAAATTCCAAAGTAATGTTGTCCAAAGTCAATGTCCACAAAACAAAATCCAATGGGAAATAATAAAGAAAGCCATTGCTCCATGGTTAAAAAGTGAAAAAAAAATACAATCCAACTGCGAACTATGTACATGGGAACAAGCCAGGGTCCATTATCCCAACAAAAAAAAGGAAACTTATCTAACTACACTAACTAATAAAATAAACTATATACAAAAATGTGGCCAAAGTCCGAAAGGTCCAAATAAAATAAAAACAAAAATGAAACCTAATACTACCTACATAACTGTGTACAAGGGCAGCGGGCTAGTTTCACGGCTCACTTGTGGATGTCCCGGGCCAGGGCATCATCGAACTCCTCCTCAATGTCCCGGAGGCGGTCCTCCTCCATGGCCCCGAGGGTCCGCAGGGCCGTCGACGTCTCCACCTCCAAACCCCTGCGGATAGCCTCGAGGCACTCGACCCGCCTCAGGGCCCTTCGCATGGAGTTCTCCGCCCTGACCATTGTGAGCCGTGCCTCTTCCGCCCGCTGCCGCTCAGCATCTATGGCGTGGCCCAACCGCTGCCACACGGAAGACACTCTCTGTCCTGGGTCCTCCTGCCCTCCGGCCGATGCCTGCCCCTCCGATGTTGAAGGCCCAGAGCCTTCATGGCTCCCACCACGTTGCTGCTGCTGCTGTGCCTCTGCCCGTGCACTGCCTCCTGCTGCCTGCACATCCTCCGCCGGCTGGGATGCAGTCGTAGATGTGGCCACCCCTGCTGGACGTCCGACTCCCGACTGTGGCAGGGATGCCTCCTCCACCAGCCTGGCCGCACCGTCAGAGGCAGCTCCACAGGGCACACAGGTGACTGATGTGTGGGAAGATGGCACAGAGGACGACTGGCGCGTAGGGGGTCCAGTTGAGGAGGGGGTCGGAGCAAGCCCCATCAGACAGAGGAACCCGGCCTGGGTGACCTGTCCCAGCAGGCTGACGTGGTCAACGAGCCATTCGAGATGACGTGCAGTCTCTTCATGAAAAGACTGCAGGTCACCTCGCATGGCCCGTTGACGCAACGCCACACCAGCCAGGACAGGCTCAACCCGGACCCGGATAGCCATGTCCGCAGGGAAAAGGAAGGACAGTTGACGTGAGCTCATCCCCTGCCTGAAAACGGGTCTGGACGTAGGCATCCCTGCTGGTGCAAGATGATGCAGGGACAGGAACAGGGACAGGATTGCACACAGGCACCTCCGCAGCGGCCTGTGCTGCCTCCTGTCCCTGGTCCTGCACTGCACCACTAGCACCAGTGGGATCCCCACCTCCAGACCCCGTCTCTGGTGCTTGCACGGCCTCCTCCTCCACCAAACCCCCCACCAACCTGGATGACTCCGTGCCATCTTCCCCTGTTGGGCCCTGTGGGGTCCCAGTTGCCTCTTCTGCTGCCGAGGAGTCCAACTCCAACCTCCGCCTCTTGGACCTCCCCCCGGCAGCTGCGGCCTGGGACGCGGCAAGGGACTCCTCACTCCCCGACGAGATGACAACATGGGAGGGGAGCCGGGCCTTGCGTCTCCGGCTGGCGGTGGGATCCCCGCCGCTGTGCTCCACAGCACCTTCTCCGCCCTCTTCATCAGTTGACGCTGCAGACAGGGAGAAACAAAACACAGGCATCAGGGCACTGTACAATGGACACATACACACATGACGGTTGTACATGAGTGGCATTGGCAAACCTCAGACATGTCATCACAATCCCCAATACACATGTCATTACAACTCGCACACATGAGCCATACCACAGCCATATCGCAACTGCCACCACCATCCATACACATACAACAGCATGAGCAGCCAAAGGTGAGCCAGACATCACATGCAACACAGGAAGTGCACCACACATGTACACACACACCACACTTGCATGCATGTGTACACCTCTGCCAAGTGTCGCACTGTTCAGACGGGCATCCATGTCACATCTGCCAATCAGGCTTCCACATACCGCTGTCACATGCATCCATGTTGCATCACTGTTGCACTCTTGTCAAATACACACACATGCACATGTACACAGTGCTGATACATGCAGCCAAAAACAACATACATGCGTGACATCACGGACATGTCTACTTACATACACATTCATCCAAACATGTGTGCCCACACAACTGCATTTGGCATGCAAGCCTACACACACAAGCACCATCCATGTCTCACACATTACAGCCCTCGCATGTGTCAGCCCCACGGCCCTGTACACCCCCACCCATACTCGACCCCATACAAACAGATGTGCAACCTGCACACTACTGAATAATCACCACACGCACTGCTCACAATCAGGATGCATGTACACTCACCGCTCGACTCCAGACGGGTCTGCTTCTCTAGAACCTGGACGTGGAGCGCTGGGGATATGCGTTCCAGGACCCTCATCTGTTCTTCCAACAAGTGGCCCCGGCGCCCCTTGGCATCCGCTGCCTTCAAGAGGCGCCGGGCCTTGTTCAGGGTCCTGGACCTGAAGTCCTCCCAGCGCTTCTTGACATGTTGTAAGTCGCGGACTGCCACCCCCTCCGCGTTGATGGCAGTCACGATGTCAGTCCAGATCCGAGTCCGTCCTTCCTTGTCGGCGCGGGAACTTCCGAAGAGGGCATCATACTGCCCCAGGACTTGCTCCACCAGGACACCAACTTCGGTGGCACTGAAGCTGGTGCCCCTCTGCCTCTCTGGCAGGGGGTTGTCAGTGGTCCCAGATGGTGTTTGCCCCGACATGACAACCCCAGAGGCAGGAGTGGGGTGGCAACTGGGTCCTGGGGCTGGGCTGTGGAGCGATGGAATCCCAGCAAATGGCAGGACACGTGGGCAGCAGGCAGTCAGGCAGCAGCAGATGGCAGGTGGGAGCGTGCTCGGGGCTCTGGGCGGCAGTAGTTCGAGGAAAGGCCCTTAGCGCGTAAGCGCGTCTGCACGCATACGCATTTTCATTGGACAGAAGGCCCCTCAAGCGCAAGCGCCCCTGTGACGTGACGCGTACAGACGTGCATGGGCATTAACCATTTGTGATGACGTCTGATGGCAGAGATATGCACTCTTTTGTTGATACCTAGTGCAGCTCTAATGGCATTGTTTTGTAATATTTGGAGTTTTTGGATAATGGTTTTATTAGCACTGCTGTAGAGGGCGTTGCAGTAATCTAATAGAATTAATGCTCTGGCCAGTATAAGGCAACTGTCGTTGGAAAGGAAGAGCCTGCCTGCTCTGATCAGCTTACAGGTGTAGGCTGTGGTAGAGGCCAGGGAATTTAGTTGTTTGGAAAAGGACATTGTTGCATCCAGGTAGAAACCAAGAGTTTTTACCTCCTTGGAGATGATGGTATTATTACCGTCAATGATGAAGGAGGCATATTCATGTCCTAGTTTGGAGATGTTGGATGGGGAGCCAAGGATTATCAGCTCTGACTTGTCATCATTCAAACATGTGCTGTGAGTGGCCATCCATGCCTGAATGATGAGATAAATTCCATTCACCATTGCCAGGTCCTGCCATGATCCCCGGAAAGCGGGAGGAGAATCTGAGTGTCATCTGCGTAGTTAGTGTAGGTGACACCCAGAAAGTCCAGATTGTCGAACAGTGGCCTCGTGAAGATATTGTAGAGAGTGGGGGGACACACAAGAACCCTGATGGACTCCACACATGATGGGGGTAGGGTCCACAGCTGCAGAGGGAGAGAATACTCTGCTGGTTCTGTCGCTCAATAAGGATTCTATCCATTTAACAGCGCCTCTAGAGAAATGGGCTGCTGTATCAAGATGCCTACAGAGGACCTTATGATCAACCAAGTCGAATGCAGCTGAGAGATCGAGTAACAGTAATAATGCTGTTTTCCCTTGGTCTCTCAGCTCATTGATTTGTGTCTTCAGGTCTATCAATGCAGTTTCCGACTGCCTCATATTAATAGTAAGCTCCACATATTCAAAATAATTTCACAGATAGACATTAGCAGTACTACTGATAATCCTTTGACTATCCTTTGATTGAAACAACTTGAACAGTGTTTGTACTTTCACCAGAGTTATCTGTAACAGATCTCCAAAAACAAGGACATGTTTGTCTCTAAACAAAACATCATAGTCAATCCTCAAGACCTCTTGCATTCTCAAGTGAATGAAAGCTATCATCAAGTTAGAAACCATGCTCACCTCATCCACAATCAAGACATTTATCATTTTCAGAACTCATCCTACTTCTAGTGATGCATTTAATAATAATAATAATAATTAGGCTTTTATATAGCGCTACAAACCCTCAGGTATCTGAGCGCTGCTTATTATTACCCACGGTGTGTGGTGCTCATTTATCGACCTCGGAAGGATGAAAGGCTGAGTTTGGCCCTGCCGGGATTCGAACCTGCGTTAACAGGCTCTGCACGGGTGTCAAAGCGGGCGCTCTACTCGCTGTGCCACTTGACCACTTGATTTAAATGTCCCATAGTCAAGTTTATTATCATGCTCTACTAGTCGTATGATAATACAACTGATGTAGGGTAGCACTGCCTATATTGAATGCATCGAACCCTTTGGTATCTCTCACTATACATTACGCAGAGCTATCAGTCATCCTCTCAATGCATGAATTAAAAATAATGGTCCTGTACCAGCGTGTTCACTGACATACATCAATAAAGGGGTTTTACTGGACACAGGAACATTCATTTTTATCATGTTTAAAAGCGTGCAGAAACATATCTTTTATCTTTGCATACATTTCTTTCTGCTATTCACTTAGTGTACTTATTAAAGTCTCCACATTGTTATGTGAACATTTTATTTGTTGCATTGCAATCTCCACTTTCTCCATGGCGAGCTCAACATCTGTTTGAATAATTGGATCTCCTAACACTTTTTCACTCTTGACTGCCCTCAGCCTTATCCTTTGACAATTTAGCTGCCAATATTTCTTCTTGGCGTATTTCTATTTGCAATAATTGCAAGTACTGTTCAAACTGTATGTACCTGATATCTACTTTATTTGCAAGAAATTACTCTCACTCTCTGTATGCCATGGTAAGAACAAGTGCAAAAAGCCAAAAAATCCCTCTGCAGGTTGGCAAGACAGTTTCATGTAGCTTATGAGACTTAGCTTTTCATGTCTCACCAAAAAATCTAGGGATCCACATACTTTATACCAGCTTTTTTCATTGTGTTAAGGTTGATGACCCCAGAGGGAGGGTGTACAGGATTCATGTTTTGTTGGCACCATAAAGGCGTGTGATGACAGTAAACTCCTATGAGGATAAATTAGGATAAATGACGATAAGGGATGTATCATCTTTCTGGGGATATATTTGAATGCATAAAATGTCATTTGTTTACAATCTGTAATCCAGATTGTTTATTATTTTTCTTTAAATCCTACTGAACATTGGAAATGGAGCCACCACATATTGGCTTTAGGCAATGCTTGCCCATAGGGCTCGTTAAAATAGACTTGTGCTGTAGGAGTGCTAAGGCAGTGCTATCAAGAGCTCTCAGGGCACTGGCAGGTCACTGGAAGAGGGCCACCCGAGACTCAATCTTGGATTTGAACAGTGGAACCTTATTCATGGCTGTAAGTGCAACAGGGGCTGGTGACCACTGACCTCTCACCTGAGGAGGGCATAGCCGGATATCGTCATACTGGAGTAACTGACCTGGAAATAGAGGATCACTTGATGATAGTAGATGAAATGGAAATGAAAGATGGACTACAGGAGTGCATTAGACAGTCACTGTTATGTTTTGGGGTTGGTAGAGGTCAAACAGATGGGAGGTATATTATGAGGGGATCGGCCATGGGGAGATATAAGGAGAGGGAAAATTGGAGGTGGGTTGATTTAGATTCAGGGGGTGGGCTAACAGGGTGCTGTTTGTGTATGTGGTTTTCAAACCAGTGATAAAGGGTGTCTTGCTTTGTCCATTTCAAATTTGATTCCTGCGTCCTCTTTGTGGTGATTTTACTTCCATAATTGTTACTTTCCACATTATGGTATGAGCATTCAGCTACTACATACAAGCAACATTTGAAGACCCGTTTAGATAATAGGTACCAATTCAATTTGTTTTCAAAATGTCTGTACTATCGGGTACTCTGTCGGCTAACTGATACATTTCAGTCATAGATTTTAGTTCCTGTTTTCTGCTAATTGCAGGACCAAGACATAAGAGCATTTTGATTCCAAACCTTAGTAGTTTCTGACTACGACTTTTGTCTGCGCATTTGCCAGCCTACACCTCGGCTGCATTGCCCGTTTCAGCTTTTCTCAGGCATGCTGTAATGCAGTGTGCAACAGCTGTTGGTTTTTATCAGCAATATACTGTATATCAGTATTGTCATTCCAAAGCTGAGAAATGACAGGATTGTATTCATTTACATATTGACATTCTTTGTAGATGATACCATTAACATGGTGTCAATCAAATGTAAAAAAAAAACACCATGTATTCAGACAACTGAAGAAACAGGACTAGGAAATGTACTTAGTATGGTCCTTGTCTTCACTTTAAAATTTTCTTTGGCAGTACTTTACACACATGTGCATTTGAAACCTTTCCAGCTTGTTCCGTAGATCTACATTGACATGCTGAGCATGGCTAGAACAAGCAACATGTTTTTCACTTTCACTTTCATTGCCAAAATATGGAGCATCTTTAACCCACAAAAGCATATGTATATGTTGATGTTCACAAGCGTGGTACCCTTTCCTCCAAAGGAAATGCTCCACAGTGCCTAGTGGACCATTTCCTTTATTCCCTATAGAATGCAACGTTGCTAAAAATCAGTGATGAAAGAATCTTGATACTGTAGTTGGGTCTATGACATAATTCTGCTGGTGTATTGTGTAGTATAGCTTCTTTGGTTGGATTATTTTCCCGATAGCAATCTGCAAGATCATCCCAGCTATAATCTGCAAAATGTAAAGTCAAAGACCAAGTAGGAGGTCCCCGGTTTCAGAGCATGCATCAAAACTCAGAATGTCTCATATACCAATATTCTTTGGTTCCTCTCACAGTGTCAGGGATATTGGTATTTCTGCTTTCTAGAACTTCATCCTTTTGTTTTACCATCTCATTAGCAGAACATTTTTGAAATTTAGTTCCTGTTTGATGTTTATGAGCAACACAATTGCACAGTGTTAAACATTCACTTTCATAGAGTAGGTGAAAAATATACACAATATTGGTATGGAATCTGGAATCCTCAGAATACATGCATGTACAACGATATTCTGAAGAAATAATAGAAACTTTGCGATCATCCAATCTGCCACATTTTCTATTCGGAAAAAGCATAGGGAAACAACACGCTTCTAGATTTTTTTCCCACACAGACTGGTGCACCTTTTGTTTGCTTCATTTGAAATCATTCAAGACTGTCACCATCACGTCTTGTGAGCGTAGAGGATGAATAGTGTAATGGTCATACACACTGTTACCTTCAGCAACACTAGCATGCTGAATCTAACCTTCATTGTTCTTCTCTGGTAATTTAACATCAAGTATGGACAAGTCTGGTACATCCAGACTGTCTTTATACAGTTCATTGTGATTGACTATAAACTGTAAAGCTCCCTTTATCTTGGTGATATCTGTAAGCTGTTGCCAGACTTGTTTATCCTTTGTAGCAACACCATTCACCAACACAAGCAAAGAATCAGTAATGTCATGTTTTATTCCCAGAGTGTTCACATTTTCTTTCAAATTTAGACGTAAACACACAACTTTACAAGTCACACCATCCACTTGTGACTTTTTAGGACATTTTGATGTTTTTGTTTGAAGTCGTGTAAACCTAAAAAGGATGAACAGTTTGAAATGCAATCATTTCAAACATTTTTATTATTTTGAAGCACAACAGGAATTTCAGACACATCCAATGTTTTCCTCTTTTTAAAACACTGAAACAGTGTTTGCACACAAATAAAGCATCACTTGTAATGAATCACTCTTCTACAAATACAGCTATGTACACTCTATGGTCTTGTTTTGTGTAGAATGTACGTTGAGAGGACACACAAACATGCTCAGGTTTTTCTCTTGAAGAAGACTCAAACACTGCCATTCCTTGACCATACTTATGAAAAATTTGATCCTTTTAAAGCATATGATCAATGTGGCCACTTCCTACAAGTGGTTCTATTAGATACAAATCATATTTAAAATTAGAGGTTATTATCATCGTGCGAGTGACATAAATGAGGCTCTATCAGAGCCTTGGTGGTATCCCAGTGGTAATCACACCAGTATACCACCGGCTGTGGTAGCGCTGGTGATAATAGCACTGAAAACATCAGACAACTGGTGGAAAGTGGCGGAAAGTGGAGATTTTTACCTCCAGCAAAAACTCCAGCTTTATGCCCTACTCGTGATAACAACTCTATCAAATGCCAAATATTGCAGCATTGTACACCTGGTCAGATCAAGTGGCAGTTCATTACATGTACTATGAACACATTAAGGGGCCGATTCAGGGAACAAACGTGCGCCGAAAATCTTCGCGCAAGCAGGCGCAAGCAGGCGCAAGCAGGCGCAAGCGGAAAAAAACAGGCGCACTCGTACGATTCATGGAAGTCCCTGCGCGTGTTCACCTCGGGATGTGCGCCAAACCCGTGCATGGCGCACAAGTCACTGCAACATCCCGAAAGGCGTGCGCGACGCGCACAGTGAAAGCGCACAACCTCGGCGCATACACCAGAAAGTGGGCGGGACAAGGGGCGTAACGCGCGCAATTGGGAACAACGCGCGAAAATAAGGGCGTAACTGGGGATGAACTGCAGGGAAGCAGACGGAACGCCCACACGCACTCGAACCACGATCACACACGCGATCTCATCAGGGTACGTGTATTTCAGGGTATTCATGGAATCGAATAGGGCATAGCCACGCACAGCCAAAGACACGCACAAGCTGAAACACGTCCGCCACACGAAGGCAGGCGGTAGAGTCCCAGCACATCACAAAAGTGGCAACATACAGCAATTGGGCCTGTGCGAGCGAGGCACGTGTACTGCGGGGGTGCGCGGGAAGCAACACATGCGATCGAGCGGGGTACGTGTATTTCAGGGTTGCGCGGGAAGTTACACACTCGATTGAGCGGGGTATGTGTATTTCGGGGGTGCGCGGGAAGTTACACACGCGATTGAGCGGGGTACGTGTATTTCGGAGGTGCGCGGGAAGTTACACACGCGATTGAGCGAGGTACGTGTATTTCGGGGGTGCGCGGGAAGTTACACATGCGATTGAGCGGGGTACGTGTATTTCGGGGGTGCACGGGAAGTTACACACACGATTGAGCGTGGTACGTGTATTTCGGGGGTGCGCGGTAAGTTACACACGCGATTGAGCGGGGTACGTGTATTTCGGGGGTGCGCGGGAAGTTACACACACGATCTCATCAGGGTACGTGTATTTCGGGGTGTGGGGGAAGTATCCCACGCAACATCAGCAGGGTACGTGTATTCCAGGGGTGCGCGGCAAGTTCCACACGCAGTTCCATCAGGCTACGTGTATTACAGGGGTGCGCGGGAAGTTCCACACACAATATCATCAGGGTACGTGTATTACAGGGGTGCGCGTGGAGCAGCACACGTGAATTGCACGTGTGGGTCCTCCCAGGTGTTCCCTCTACACCCTCCACGGCCCCTGCAGGTGGCTCACACCACAGGGGCCTACCCAGCACATGTCATGCAGGTACCCCATCCACCATGGCCATGCCCACCAGCCAACCCACATGTCAACTTGCACTACTGCCCACCAACGCATGGCCCCCTGCACCCCCAGCCACCAGGGGCACCCTCCACCAGGTCCCCACCCATGTCTCCCACCACCCCCACCCCCCAGCCACCAGGGGCAGCCTCCACCAGGCCCCCAACCATGTCTCCCACCACCCCCACCCCCCAGCACTGTGGGGCACCTGCCAGCAGGCCCCCACCCATGTCCAACTCATGTTCCACACCACCCCCACCCCCCAGCCACCAGGGGCAGCCTCCACCAGGCCCCCACCCATGTCTCCCACCACCCCCACCCCCAGCACTGTGGGGCACCTGCCAAAAGGCCCCCACCCATGTCCAACTCATGTTCCCCAAAATCCCCACCCCCCAGCACTGTGGGGCACCTGCCAGCAGGCCCCCACCCATGTCTCCCAACACCCCCACCCCCCAGCCACCAGGGGCAGCCTCCACCAGGCCCTCACCCATGTCTCCCACCACCCCCATCCCCCAGCACTGTGGGGCACCTGCCAGCAGGCCCCCACCCATGTCCAACTCATGTTCCCCACCACCCCCATCCCCCAGCACTGTGGGGCACCTGCCAGCAGGCCCCCACCCATGTCTCCCACCACCCCCACCCCCCAGCCACCAGGGGCAGCCTCCACCAGGCCCCCACCCATGTCTCCCACCACCCTCACCCCCCAGTCACCAGGGGCAGCCTCCACCAGGCCCTCACCCATGTCTCCCACCACCACCACCCCCCAGCACTGTGGGGCACCTGCCAGCAGGCCCCCACCCATGTCCAACTCATGTTCCCCAACACCCCCACCCCCCAGCACCGTGGGGCACCTGCCAGCAGGCCCCCACCCATGTCCAACTCATGTTCCCCACCACCCCCACCCCCCAGCACTGCGGGGCACCTGCCAGCAGGCCCCCACCCATGTGCAACTCATGTTCCCCAGCCAACATGTCATCACAATCTAGATCCCTGGTCCCTATGGTCAGCCTCCAAATGCAAAACACCCACCCGAGTATTGCAACCACCCACTCATAATTTGCAATTACATCACAGAACACCAATTGCACGTTCCGAAACAAACACATTTCCCTCACATACACCCAATGGGTGTCAGTGAATCTCAAAACACATATCATGAAATGCATGAAACCAATGAGATACCACACATTGAAGTTCACCAAAAAAAATATGTATTAAAGGAAACATAAATAGAATAAAAAATGAAGAAACAGAAACGTGAATGTAAAAAAATGAAAAGAAGCATGTCCGTTAAAAAAAGCAAAACCAAAAATAAAATTCCAAAGTAATGTTGTCCAAAGTCAATGTCCACAAAACAAAATCCAATGGGAAATAATAAAGAAAGCCATTGCTCCATGGTTAAAAAGTGAAAAAAAAATACAATCCAACTACGAACTATGTACATGGGAACAAGCCAGGGTCCATTATCCCAACAAAAAAAAGGAAACCTATCTAACTACACTAACTAATAAAATAAACTATATACAAAAATGTGGCCAAAGTCCGAAAGGTCCAAATAAAATAAAAACAAAAATGAAACCTAATACTACCTACATAACTATGTACAAGGGCAGCGGGCTAGTTTCACGGCTCACTTGTGGATGTCCCGGGCCAGGGCATCATCGAACTCCTCCTCAATGTCCCGGAGGCGGTCCTCCTCCATGGCCCCGAGGGTCCGCAGGGCCGTCGACATCTCCACCTCCAAACCCCTGCGGATAGCCTCGAGGCACTCGACCCGCCTCAGGGCCCTTCGCATGGAGTTCTCCGCCCTGACCATTGTGAGCCGTGCCTCTTCCGCCCGCTGCCGCTCAGCATCTATGGCGTGGCCCAACCGCTGCCACACGGAAGACACTCTCTGTCCTGGGTCCTCCTGCCCTCCGGCCGATGCCTGCCCCTCCGATGTTGAAGGCCCAGAGCCTTCATGGCTCCCACCACGTTGCTGCTGCTGCTGTGCCTCTGCCCGTGCACTGCCTCCTGCTGCCTGCACATCCTCCGCCGGCTGGGATGCAGTCGTAGATGTGGCCACCCCTGCTGGACGTCCGACTCCCGACTGTGGCAGGGATGCCTCCTCCACCAGCCTGGCCGCACCGTCAGAGGCAGCTCCACAGGGCACACAGGTGACTGATGTGTGGGAAGATGGCACAGAGGACGACTGGCGCATAGGGGGTCCAGTTGAGGAGGGGGTCGGAGCAAGCCCCATCAGACAGAGGAACCCGGCCTGGGTGACCTGTCCCAGCAGGCTGACGTGGTCAACGAGCCATTCGAGATGACGTGCAGTCTCTTCATGAAAAGACTGCAGGTCACCTCGCATGGCCCGTTGACGCAACGCCACACCAGCCAGGACAGGCTCAACCCGGACCCGGATAGCCATGTCCGCAGGGAAAAGGAAGGACAGTTGACGTGAGCTCATCCCCTGCCTGAAAACGGGTCTGGACGTAGGCATCCCTGCTGGTGCAAGATGATGCAGGGACAGGAACAGGGACAGGATTGCACACAGGCACCTCCGCGGCGGCCTGTGCTGCCTCCTGTCCCTGGTCCTGCACTGCACCACTAGCACCAGTGGGATCCCCACCTCCAGACCCCGTCTCTGGTGCTTGCACGGCCTCCTCCTCCACCAAACCCCCCACCAACCTGGATGACTCCGTGCCATCTTCCCCTGTTGGGCCCTGTGGGGTCCCAGCTGCCTCTTCTGCTGCCGAGGAGTCCAACTCCAACCTCCGCCTCTTGGACCTCCCCCCAGCAGCTGCGGCCTGGGACGCGGCAAGGGACTCCTCACTCCCCGACGAGATGACAACATGGGAGGGGAGCCGGGCCTTGCGTCTCCGGCTGGCGGTGGGATCCCCGCCGCTGTGCTCCACAGCACCTTCTCCGCCCTCTTCATCAGTTGACGCTGCAGACAGGGAGAAACAAAACACAGGCATCAGGGCACTGTACAATGGACACATACACACATGACGGTTGTACATGAGTGGCATTGGCAAACCTCAGACATGTCATCACAATCCCCAATACACATGTCATTACAACTCGCACACATGAGCCATACCACAGCCATATCGCAACTGCCACCACCATCCATACACATACAACAGCATGAGCAGCCAAAGGTGAGCCAGACATCACATGCAACACAGGAAGTGCACCACACATGTACACACACACCACACTTGCATGCATGTGTACACCTCTGCCAAGTGTCGCACTGTTCAGACGGGCATCCATGTCACATCTGCCAATCAGGCTTCCACATACCGCTGTCACATGCATCCATGTTGCATCACTGTTGCACTCTTGTCAAATACACACACATGCACATGTACACAGTGCTGATACATGCAGCCAAAAACAACATACATGCGTGACATCACGGACATGTCTACTTACATACACATTCATCCAAACATGTGTGCCCACACAACTGCATTTGGCATGCAAGCCTGCACACACAAGCACCATCCATGTCTCCCACATTACAGCCCTCGCATGTGTCAGCCCCACGGCCCTGTACACCCCCACCCATACTCGACCCCATACAAACAGATGTGCAACCTGCACACTACTGAATAATCACCACACGCACTGCTCACAATCAGGATGCATGTACACTCACCGCTCGACTCCAGACAGGTCTGCTTCTCTAGAACCTGGACGTGGAGCGGTGGGGATATGCGTTCCAGGACCCTCATCTGTTCTTCCGACAAGTGGCCCCGGCGCCCCTTGGCATCCGCTGCCTTCAAGAGGCGCCGGGCCTTGTTCAGGGTCCTGGACCTGAAGTCCTCCCACCGCTTCTTGACATGTTGTAAGTCGCGGACTGCCACCCCCTCCGCGTTGATGGCAGTCACGATGTCAGTCCAGATCCGAGTCCGTCCTTCCTTGTCGGCGCGGGAACTTCCGAAGAGGGCATCATACTGCCCCAGGACTTGCTCCACCAGGACACCAACTTCGGTGGCACTGAAGCTGGTGCCCCTCTGCCTCTCTGGCAGGGGGTTGTCAGTGGTCCCAGATGGTGTTTGCCCCGACATGACAACCCCAGAGGCAGGAGTGGGTGGGCAACTGGGTCCTGGGGCTGGGCTGTGGAGCGATGGAATCCCAGCAAATGGCAGGACACGTGGGCAGCAGGCAGTCAGGCAGCAGCAGATGGCAGGTGGGAGCGTGCTCGGGGCTCTGGGCGGCAGTAGTTCGAGGAAAGGCCCTTAGCGCGTAAGCGCGTCTGCACGCATACGCATTTTCATTGGACAGAAGGCCCCTCAAGCGCAAGCGCCCCTGTGACGTGACACGTACAGACGTGCATGGGCATTACAGCGCGCGTGAAAAACTGCACGTCCGCGTGTAATACCAGGAAAGGGCCCATGCGCGTAAGCGTGCGTGGAAAACTGCACGTCCGTGTGTAATACGAGGAAAGGCCCTTAGCGCGTATGCACGGCAGCACGCATATGCGATTTCATTGGACCAAAGGCCCTTAGCGCGTGAGCACGTCTGTGACGTGACGCGCGCAGGTGTTTCCCTCATTGCACCTGATGACAGAACACACGTGGATTTCCACCAATCGCGTGTGAAAGTTCCCGGCACCCCGGAACACACGTACCCAGGCTAATCGCGTGTGGAACTTCCCGCGCACCCTGAAACACACGTACCCAGGCCAGTTGCGTGTACGCTCACTCCCCTCCGATCACACGCGATGACACTCGGACCGTATCCGAATACGGGAAACCTGCGCACGGCAAAAGACGTGCACAGGCGTCTACGCGTCTGCCACACGAAGGCAGGCGGAAGCGTCCCCGCGCACAGCATAAAAGTGCGCGCAAACAACAAACGCGTATATACAGCTACGATGAATGCCCCATTTGTCGCTGCACTGATCGTGGGACACCGCAGGAGGAGGAGAATAGCCAGGGCACGCAATTTCGCACCACGGACAAGCCTTTTTGGGATGCCTGACGACCAGGTCTATGGCTGGTATAGGTTTCCACCCCATATCATCCTAGACCTGGTCAGGGAGTGGGAAGATGACCTCACATCCCCCACCCTTTGCTCCCAAGCATTGAGCCCCTTGGAGAAGCTGCTCAATGTCCTGCATTTTTTGGCCACTGGGTCATTTCAGCGGATCACTGCCATAGTGGAGGGGTCTCAAAGGTCACGCAGTCACGCTGCCTACACCAGGTACTGGCAATCATGACAGCGTGCCCCTCAGTCCGCAGGCACATATACATGCCCAGAACACCCGCAGAAAGGCAGGCCGTTGTCCTGGATTTTTTCAGGGTGGCACACTTCCCCAAAGTGCTTGGTGCCATAGATTGCACCTATGTGGCCCTACGTCCACCTAGGGCCATTGAGCACATCTACCGAAACCGCAAGCACTGGCATTCCATCAATGTACAGGTGGTATGTGATGCAAAGGGAATCATCACCACTGTCTATGCAAACTACCCTGGCTCCACCCATGACAGTTTCATATACAGAATGTCCGCCCTGAGCCGGGCCCTGGAAGCTGGGCAGCATGGCGACACATGGCTCCTAGGTCAGTACAAATGCCCTTGCACATGCATGCAAGTCACACACAGACAAATATCCAAACCCTAATAATCTCAACTATTATCACCTCCCCAGGGGACAGTGCCTACCCTCTGAGCAACCAAATGATGACGCCAATCCGGAACCCCACCACACCACCCCAGGTAAGATACAACGCCGCCCATATTGCAACCAGGGGCATAGTGGAGAGCACATTCGGAGTGCTCAAGTCACGTTTCCGCTCCCTTGACCGCTCTGGTGGGCAACTACTCTATGCACCACCAGTAGTGTGCAGGATCATTGTGGCAGCATGTGTCCTGCACAATGTTGCAACACGGCAGGGCGTCCCGGTGGACATGGTGGTGCCCCCACATCCCCAACCACAGGCACAGGCGCTGCCCATGGGAGGGGACAGGGCACGTGGCGAGGAAGCCCGAACCCAGCTTGTGGCCACATTTTTCACCTAAACTCCCACCCCTGCGGAGTGCAGACAGGCCTGGCACATACCAGGTGACAATCGATGATGACAAAGAGACAGTTAACTGTCACAACCCTACCACCCTGAGATAGTTGCCATGGAAGTGCCACATCGTCTGAATCCCTAGCTACTTAAACACAAGCTATCCTGTGTGACCAAAAGGCACACATATGACATATGACATGATATGGGCCATACACAAGTATTCCAAGGCGCAATGAGGCAGGGAGGGGGGAACAAGGGAACACAGAGAATGGTACTACTAGGCCAGGTGTCATTGAGATCGTGCAAGTGCAGGGGTAGGGGGTATGGGAAAAGTGCAAGGGGAACGGTGGGGGGGAGTCCAGTACAGGGGAAGTAGCCCAAAAAAATAATACATAGGTCGCCTGGTGGCAACTACAAAGGTAAGTGCAGACAAGTGTTGGGAAGGGAGGGCTGTAGGGATAGAGAGACAGTACTGCAGTGCAGGGGTTGCCAGGGAGGCAGTGCAAGTGGAGAGTGGCTGGGCCAGGGACCGAGGTCGGTGAGAGTGGCCCAGTTGCAGCTCCTGTGCAGTTCCAGTGGAGAATTCTGCAAGGGAGAGGCAGACAGTAAGCAGAAGCAAAGAGGAAGGTCTTGAGGTGCTTCCAGAACTGGAGATGATTCCCCTCATGTTCAAGTCAGGCCGGAAGTCTGTTCCAGGGGGAGGGCCCTGCTGCGGAGAGAAATCTACCCCCAGCTAGTTGCTCTGAGAAGCGGATGACCTGGACATGCAAGGTGTGCATCACACACACCTGCAAAACAGGCCATGGCCATCACTGTCATGTCACTCAAACCCTCCCAAACATCAACATGACATGGCACGCAATACCCATACACCAATGCAGTAACGATAAGGTACACATTGCCATGTCCTAAATGCACAGTGGCATCGGACACTGCTGCCTGACCCGGAATCAGATGAAATGACAGACCAACAAAATCTCCCACCCAAAATAAGTCATTTCCAAATGCATTACAACAGTCGTAGACGTAACATCACAATGAATGCCTGTCTACATGCACATTATGCATTGCAAAATCAACACTGCAGCTCATGTGTGCAGTGCCCTACTCCTGCATCACACTGCTCAGCACACAGCACAGTGAACAGCCATTGTGTGTGATGCACACCCTGAGCATCACATCTAAGTGACAGACCACGTCAAACATCAAATTAGGCATGTACTGGATCCATGATCAGTCACAGAACATGTGCTGCCGGGACACAGTGGGCACCAGAAGGCAAACAGTGTACACGTGGATATGCAAGGATAGGAGTACATGTAGTGCATTAGAGTGCAAGTGTGTGGTTCTGCAAGGACATGCACTCCACATATGCATGTGCACTCAAGTGACCATCAGTGTTCCCTACACATCACATGTGAACATCCACCATGTGTACACCCCAGCATGTCAAACCACAACTATCCCCTCGCACCTGAAAGGAAAACACAACACATGAACAGGCATTGATCAGCAGAACACAACATGTACATAGGATACCACCATTACTATGTCAGAGTTCCCATCACACTGCAGGGCAAGGCAACTATCAACAACAACACCCCCCTCCCTCACAAATGACCATGACCCACTGAACAACTGCACCTGGGTCATGGAGCCTCCAAACCTCAATTCCACCTGGCCACAGGATCACCTTTACCCTTCGTCACCATCTCCCACCTTGTGTGTAAAAAGATGCCTGAACCCTCAGAATCCACACTCATTTCCAAAATCACAAAATCCAAAGCATAAAAACGAACCCGAACACCCTCCAGTAGATGACTTGACGTAGCAGTACCTCACAAAGGCCAAGTACTACCACAATGATGCTACAACCAAGGTAGCACAGCAAAACAATGTCACGACAGGATGTGAGACATGTGTGATACATGACATAGGATGATGCACCATGAATGGATGTGTACTGTCACAGGTCCCCTGTACAGGCGCTGGAGTGTCACGAAACAACCACCCCCACCATGTCCCGGGTGCCTGCAAGGTCAAACTCACACAGGCCCCTGAGACCCTGGTGGGGAATGAGGTTCAGGGATATGCAGTCGGGACAGGTGTTGACACACTGGATGACTGGAATGAGTGGCAGGAGAGGGGAGGAGGAATGACACATGAAACTAGGGAATGCACGAAAATGTACAACCTGCATGAACACATACACAATCCAAACAAACTTGGACATCATTGTCATGGCCTTCTGTAGTCCAGGCTCAGGAGTGGTACGAACCAACCACCCCCTCTAGGGTTTTGGCGCCTGCAAGTTCGGGGCTTACACAGGCATCTGCAACCCCAGTGGGGAAAGAGGGTCAGGGAACGTTGCTTGGATAGGCACGGGAAGCAGGAACACCGGGTAGAGGGTACAGGTTTCAAAATTGCATAGGATCACGGGTGATTAGGGAGAAAAAAACATACCAAATTGAACCACACATACATCCATGCATCAGTACACTCCCCAGCAAGCCTATGCAGAGCATTTCGTAAGAAAAACAACAAGACACTTAGCTCTGGTTTTGAGTGCCTGCACACTCTCAGGTCTGGTTACAGGAGCACTGCAATGCTGCAAAGAGAGCCACAGTCAACAACCTGTACGTGCCAATTACACAAAAACACAACACCAAACATGCCCCATAGCAACAAACTACTCTACAAACAGACAATCTGTGGTTAATGCTTCGTACCCATATATAACATCACCCCTGTGACGGGTCATACACAGTCAATGCAGTAAGGCAGGCGCTGGTGGGTGCGTGGCAAATGGAACACCAATATGTCACAATTCACACAACATGCAATGTTCCCTGGGTAAGCAGACAGACCCATATAGCAAGCCATGACTACAGAGCAAGTTGCATACCACCATGACCGAAACAAAGTTGGCAGTGCATTTATCATGAAGTACGTGGAAAAGACATGCACTGCACCCGAGTATGCCCCTTGCTGTATGTCCCTGTGAGCTGCCCCTTTCCATGTCTCAGAAGGCTACATGGTTGATACAAGTGGCTCAATGGACCTTGGTGTACCGGAGGGTATGTGCCACTGCCCCTGCATGTGTCCCAGACAACCCTACTATCAACAGCCATTAGTCCACAAACACATCTGAGCTGCATTGTGTGCTTCAACACCAATATTCATCTAAGCTCACCCTCAGTGCTGTGACTAAGCCTGCATGTGCAACTCGCCTGGTGCAAGCTTTGCTGTGTCATGGCCCCCCTGTGATGCTCACCTTGCCTGGAGTTCCTTGGAACATGTCAGCAGTTCTAGGATGTGGGTCTGCAATCACTGTGCCTCTGCTTGTGCACACATGTGCATGTGGGCACCAACAAACGGGTCCAGAATTCCGTCGTGCAATGGGCCATGTCTGCTGGCAAAGGTGCTCTGGAGGCTCATCCCCCTGCAGAAAGGGCATGAAACACATGATTAATGCTTCAAAGTCATCTGTGTGTGTCTCATCAGGCATCTCATTACTTGACCATGTCAGAGAGTCACATCACAAATCACACCATCAGTCTTTCACCTCCAATTTGTGGAACACTATCTACAGCATGAATTGCAACAAGCACATGTACAGGAAAGATATGAAACATACTACACAATGCATAGCAATCAATGTCCACATTAATCATGACACACCCCATCTAGCAAAAGCTGAACAGTGGACAATGACACCTAAATCATCCCCACTAGGGGTGTCAACACAAGTCACACAGCACCGGACATGCCACAGATATGACAGTCCAAAGCCCTTGTGTAAAATGCTGTAACACCGAACCATCCTTGCGAGCCCATGGATAAGGGAGGCAGGAGTGGCATATGTGAGTCAAGGAACCCAAGCAGCAAACACATACACAAGACAACCATGAAGGGCCCACTGGAACAGACAGTGGATGCCTTCAAAAGCCACAAAGCACCGCACCCTCACATGAAAGCACAATAGACTAGCAATTTTAAACTAAATCAACTATTAACAAATTACACTAACTATGGAAAACCTACATTACCTATTTAAACTAACTATCAAACAGAAACTTAACTAACTAAACTAAAAGAAAAATCAAAAATGGCCACATACGACCCGGGGGGGAGGGGAGGCACCCAGGAGGGGGGAGGTACAGGGTGCTGCTCAACATCCACATGCGATGATGCTGAGCCAAAAAATAATTCCTCCAATGGCTCAACGCCTGCACAGCACGACCTATGTGGGAGATAGATGGTCGTCCGAGTCTGGCTCATCCTGGAAAGGAGGACGTGGCACAGTAGCCTGGCCACGCCTAGCTGCAGCTTGCCCCTCGTCGGCAGCAAGTCTGCTGGACGGGTGAGCCTGGTTCTGTGTGGCGATGTGACGTAGGTCTGCATTCAGAACCTCTCGTGATACACGTCCTTCCTCTTGCAAGGTAGCACGTGTAACACGGAGTTCCTCCTGCAAGGCTTGGCTGGACAACCGCTGCACCTCCCGGCAAGCCTGTAGCTCAGCCGAGATGGTACGCTCAAGCTGTGCAAACCTCTCCTCTGCCTGCTGCCTCTGGGACATCATAAGGACACCCAGAGTGGATCTGAGGGAAGCATACTCCTCCCTCAGGGCATCCATGTGCGCCTCTGCGTGAGCAGCAATTGCTTGATGCAGAGATGACATTTCAGCCTGGCGTGCCCTGTCTGAGGCCGCCATGCCCAGCCTGAGCGAGCGGGCCGTGGACCGTGCCGCCTGCTGCTGGAGAAGCACCTGCCTAGCAGTGGGGAGCACAGATCGGGCCACACGCTCCATGCTCTCAGCGATGTTCTCCATTGCTGCCCCCTGCCGTTCGGAATTGGCAGTCATGTCTTGCTCCCACTCAGTATACAGCGGTTGCGCGCGGCGAACGCGTTGCCGGGCTTGACCCCTGCGGGACCCAAGGACCGGGGGGCCTTGCTGTGTTGGCACCGCCTGCACGACTACATGCCCCCGTCGACGTGATGTCCCAGGCACATCAGTGACTGGTGTGGAGGGTGACCCTGCGTCCCGATCCACCACGTGCGGAGGAACCAAGACTGTCTGATCCCTGAGTGCAGGTGTCGCAGACAGAGGAGTGTCCACATCAGAATCACTCACCCCTGACACATGGACTTGATGCTCATCCAACTCAACATGGACGTCAGAGTCGTCATCAAGGCTGGACTCATAGGCAGCCAGAGACAAGATGGACTGCAGCACTTGGGGGTTTTCGTGGCCTACCACCCCACGACCCCCACTAGTGCCGGGTTGATGTGGTGTTACCAACCCTGTGTCTGGCATGACAACACCATCCTCTGCCTCCATTGCGTCATCACCTGAAAAATAGAGAGAAAAAGGTCAATACACATGTCAGAAGCACACGACACACACACACACCTACAGCAAAGTCATCCGGCAGACATGTGACACACAACATATGACCTGGCATGCATGCTGGGTATACTTTGAATAGCTTCTGTGATCAGACCTGTTGAAAGGTGGCAGTTTCCATGGAAGTGGGTCTATGCAGTGCAGAAAATGCGTACGCCACTCACTACCTACATGTACAAGCACTACATGGTGTGTGCCAGGAAATGTGAAGGCAGTGCAATGTCAAATTCAGACATCACGTGCATTGTGCATTCAATGTGTACCATGTCTAGAAGCCAAGCACCCCTCCACACCAGTACCAAAGCAGGGATGCCTAGCAGGGTATCAAAAGGCTGACCATACACCTGTGTATTGACAGGCAGTGTTGACTGGCATCAACAGCTTAATGTGATTCAAATTACAACACTGCAAATGATGCCGGGACAGTGGGCAGGACACATGATGGAAACTCCGGAGGCCGCCCACGTGTGAAGAAGACACAACAAGAGTTGGACAGAGTCATTGGCCATTGAACAGGCTGAGTCCTGTGAGCCACACAGATTGTCTGGGCCTAAACATGTGTGCAACGCAGGACTGAGCCACAGTTGACATGGGAAGGCTGATGAGATGGCAGGCAATGTATGTAACCAAGGACTTATATTACAGTGATCATCCAGTCAAGGACACATAGGGGTATGCGTGCAATGCACATGGAGCATGAATGGGCACTCATGACCCTGCGGGACATCTGACCCATGCACAGTACAAGTGAGATACCCTGCATCGAGTACTAAGGCTGTACCACACGGCATATGTCTGGCAGATTCTACGCTGGAAGTTAGCAATCACACAGGACACATGATCAAGAAAGTACACATTGGCAAGATTGAAGCAGACCAGTGCAAAGGTGGAACTGGGGTGCAGAGTGGCGGAGGAGGGGCAAGGGAGCATGCCTAAATGGAGTCCCGCATGCAGGCGGTGGAGACATACATGATGGTAGCATTGCATTACTTACACATCAGAACCATGTACATGTCACATGTAGTAGCAATCATGCACAACACATCCCACAAGTGAAACACACACGTCCTCAACAAACACGCATCAACACTCACTGGACTGGGCATCAGAGTCCAGCTTCTCTCCCACTGCTTCAACCAATTCAGGTGGTATGAACTCCGCAACGAGAGCCTCATGCATAGTGAGTTCTTCCTCCTCTGGTGCAGGCCCACCGCCAGTCACCAGAGTCAAGTTGTAATTTGCGGCACTCTTGGCCTTAGTGCTGCGCTTGATGTCATTCCAACGCTTTTTGCACTCCTGCGCCGTGCGCACCTCATGGCCGAATGAACTGACATGTTCCGCAACATGCTTCCAGTGGGTGTCACGTTGGGCAGCCGTGGTCTGACTATTGGCACCCACTAGCATGTCACGGCTGTCGCCCCGCACGTAGTCCACAAGGAAGTCCAGTTCCTGCTTACAGAAAGGCTTCTTCCTCGACGTGCAGGAGGTCGTGGCTGTGTGTGGGGTCCCAGCCTGTGCTGCAGGTGCAACCATCCTCCTCTTGGACTGTGGCGCAGACCCTGGCTGGCTAATGCCGCCCTGACCAGTATGGCCAGTGGGTTTGGTGGATTGAGCCAAGGGAGTGGCAGGTGGAGGGATGACCAACGGCCTGACTTGTGTCAGTGGCAGCTGGGTGCCCACTAATGGACCCTGCGCAGCAACATCAGCTGTGGCAGGGTCATTGACCGCAACGGTCCTGGTTGGCAGACTCACAACCGGGGTGCTGTTGGGTGCATCTGCCCCTGCACTTGCCAACACCCGGCTGTTTGGGCAGCAGATGACATGACTGCCCCAGGGACACGTGTCTTGGTCTGAGCAGCCCGGCCTGCCCCTATGGTTTCCCCTCTGGCCTGTTGGAGATCTACCAAGGGCTCTTCAAGTGCCAACGCAGCCTGCGCTGGCAGACCCTGAGCCTGGGTGGTGGTGTCCACAGCTGCACCTGCAGCTACCACTACCCTTGGGCCCGTGGCAGTCGATGGAACGGACTGCCGGGTCATATGGGTGCCAGTGCCAGATGCAGGAGCTGCTTCCCCCGGAACCACAGGGGGTGGTGGCATGGCTGCACCGACACATGGCAAAACATTGTGCTCAAGTGGCGCACCCCTGCCTCTTCCCCCTCTGTGGCTGCCCTGGACACACTGGAGTCCCCCTACTCCCTGGTCACCACGGCCATGTCCCCGACCATGCCCGCCACGAGGAGTACGCCCAGCTGAGGTGCCCCTCACCTTTGGTGGCCTCCCAACCATGGCACAGATGTAGTAGTGCTGGCACAGATGGAGTGGTGCCAATGGGAGGTGTACACCACAATTGACCTGGGCAATTGGGGTGAAGGGGGTGGGAAGCAAGATGTTAACAGCCCCCCTGCACCTGCAAGGCTGTATGTGACCCCGGTGATGTGGTGACGGGTCACGCAACGCTCAGGCACCCCAAAACTGCAGTAAAACCGTGCATGCAACCCTGCAGCCTACGTGCATGGGTTCAACCTCCCGCAGTACGCGGTGGCACCCAGTAACACGAATAACGCGTACGCGTGGGACACGCAGGCTACTATGACATTGAAAATGGGTGCGATACACAGGGGCACCTGCAGTGGGAAAAAGAGCGTGTGCGACTCACCGTCTGACTAGCGCGATGCAGAAAAACATGCGTAGCCAATACCCCGCCAAAAGAAGAGATACGTCCTTGATAGCTGTGAAGTGGTGATGGCGCGCGAAACAACAGGAAGCAGCAACACACGTCGGTCTCCACGAAAGGCACGTACAGTGAACTGCTGGGCCTGCTCACCTTTAACCCGTGCTGAGGGAAACGCACGCGCGCGTCACGTCACTTACGCGCATGGGCCCTTTCCTCGTATTACATGCGGACGTGCAGTTTTTAACGCGCACTTACGCGCATGGGCCCTTTCCTCGTATTACACGCGGACGTGCAGTTTCCACTCGCTCTTACCCGCATGGGCCCTTTCCTCGTATTACACGCGGACGTGCAGTTTTTCACCCGCGCTGAAATGCCCATGCACGTCTGGACGCGTTACGTCACAGGGGCACTTGCGCTTGAGGGGCCTTCTGTCCAATGAAAATGCGTATGCGTGCAGACGCGCTTACGCGCTAAGGGCCTTTCCTCTAATTACACGCTGACGTGCAGATTTTTCACGTGCCAAATCACTCCGTATCAAGCTGGCCACGCGTAAGCACACGGAAGACCACGCTCCTGCCAAGAAGGCCGAACTACTGCCCCCTAGAGCCCCGAGCACGCTCCCACCTGCCATCTGATGCTGCCTGACTGCCTGCTGCCCATGTACCCTGCCATTTGCTGCCTGCACATCAGCCAGGGGTGCTGTTGCTGTGACCACCCCTGCTGGAACCGAAGACTCCCGACTGGGATTCCATCGCTCCACAGCCCAGCCCCATGACCCAGTTGCCCACCCACTCCTGCCTCTGGGGTTGTCATGTCGGGGCAAACACCATCTGGGACCACTGACAACCCCCGGCCAGAGAGGCAGAGGGGCACCAGCTTCAGTGCCACCGAAGTTGGTGTCCTGGTGGAGCAAGTCCTGGGGCAGTATGATGCCCTCTTCGGAAGTTCCCGCGCGACAAGGAACGACGGACTCGGATCTGGACTGACATTGTGACTGCCATCAACGCGGAGGGGGTGGCAGTCCGTGACTTACAACATGTCAAGAAGCGCTGGGAGGACTTCAGGTCCAGGACCCTGAGCAAGGCCCAGCACCTCTTGAAGGCAGCGGATGTCAAGGGGCGCCGGGCCACTTGTCGGAAGAACAGTTGAGGGTCCTGGAACGCATATCCCCAGCGATCCACGTCCAGGTCCTTGAGAGGCAGACCCGTCTGGAGTCGAGCGGTGAGTGTACATGCATCCTGATTGTGAGCAGTGCGTGTGGTGATTTTTCAGTAGTGCGCAGGTTGCACATCTGTTTGTATGGGGTCGAGTATGGGTGGGGGTGTACAGGGCCGTGGGGCTGACACATGCGAGGGCTGTAATGTGTGAGACATGGATGGTGCTTGTGTGGGTAGGCTTGCATGCCAAATGCAGTTGTGTGGGCACACATGTTTGGATGAATGTGTATGTAAGTAGACATGTCCGTGATGTCACGCATGTATGTTGTTTTCGGCTGCATGTATCAGCACTGTGTACATGTGCATGTGTGTGTATTTGACAAGGGTGCAACAGTGATGCAACATGGATGCATGTGACAGCGGTATGTGGAAGCCTGATTGGCAGATGTGACATGGATGCCCGTCTGAACAGTGCGACACTTGGCAGAGGTGTACACATGCATGCAAGTGTGGTGGTGTGTGTACATGTGTGGTGCACTTCCTGTGTTGCATGTGATGTCTGGCTCACCTTTGGCTGCTCATGCTGTTGTATGTGTATGGATGGTGGTGGCAGTTGCGATATGGCTGTGGTATGGCTCATGTGTGCGAGTTGAAATGACATGTGTGTTGGGGATTGTGATGGCATGTCTGAGGTTTGCTAATGCCACTCATGTACAACTGTCATGTGTGTATGTGTCCATTTTACAGTGCCCTGATGCCTGTGTTTTATTTCTCCCTGTCTGCAGCGTCAACTGATGAAGAGGGCGGAGAAAGTGCTGTGGATTCAATTCAACACTACAGCTAAGTCAATGCCTAGTCTGGGATACTGAATGGAAACCCTTATTGATATATCTTTACGTCCAGTTCACGCGTTCTGGATGACTACCCCTATATAACACCCCTCTCTTGGACTCCCCCTGACCCCACTGAGCCAAGAAGTAGTTCTGTTTTGCAAGTTAAAAGGTTTATTTGATAATTTAAACAATAGATATATATATCACACTTTATAATAATTTAATAATTGAATATCACACTGAATCTGAGCAGTAATCAATAATGGATAGTCTGGCACTAGCACACTTCTTTATAATCAATGATGAGTGGTTATAGGATGGATAAGATGTCAACAATACTTTATGGTTTCAAATGGATGCAAGGTGGAATGAAAATGCAGTACAGAAAATACTCAATATGCGTTCAACAAAACAATGTAATCACTTTTCTCTGGCAATCCCCTGCCCCCTTTATGCAATGCAAGGAAATGGAAGAAAAGCACACAGTTCTCAGAAATGCAATCAAATGTAATTCAGTTCACCCCAGCAAGCTTAGACTACAGAAGTTGGAAACACACGCCCAAAATGCTTTTATATGTGCTGGCAATGAAGTGAAAAATATGCTAAAATGCTTTTAATTCCCTCTAGAGGTTCAGGGTGAGTGGTATCAAGTTAATATTAGTCCAGGCTCACTTTAGCAAGGATCTAGGAGTAACTAGCAGGTTAAACGAATTTTTGGCAACTGAAAGCAAGAAAACTGCTGTTTTCCATCGTTGAGAAATTTGCAAATCGCGGCAAATTCGCGAGTGCGTTTTCGCGATTACAGAGGAAATACAAGGACTAGCACTATCGTTTTGGGGTCCAAGGACAACCTAGGATCTCAGCTTCCAGATGAAAGTTACTGCAAGTCTCTAGCACAAACGGTTACGGAGTTATGCATGATTAAATAAAGGTAGTTTTTCGGATTTGGAATGTTAAAATTCAAAGTGTCAAGTGCAGCTTGCAACTAGAAAATGACAGGTGACAGCTTTACAAATGACAGGTGACAGTTAGGAGACAGTTCTACTTAGATTAAAATAGATTGAATTATATTATTTTAACTAAGAGATTGGTTCTGCACAGTTCTGCTAGGTACTCACACTATATTCTTGAATTAAATGGGCCTCGCCACGGATCTGGTCAGGTTTTAGACTGGACTCTGGTCTGGTCTCTGCACTTCACAGTGATCTGAGTCAGCTCTCTGGTGCTGCTAACAGTGGTCTGTGTCAGCTCTGCTCTCTCTCTAGCCTCTCTGGATTCTGGAGATTGATGGATTTGAAGTCTGGATCTTTCTGCACAGCTTTCTCTAGAGATTGATGGAGGTAAAGTATGGATTTTCCAGGCAGAGCGTCCCGCAGCAAATGGATTTGAAAGTCCCTATCTGTCCTGACTGTCTGCTTTTATGTGTTTTGAAAATGGGTGTGTGTGCAGAATCACTAGGCTCTACCCCTCTCCACTTGTCATTGGCCACTTCATACTCTTCCCCTTGATTGGGGGAATGAAATGAAGTGTCATCATGATGAGGTCTGTTTATGATACAGAGAACCCACCCCTGTCAACTTTACACACAATCTATATTTTGACCCAAAAGACATATTTGCACAGGTACACATTTGTTTAAAATTACATGCACCCATCACATATCACAGGAGGTATACCCTGTCCAAATCTGCTCTTCCTGGGAGCTTGCATTCAGAAATGCGACATTTGCACTTTTTAACTGGTTTCGCAATATCGGACATTACCCCAAATTTACACACATGTGCGCAAGGAGTATGGACATTAATTGATGAAGTGTCAGATTTTTAACATGCATACATTTTAAGTAATACCCTCTTAACTGCTAGTTTGCCCCCAGATCATGCCACCGGTTCTAAAAACCTCTTAAAATGTGGGCAGAAAAATCACAAGAATTATGGTATCATTTAAATAATTATGATAAGTCCGCTTTATGAGTTATTCATCTTTTTCTAAAACCATATTCTGGCTACAGGGGTGTGGTTTCCCCCCAGCACAAGGTTGAATTTCTGGTTTTTCCAGTTCTGCCAAGCCAGCTTGCTCTCACAGGCAGTGCTCCTCCCCTTTACTTCCAGGAGGAAGCCACTTTTTACGGCCCCCATAATAAAACATTTGCCTGAGTCAGGACAGGGCTTTGTTCAATTTCCTGCAGAGCCCAGGTAATTCAATCAGGGAAGTGTCATATCCGTTTTGGTGGGAGCAGCAAAAGGCAGATAGGCCTGGGAACACAGCTGTTGTGCAAGTCTCAACTCCTGTCAGGGGTAGCTGGTGGGCAGAATTCAGTTCCTTAAGCCAGGCCCCAGCTAATGCCACTTTTGTTCCCCAGTTTAAGTCAAGACAATTTTTTTACATATGCAGCTAGGATGCTGATTCTAAGTTTAAAATTATGACATTTAAACAATTGCAACCTATGTGACACTCAAAAGTAGGTCACTCATTTCTTTTAAACATTTAGGTTTTTAGTGTCTTTCAGTCCAAATTTACTTAAACTTCTGAAATCCACAGCTCAGCCAGTCTTGTTATAAACCTTCAAGTCACTTCAGAATATAACTTTAGATTGTATCCACCTCTCAGTAAGTCTTTCTTTGGCTTTCCATGGGTTCATTTATTCAGTTTTAAACAAAATCTGGTGGTTTTAAAATGCCGGCTTTCTGATAGTGGTGAGTACTGGTACTGCACCCCTTTTTGGGATTTAAGAAAATGAATTCCCCACAATTCTAGGTTGCTTTTGGCAATCAGCATTGCCATTCCCAATGGTTTCAGACTACTGTGTGGGTAGTCTAATGGTGGTTTTAGGCAGTGCCCTTCTGTGCCCATAACATCGGCAAAATGGGTGGCAGCCTATTCTTCATGCACTTCCCTGGGCATTTTCTGGGAAGCTCTGGCCATCATGATGTTTTCAATGCCAGTACTGCACAGTTTTTGAGGTAGGGCTTGGATGCATGGGTAAAAACATCCCACAAGCCCCCCTCTTGCGATGGCCATTCTATTTCACTAATGGGACTCGCAAGACCTGGGATGTTTCCTCATCTTCTTCCAATAGATGGCACAGTTCAGCATTTTTTTTTCTCCATCCGGTACTGATCGATCGGTTCTCCTCGCCGGTCCTGATGGGAATATTGGGCGGTACCCCGAGCCGCTTGCATCTCTGCTCCCGGTCTCCGGATCCTCCTCCTTGGCCCGTCTCCAGGTTTTCTTTCTCCTAGGACGACAAAGGAAGAGCGGCAATACCTATTCATAGACATTTTTCCCCCACCATTGATATAGTGGGGTGGCATATGAATTTTAGAACTCAACAGATATGCACATGCACATTTCTTTTTGCATTCAAAAACAAAAACACCCACATTGAGAAACTCAGAATTTGATTGGCGATATGTAGGATATTTTAAGTTAGAACTGAATTAATCTGAGACAGTACCCTCTAGGATTCCAGAGGATTCCTCCAGTTGTTGCAGAGTGTGCCTGGGAGGGCAACACTTCAACTGGTTTATGTGGACCCACTTGTCTTCCCCCTCTGCCAAACCGCCTTTGGGGATGCGGATCTTATAGGCCACAGGGGAGATTTTGTCTATAATCTCAAAGGGTCCCTTCCATGTAGGCAAAAATTTTCGCTGTTTGGCCTGGTTCCTTTGGAAATTGTATAGATAGACCCGGTCCCCCACCTGATATTCCTTCCTGGAAGTTTTCAGGTCATAGTGGGTCTTCATGCTATCAGCTGATCTTTCTAGATTCCGCTGAGCATAAGCAAAAGCATGTTGAAGGTGTTTCCTTAAATTCTCCACATACTCATGAGTTGTGGAGGCATTTATCAGTGTCTGCTCTTGGGTCCTGTAGAGCAAATGCTGAGGAAGCACCATCTTGCGCCCAGTCATCAACTCAAATGGTGACATTTTGGTTGCAGATGAAGGGGTGGATTGATGGCCATTAGGACCAGAGGTAATCGGATATCCCAACTTGGCCCAGAATCTGCCACAAACTTCTTTAATATGCTCACAATGGTTCGGTTATATCTCTCTACTGCCCCAGAAGAAGCTGGCCGGTAAGCAATATGCAACTTCCTTTTGACCCCCAGTATCTCCCACATCTTTGTCATTACTTCACTGGTGAAGTGGCTACCCCTGTCTGACTCAATCCTTTGAGGTAGACCGAAACGGGAAAAGATGTGGTTAATCATCAGGGCAGCAGCAGTTTCTGCCTTGCAATTTGGGGCTGGGAGACATTCCACCCACTTGGTAAACAAGCATGTCACAGTCAACATGTACTTATTCCCCCTAGCCGAGCGAATCACGGGGCCTACAAAGTCGATTTGTAAATCTGACCATGGCAGTGTCATCCACCTCTTTTGGAGAGGCGCACGGTGTGTGAGGGATGATGGCTGAAATTGCGCACACACAAGACACCCCTTCAAGTATTGGTCGAGGTCCTGCCCCATGTGTGGCCAGTATGCAACCTCTCTTAAGATTTCCAATGTTGTGTGAAACCCCCTATGACCGGCGGTGGCCGCATCATGGGCGTGGCTTAACATCAGGCTTCGGAATGAGGTAGGAACCACCCACTGATCGTGGCCAGCTTTGGATTTCCTTACCAGCAAACCGTCTTGGATTCGGATCATTTTTGGACATTTCATCAACACTCTTAGGTCCTCTTTCCCAATATAATCGGTATCCGTCAGGGGAAAGTTCTCAGGGTCCTCAAGGTGCTGGTAAAATTTACCAATTATTGGATCCCCCTTCTGAGCGGTAATCAAATCAGCATCAGGGGTCTCCTTACTCCATTGTGCAATTGAAAGGTCGTTGTGAGCATTTGTCTGGGACCTAGTGATAGCAGAGACCTGGATTTACCCCAACAGGGACTCAATCTCAATTAGATCCCCTTGGATAGCCCCGGTTTTGGCCAGCTGATCAGCTAAGTCATTTCCAGTTTTGTCTGGTCCCTCTACTCTGGAATGACCCTTGATCTTTTTCCAATAGGTGGTCATCTCATTCGAGGTGACCAGATCATCAATGTTTTGGATCAACTTCCCATGTTTCAAGGGTTTGTTGTTAGCACATAACATGCCTCTGGTTTTCCAATTAACCAGGTCCTCCACGAACCCGTTCCGTACATAATCCGAATCTATGATTATGACCAGTTCGTGGAGTTGATGCTGGACAGCAGTGAGGATGGCCTGATGCACAGCCATCAATTCTGCCACCTGACTACTTCGGGGACCAATTTTGTATCCAGCGGAGGGTTCTGGGGACTCATTCACCCATGCAATCCCTACGCCGGCCACCAGTTCTTTCTCCCCGTCGTTTTCAACATGGTAAGAGCATCCATCCACATAGACAGTGGGCATTCCCTCACACTTGTCCTCTTCAAAGAATTTGTGTGGGGAATTAAGGTATGCCTCCGTGTTGTCCTTGATTTTTAGACTTTCGTCCTCGAGACAGTTTTCTCTGGCACAATCATGCAAGTCAGCCAGACCTTGCGCGAGGGGACTCTTCTTGTTTTGGCCATATCTGACCTCCACAGGAAAGCCTTGCATTGACAGAATCCAGGAAGTAATTCGGGAATTACTCACATTTCCGGCCCGGATTCTGTCACTTTGGAGATATTGCAGAGGCTGGTGTGGAGTCTCCGCTATGATGTGTTCCCCCTGGATAAACGGGCGGTAATTCTTCAATGCCCACACAGTTGCCAGGAGTGCCTTCTCACAATCGTTGAATTTTTCCTCCACAGAGGATAAAGTTTTGCTCGCATAGGAGATTACTTTATTGACCTTGTCATGCTTTTGGTATAATACCGCCGTCAAGCACGTATTAGAGAACCCCGTCTCCAGGAAGAACTCCTAGTTTCTGACAGGGTAAGCTAGGCAGAGCGCTTGTGAGAGGCTTCTTTTGAGTTGTTTTACTGCCTCGGCTTGAACTGGACCCCATTCCCACTTGACCCCCCCCTTCAGGAGATGAATCAGGGGTCTGGTGATCTCTGCGTAGCCCTCAATGAACTTTCTGCTGTAATTAGTCAGTCCAAGGAGGCTCCTTAGTTCCCGCAGAGTTGTGGGGTCTTTCAGTTTTTGAAGTGCTTCCACTTTCTTTTCCTGGGGACAGAGACCCTGAGGAGTAATCTCATGCCCCAAGAAATTAACACGGGTTCTACACCACTGTGCTTTCTGAAAGGAAAGTTTTGCTCCGGCGGCCCTCAACTGCGTCAAAACATAACGGATCTCCGCTATGTGTTCCTCCACAGATGAACTTTTGATGAGGACATCATCTACGTAAGCCAGGTTACCCCTCGCACCCAGGTCGGGCATGGCCTTATGTAGGAAAATATTGAACTCATTACCGGAGTTAAGGTATCCGAAGGGAGTCCGGGTCCATGTGTACTGCTGGCCCCCAAAGGTAAAAGCCAGCTTGTATTGGTCCTCCCTACTGACCGGCACGGTCCAGTATCCATTGGTCAGGTCTATTGCAGTGAATACCTGTGACTCCTGGATCTGGGCCAGCCCTTGGTCAATGTAGGGCAGAGGCCATCTGGAAGTATGGACCCGTTTGTTGTGCTCCCTGAGGTCGGCGCAGAGCCTCCACTGGCCATTTGGCTTTAATATTCCCAGCACCGGATTATTGAAGGTGCTGTGAACTGGACGGATTATTCCCCGGGACTCAAGGTTCTTAATTATTTCAGTAAGGGACTCCATTGATGCGAGAGGCAAGCGATATTGCTTCACAAACACTGGAGTCATGCCAGGATCCATGGGGATTGTTGTTGTGTGGATGTCAGTGCGACCACAGTCATATGAGTCTACCGCAAAGAGATCTTGGAAATCCAAGAAAACTTGTTTCAACTTTTGCTTTTGTTCCGGAGTCACACAGGCATCAGCTAGGTTGACTCTCTCTTCCACCATCTGCCTGAAGCCTGGAAAGACTTCTGGTTTGGCTATTTCAGCGGCCTCCTCCAGCTGGGTCGAGAAGTCCCTGGTCAGAGTGCTGATTTGGACTGGAGGCTTCAGGTGGGAAAGGCAGCCCTCATGGACCTGGAAAATCACCTCATCCCTCCTGAAGTCACAAGTCACATCTTCCTTACCATAAGGGCAAGAAGTGTACACCAGGAAGTTCCCCCCATGCCGAGTAAAAATCCTGTCTGGTGTTGTATTGTCATCACTGTCACTGTCAAAGCAGTCCTTGGGGATTGGCCCTAACAGTTCATTACCTAAATCTATGGAAAAATGTCGGTCATAAACCGCCATTCCAATAATGGTGCCTGCGGCTAGAGTAATACTCTTTAAGTCGCTGTTATCCACCTCTATTGGAATGGTGTCATGTTCTATGTTGACTAATGGTGTTGGGTTTACCCCCAACCCTTACTGTTGGAGAGAAGCGTTTAGATGTATGTAAGCATCAGGGTTTTGCAAATATTGTCCTCTTTTAGCTTTCACTTCCAGGGAGAATTGTCGGGTCCTTTCTGGGATGGTGACTTCCTCTTTTATCTGAATTTCAACTGCATAAGGTAGCAATTGAGCTGACCTAAATGCTTTTTCTGGATCATCAAAGCCCATGGGATTATCCGCTAATCGGGACCAAGCTTTGAAGTTTATTAGGTCCAAACTAATGGCAAAGCGATTGAGAATGTCACTGCCTAAGTAAAAGGCGGCAGTGACATCTCGCACGACCCAACAATTATGGACTATGCTCTTGTTGCCAATGGAGATTTTGAGCATACACCTGCTTGGCAGGAGATGTTTGGAATTAGGCGCTTCCAGGTCCATTTCCCATTTGTCTATCAGTTTGAATGTGGGAATGGCTGGATCTTTTGGGAGTTGGCGGAACATGGCTTCGCTGATGAAGCTCTTACCGTTGTTCACACACACTCGAGCGAAAACAGAGTCCTTCCCATCATTTAACTGGACAGGGATGAACAACTGCTCTCCAATTTGCTGAATATCAGCCAGGCTCTGAGCTGATTTCACATCCTTCTGGACTATAGGAGTGGGAGTTTCTGATTGTGGATTAGTATAGAATCTCAGAGTGTTTCCTTCCAGCGTGGAGTACCACTTTAGACTGGAAGGAAGGTTGATTTTCAGAAATAGAGAGGACCCTCCATCACCAGTCTGTTGTCCTACTGCTATTACTGTCACGTCTGGAATTTGGCTATTCTGGAAGTGAAATTCTACTTGGTCAGATTTTTGTTCAACCATGTGGCAGGTGCCGTTTAAACTAACATGGTTGACACTCTGTTTTAATTTTATTGGTCGGCTAGTCTGGGTCCAGAGGACCTTGTTTACGCAATCTATTAAGGGTGACAACCTCCTCAGGAGGTCATTCCCCAGTAAACAAGGGGTGCCCTCTGGAGTCACAACTATGACTGGGTGTTTCAACTTGTGTCGCCCAATTTTAATGTCCAAGTCTGCCGTCCCCTCGACGGGAATTTCCTTCCCGTCAAAGTTCTGGAGTTGTCCAGGAAGTGAGGTGAGAGGAATTTGGTAATTCCCTCCCCTTCCTGCATTCAGTTCATCAAAGGCCCTTCTGGACAGAAGGGTAGCTTGAGATCCAGTGTCCACCAGTGCCAAAATTGTACCCTGCCCCTGTACTTGTACCGGGGCATAGTATCTTCCCTCCTTCTCCTCAAGGGGGCACAGATAATGCACATTTTTGGACAACTGGTGGGCTAACTTTCTGGTTTTGGACATTGCTAACGAAGAGATTTGGGCAGAATTCTGCGGAGAGCCTTGGGAATCTGAAAGAAAAAGTTGGCAACTGGAGATCAGAGCCATTGTGGGTTCCCCTGGCTCCGGTTCTGGGCCGCCCCCCCCCCCCTTTTTGGAGGCAGTCACCAGGATGGGTTTGAACCAGGGGATTTTCTTGCTGTTGGTTCTGGGATGACATGGTGGGAGGCGGTAGCTCAGTCTCCACCTCTCCCCAGTCTGGATTTGCATCCCTAGGGACCCATTTTTCTTTGGGAGGAGTTCCCCCCTCTCTGAAGGAGTAGATCCTTTTCCCAGGATCCTCTGAGGATCCCTCTCCCTCAAATTGTAAGATCTGTACCTCCTCCTCAAACTGTGTCTGTTTGGGTCTTTTGTTTCTCCTACCCCCCCTCTGCTCCTTAGGAGGCAGACTTTCAGGGGCAAGAGATTTTGTTTCCGGTTCATGGGTTTCCAGGGGCTGTTTACAAGTGAGGAAGGAAGCTTCCTCCAAGGCTTTACACCCCCCTTCCCTTTGTGCCTCCTCCCTGGGAACCGGTGAGTTATCGGGGTGCTGCCCCCATCATTGTTCTGGGGCACCAGGTCCAGAGTTGGGTGCGTTCTGCGCCGGCATGCCGATCTGAGGGTTCTGCTGAGCCCTCAGTATGTGACCCAGATCCCTCGCCATGTTTTGAACCTGGCGCTCTAACTGGGAAACCCGCTCAGGCTGATACTGGGCCCTGTTTTCTCCCCTGGGCTGATCCCGGGAAGGGTAGCTATCCCTTCTTTGGTAGTACCCTTGGTTGGGAAGATTTGGATACCCCTCCACCCTTGGCCTCCCCTCTCCCGGATTCGGTTGTCTGGGCTCAGGGAATTGGGGAAAGAAGGGTGGAGGATTTTGGGGCTGGAAGTTGGGTGGATACCTGGGGAAGAAGTTCTGCCCAGGGTTTGGTGAGTTTCTGCCCTCCTGTGAGAAGTTGGGAGGGAAGTTCTTTGGGTTAGGTGCTTGGCTGGATCCCCCCCTTGGGCTGGAGGAGTCCACACATAACCCAGGATGGGTCTGTTTCCCTTGTAACGGGGGCTTACATAATCAGGAGAGCGAGGGACCCCATTTGTGGGGCTGCCTTCCTGGCTCCCTGTCTGTGACTGGCCCGAGGACCTTCTGGGCCTAGCATTATTAGGTGCAGGTAGGTTTTTAGACCCCCCCATCTCCAAATCCAAAACGGGGGTGACCTTTACCTCTGCCACCTTGGCAGCAGCAGGGGTGCTGTTGGTTTTGGGATTTTTCTGGGTATTGCTTTTATTTTCTATGGGCTTCTGCACCTCATAGATCCGGGTCGCCTGTTCAATGACCCAGTCTAAAGATCTTTTCTCATGAAAATCTCTCACGAGCTGGGTCATTATATATTTGGGCAAGGCATGGAAAAACGTATTAATAAATTCTCTGCTATCCGTGCGCACCCTTCTTGTGGTCTGTGCAAAAGCACGCTTTAACTCCTGCACAAATTCTTGTGGGGCCTGATCCTCCCCACATTGTAAATTGTAGGCTGCCTTGCGAGCCTCTTGGGAATTTCTGTGAACAGAAAAATGTTTTAATATGGCCGCCCTATAGGTGGACCACCTGGAATGAATTTGGTCCTCCAGCCCTGCAAAGAAACTGGAGTACTCTGGGGAGAATGTCCACTTTACATATTGGATACAGCTTTGGCTGTCCTTCAAATGAAAAGTCTCCATCATTTGCTCATAGAGCTCCAAGTGTTCCCAAACAGAGTACTTGGCGTTCTTATGATAAGGGGGTGTTGACACTCCTGATTGCCTTAATCTGTTTCAATGGGTCCTTAATCAAGGCCCTTTTTGCCTTATTGGCCTTTTTGGTTCGGGTAAACCTGGTCCATTCATCTTCTGACTCAGAGGCACTGCTCCCAGAGGTTCCCGTCTGTTCTTCCAGGTTTTCCCGGATTCTGCGAGCCTGGGAATGGCTGGCAGAATGTGGGGACCTGGTCTCCTGTGTCCTGTACCGCTCAGAGGAGTCTTCAGATCCCTCCTTGCTGCCAGGATTTGATGGGTGCCCCCCCCACTGACCTAACTGGGCAGAGGTTTTCAGGATGCCCTTAATGGGCCTACTCACCTGGGGTTCCCCATCAAATTGCACTGTGCTTGGGTGCCCATACCCGGATGCCCGCCCCTCCATTCCTGGGTGGTACTGGCCTATGAGCCCCATGCTTCTGGCTGGATAGTAATCTGCCATCCCTGTGGCCCTGTGTTCATGTGCGCCAGGGGACATGGGGGTGGCAGAGTCCAGGGACTGAGAGAAATAAAGGCCTCTGGTACTAGGGCTCCTGGGGTTATGCTCAGGAGTTTCTCTTTCCCAGCGAACCTCATCTCTATGCGCCTTCAGTTCCTCAGTTAAGGCCTTACTAGACTCTATCAGTCTCTCCTGCATCGCTACCTGTTGTTGGAGCCTATCATTGTGCTGGCAGAGAGCCTCATTCTCTCTCTGCGTTTCCTGATTGGTCCTGGAGCACTGGGCCAGTCTTTGCTGCAGGAGGGTTACCTCCTGAGCTGTGTCCCTATTGGGCTGCTCCTTTCTTGCCAGAGCATCCTCCACCTTCCTGGTGTGCTCTAACAAGTTATGGTGTTCTTTTTGGAGGTCACCCAGTCCCTGGAGGGCCAGGTGATTTTCTTCCATTTTCCTTTTTAAGTGGCAGACTTCTTGGCCTAAGGTATCCCTTTCCTGACTAAGAGCCTGCATCTGTGCCCCCAGGTCGTCCCTTTGCCTTTGGAAGGCACCAGCTTTCTGGCGCTCCTGGTCAAATTCTGCCTGGGTATCCAGGTCTTTCAAAATCAGTTTATTGCTCTCTGCCTTCTCCCTATCTAGGTGGCTTTGCAGGGTGACTACCTGCTCAGCACATGCCCTATTGAAGTCTAACTGTTGCTCCAGCTTTTTCTGGCTCTGCAGTGGGGAGTCCAAACCTTCTTGGTACTCCTTCTGCAAGGCCAGAAATCTGGTATCCTGGTCAGCCTTTTCCTGTTGCAGGATGTCCATATCACTCTTTATTTTAATGATGTGCTGTCTACTCTCATTTTCTGACTCCTGGCTCCCCTGCAGCCTCTGCTCAGAAGAGACCAGGTCAGATTGGACCTTCTCTAACGCCATCTGTCGCTTATTCGCCAGATCTTGGCTTTCAGTACATTTATCCTGCATGTCTCCCATATATAGGTACAGGTATGCCGCTATCCTAACCATCTTGTCTTGTTCATCCTTAGCTTTAGGAGCCATGTATAGTTCACTCAGGGCCACATGTAAGGGACCCTGATCTCTCCATGTATCTGACCCTGTTTCCGTGATCTGGGGTGCGATTGCTTGCAACCAGACCATCTGGTCCTGATGAGTCCACTCATCTCTCACAAATAACTTATGTAAGAAGTGCTCTCTGGCTATTTTCATATCTACCAAGGTCGTCATTCTGGAATTTGAGTTCCTTCCTGACTTACAGAAGTTTATATTATATTTTTGCAAAACAGACCTTTTCCTTAGAGTGTTCCTTTGAGGAGTGCTTTACAGCGTAACACAGCGTGTGCTCCGACCGGATATGTGTATCTGGTCCGCTGGCACGCTGTATTAATCTGCACAAGTGATAGATCTAATCCAAACGTCCGGCACGAGCCCCCAATTTGTAAGAGGATTCAATTCAACACTACAGCTAAGTCAATGCCTAGTCTGGGATACTGAATGGAAACCCTTATTGATATATCTTTACGTCCAGTTCATGTATTCTGGATGACTACCCCTATATAACACCCCTCTCTTGGACTCCCCCTGACCCCACTGAGCCAAGAAGTAGTTCTGTTTTGCAAGTTAAAAGGTTTATTTGATAATTTAAACAATAGATATATATATATCACACTTTATAATAATTTAATAATTGAATATCACACTGAATCTGAGCAGTAATCAATAATGGATAGTCTGGCACTAGCACACTTCTTTTTTAATCAATGATGAGTGGTTATAGGATGGATAAGATGTCAACAATATTTTATGGTTTCAAATGGATGCAAGGTGGAATGAAAATGCAGTACAGAAAATACTCAATATGCGTTCAACAAAACAATGTAATCACTTTTCTCTGGCAATCCCCTCCCCCCTTTATGCAATGCAAGGAAATGGAAGAAAAGCACACAGTTCTCAGAAATGCAATCAAATGTAATTCAGTTCACCCCAGCAAGCTTAGACTACAGAAGTTGGAAACACACGCCCAAAATGCTTTTATATGTGCTGGCAATGAAGTGAAAAATATGCTAAAATGCTTTTAATTCCCTCTAGAGGTTCAGGGTGAGTGGTATCACGTTAATATTAGTCCAGGCTCACTTTAGCAAGGATCTAGGTGTAACTAGCAGGTTAAACGAATTTTTGGCAACTGAAAGCAAGAAAACTGCTGTTTTCACACGTTGAGAAATTTGCAAATCGATTACAGAGGAACTACAAGGACTAGCACTATCGTTTTGGGGTCCTATGACAGCCTAGGATCTCAGCTTGCAAGTCTCTAGCACAAACGGTTACGGAGTTATGAACGATTAAATAAAGGTAGTTTTTCGGATTTGGAATGTTAAAATTCAAAGTGACAAGTGCAGCTTGCAACTAGAAAATGACAGGTGACAGCTTTACAAATGACAGGTGACAGTTAGGAGACAGTTCTACTTAGATTAAAATAGATTGAATTATATTATTTTAACTAAGAGATTGGTTCTGCACAGTTCTGCTAGGTACTCACACTATATTCTTGAATTAAATGGGCCTCGCCATGGATCTGGTCAGGTTTTAGACTGGACTCTGGTCTGGTCTCTGCACTTCACAGTGATCTGAGTCAGCTCTCTGGTTCTGCTAACAGTGGTCTGGGTCAGCTCTGCTCTCTCTCTAGCCTCTCTGGATTCTGGAGATTGATGGATTTGAAGTCTGGATCTTTCTGCACAGCTTTCTCTAGAGATTGATGGAGGTAAAGTATGGATTTTCCCGGCAGAGCATCCCGCAGCAAATGGATTTGAAAGTCCCTATCTGTCCTGACTGTCTGCTTTTATGTGTTTTGAAAATGGGTGTGTGTGCAGCATCACTAGGCTCTACCCCTCTCCACTTGTCATTGGCCACTTCATACTCTTCCCCTTGATTGGGGGAATGAAATGAAGTGTCATCATGATGAGGTCTGTTTATGATACAGAGAACCCACCCCTGTCAACTTTACACACAATCTATATTTTGACCCAAAAGACATATTTTCACAGGTACACATTTGTTTAAAATTACATGCACCCATCACATATCACAGGAGGTATACCCTGTCCAAATCTGCTCTTCCTGGGAGCTTGCATTTAGAAATGGCGACATTTGCACTTTTTAACTGGTTTCGCAATATCGGACATTACCCCAAATTTACACACATGTACGCAAGGAGTATGGACATTAATTGATGAAGTGTCAGATTTTTAACATGCATACATTTTAAGTAATACCCTCTTACCTGCTAGTTTGCCCCCAGATCATGCCCCCGGTTCTAAAAAACCTCTTAAAATGTGGGCAGAAAAATCACAAGAATTATGGTATCATTTAAATAATTATGATAAGTCCGCTCTATGAGTTATTCATCTTTTTCTAAAACCATATTCTGGCTACAGGGGTGTGGTTTCCCCCCAGCACAAGGTTGAATTTCTGGTTTTTACAGTTCTGCCAAGCCAGCTTGCTCTCACAGGCAGTGCTCCTCCCCTTTACTTCCAGGAGGAAGCCACTTTTTACGGCCCCCATAAAAAAACATTTGCCTGAGTCAGGACAGGGCTTTGTTCAATTTCCTGCAGAGCCCAGGTAATTCAATCAGGGAAGTGTCATATCCCTTTTGGTGGGAGCAGCAAAAGGCAGATAGGCCTGGGAACACAGCTGTTGTGCAAGTCTCAACTCCTGTCAGGGGTAGCTGGTGGGCAGAATTCAGTTCCTTAAGCCAGGCCCCAGCTAATGTCACTTTTGTTCCCCAGTTTAAGTCAAGACAATTTTTTTACATATGCAGCTAGGATGCTGATTCTAAGTTTAAAACTATGACATTTAAACAATTGCAACCTATCTGACACTCAAAAGTAGGTCACTCATTTCTTTTAAACATTTAGGTTTTTAGTGTCTTTCAGTCCAAATTTACTTAAACTGCTGAAATCCACAGCTCAGCCAGTCTTGTTATAAACCTTCAAGTCACTTCAGAATATAACCTTAGATTGTATCCACCTCTCAGTAAGTCTTTCTTTGGCTTGCCTTGGGTTCATTTATTCAGTTTTAAACAAAATCTGGTGGTTTTAAAACGCCGGCTTTCTGATGGTGGTGAGTACTGGTACTGCACCCCTTTTTGGGATTTAAGAAAATGAATTCCCCACAATTCTAGGTTGCTTTTGGCAATCAGCATTGCCATTCCCAATGGTTTCAGACTACTGTGTGGGTAGTCCAATGGTGGTTTTAGGCAGTGCCCTTCTGTGCCCATAACATCGGCAACATGGGTGGCAGCCTATTCTTCATGCACTTCCCTGGGCATTTTCTGGGAAGCTCTGGCCATCATGATGTTTTCAATGCCAGTACTGCACAGTTTTTGAGGTAGGGCTTGGATGCATGGGTAAAAACATCCCACAGCAAGGCCCGGCTCCCCTCCCATGTTGTCATCTCGTCGGGGAGTGAGGAGTCTGGTGCCGCGTCCCAGGCCGCAGCTGCCGGGGGGAGGTCCAAGAGGTGGAGGTTGGAGTTGGACTCCTCGGCAGCAGAAGGGGCAGCTGGGACCCCACAGGGCCCAATAGGGGAAGATGGCACAGAGTCATCCAGGTTGGTGGGGGGTTTGGTGGAGGAGGAGGCCATGCAAGCACCAGAGACGGGGTCTGGAGGTGGGGATCCCACAGGTGCTAGTGGTGCAGTGCAGGACCAGGGACAGGAGGCAGCACAGGCCGCCGCGGAGGTGCCTGTGTGCAATCCTGTCCCTGATCCTGTCACTGCATCATCTTGCACCAGCAGGGATGCCTACGTACAGACCCGTTTTCAGGCAGGGGATGAGCTCACGTCAACTGGCCTTCCTCTGCCTGCGGACATGGCTATCCAGGTCCGGGTTGAGCCTGTCCTGGCTGGTGTGGCGTTGCGTCAACGGGCCATGCAAGGTGACCTGCAGTCTTTTCATGAAGAGACTGCAAGTCATCTCGAATGGCTCGTTGACCACGTCAGCCTGCTGGGACAGGTCACCCAGGCTGGATTCCTCCGTCTGATGGGGCTTGCTCCGACCCCCTCCTCAACTGGACCCCCTACGCGCCAGTCGTCCTCTGTGCCATCTTCCCACCCATCAGTCACCTGAGTGCCCTGTGGAGCTGCCTCTGACGGTGCGGCCAGGCTGGTGGAGGAGGCATCCCTGCCACAGTCGGGAGTCGGACGCCCAGCAGGGGTGGCCACATCAACGACTGCACCCCAGCCGGCGGAGGATGTGCAGGCAGCAGGAGGCAGTGCACGGGCAGAGGCACAGCAGCAGTAGCAACGTGGTGGGAGCCATGAAGGCTCGGGGCCTTCAACATCGGAGGGGCAGGCATCGGCCGGAGGGCAGGAGGACCCAGGACAGAGGGTGTCTTCCGTGTGGCAGCGGTTGGGCCACGCCATAGATGCGGAGCGGCAGCAGGCGGAAGAGGCACGGCTCACAATGGTCAGGGCGGAGAACTCCATGCGGAGGGCCCTGAGGCGGGCCGAGTGCCTCGAGGCAATCCGCAGGGGTTTGGAGGTGGAGACGTCGACGGCCCTGCGGACCCTCGGGGCCATGGAGGAGGACCGCCTCCGGGACATTGAGGAGGAGTTCGATGATGCCCTGGCCCGGGACATCCACTAGTGAGCCGTGAAACTAGCCCGCTGCCCTTGTACATAGTTATGTAGGTAGTGTTAGGTTTCATTTTTGTTTTTATTTTATTTGGACCTTTCGGACATTGGCCACATTTTTGTATATAGTTTATTTTATTAGTTAGTGTAGTTAGATAGGTTTCCTTTATTTTGTTGGGATAATGGACCCTGGCTTGTTCCCATGTACATAGTTCGGAGTTGGATTGTATTTTTTTTCCACTTTTTAACCATGGAGCAATGGCTTTCTTTTTTATTTCCCATTGGATTTTGTTTTGTGGACATTGACTTTGGACAACATTGCTTTGGAATTTTATTTTTGGTTTTGCTTTTTTTAACGGACATGCTTCTTTTCATTTTTGTACATTCACGTTTCTGTTTCTTCATTTTTTATTCTATTTATGTTTCCTTTAATACATGTTTTTTTTGGTGAACTTCAATGTGTGGTATCTCGTTGGTTTCATGCATTTCATGATATTTGTTTTGAGATTCACTGACGCCCATTGGGTGTATGTGAGGGAAATGTGTTTGTTCCGGAACTTGCAATTGGTGTTCTGTGATGTAATTGCAAATTATGAGTGGGTGGATGCAATACTCGGGTGGGTGTTTTGCATTTGGAGGCTGACCATAGGGACCAGGGATCTAGATTGTGATGACATGTTGGCTGGGGAACATGAGTTGCACATGGGTGGCGGCCTGCTGGCAGGTGCCCCACAGTGCTGGGGGGTGGGGGTGGTGGGAGACATGGGTGGGGACCTGGTGGAGGCTGCCCCTGGTGACTGGGGGGTGGGGGTGGTGGGAGACATGGGTGGGGGCCTGGTGGAGGCTGCCCCTGGTGACTGAGGGGGTGGGGGTGGTGGGAGACATGGGTGGGGGCCTGGTGGAGGCTGCCCCTGGTGGCTGGGGGGTGGGGGTGGTGTGAGACATGGGTGGGGGCCTGGTGGAGGCTGCCCCTGCACTGCTGGGGGGTGGGCGTGGTGGGAGACATGGGTGGGGGCCTGGTGGAGGCTGCCCCTGCACTGCTGGGGGGTGGGGGTGGTGGGGAACATGAGTTGGACATGGGTGGGGGCCTGCTGGCAGGTGCCCCACAGTGCTGGGGGGTGGGGGTGGTGGGGAACATGAGTTGGACATGGGTGGGGGCCTGCTGGCAGGTGCCCCACAGTGCTGGGTGGTGGAGGTGGTGGGGAACATGAGTTGGACATGGGTGGGGGCCTGCTGGCAGGTGCCCCACAGTGCTGGGGGGTGGGGGTGGTGGGGAACATGAGTTGGACATGGGTGGGGGCCTGCTGGCAGGTGCCCCACAGTTCTGGGGGGTGGGGGGGTGGGGAACATGAGTTGGACATGGGTGGGGGCCTGCTGGCAGGTGCCCCACAGTGCTGGGGGGTGGGGGGGTGTGAGACATGGGTGGGGGCCTGGTGGAGGGTGCCCCTGGTGGCTGGGGGGTGGGGGTGGTGGGAGACATGAGTTGCACATGGGTGGGGGCCTGCTGGCAGGTGCCCCACAGTGCTGCGGGGTGGGGGGGTGGGAGACATGGGTGGGGGCCTGGTGGAGGGTGCCCCTGGTGGCTGGGGGGTGGGGGTGGTGGGAAACATGGGTGGGGGCCTGGTGGAGGGTGCCCCTGCACTGCTGGGGGGTGGTGGGAGACATGGGTGGGGGCCTGGTGGAGGGTGCCCCTGGTGGCTGGGGGTGCAGAGGGACATGCGTTGGTGGGCAGTAGTGCAAGTTGACATGTGGGTTGGCTGGGGGGCATGGCCATGGTGGATGGGGTGCCTGCAGGACATGTGCAGGGTAGGCCCCTGTGCAGTTCACGTGTGGTGCTCCCTGCGCACCCCTGTAATACACGTAGCCTGATGGAATCGCGTGTGGAACTTCCCGCGCACCCCTGAAATATGCGTACCCTGCTCGCACGGGCCCAATTGCGTGTGGAAATTCCCGCGCACCCCTGAAATACATGTACCCTGATGGAATCGCGTGTGGAACTTCCCGCGAACCCCTGGAATACACGTACCCTGCTGAAATCGTGTTTGAAACTTGCCCCGCACCCCGAAATACACATACCCTGCTGAAATCGCGTGTGGCACTTCCCGCGCAGCCCTGAGATACACGTACCCTGCTCGCACGGGCCCAATCGTGTGTGGAAATTCCCGCACACCCCTGAAATGCACGTACCATGCTGAGACCGCGTGTGGAACTTCCCCCGCACCCCGAAATACACGTACCCTGCTGAAATCGCGTGTGGCACTTCCTGCGCACCCCTGAGATACGCGTACCCTGCTCGCACGGGCCCAATCGGATGTGGAAATTCCCGCGCACCCCTGAAATGCACGTACCATGCTGTAATCGTATGTGGCACTTCCCGCGCACCCCTGAAATACACGTACCCTGATGGAATCGCGTGTGGAACTTTCTGCGCACCCCTGGAATACACGTACCCTGCTGAAATCACGTGTGGAACTTCCCGCGCACCCCTGAAATACGCGTACCCTGCTCGCACAGGGCCAATCGCGTGAGGTACTTCCCGCGCACCCCAGTGATACACGTAGCCCGCTTGCCGTGCTGGTACAGGGTTAGCGCAGCCCTTTGCACTGGATTGGGTATATTGATGGCTTTTCCCTGCGCGAGAGGCGTTCTTGGGGGTGTAACTGGCGCTGCTGCAGGGTCGCTGCGCCACTGTGCGCCACGGGTGGTTTTGGTGGCTGGAATCCATGAATACGCTGTGCGCGGAAATGGATTTTAGCACACGCGGCTGGCGCAGGGATTCGCACGCGCACACTGTGCGCCTGCCGCGTGCGCCACTTGTGCGCTGAATTCTATGAATTACCCCCTAAACTTCCACTTAACAATGTTCTACAAATATTTAGCACCTGCATCTCCCTTACTTATACAAAATGATTGCAAACAGTGCTGTTGTAAATGCACATATGCATTATTTTGCTTTCAACAAAATGCTCCAAAAAGTTTTTTTTTAAATGTAGAGCATTTTGCATTTTACCTTCCATATATATTTCATACTTTCCTTCCTTTCTCATTTCATCTCTTATAGTGCCACAATTCTCCACCCGCTCACATATACATGTTTACTGCCAAAGTATCTCTAAACAACACGTCCCCTTACATATAAAGTACTGTTCTTTTCCAACCACTACTATCACACACCGTACGCTGCTTCAACTACAAACTGCCATTCCCTTACCACTAGGCCACAGTTTCCCTTTTCTTTAAAAACACTGCAACACATAAAGTGCAACATTCACTCTCTTTCTATTCATATCTAAACATTGTTCTTTATTGAATACACCACCAATTCCTTACTGCCTAACACATCCATCTCACATGAACTTCTTTACCACTATTTAGTTTCCTCTCTCTTCCATAACCCTATCATTAGCACACATTAGCACACATACATACACGTCCTCATCCCTCTTCAATTGGACCCACACAACCCTCAAACCTATGCACTAAATCACACCATTCTAACAGCCACCGTTTTCCTCAAAACATCATAATGTTCATATGTATTCCATCACACCACCACGCCATTACTCAATAACGACAAGTAGTACCATGAATACTACATTACCCTTTCCTATCAAATAAATATACTTATGTTATTCTTCAGTTACTGCTACTACAATACTTCTTGCAAAATCCAATTTAGTTAGAATACACCAACGTGTATCTAAATACTTAAGCATTCCCTTAATGACAACACACTTCAAACATCCTATTACACTTACACTCACATAATATGTCCATGCTACCACACACATGTATTCTGTAACAAGTTTATTCTTTAAAACTATGTAAATGCCAAAACATGTATGTAAACACAGTAGGGATTGTTTAAATCCACTAAAGATTTATTTTTCTCCCAATTAATATTTCATGTTAATACAACAGTGTCCCACACACTAATGCTCTACCCAGCATAGTACATTGAATGTGCTATTTATGAACTTAAAAAGTAAATCTCTTTATAATTTAAATCTATATGTACAATTGTAGGCAATTAAAGGTTTTCTTATTTAACAAAATATAAGTTTTTCACCAACAAAAAACAGAGATGCCAGCTTTATCACCATATGCAAATATAAGTTATCATACCCAGTATTATACTATTTTTTCTTCACAAAGAAACAACTACATATTCCATAAGCACTATTCTCACTATTCTCAATTGTACTACAATAATAAATACCATATACACTTCAATTATAACATTCCACTATATTACAAATACTGTATAATTCCCCTATAGTACCTATAATTACTGTGCACATATTAATATAGTGTGTGTAGCCAGTGGCCACAAACACCACAATAGAATTAAACCATATATCAAGTAGGCACAATACACCTTCCAATAACATGCGGACAGTGAAACTGACCACAGAAACTTGTGGCACCTGCACAGCTTTTCACCTTTAGAAAGAGTTCCATATTTCCACTCCTCCAGGACCTCTTTCTGCCACATAATTACCCAACATTTATTTGCCAGATTTTTTTTTCTCACTGCGCTGTCCAGGGACGAAGGTTGTGGTCTGCGCATCCAATAAGGCAACTGTTTCAACATTGATGATGCAGCTCACGTTTTCGAACATCCAATCAGCTAGAGCCTTTCATGTCCGCCGACACCAAACCATCCCTTAGGAATCAGGAAGTGCGTCCACGGAGCGGACCCAGGTATCACACTTTTTTTACCGAATTTCTGGCAATTTCCTTCAAAACCACTGTACAGATTTACACCAAATTTGTAAAAGCATGCTTTCTGAACCAGGCCGTCACTCCTCGATCAAGTTTCGTGAAAATCCATACAGCGGTTTGGGCTGTATGTGTGAGCACATTTTTTTCCATTATGTCTATGAGGTTTTCAAATGTTTTGGGACCCTGCTGTAACTTAGCCCCCCTCCTCCCGCCTGGATGGAACTGCACCGAACTTCAGAAAATCATTCAGAGTATATTGAGCTGAATCCAAAGTGAAGCTCACACTTAGTTCAATTTTGTATGTACTTTAGAACAAAGACTTTGTACTGGGTGTGTCCAGCTTTGTGCAGTCATCTCTTTGAATGGATTAGTCACTGATTGATTTTGGTGACTGTTTTACAGAAAGTTGCCACTTCCATGCATGGTCTACAACACATCTCTGCATAAATATAGCATTAAGATTTAACTAGAGTTCCAACTAAGTTGGCCAATTAAAGATTACATGTAAAAGGAAATATGTGCTTTGTTTATTTTTTCACGTAATGACAATTTAATAAAGCATAGGTCTATCAAAACATTTAACTCAATATATCAGACAAGTTGTAATGCACATTCTATCAATCATCTCTTTACAGAATACAAAAACATAATTTGTATATTTTGCTATGTTCATCATGCAGCATGGCTGCATGAATACAGAAACTCTTTTGCATTAGCGATTTCATTTTAAAATAAAACATGTCTTGTTGTGGTGTTTAGCATTAGTTTACATGATATTCAAGAAAAAGCCATTCAAAATATCCATTCTTTAATTAAAGTGTTACATTTAGTCAAATACATTCTACATTATTTACAATGAGCCATTCCCCACTTAAATTTACAATGAGCCCGCAAGTTCAGATAATCAGTGAGTGTTTTTTTATATATTCGCCCAGGTTGCCTTTCCAGTTGCCCCTAAATCTACCCTTCCGCTTCAGACCTGCCTCTTTTTGGGTCTTTAAAATGTGCTGTTATACCTCTCTAGGACCAGGTCAACAAGGCTCTCTGCATATCCAGGGCTTGCACACCGGATCACTCCAGCTTGGACTCCATTTGTCTCACAAACTTCCTTCCAGCACACCATTAGCATTTGACCGTCGTGGATTGGCCACTGCTGGTTGTGGGTCTGGACCACTCTGTCCTCTTCCTCCACCATCTCAGAACATTCACAGTCTCTGAAGATCTCTTTCTTACTCTCTCAACTTCTCTCCCAAATATATTTTTCTTTCACCTTTCACCTCGCTCCTTCTTTCAATGCATATCTTTACTTTGCTCTCCTTATTTTGCTAGGAAGAGGGTGCTATTTTAATTATGATTATGTGGCCTGGACTATGCAGTCAATTCAGGTCTCTAATCATTCTAGCTGCTCTCCACTATACTGGACCTTACTCTGGCACATATTTAAAATGCACTTCTACACTTCAGCTTCTCCTCACCCAAAATGAGGACAAACTGTTTAATTTCCACTGTCTGTTCCAAGTGTCTGCTCCCGACTGTGATGCATTCCTCACCTCATTTTTCTGACCTTTCCTCATACACCTACCAACCCTCCTAATTCCTCTAGTTCTTGTCTTACTATTTTCCATTATTCCAAACCTCCTTCAGACTAGTCTCCCTTTCTCCCTCTTGTTTCTCCACTTGTCTGTCTCCACTTTTACACTTTCCTTACTCCCAGTTTTAGCTCAGGGTTATAGCATGGTATGATTTTTACACTTTCCTTACTCCCAGTTTTAGCTCAGGGTTATAGCATGGTATGATTGTACAGCTTGTATGCATGGTGGAAAGTGAGTATTATCCGATCCCAAACAGACAGTGCCATTAAGTTCAAATGCTTAGGAGCTGCCATGAAAATAACTGGTTGAGGGTTGGTATTACATTATTACTGTACAATTGTCAGCAGGCAGCATTTTGTGTAACAGGTCCAATTCATAGAAAAAGATATTTAGGGTGCAACTTTGGTAGTATAAAGGGAGAATGATTTGAGAGGGGTGGGAACCAGAGGTTGTGCATACATGTGTTTAAATAAGGAATACATAAAGTCAGAGGAGATGATGTTGTATCCTTTTAGAGATACACTGCTCAATTTCTGGCCGAATAAAACTCATCTAATTGTATTTCATTTTTTCATTTGGGGGTTTCCCCCAATTTCACCTTCCCAGTTTTTGAAACTATTCCCCAAACCCCCTACCCCTTATATGCCCTTACCTCCCACCCCCAATGTATTCGTTTTTTTCAGCCGAAAATCGGTGTCAAAAATCTCAGTGAAACAAACCCTAGTGATGGAATGACATAGAACCCGTCTTGATCAGTATACCAACTTAAATGCCCTTTTAGTAGGTCAAGGGAAAGTGTAAGCCAATGTGGAGAGCATCCACATTGCTGCAGTAAGAGAGGCAGCCAGAGATGCATGCACTTTAAAGGCACTTTGTGATACCTGTAAGTATCATGGATGAATGCCTTCCCCATTCACTTGTTGCCCCTGCTGGCCACTATGGGCGAGTGGTAGTGGGAGGACACCACCACCTCGCCTGAGTAGCAAGCATCACAGTCCACCCATGTGTTTTATTTGCAAGGGGAATTGTGTAGCCTAACTATGAGCAGTGACATTTTTACACACGTTTTTGTTTGTAAAAAAAGGACAACAAATGTGCCAAATGTAGCCTATAATAACGATTTGATGGGAAACCAGGAGAAACAACGTCACACATAAAATATTCAAATCATGATAATTAATATCTCTTATAATTTTTCTTAAACATATATGCACACAAAATCGTAGAACGAATATATAATAAATATACAAGTAAAAAACATACAGTAGAAAAATTATTGATCTGCAAATCTATCACACATCTAAAACCAAGGGAGTGTCCCTCTATATTAGTATGCCCTTGGACATATGGAAACATAATAATGTGAAATGACATTGGGAGAAGGCATGCAACAGGACCAAAACAGGGTACCCTGTGGGGTCTTGCGCAAGTGGTGAGACATCATCCATGTGGGAACTCCGTAATGTGTCCATTTACTAAGAAAACTGTATCCGTAAATATTGGGTAATCTACAGATTGGGAAATGAAGGAACATAGTTATTGTAACTTAGGGAATGTGGTATATTTAATCACTTGCCCGTGTAATTAGAAATATATTGGAAAGACAAATATAAAATGTAAAACAGGTGTAATAGCGCATATAAGCTGTATTCAAAATAAAATTGAACATGCGCCACTTGTGAAACAGTACTTGGAGTATGACCATTCTTTCACAGATTTTTCACAAAAAGCCATTTAGTGGGTCTCAACGATTATGTGGAGTGGAATAATGTCATGCAGCGTCCTGCAGGTTTGTGCTCTATTGGCCAAGTATTCAAATGTGAAGTACAGGAGATGACATTACAAATTTGATGACCTGTTATGGGACTGTGACCTGGTATGAATTTATGTGACAAGACGATGAATCAGAGGTCCTGTTTTCCTATGACCTATAGGGTGAGTTTCCGCTGGTTTCTTCACATGGGCAGGTAAAGGAAATGCTCCCCGTGGGACATTGGGAGTCCATGTAGGTAGTTAGAGTGGAGAAGAATAAGTCAATTTGACATTTATATAAACTAAACTCCATGTTCCAAGAGGCTGCGTGCTCCAAAAAAGTATAATGGAATGACGCAATCAGGCCAGCATGTGATGATGTCACAGTGGAGACATTGCTGTATACAAATGGCAGCAACTACTAGTGTAGTAACACGTGAAAATTGCACACAGACGGGGTCTTTAGCATCAGGGAAGTAGCCTGAGGTTTCCATTAAGGCCCTGGAGAGATAATATATCCTTTAATTCTGCACAGGGCCCCCCTACAAAGCGGTCAACAAGAGTGGACAGTTGAAAGTCTAAGGAAACACGGAAGCATACCATCTGGAGAGTACTTATGGTGATTACAGCCTGAGGTGGGAATTGTGGCAGTCTATTAGACATTAGTTTAACCAGTCTTCTATGAGTGTCTATGTAGAATAATGACTACAAATGAGGATATGTGTAGGGTCTCCCATTTTAGAGATACCATGTAGTTCCTTAACCACTATATAGCATCAAAGAGAGTTAGATTGCACCCTTGATGGAGAAAGTGGGCGTTGTGAGGTAAGATGCCTGTAATGAACTTTGTGTAGCACAGAATTAAATATACAGAGTGTGGTTTAGTAATCAGGATAGGGTATGTTGTTTCTTTTTAAGAATAGCAAGAGGGTGAATAGGTGCACGTACCAGAAGTAATGAAGGTAGCGCAAGCAACATTCAAAGTTGAACGGGGTCTGCTTGATTAACTCAAGAACCTCTGCATATGTTAATTCTAGGGGAATGTCTAGTTGTGCTGAAGATTTAGGTCGTATAATGACAATTAGTACCCGCCACGCCGCGTCCACAGGAAACACTAAACTAGTATACAGTAGCCAGTTGTTGGAAGAACTTGTGGAGCAGATTCAGATATGTATGGTAATGCCCACGGGGGCCTTAAAGGTGGCCTCAGGTGCTTTACAATAAGACGGTAATGGCCCACCGGCAAGGCAGTAATTGCCATTAGTATATAGAGGGACACAGATGTGTGATATAGGTGTAAATGAATTATATGTTTTACTTGTATACTTATATATTCTTTCTACAATTTTTTGTGCAAATATGTTTAATAAAAAAACAATTGAATCTATTCATTATCATGATTTGAATATTGTATATGTGAAGTTGTTTCTCCTGGTTTCCCATCAGTTGTATTGTGTGTATAGTCTTCCTTTGTTTAACACAAAATTGCATACCCCATAAAGTAGGACGGCTAGTTTCTCTTAGGTGGGGTAACCATATTTGATATTAGTGCCTTTAATAGTGAGGCAACGGGCCGTTGGAAGTTTGTCCCTGCAGGTTCTTATTATTGTGCACATTGTGAGGAGAGGAGGGTCATTCTGTTCTCCATGGCAGCACACCACGTGATGAGGCTGCGAGCAAGTAAGGTGTATTTTAAGTACTGTTCGTATGAATGATGTATGTTGGCGAGTTTGTACGTACCACCATTTAGTCTCCAACTTCTAATGTTATTTTATTAAGATGGTGTGCTGCTTATATTTTTTCATTATTGTATATGGTTTTATTAAACCTTTACAAAAAAGTATGAATAGAAAATGTACAATACATGCACAAAGTTCATACACAGTAAACATATTCAAGGCAGCAGTATAAATATCAGCTGTAAAGGAATCATCATATAGAAATAAAGCAATGGCTCATTGTTTAACAGGCCAGTAAGTCAACAAGAAAGAAAAACAGGCAATCAAATCGTGCAACTGGTGGCAAAAATAACCTATGTATATTCGTGACCCTACGTTTAGATAGGGCAATCCAATTGAAGGTTACATATAAAGCCGGGCAATGCCAATCCCTCTTGCGTATTTTGAATTCATAGGCAACTTTGCCATACCAGATCAGCAGGTAGACCCAAGTACAGAACCTTCAGTGCCCTCAGGCAGGAGACTATTAGAGTGTTCTCTATAAAACACCACAAGGGCCTCATTACGAGTAGGGCGGTAGGGGGTTAACGGCACCAGTAAGGATGCCAGTGCCGTTAACCCCCTACCGCCGCATTCCAAGGTCCCTTAGCGGGAGCCGCTAAGGGACCATGGAGCTAATAACGGGCCCGCTATTTGCAGGCCCGTTATTAGCTCCTTCCCCATTCTCATTGAGCCCTATGGGGGCTCAAATGGGAATGGGGAATGGTTCCAAGGTAGGAATGACCCGGTAAGTCCCCATTCCGACTACCCAGACCCAGACACGACTTTGGAGGCAGCCATGGTGCTAATAGCACCATGGCTGCCTCCAAAGTCGTAATGAGGCCCCCAAGGTGTTTAGCCGTTTAAAGGACTAACTGGCAAAATCTACATAGAATTTCTTCCACCTCGATTTGTTTCCAACGCAGTTTAATGTCCAAGGTTGGAAGAATGTTCCAGCACAGTCTTAACAGTGAGTATCGTGGATTCTATTTGGAAGGATGGTGAGAATCTGAGAAAGAGACCCTCTTCTCTTATGTTCATGTGATAAATGGGTCATAGGGCCTCATTACAAGTGAGGCGGTAAGGGGTTAATGGCACCGGGACCTTTACCGGAGCCATTAACCCCTTACCGCCTCATTACAAGTTTCCCTCGCGGGACCCGCTCTGGACGTCTGGTCAGACCTGACTTCCTTTGCGGGTCCCGCAAAGGGACCAGCATGCTAACAACGGGCCCGTCATTAACAGGCCCGTTGTTAGCATGCTCCCGAATCCCATTGAGCCCTATGGGGGCTTAAACAGGAATGGGGATGGTCTGGGTTCCCTGAATGGGGAAATACCGGCCCCTCCAAAGTCGGAATGGCCCGGTATTTCCCCATTCAGGGACCACAGACCCGGATCCGAGTTTCGATGCAGCCATGCTCTTATTAAGGGCAAGGCTGCCTCCAAACTCATGGTGAGGCCCATAGACTTGTTAGAGTGAAAACAGTCAATGGTAAGACAACAATCAAAGTCCAGCAATTTCTTTTTAGTTTTCATTGGGTTGGTCGTTAGTTGTTCTAAATCAGAGTCAACGTTATGAAGAATTGTTTCACACGAGTTGCAAAAATTGGTTAAGAAACCAGAATGATCAATATTCTTTCCAGCAAGTTCGTATAAGGTGTTATGCAGTGGGACCATAAGTTTTGCATAAAGCATGAGCATCCTCCAATGAACACGAGACTTTAGAGAGACAAAGCCTAATTCATACCGAATTGCAGCCAAAGGGAGCGCATTTGGTAGGGAAAGAACCCGTCTCCAAATGTCACGTTCGATCGCATCAAGTTTAGAGACGGTTAGCACCATACATAACTCCAGGCCGTATGTCAATTTGGGGGCTATTTTCCCTTCAAAGAAGAGGAGGTCTGGTTTAATCGAAAATCAACCATATTTACGGTCAATTTTAATGATCTGATTTTCCAGTGCCTTAGCTTTGTTTAGGAGCACATCCATCTGCCCTTCGAGCCCCTATCTGCACCAACATAGTGGCCAAGATAGATAAAGCTGTTGGCGGTGGATACCCTTGCCCCCTCCAAATTCCAAGAATTGGTTGTTTTCCTATGAGGTCCTTTAGATAGAGCAAGAATATTTTAGTTTTGGATGGATTGATGGTCAAGCCATTAATCTTGGCATAGTTGGCAAATACATCCAAAAGACGCTGGAGCCCCATCTTGGTTGAACTGAATAGCAGAAAGTCATCTGCATAAGCTAACCATACATTCTTAGCGGAACCCAGTCTTGGAGCTAATAAGCCCTCCTTAAGTAAGTATTCAGCTGCATCAGAAACGTACTAGTTGAACACCCAAGGGGCTAGGACACACCCCTGTCTAACCCCGCAGTATGTACGAACAACGGCTGACATATCCCCCTTTTGGTTTAAGCGTATTCTAACACCAGTGTTATTACAAATCCCCTCCAGGAGACTTAGAAGGCCCCTTGGTAGGCCCCAGAATGCTAGTTTACACCAGAGCCTTTTGCGGTCTACACAGTCAAAGGCCGACGAGAGGTCCACAGAGGCCACACAAATAGGGCCCCTGTCACTACTCCAGGCAGCATCCTGAATCCATTTGACCAAAATTTCGTTGATATTAGTGGAATAAAATTTGCAAAACCCAGTTTGAAAAGGGCTCAGAGGATGACAGTTTTTTTTCGCAATCCTTAAGATGAGAAAGAAGTAGGTCAGAGAAGATTTTACAATCTGCCTCTATCAACGCAATAGGCGGATAGTTTTTGGGATCAGACCTATTGCCACATTTAAAGATCGGAATGACGTTTGCTAGTGACCATGAATTTGGGCAGACTCCAGATTGAAGAATGTCTCTAAACTCAAGGCATAAGAGGTTGGGCCACAAATTAGGGTCAGACTTGAATGTGTTATTGGTTAGCCCATTAGGTCCTGGTATTCTAGATCTTTTACATTTTTTAAATTAAGTGTCAATCTCAATGGAGGGCTCCTATTTAAGGGTGGGGCAAATAGGTATATGGTCTATTGTCCCCCTGCGATGGTTTAAGGGCAAATCTATTGTTATAGAAGTCCAGCCAGCCTTGTTCCAAGATCAGATTTAATAAGGCAGTAGCTGGGTGAGTGTCTTGACCATTAACAATGGAACAAAATGCACCCACATTCGCCTTAATGTGGACCTGAAGCATTAATTTGGCATCCTGTTGTAAAAGCCGATGATTGATTGATTTACGGAGATTTTTATACACTTGTTTGTTCTTTCTAATGAGGCCAGATCATATAGTCACATCAAGATTAGACAATCTGAGTCTCCTAAGGGCTTTGTTCCAGGTAGTTTTGGCCAACGCTAAATCTGGATTGTAGCAATGAGTATGCCGAACAACAGGGACATAACAAGCAGATTGTTTCCCCAATTCATCAACCGCTGCTCTTACAAGGGACATGACAGCCACAGTATTAAAGGTTGCCATTTTCCAATCATATGTGGTTTGATTGAGTTTAGCATTTAGATAAAAATTAAGGGTTACAATATTTTTTGGAGTCCAGCAGACAGCGGTGCCAGATGAGTTAGGTATAACTTGTAGCTGGTCTGCAGTGTCCTGTGAAGATATTTTAACTTAAAGATGGTTGTTAGGATGCCATGATCACTCCAGTTATTCATGTGGATTTAAAACAGTGAACATCTATTGCATAGGTAATCATCGACAAAGATATAATCAAGCATGGAGGTAAAGTCTCCACGCCTCCAGGTGTGCCAGGTGGTGTCGTCAGTTTGAGATTTTAGATGGCCCACCAGGGGTTGTAAGCCAAAGTTACCCAACCCAGCATACCATAAATAGCCTGCTTGTTTAGATTTGCCATATTCAAGTCACAGATTTCCCATGGGTATTTGTCAAATACACAATCACAGTTTAAATATCCTGCTAGTACGACATGCCCAGAGTCGTTAGTGGAGGACCATTCAAGAATAATCTGAGAGACAGCTGTAACAAAAGAATCAACTGCAGCCATACCACTGTGCCAATAGATGTTCACAATTAGTATCTTCAGGTTACCATTAGTAGATGAAAGGTAGATGCCCATTGCCCCAAATTGAAGGCCAAGAGAGCAATACCCTTAAGACCTATGCAGTTGTCAACCACAACTAGTAGGCCCCCTAATGGTCTACCCCGCAAGTTCTGTCTGGCAAGCTGATCAATAATTTGGTAGCCATCTAGGTATGGAGTCGAAGTCATGCAGGTCTCTTGTAAACAGACAATGTTACCATCTCTCAACAGCAGAAGCAAGTCCAGATTGGTAAATAAATGAGAATTGCCTCTCGAGTTCCACGATTTGAGACATAGGTCCAAGGTGCCAATTGGATCAGACCCAGAATTGGACTGCCTAGGGCACAAGTTTTTGCCACAGGGTTGAGAGGAGTCAACATCTGAGTCCTAGTGTTTTGGTAAATTCTTTGAATCTGTCTTTTCTTGAGGACCACACAGATGGGCCGCAGAGGGTTTAAAATTTAACTGGACAGTAGAAGGCACTTGAGGCTTCGTTTCCCAAGACAGTCTATATTCCATCTCGAAACCCAGATCCCTCAGGGGCCCAATTTGAGTAAGGATAAGTTCCTTAACTAGAGGAGATCAGGGAAGGCCACCCTGGCAATATCCTTAGAAGAAATTAAGGAAAGGGAGGTATTTCTGCGAAGATGGTCAGGACATTGCATCTATTTAGGCAAATTGGTACTTCCAGCTCCAACCGACTCTGTATTTTAATGAAGTGCAAGCAGTTTCTTGTTGGAGGTATTATTGCGGTGTTGTCCCTGTAGAGTGTCCAAAAGTTGACTTTGGGGACCTTTTAAATTTGCACCTTGTAAGTTAGGAGTATCAAGTTGCGGGGGTTTAGGAGATAGTTTATGGTGCCTATCCACCAAGTCCCTTATTCCTGCCGAGATGGGTACAAAGGAACTGGAGGAATATTGTCTGCCTGGATTTTCCACCACCCAACCCCAAGTCCAGTGGAGGAACAGAGATCAGGGAGTGAATAGGTTGATTATTTGCAGCAGAGATAGCCTGGGGGGGGGGGAGATTGGGAGCTGAAATGGTCAACCAGGCTTTACATCGGTAGGTTGCTGAGCATTTGTGGAGCTTTTGGGCAGATCCACAGGGAGTGGTACAAAGACTTCTTCAAAGGTCTTGGATTTACCAGGGCCACATCCCTGATGCAGAGCCGTGGTAGATGGCAACAATGTATTCAGGCAAGTTTGAAGGACATTAGCCCCAGCATTCTTCGAGGTCACCAAAGGATTGTCTGAATTGCATATTTGTGGAATGCGAGGAATATGCTCATTGACCGAAGTAAGAATGTCAGTTTGAGCAGTGGATTCGACCAATTTGGGTTTCATAGCGATGGCAGTGGGATTACCCAGCCCCTCAGAGATAGGCCCCAAATTTGGTTTGAATAGAGAGAGTGCAGGAGCTTTGGCAAACAGTATGTTAGGGTGTTTGTAGCCATTTTCCGCTTGATAGATCGCGGTTTGCATGGTTTCCGGATTTTTTTGGGAGGCGCCTATCTTGGGTTTCCATCCTGGGTGGAAGCACCAGCAGCAGTTGAAGCGTGGCTAGCAATAGAATTCAAATTTGAGGAATTCTGTGGAAAATTGACTGATTAAGGAGGAGTAGCCCTTATAATAGGGCAATCAGAGCCTTCTACATTAAGTGGCATCAGTATTAAAGTCGTAGTAGGAACTTCCAAGGTGGCCACATTGTCCGAGATTTCTATTATCTCAGTTCTTGAAGGAAGTGTCTGCGAGGCCGTAGAGGAGGTTGGTCCACCATAGGAGCCCAGTAACTGGACCTGCGCAGTTAATTTCTGGGATAATTCAGTTCCAATCCAATCCACTTTGTTGGTTAATTCTACAAGGATTTAAGTGGCAATACAGTCAAATTTAGAGTTGATTTCAGTTATTAGTCTTTGAGAATTCTTTAGTTCTGCCCAAATGTTGTCGTACAAGTCAAAGCTGAGCACCACATTCAAAGTGGAAACTGTTGGTTGAGTGAGGCGAATACGTTCATCCAGGTCTTTAAGGGTATGATGCAATCTTGGCGATTTCTCATGCCTCTGATTATCGTGCCAATAACTTACATCCACCGTGGAATTTACTTTGTTTGTGTCCGTTCCTTTTAATGATGTTTGTTAGGGCAGTTGAAGTATTTTGGGAAGAACCACCCCTGTTCTGTGGGATTGGGCTTGAAGGGGTTTCACCAGAAGCGGGCAGGTCCATAGCTTTATCTGCGCATTCAATAATACTAATATTGGTATTATTGAATTGTTGTTGTTACCGCCATAAAAGACCTCTGTGGTCTTGGCTAAATGGTCCAGCATAGCATTACCTCTTAAGGCTTTGGGAAATTTAATTTCCGTACTAGTAGAGTTTGCTTTCAAGATAAAGTTGTCCATAAATGCTATTCCCAGGATAGGCTGGATTGATTTTTGTTGTTTGGGAGTTTTGGGGTGCAGTTTCCCATTAGGAATAGCGGGAATAGTAAATGCACCCACAATCTCAGGGTTATGAATCAGCGCTTTCTGAGTAGAAGCCGTGGGACAATACTCATTATGGATTGATGATAATTGCTGGGCCGTAGAAAAAGTAGATGACAAACCCTCTTTTGAGTTCAAAGGAATTTGAGAAGGCATTGTCAGAGCACAGAGAGAAATTGAGTATGTTAATTGGCCAATGGAGGGTGACCAGCACTTAGCCCCAGCAGGAGGTGGGTAACTACTACTCACCGGATCCAGCATGATAGCATCCGGGTACATTGAGGATACCTTTTGGCTTTGTAGGCCAGACTTCATGTTAGTAGCATGGAATAAACCTTAGGGCAGTCAATAGAGAAGGAAATAAACCAGAACATCAGTTCAAAGGACTCGTAGGAAAAGAGAGTGGAACAAGAGCCCCGCAGTCTCTGGGCTGGTTATAGTGACAAAAGAAGAAGACAAGCCCATGGTTAGGTCATAAGGCACCAATTCTTTAGCAGGTAGCCATGCAAAGCCAGATCAGAGAGCTTGTTGAAATGAAAACACCAATACAAGCCCCACAGTCTCTGGTTTAAAAGAATAATGACTGGAAGAAGTTCTTGCGGAGCACAAGGGTGCACAGTGTATGGGTCAATAGAACTTCACCGGTCTACGTCTCTTCTTTCTCTCAAATACGCATATGTGCAGTAAACGCGCACTGTAGGATAGATAGTTATGTCAACATAACCTGGCTGCAGAAAGGCTCAACAGTTAGACTTGCATATATGACGATTAGTAAGCAAGTTTCTCAGTAGTTTAATGGTTGAACTTACTGTGTCCCATCATGCGGCAGCCGTCCATGCCGAACAGCCAAACAGCACCAGCCCTTATTGCACCAGGGCTTACACTATAAGGGCGACTGTGCAGGAAATTTAAATCTCCCAGTAGTGTCATGTGACAGCGTCACGTGATCGTCAGCGGCTCCACCTCCGTAGAGGCAGCAAGAGCCGAGCACTCACAGTGCTGCCTAGAGGGGATGCAAAATGCCAAATGCAGGTAGCAATCTCCAGAAGGGCCTGTTGAGTCACACAGCAGTATCCAGCAATAGTTTGTCTCAGCGCCGCGCGGGCGGCTGTGTGGGAAATTTGAACCTCCCAGCAATGTCAAGTGACAGCGTCACATGTTCATAGGCGGTTCCGCCTCCATAGACACAGCAAAAGCTGAGCGCTTGCAGTGTTGCCTAGAGGGGATGAAAAATGCCAAATACAGGTAGCAATCTCCAGAAGGGTCCGTGGAGTCACACAGCAGTATTCAACAATAGTTTGTCTCAGCACCGCACGGGCGGCTGTGCGGGAAATTTGAACCTCCCAGTAGTGTCACGTGACAGTGTCACGTGATCGTCAGTGGCTCTGTCTCCGTAGATGCAGCAAGAGCTGAGCGCTTGCAGTGCTGCCTAGAGGGGATGGAAAATGCCAAATTCAGGTAGCAATCTCCAGAAGGGTCCGTGGAGTCACACAGCAGCATCCAGCAATAGTTTGTCTCAGCAAATTCGATGCAAATGACTCAAAGCCACACAACCAAACCTTAAATCAATCCAATTTTAAAGAGCACTAAAGTAGAATATCAAGTATAATCCAGTCTTGCCTGCTCCCTGAGAGTATTTATTAGAATTAAAACATTGTGCTGCTTATTGATCATTTTCAACAACAGTTATACAGCTAATTGTTCTGTTTTTAATAAAGTGTAATGTAAATATCACAACTCAGATCTATATTTGATTCATTATCATTTTTCCTAATGCAACTCTATTTTCCTTCATGCTGCTATGCATTTGAATTTCCCTCTTGTGCTTAGCGGCCATTCAAATGTTCTATTTTTTTGTGCTCGTGCGTCTACATTTTTAGGATCTCTAACTTAAAAATCGTGGGACATACAAAAGTGAAGTTTCTTTTTCGTTTTCAAGCCCCTTCAGGCAGGTATGTATTTATAATCTCTTCATGGGCCTTGAGGTTGCCAATTAATTTATGGGTTGGTGTTTATACAAAATAACTTGGGGATTTATATAATGTAAATGCTCAGATACATTTTTTTACATTCTTTTCTTTTTCATTTCAACTCATTGATTTCTCTTTGATTAGACTGCATGCTGTGTTTTTAAGTATGAATAGTATTTATGTTTTGTGTTGTCTATTTTATCTTGGTATGGATGCATCCTTTGACTCCTGTGGAATTACTGTGAGGGAAACGTGATACCTTTAAACGTTGACACAATGAAATGCACGGTGCTTGTCCAGCACAAACATGTGATTAGTGGTAATTTGTCTCAAAGAAACTAGGACAGGCCTCATAATACAAATACTTCAGCATGTACTTCACCCTCCCCTTATCATGTGCGATCTTTCTACAACTGAATAATGTCACCTCCATCCTCCAGGGACAGGAACGTTTTGATCGAATCTATGGATGCAGGACAATTGCCCCATTAAGGAAGATTGCCCTCAATATGATAGCATTTTTTATTAAGAAGACATCTTTGGGAAGGTAATTATGTCTCTTCGTTATTATCCCCAGGATACCAACTTTAATTTGAGTTTTTCTTGATGCAAACAATAAGGAGAGCATTTTGTACAGCACGTCTGGGACAACGTTATGTCAGGGTTATTACCTGACATAAACAGATGATAAACCCCATGGGAATTGAAATACTGCTATTCTAAAGCCAATAATGTAGAAACATAAAAGCACATGCATGGTGTTTATTTGCTCCTTGTTCTGTTACAATTAGGAACATCTGTGCACTGAGTTAAAATAAAACGTCACCATTGCTAAGGCCTATACAGTTGTGTTCATGTAAATAGAGCCTCGACCTGCAGTAGCTATGTACTGTATGAAAGAAGTGAAAAATATCGAAAGTAAGCAATTATGTTTTAATGGATGTGTGTGTCTGTCTTTTGAATACTTGTTATACGTTTTTAATTTAATGAAAATGACAATCTTTAGAATGCTGTGAATTTCTTTGTCCTGGAATTGAATTTTACCTGAATTCATGACATTATTAGTAAGCAATATTTTTGTCAAGCAAACAAATAGAGCTTTAATTACTTTAAAAAGGGACTTTGCATACGCCACTTGTTTTTTGTAGAGTAGTGTACTCATTAGCTCTCAGGGTATGCCATATCATGAGTTATGCCATTTTTGTATCTCATAACCGAGGCACTTTCTGGATGTCATGCCTTAGATGCTCTTCTTACCCTGTTTCATTCTTTTTAAGTCTGACTAGAGAAAGCTTTATCTCTCTGTCAGCGCTCTTGTATATTACACAGACATGGTAGTGGCTATGTAGTTATGGTTAAGTTGCTGTTTCCATAGGAAGAGCACTTTTTGGGCGACTAATAACTCCGCTCCTCGTGGACGAATCCTCACCAAACTTTGGTCCAGGGGGGGAAAAGTTATGGGGGGGGCTCCAAAACTTCTTTTATTTTGCTATAGACCTAATGGGGGAAAAACTTTACGCAAGCCTACAGCCCAAACCGCTGGACGGATTTTCACCAGATTTGCGGCAGGAGCTTGGTTCCGAAAGCGTGCTTTTGAACATTTGGTAAAAATGTGTCCAGTAGTTTTATTTAAAACGACCAAAAAGTAGGGCTAAAAAAATTAGTGATATCTATGTCCACTCCGCAGAGACACTTCCCTGTTCGCTCCACGGGCAGGACACTGATTGGCTAATGGTCCTGCGTCATGTCCGAGTACACGCAAGGTGTCTAATGATTGGCTGAAGTGAGGCGTGATGTGCGTCAGATTGTTCCGATGTGCCCGCCATTTTGGATCCGTCGACAGCGCGGCGGCGAACAGAGGCAAAATGCAGTTTTGGGGAGTGTTTTGGTGTGCATGAGTACTTGGGAGGTTTAGGGAGGTAGAGATGGGTGAAATACTGTATTTGTTTAGGTGGCAGGTGCTACTGATGTATTAGCCATGCCCGCGCTGTCCGGGATGTTCGTAATTACTGAAAATGAGGGGTGTCCTAAGGATAGTATTTCATATTGTAACTAGACATGAGAACAATCGGGAGCACCTGAGAGGGAGATTTTCCCAATGCATTTATTTTTCGCATGCGATTGCATTCGGATTAGCATTATTTTAGGCGGGAGACAGTAAAAAATTGTGACATTTTTCAATGAAAAATCGGGTCTCGTGCATAAATCGGGAGGGTTGGCAAGTATTTATTGGCTAGGCAGATTTAGTGGCATTACTCTGTATATATGGAATCATAAGAGTTGTACATGTACTATGAATAAAATATGCATACCTGTACTTTGTAATCAAGCATGTGGATATGAATGGAGCTGTAAGTAGAAATCTTCGAGACTTGTACAGTAGTTTTTGTAGTAGGTGCTTTCCAATGATATGAGACTTGTATTCAGAGTGTCAACAGTACATTTGATGTGCGGAACTCTGATGATGGAGTTAGATGTAGAGGTCTTGGATGTGATTGGTGGATGGTTAAGTGACTGCTTAGCTGTATCCAATGAGGGAATGGAATCGAGAGTGATGTGGAAAGTGTAGAAGGGCTGGCTCAGTGTTACATGCCGCGCAGACACTGCGGCTGTCCGCAGGTAGGGCGTGCCACATATGGGGTTTTCTAGCAAATCCAGCATGGGAAGGGGACTGTAGGGATCAGCCAATCAGATGTTGAGGTTGTTGATTTGTGTACAAAGAGAGTGTGTGTATTGAAGATGGCAGAGGTGGAGAAAGTCAGGGTGTTGGTGCTCAGAGATATGTTTGTCCATGGTTTACAGCAGTATTCTCAATGCAGGCATGTGGCAAACAATTTCGATGTTAGAGGAGTGGAGGTGGTGTGGAGCGCTGTGACTGACTGCAATGTAGAGACAATTCTCCAAGTTTGTTGATATATGCATAGGATGAATAGTCCCCATGTGGTAGTTTTGCACGATGGTGCTTTACATTTGGGCTACGTGAGTTCCCCTACTTTGTTGGCAGATTTGGAAGAGTTGGTTCAAGCAGTAATCAACATCCTTCCAAATGCGAAAGTAATTTTTTCTGCATTACTACCTAGAGCAATATGGGACAACAGTTCTGTTTTTTGTCCTCACCAACACATTGCTATGTGTGCAATCAATCGAGGCATGCATGCTTTCATGCTAAGAGCTGGTATGTTTTTCTGTAACAACGAGAATATTGTTTCGAGTAATGCAGCTTATTTTGAAGCAGGTGGTGTTTCTTTATCTTTTTGGGAAATGCCATGTTCTTTTGGAATGTAAGGGTTGCTTTGGAACAGTTTATGTGAAGATTTTAGTTGTAAAATAAGAAGAACCCCCCCCCCCCCAAAAATACAAAATAACAGGTGCCTGTGAGGCACCTGCAAAAAAAAGCAAAAAAAAGGCTCTTTTCAGAGCCCACCTTAAAGGGCAAATGGGGAACACTATTTAAATGTACCTTTGCCGTGCTCAGATGTTATACATGCCCGCGGACATGGCGGTAGTCACCGGACAGCGCATATTACATAGAGGGATTCTGGAGTGGAGAGGCATGCAAATGAGAATGAGTGGAGCTAGGGATTGGTCAGTGAAGCTTAGTGGGTGTGTTGTGCATGGAGAGATTTAGTGAGGATATCTTTTTCCTGAGAGAAGAACAGATAGCTATGGCTGTGTGTTCACGAAAACACATTATCTGGATTTTGGGAGACTCATGGATACATTGGTTGGAGGAGCATGCAGAACATAGTGGTGTATCTGCAGATCTTGGATTCCCTCATGTGGAAGTATACTGGCATGGAGTGCGTGGAATGAAGTAGCTGGACTTGGTACCTCTCTGTGCTACGTTTACAGACAGAGCATCATCCTGACATAATTATAATTCATTGTGGAGGGAAAAGTTTAGGACATGTGTCTGGAATTTCTTTGCAATTTGCAATGAAAGAAGGACTTGAGAGGGTGATGGACATGTTTCCAAATTCCCAAGTAATTTTTTCTCGTATTGCGCAAAGACAAATGTGGCTGCGTTCTTCTTCATTTGGTCCCCAAATGGAGAAAGTGAGGCGCAATCTCAATAAGGCTGTTTGTGCCTTTCTAAGAGATGTTGGCATGTCCTCTTTCCACAATGAAAATATTATGTTTCGTAGCACATTAATTTTTCGCAGAGATGGAGTCCATCTTTCATATGCTGGCAATCAGATTTTTCTTCCAAATGTACAAAATGCATTGCAACCTTTTTTGGAATTATAGTTACCTATTTTGCATTACATGTTGATGAATCCAAGTTTTTCAAACACACAAAACACAACCAAAAGGCTCGTTTCAGAGCCACTGCTTACTCCCAGAGAAAAGTGCATTGGTTTTGCTACGGTTAGACCCCAAAATGTTGTCTTTTCTAGGACTGTCCGCACACTTTGAAAAAATGCACAGGGGCCTACACCGTTTAGTTGATAGTTCTATTTTTAAACTGAGAAAGACAGCTCTGAAAAGAGCCTTTTTTTATTTTATTTTTTTAGATTATTTGGGATTTTTTACACATGACACACTAGGAGAGGAGGGGAACAGAGGGTAAGGAAGGGATACCAACTATGGGGAGAAGAAAGGGCAGGTGGAGAGAGGTAGATGTACGGTGGGCCTTATTTAGGTAGGTAGCAGGTCTTCTGGTGGTCCGTGACCGTAGTCTCGAAAGCACTTCGAAGACTCTCTCCCCTGCAGAGTACTGTGTCGCAGTACATACACAATATTGTGACCCTCGAAAGGTAAGGGTCAACAACATTGCAAATGGCCTGTGAAGCAGCTGGAGGGATGCACTCTCCCACAGGAGTGTCTCTTGTGGTGAGAGGATCGGAAACGGAGGATGCTGTGTAGGAACTCAACCTACTACGTTATTTACAAGGTACAACCTTGTGAATGTCCGCACTGTGGAACGAAGTTAGGTGTTGCTTCATGGATGTCGTACCAAAGCTGTACAAACCACATCTCCCACGACTCAGCATCAATTTGCACTGGTTACAGGTGACCTTGTTCGCACATGCTTTTGGTACGTTACCATGAACGGTACACAAACCGCCACACCCAAGCTCCCGCCAAGTGCTGGTAGTAGGGAGTTCCTCCACCTCATTCTCTTCATCCTCTTCATCCTCTTTCTCAACATCCTCACGCATATTCCCCTCTGCAGTCCCTTAGGGAGGTGGTGGTGGTGGAGGGTTTGGGGGTGGTGCTGAAGCTGATGTAGCAACAACAGCCATGGATGCCATTACGGTAATCTCAGCTAGAGCACTAAAGGTCACACACTTCAATCTGCAATAGCCAGAAGTACAATGAAATCATCTCTGGGGTGTGGCTTTTTATTGGGGTGGAGGAGAGCACCTCGAGAACATATCGAACACTCAAAAGCATTCAAAAAGTTACAAAAATATGTGGAAAGCCAGGGCCTTTGTCTGGGACATGTGAAATGGTGATTTTGTACTGTAAAATAATTTGGATTGTCTGAATAAGTTCTTTTAAAATGTTGGGCATTCGGACAGAGTCCGCAATTTAGGACACATGCTCAGCGTGGGTGCGGTCACATGATGACGTGGGGAACACGTCCGCGAAGGGAACGGGTGTCCACAGGACAGCAAATGCGCAGGAGCGGTGGTGCGCATGCGCACAGGTGTTCTACGGACAGTGTTCGGGTCCAGAAATTAATTAAAAGTGTGACACAAGTGAGACGGACAGTTATGGACAGGCGCGATGTGCGCAGGACTTATGGATATGGGCGCGTGTGCGTAGATGTTCTGCAGACTGTACGGTCAGGTATAGTGTCCTTAGGACACCTCCATTTTGTTTGACTATGGACATCTCGGACACCGCGCCTGTTCTACGGACAGTTCCATTTTGGTTGCGAACGGTATGGACAGGTATAGTGTCCTTAGGACACCTCCATTTTCTTGATTTATGGACATCCCGGACAGCTGGTATGGTCTAAGAACAGTTATTATCACTGTCTTTAGACATTTCCTCATGGTGAAAATGTTCTTCCAGCCAGACCAAAGTACTGCACATTTCTGTGTGAAAAATAAAAATATATTACTTATACTGTACCTCACACAAATAGTAGAGCAATATATACAGAAATTGAAGTTTACTTACTAGTTTCTGGTAAGTTGTATTCATTGTGTTGTGTAGTTCTACTGTTGCTTGTAGCTCTGCAGTTTCTGTGAGGTAATTATGTTGAAGGTATATCTTTTTGGTTATGGTATAGTCAATTTTATTACATATCATATTTCAATGGCTGGTTGATGTGTTAAATATGTAGTTTCCACTGCTTATTTATTTATTATTATGTATAATGTGTTTATGTGCTGCTTTTTGAACTTGTGCAGTGTTTATATGGTAAGATAGAACAATTTTAGATACCCCCCGAGTGTTTGGGTAGTGTTGATGTCATCCGTGACCATCCGCGGACATCAAAACCAATAGCGGGGTGTTCAGTATGTTCTATCTTACATGTATATAAAGTAAGGGATTCGTAGTAAACATCTATCAAATTCACACTACGAAAATGTATACTCAGTAAAAAAAACTTTGATAAAGGGAGGTTATGGTTAAGTTGCGATACTAAAAACCTATGAAATTCAGTAAAAAAAATGTGTTAGTGGGGATTAATTGCAGTGTAGCATTACGATTTCCGTCAACAAGTTCATCCATAGATGCTGTGATAAAGCAATCACCACTAGAAATGAACACATTATTACAAATACGTTTTTCACCTTGGGCAAACAGCATATTCTGAGGGTTCTATGTTTTTACACCACCAGGTATCTTTTCACTTAGTTTTTTGCCAAAATTGTTCCACCGGAAAAACTCATCGAAAATTTTACAGAATATATTCTATTCCTCCAAACCTCTTTCACTATTATGTAGTCCATATTTACCACCCCTACCCATTACATCCCCTTACTTCCCTACTATATTTTTCTATGAGTCTATACATGGCGGGTCTCGGTCAGGAATTGTGTGACAACAGTCAGCGGTTCAGTTGGTTGCAGCTCGTGGGGCTCATCTGGCTCCAAAATGTCCTTTAAGGAGGACACTGACACTGGTTGATGCTTGTTGATGCACTCCTCCTAGCTTCTTCACTGTACTTGTGTCATTCTTTAAGGTGGACAGCCCAAAGCTGAGGAAAGTGTTGCAGGCACTGGCCTTGTCGTGGGTTGGGTTCAGAGACTCTCTGCCACTTCCCTCCTAGGAAGCTTGTTTGCAGAGCCCAGCAGGGAATGCTGTGTGCTGGCTGGTACCGGTTCTGGAGCTGCTGCAGGGTCCTCTGGATTCAGTATCTCCCTCTGTTCCCTGGGAGATGTTTAGGGAGTAATCTTGCTTCCCTATTTGGAAATCCAGGCCTTCTTTCACTGGTTAAAGCTGTAAGGCAGACTGTACCTTCAGTTCCAGGTGATTTTGGTGATATCAAAGGCATCCACCTACAACTCAGGGAACTGTAATGGCCATCAGAAATGGGGTTCTGGTTTCTTTTTACATGTTGCAAATGTGAGAGTTGGCATCCTGGTTTAGGGTAAAATTAGGAATATGGGTCATAAATGACATGTTCCAATTATGCTTTTTCTAAAAATGGCAGAAAATTGCCAAACAGCTAGGCAACATGGTGCAGAACTGGCAGCTGTTTTTTGTTTTTTTTAATTAAATTCCCCCTGAATTTAACGAAACGCGTTGTTTGCAGGCTGCCCTGCCTAGGCGTCCTGCTGTTTTGTCCTGTATGTATGTGCTGCTTTGTACGTTTTTGTGCCTTGCATTTTGCATTTGGCCTTTTAATAATCTTTTTGGATTAATATTAAAAGACACCAGTAACTTTCAATGCTGTGTCTCTGGTGTTTTTTTTCGACCCCCCACAGAACCTGGCACTTGTTTTGCTGTGCCTGCAGCGAGTGCGTTTTCATCTCTTCCTCCTTTTTCCCAATATATATATATATATATATATATATATATATATATATATATATATATATATATATATTGTCAGTTACTAGTAAATCCCCAAGTTTTTGATACATAAATAGATTTGCTAGTGTCAATGCTAGTTTTCTGTTCTTTGTGTGCAAGTTTGAATTCTTGACAAAGAAAGGGACAAGCATGTGTGTTTTCCTCGATAACATCGAACCTTCCGCCATTGGAAATTTTATTTTCATGAAGTGTTGTTTTGGTTTTTTTAAAGGTGTCACCATGAGCCAAATGAAAAATCATACAGCACATTGACTGTATCGAAGTAATTAACTAAACACTTGCTGCTCTGCCAATGTTCCGCCATCGAGGTCTGTAGGTATTACCTCTAGGGGAGTGGAGTTTCGATCAATTTTCGCACCCTCTTAATCCTTGGCCTTTTTCTAGCGTACGCCAACACGTGTGCCAATTAGGGCCAACAGGGAAGGTTGCCACTGCCTTTCTTTTTAACACCAATCCATGACAGCGAGACTGCGGCCACTGAGTCATTTCTTAAAGGCCACCAGAGGGCTGTCAACATTTTATGATCGCTACCAACGTGATGGATTTATGCTGGCAATAAAGGACTGAGCTGAAGTGTAGGTATTTATTGCGGTTTTAATCCACTAAGCGTTTTATTAATGTGTTGCTTTCTCAAGGTTGATGGAGCGCCTGGCTATTTGCTTTAAAATCTAGCTGGGGAACTTGGGACATTTATCAGAGTATCGTTTTAAAAATTGCATCCTGCGCCTTATTTTTACCCTTCATTCAATAGTGCCTGAATTGAGCATGTCACTCGCAAAATACGGACATCTAAAGCTACCAGGTGCTTTTAGATGAAAATGCGTTCGGTGGGGGCAGCCATATTACTGGCTGGCTTAACCGTTTTACAGTCAATCTGTGAGTGGCGACATACTCGGTGTTGGGGTTGGGAGAAGATGTGGAGACAAAAAATAAAAAGTGTACACAAATAAATTATGCATTTAGGTATGACATCAGCAATTACAATACTTACATTTTTACAACAGATTTGTATGGATCAGAGAGTTCTGAGGGAACAGAAGCAAAGGGGCGCATGTTCGCTGGCTATGTATACAAACATAAGTTAATCCTTAAATATCTGGAAAGGATGAACTGACTTGATGTTAGAAGTAAGGTAACGTGTGCAAGCAGGAGGCGGTGAACAGTGGGTTTTGGCCCAGAGTGGAAATTGGAGGCTACTGTGTGGATAGCCTTAGCACAATTAATCCAAGTAGTTGTTGATTTATTTGAAAACAAAAAGAAAAACGTAAAGCAGTTATTCTGCACAGAGAGCCAACCACCCACCTGATGATACTCTGAGGTGTGTGATGAAGCAAAGTACTTCATTAAGGGGAGTGAATGAGTACTGAGTGAGAGTCATGAATAAGCTATAGGAGTAGACGTATCTACCGAGTGCCAGAGTGGGGATGAGAGTTTTGGCAAAGTGGTGGGTGAGTGGTCAGTGCAACACCCTAATATTTGAAAGGTTGATCTTGTCTGCAGTGGCAACACTAGTGGTTCCCTAAAAAAGATGACTCCAAGGTTGCAAGAATTAAGAGATGGTGTGATGAGGTCAGGAAGAAAGGAAACCCGAAAGGAGAGAGACATAGCATTACAGGCTGAAATAAACAAGACATATGTGTTAGAGGAGAATTGCTTCGAGCAACATAGTATCATCCAGGGAGGATTTCTCAATTTTGGAGAGGTAGTAGGCGAGGCACTCATTAATGTTGGGGACAATGAGGAAAGCATATCATGTCAGTCTCAGGCAGGGCTTTAAGTGGGGTAAGAAATCGAGGGGGGGCCCTCATTTGGGGGCGTGGCTTGTGGGGGGCGTGGCCTAAAACGTACGCAAATCGTAAGGTATGCACACACATATATATGCATGTTATATATCTGTGTGCGTACCTTACTATGGTTTGTGTACTTTGCAAGCCATCTTTTCTAAACATAGAAATATGTATTTCTATGTTTAGAAAAGATGGCTTGCAAAGAACACAAACCATAGTAAGGTACGCACACAGATATATAACATGCATATATATGTGTGTGTGCATACCTTACGGTTTGCCTACTTTTCAGGCCATTTTTTTAAAAAAACATTTCGGTTTTATAAAAGATGGCTTTGAAAGTACACAATTCAAGCCATCTTTTATAAAGCTTTGACTACGGACAAAATTGTCCGTCGGCAAAGCTTTATAAAAGATGGCTTGAATTGTGTACTTTTCAAGCCATCTTTCATAAACCTCGAAAAATATCAAGGAATCCCCAGGTTCGCCGAGGGTTAAAGACGCCTCTGCGACCTGGGGAAACAAAGGGACAGTAACTGCCTCTGGTGACCCCTCGCGCGAGAGGTCACCAGAGGCAGTTACTATGATTTACAGAAGTGGCAGCCAGGCACAGCATTGCTGTGGCTGGCTGCCACTTCTGTCAGATCGCCTGACTTCATGGCAGGCGCATATCCCGTCGCGGCTGCTGCCGCGACGGGATAATGCATCCGCCAATGTTGTGTGTGGTGGGACGGGGGCCCCGGCAGGGCCCCGGCTCAGTCCCACTTTTTGGAGACTGCCGGGGCCCGGCCCCGGCAGGCCCCGGCCCACTTAAAGCCCTGGTCTCAGGAGTGGAGCCTCTCATGTCAGTCAGCATGTTCACATTGCAGAGACCAGCAACGTGAGCACGTTAACTGAAAGGAGAGTCATCCTCTCTTCTCGGGCAGTGTATCTGTCTGCACCCAGTCCTCCCTGTTGCTCCTTTGGTGTGTGTTACTGCATTGTCGGCAAAGTAAGTGCATTTTTAAATTGAATGTAATGTGTATGCATGCATGTATGGTTTGTATGCATGTATGTATGTATTTTGATGTTCGTTGTGTGTGAATGGTATGTGAATGTGCGGGTGAAAGTGTTTCTGTTCATTGAGTTTGTGTGTTAGCCCCCACCTAAAGGGCCCCTACATTAGGGGTGGAGGCTACTTTCGGCATGGCATTCTTTTTTTGCTTTACCCTTGATGCACACTTTAATGTGCATCAAGGGTAAAGGAAACATGGTAAGTGAAGTGTTATTAGGTGGATAGTCTGACCTACATCAAATGTAGGGCAGTCTGTCCATGTAACAACACATATCTTTGCTTTTCCCATGATGCACAGTTACTGTCCATCAAGGGTAAAGCAAACATGCATTTGGTTGAGTGGCCTACATTGAATGTAGGACAGTCTATCCACATAATACCAATTGTATGTGCTTTACACATGAAGCACACAGTACCGTTCATCAAGGGTAAAGCAAAAATTGTAAGTTAATTGTTATTACATGGATAGACTAGCCTACATTGAATGTAGACCAGTTTGTCCACATAATAACACTTATTTTTGCTTTACCAATGATACAGTTAGTGTCCATCAAGGTTAAAGCAAACATGATTTGGCTAGGCTGGCCTACATTCAGAGATGGGCTTATGCAAACATGTAGATTGCCCAGGGTGCCAAACTAACATTTACATAGGGCGTCTCGGACTCTGAATAGCTGGGGGCTGTGAGTTACAGGGGTTTAGCAGCTTATTATGCACATGTAGTGTTAGTGGGCTTTATACAGAAACAAAGGAATAGAAACACCAGCAAGCAGTGGAAAATGCAACCTGCGTGTCCACCAATGGGAAATGCACACATCCAGGAACAGAGAGCCCTTGTTTAAAAGTGTTTTATTTCAGGATAATATTCCTTTTGACCAAATTTGCGCCAAACTCAATAACTAATATCCATTAACACACTAACTCAATGAATCATATTTAACAAACTGAATCCCATATCCTTAACATGGAGTGTAAATTAGTTTACATGGAAATAGATGTTCTGAATCCAAATTTGCAATGTTATTTTTTAAACCTGCAGCATAGAAAAAGCTGTGAATATGAAATATGTGCTGCTAAAGAAGGTCATTGGGCCTCATTACACGGTAGGTGGTAAACCATGGTGCTATTAGCACCATGGTTGCCGCTGGTACCATACCAGTACCACCATGGAGGAAAGGGGAATTACCACCCCATTCCAAGGTTGGCGGGGCGGTAATTCCCCCTTTCTCCATGGCCCTTCCCCATTCCCATTTTCGCCCCATAGGGCTCAATGGGAATGGGGAAGGAGCTAATTACGGTACCGCAAATTACGGCACCGTAATTAGCACCAAGGTCCCTTTACGGGTTCCAACTTCAACGGCTGTTCTACACCAGCCGTTAAGGTCGGGTCCCACAAAGGGACCTCGTAATAAGGTGGTAAGGGTATACCGGTACCGGTGCCCTTACCGGTACCGGTAAACCCTTACCACCTACCGTGTAATGAGGCCCATTGTGTTTGTGCAGGAAGCAAAAAGAAGATGATGTTACATTTGTAGTTTAGCAGGAGAGTAATTTGCAATGGGGAAATCACCTGAGCAGGACAGATAATATGGGCATGAGGTAAGTGGGAGGTAGATCCTTTTGAGTGGCAGAGAGAGGTCATAAAAGGGACTGTGAGTAGGTGTGCTGGGCAGTCATTCAGGAGCTCCTGGGAGAGAGATGCAGAAACCTTTCCAAATGCTCAAGCTGAGATGGGCAAGCAGAGCCCAGTGCTGACAGGCTTATAGAGGTCATGGAAGTCCTTATCTGTGTGTTGTGTGCAGATAAACTGAGGAGAATTCCCAGTTCTGATTAAGTAAAGAAATTCACAGCTTTTTGGTAAGATAAGTGAGGGAATCGCTGCATGTATGCATGAGAGGCAGTCAGATTGTTTCACATCTAAGGTTTTTAATATTTCAATGCATAGGCACTTTCAAATGCTCATGAAGGAATTTGCACTGCTATTTTTTCTCTCTCTCTCAAATCGCCCCTCTTGCCAATGTTCTCGGAACTAAGGTCATTTGGTAAGATTGTGCTCAGCTGATTTTATTAAGGTGTGCAAATGCTATACTGCAAAAGCATTTCACATTCATATGTGAGTTTAGGAGTGTATGATGTGTGTATGTATACAATCATGCGTCTATTATGTGATATATGTTTTGCACTTTGGTTGTTAGAGCATACACCAGCATTGTAAATCAGGTGCTGAGGGGTTGAGGTACCGTTATCTACTAAGTGAAGTAAGTCCAGTATCTGGTAGCATGAGTAACGGTGGGATAAAAAGGACATTTTTTAGACTATATTCTGAGGAGAGTTATACCATTGTAAAGGGAATCCGCCAATGCACAGAGATATTATACCACAATAAGATACCACTATTTACCACAATAATAATATACCACAAAATTAGGTGTAACTCCTCTAGAAAATATATCTAACATATTTGGTGCGTTGGCCATTGGAAAATTTAAAACAGTTACTCGGCGTGACATTGGGCCTCATTACACGGTAGGCGGTACAGGTTTACCGGTACCGGTAAACCCTTACCGCCTTACTACAAGTTCCCTTTGCGGGACCCGACCTTAACGGCTGGTTTTACCAGCCGTTAAAGTAGGGTGCCGCAAAGGGACCTCGGTGCTAATTACGGTACCGCAATTTGCGGTACCGTAATTAGCTCCTTCCCCATTCCCATTATGCCCTATGGGGGCAAAAATGGGAATGGGGAAGTGCCTTGGTGAATGGGGAATTACCGCCCCCGCTCACCTTGGAGTAGGGCGGTAATTCCACCATCCACCAAGACGGACACGGTAAAATACCGGCAGCAACCATGGCGCTAATAGCGTCATGGTTACCACCTACCGTGTAATGAGGCCCATTGTATTATAGGCATAGCCATACTGCGCACTTAAAAAAAGTGAGGTGGTGCAGCGCTGTGTGATCATTTGAATCACACAACAGTGTTACTATGTCTCAAAATGAAGCTTATTTTTATGATCTGGCAAACTATCTTGAGGCAAAGACATTTTGCCCATGTAGTTTGGTCTTCAGAAAATGCACAATATGTAAATACAGGATTTGCGGAGAAGTGGAGCAAGAGCTGCTGCTAAATATTTTTGAGGAAGGGAGCATTGTGCACATATGCCTCAAGAGGCCATTTAGAGGCCCAGAACGAAAGGAGGAGAAACATTGCATCATAAGACTATGTGCAAAGTTATGGTTTCTATTGCACCAGTCTTTAAAGATGCAAGGAAATGATACTGAAGTGATCAGTAAGTTAAAATGCAGTTTGGATGGTGCAGTTGATCAAACACAGCAACTTAAAGCGGAATCTGAACAGTGCACCAAAGACATGCAATATAAATGCAGCAAAATGGCTACTCAATTGGCTCAAAAAGGAAAACAGCTTAGTGAGAGTGATCAAGAATGAATAGACTAAAAAAGGGATTTTAGATGCAATAAAACAAGACAAAGATGATGCCATTTCAGAATTACAAACACTTAGAGAGCATAACATGGAGAAGGATAAGGAATTCCATGCTGTAGAACAAGAAATAGTCAAGCTGTTGGTAGAGAATGATAAGAAGGACAGAGCGTTTGACCAGCGCCAGGTGCAGATAAATGAGTTGCAAGCCATGATTAATAAGATTAGGCATGAGAATTCTAATCTTTGTCATGAGGCAGAATGACTTCATGGACAGTGCAAGAATCTAGAACAGCAAATACTTACTCTAAAATCTCAGGAAAGGCGACAAGGCACTACATTCAATGGAGTTGAAGTTAACCGCAGCTCTGCCCAAGGGAACAATGTACCAATAGCTATTCCTGTGGCCAGACCTGATTACAGCCCAATGGTGGGGTATGAATCAACAGCCAATGGTTACAATCATTCCTGCCCACAAGAGAATAGAAGTGAGCAACAGAATAACACACACCAAAATGCACCATTTAGCCCTATCAAAATCATGAAGTCCATCAAAACGTTGATTAAACCATTCAAGAAGGGAGATGATTGTTGCATGGAAGACCGTTTAGAAACAGTTCACAATGGGCCTCATTACGACCCAGGCGGTAAGTTACCGCCTGGGCCGTGACTTTACCACCATGGCGTAAACTACGTTTACGCCATGGTGGTTGGTGGACTTACCGCCCCATTCCGACCTTGGCGGGGCGGTAAGTCCCCAATCCCCATTTACCCTTCCCCATTCCCATTTTTGCCCCATAGGGCATAATGGGAGTGGGGAAGGCGTTAATTACGCCACCGTAAATTACGGTGGCGTAATTAACTCCATGGTCCCTTAGCGCCATGGATTTTAACACCTGTTAAAAGCTCCATGGCGCTAAGGGACCTCGTACTCAGGCGGTAAGGGTCGGCGCTGTTTACGCTGCCGTAAACCCCTTACCGCCTGGGTCGTAATGAGGCCCAATATATTTAAAGCTCTCCAGATACCTAGGGAGCAGTATAGACAGTACTTTCCCCTAACACTTGTCCAAATCTGCTCTTCCTGGGAGCTTGCATTCAGAAATGGCAACATTTGCACTTTTTAACTGGTTTCGTAATATCGGACATTACCCCAAATTTATACACATGTGCGCAAGGAGTATGGACATTACTTGATGAAGTGTCAGATTTTTAACATGCATACATTTTAAGTAATACCCTCTTAACTGCTAGTTTGCCCCCAGATCATGCCACCGGTTCTAAAAACCTCTTAAAATGTGGGCAGAAAAATCACAAGAATTATGGTATCATTTAAATAATCATGACAAGTCCGTACTATGAGTTATTCATCTTTTTCTACAACCATATTCTGGCTACAGGGGTGTGTCTTTTCAGGTCACATGGTACGGAAACCAGTCTTTCCACTTTCTTCAAGCTCAGCCTCTGTCTCCAGTTTCTCCCCCTCCCAGTTTCTGCCAAGCCAGCTTGCTCTCACATGCAGTGCTCCTCCCCTTTCCTTCCAGGAGGAAGCCACATTTACGACTCCCATAATAAAACATTTGCCTGGGCCCTGGAAGGCCCATTGTTCAAGAGGAAGCCATTTATGGCCACTTCAATAAACCCTCTGCCTGGGTCCTATGTTTAGTCTCTAGCAGTCCCTTGGTAATCCAATCAGAGAAGTTTCATATCCCTTTTGGTGGGAACAGCAAAAGGCAGCTAGGCCTGGAAACACAGCAGTTGTGCAAGTCTCAACTCCTGTCGGGGGTAGCTGGTGGGCAGAATTCAGTTCCTTAAGCCAGGCCCCAGCTAATGTCACTTTTAGTTACCCAGTTTTCTGCATTCAAATAAAACTAGATAGAGATAGAGAGATTCAATTCCATTTGCTGCGGAGCATGCTGCCGGACCATACCACATCCAGAGATCCAGACTTCGAATCCATCAATCTCCAGAGAAAGCTGTGCAGAAAGATCCAGAAGCAGTGCTGTACCCAGAGAGAGCAGAGCTGACCCAGACCACTGTTAGCAGAACCAGAGAGCTGACCCAGATCACTGTGAAGTGCCGAGACCAGACCAGAGTCCAGTCTAAAACCTGACCAGATCCGTGGCGAGGCCCATTCTATTTCTAAATATATTGTGAGTACCTAGCAGAACTGTGCAGAACCAATCTCTTAGTTAAAATAATATAATTCAATCTATTTTAATCTAAGTAGAACTGCCTCCTAACTGTCACCTGTCATTTTGTAAAGCTGTCACCTGTCATTTCTAGTTGCTAGCTGTCACTTGTCACTTTGAACTTTAAAATTTCAAATCTGAAAAACGACCTTTACCATATCGCTCATATCTCCGTGACCGTTTGTCTTAGAGACTTGCAGTAACTTTCCTCTGAAAGCTGTGAATCTTGGCTTTTCAACGAACCTAGAACCGCATACCTATTCCATACACTTTTGCCGCAATCGCGAAAAACGCACTCGCGAATTTTGCCGCGATTTGCAAATTTCTCCACGTGTGAAAACAGCAGTTTCCTTGCTTTCCTTGCTAAAAATTCGTTTGCCTCTTAAGAACCATCCCTGAATCATTGCTAGATTGAGCCTGGACTAATATTAACTAGATACCACTCACCCTGAACCTCTAGAGGGATATAAAAGCATTTTAGCATATTTTTCACTTCATTGCCAGCACATATAAAAGCATTTTAGCACATTTTCCAATATAGTGCTATCACGTATAAAAGCATTTTGGGCCTGTGTTTCAAACTTCTGTAGTCTAAGCTTGCTGGGGTGAACTGAATTACATTTGATTGCATTTCTGAGAACTGTGTGCTTTCCTTCCATTTCCTTGCATTGCATAAAGGGGGGAGGGGATTGCCAGAGAAAAGTGATTACATTGTTTTGTTGAAATCATATTGAGTATTTTCTGTATTGCATTTTCATTCAACATTGCATCCATCTGAACTTATATAAAGCATTCTCTACCACCGTATTCTTCTGTTCCTATTCACAAGTGTGCTAGTGCCAGACTATCCATTATTGATTACTGCTCAGATTAAGTGTGATATTCAATTATTAAATTATTATAAAGTGTGATATATATATTAATTGTTTAAATTATCAAATAAACCTTTTAAACTTGCAAAACAGAACTACTTCTTGGCTCAGTGGGGTCAGGGGGATTCCAAGAGAGGGGTGTTATATAGGGGTAGTCATCCAGAACGCATGAACTGGACATAAAGATATATTAATAAGGGTTTCCATTCAGTATCCCAGACTAGGCATTGACTTAGCTGTAGTGTTGAATTGAATCCTCTTACAATACGCCTCTTTACCTATACGGGTTGTCTCAGTGATACTCTCGAACATAAACCACGCTAGGTGGGTGCTCCATCGTGGTTTCTACATGCTGTCTTCTTTATACTGGCTGCGAGTATGATACCGCTATGCAAAGGATCATTTCCACCCCCTTCCCCTCCATTCATAGTATTTCATTGTCACCCAGGTCCCCTATTCCGTTTCAATGTACAGCACGACACAGCTATTTGTGGTAAAACTGTGGACTGTTCCTCAAAGTGATAAGTATTTGTGATCTGTGGATAGATTCAATTCTGTCTTTTTCCCTTTTGGAATTCATCAATTTCTCCCGCAATTGTGCCTCTTGTACACCAGCACCCCCCCTCCTCACACCCCATGTACCAGCGCCACTCCCCATGACACCCCATAACATACCTTTTCCATTCCCTCTTTTTTACCTTTGTCAATATTATTTATTCTGTTCAGTTTCAATATTCCTCCTTGCGCATGTTGTCTTTGACTCTCCTTGTCTGCTTACCCTGCGTTTGGGTATAAACCATGTTTAAAATGCCTGACACATTATCAGTGGTGTTTGTTAATTACACAGTCTACCCATTAAGGTTTATCCTGTGTGTTTTACACAAAAGACAGTCTTTCTAATTTATTAAAACAGTTTTTGCAGTGAAATAATTATGCTGTTTCTCTCAATACAATCCTTATCTATGCTGAAATTGTTGGAGTGTTATGAACATACACTTAAGTCTCACATGTCGCAACTGTTTTAGTGATCCACTTACCTGGGAGACTAATTTATACTCTTTAGTAGTTTGCGATATAGCATTCGAGTACAGATCTGGAGAAATGGCATATGAAGAGGAACCCAACATTTGTAAGTGGCTTTTGGCTATTTGCCCACCCATTGACTGCCCATGGCCATGCTAATCACCCTGACCGTTCCCTCTTAGTTGCTGCCCCTCCCAAAACACCTCCTCATGGCAACTCTTTGAACTCGCTTTATTCAAGCCTTGCCATCAAACTTTGCATTCAAAGTGCCTGCCAGTGTTTTTTCAAAGCAGCTTTCCGAAAGTTAATTACTTTATTGGAGCTGTAAACCTGCTACTGGTGTAATGAAAATGTAATAACCAGGTCTGCCTTCAGCCACTTGATGTATAAGCACTATGTGTGTCTTTCACTGAAGTCCTATTAAAAACTAGCATTGGCAAAGCTACCTGTTTTGGCTTGGGTGTAAGTATTAAGCATGTGCCAGCACTACTATTAGATGAAAGTCAATCTCGCCGTTTTGCACCTGCTACCATCAATGTCCAGTGCAGCAGTGCCTGGCAATTGCCTTTCTCATGCATACAGAAAACCGCAAACTGCTGGCCCATTGTATTTGGTTATTTTTCTGACCACGTGCATCCCCCTTTTCTCTGCCTCTACTTTTTTTTTCCAGCCCCTCTTACTTTACCCATATATCACTGATCTTCCCTTTGTGTACATCTCCCATACTCTTGGCCGTATCCTTTATTTGCTTTCCTTGTTTCTTCATCCAAATTCGACATCCATTCAAGTCCCTGTCCCTGGTCCATAAGGCTCTTCACAAACTGGGAGTTGAGTTCCTTCAGGCTAAATTCTGTTTCGATAAACCTGCTAGGCCACTCCGTTCTCAAGCCCTGAGGACTATTCATCCCCCTAGGGCTTGGTCTGTCCACCTAGGCAGCCGGGCTGTTTCTATAGTGGCTGCAAAGTCCTGGAATGCTCTGCCTTTTGCCCTGCGTAGTATTGAGGCTCATTTGCCTTTTTGTCGGGCTCTGAAGACCTTTTGTAGTGGGAGAATGAGACAATACCCTCCCCCCAATCTCATCCAGACCATGGCCTAGAGGATCACGACGCAGACACCCCCCAGGAGACGAGTTTGTCTACTTATCAGATGACAAAATACCCTGGTTCAGAAACGTACACATAAGAGGAGTATGCCCACCAGCACGCCCGGCACCAGCCCGCCCGGCTCAAGCCGACGCCTGCGACATGGATGAGCTTGACTAGAACAACAGCCACAAGTATCCACATCGTTAGAGATGCCATAACGACATAGCCAACTGCCAAGAACACACATGCCACCATGCACACTGGTCACTCACACACCAACCTACACGAAGAACATACACAGTGCTATGACGTAGGTGACTGACACACCCACTGACATGCATCGTTTTTATTTTTCACATAGGCCTTTTTACAGCACCGCAGAAATGCAAGATGCTTGAAGAGCTCATGTATATGCTTGCTGACGCTTCTCCTGCCACCCACCCCTATGACGACACCATCATGTATATCTAATGCAGCTTGTGACACCCTGTCAACCCGCGACCTCCATACTATGGATTATGTACCGCCACCCATGAACTAGACCCGAGTAGGCCACAAGCAAGAGTCCCCAGGCAGGAGCCTAGCAATGAAAATCCTCCCAGAACAAGAGTACAAGTGCTGACCATGCAGAAAAAGTCCCCGGCAAGAGCTCACAGCCAAGGCCACAATGTTGCAACCTGTACGCCGCAAGCCCAGCGCCAAGGTTATACCTGTAAAATGCCAAGCCCACAGAAACGAAATACAAATCTAATGCTCATAACTCTGCTCCAGCTACGGTCTCTCCACACATGACCAAGCCGAACTGACAAAGTGCCAAGCTCACGAGACAGAAAGTCGCCAGAGTCCCACGTCTGGGACACATGTTGCAACAATGAAGCGGCAAGATGGACACCTACAGCGATGGGAAAGACCCACTCACAAGCCATGAGCAAACCTGTCCATTGCCTGCACAAACACATAGTTGCACATTGTTGCTAATGACAGGTACACCACGAGCTGGGAACGATGATGGTCCCAGGCTTGGGGGCTTGCAGGAGAACCAATCAGAATCCAGGGGGGGCTTATTACTGACATCATTACCCTTAACCAATCACCAAGGGTCCCCCTGTAACAATTCTAAAGTAACAACTGCAAGGGACAACCCAAGTGTACCACCTGACCCATCCTCATCCACTAATATTTCTTTCCATATGTTACCTATACTAACCCTACCACTCAGGGAACCAATCCAGAGTGGCGATAGGTTTTGTGCTAACTTTCCCAGGTGACGCGAAAAGCATGTCATACTGCCGTAAAAAGGACCTGCGAGCCCCACTAAGATTGAGAGTCTCATCGGACGCGTACGATCCGAGACCCATCCCTGCCGTTGTTCTAATAAACAGCAGAACAAAATTGCTTCTTGTGTGTGTCTCATACTCCTTTTGGGTACACCGGAGGAGTTGCGGCCTCCCCAGCCCGGAGGCCTGTGGACAGCTCTGCCGGCCCCGGGAGAATCACCCCGACAAGTTGGAGGCACTGCTGAGATTCGAATTCAGGATCTCCTAAACTCCTCTAGGTCTATCACTTAAATCTGAGCTTACCTCTCTAGCCTTGGTGCCAAGATGCTTTCGGGTTTATGTTGCGCTTTACAAATGTTAAGATAAGATTAGTTTAAACCTCCCGTTATAGATTACAAGGTTACACCACTCGGGAATTACTTTGGGATGACTGTGGCTTCCTTTGCAGATCTTACAGAAACCCCTTTTTGTCCACCCATACCGTTTGTGTCATACATTTCCCCATTTGCTTTGTGGACAGCCATGTGGAAGGATGTGGCAGGGAGACCAGTCTGGAATCAAACTTAGGGGCTGGTTGATTGTGAGTAGTTTCACAATGATTGTAATCTGTTTTTGGCCTGCTTTATGCACTCTTTTGGAGTGGCGTGCGTGTTTTTTTTTCAAATTGTAATAATGTTTTTATAATAACATGTCCCACACTTAGATTGAATTGTAAATGATAGCATATACCTCATCTAGATAGAATTATGATTGGTAGCATATAGCTCACTTAGTTGGAATTGTAAATGATAGCATGTACCTCATCTAGACAGCATGTGCCACACCTGAAAGGAATTGTGAATGATACCATGTGCCATACTTCGATTGAATTGTAAATGATAGCCTGTGCCTCATCTAGAGAGAATTATGACTGGTAGCATATAGCTCACTTAGTTGCAATTGTAAATGATAGCATGTGTCACACTTAGATGGAATTGCGAAAATAGCATATGCCACACTTAGATAGAATTGTGAATAATAGCATGTGCCTCATCTAGATAGAATTAGGATTTTAGCATATCCCTCACTTAGTTGGAATTGTGAATGATAGCATATCCTGCACTTAGATAGACTTGTGAATGATATCATGTCCCACACTTGAATGGAATTGCGAATGGTAGCATGTGCCCCACTTAGATGGAATTGCTAATGATAGCATGAGCCACACTTATATTGAATTGTAAATTATAGCATGTACCTCATCTAGACAGAATTATGATTGGCAGCATATCCCGCACTTAGATAGAATTGTAAATGGTAGCATTTGCCACACTTAGATGGAATTGTCAATGATAGCATGAACCACACTTAGATTGAATTGTAAATGATAACATGTACCTCATCCAGACAGAACTATGATTGGTAGTATGTCCCTCACTTAGTTGGTACTGTAAATGATAGATAGAATTGCAAACAATAGCATGTGCCACACTTGGATGGAACTGTGAATGATAGCATGTGCCACACTTTGATTGAATTGTGAATGATAGCTTGAACCACACTTAGATGAAATTGCAAATGATAGCATGTGCCTCATCTAGTTAGAATTATGACTGGTAGCATATAGCTCACTTAGTTGGAATTGTAAATGATAGCATGTGCCACACTTAGATGGAATTGCGAATGGTAGCATTGCCAAACTTAGATGAAATTGTAAATAATTGCATGTGCCTCATCTAGATAGAATTATGAGTCGTAGCATTATCACACAATTAGTTGGAATTAGTTGGAACTGTAAATGATAGCATGTGCCACTCTTAGATGGAATTGTTAATGATAGAATTGTGCCTGATCTAGATAGAATATGATTGTAGCATATCCCTCACTTAGTTGGAATTGTGAATGATATCATGTCCCACACTTGGACGGAATTGTGAATGGTAGCATGCGCCACACTTAGATGGAATGGTGAATGAGGCATGTGCCTCATCTAGATAAAATTATGAGTGGTAGCATTGTCCCACAATTAGTTGGAATTATAAATGATAGCATGTGCCACTCTTAGATGTAATTGTAAATGATAGCATGTGCCTCATCTAGATAGAATTATGATTGTAGCATATCCCTCACTTAGATAGACTTTTGAATGATATCATGTCTCACACCTATTGTTGAATTTAGAAATTGTGCCTAATGTACGCCCCCTGTCCTGCTCTCATGCTTGATCGCAGGCGCTTTACTGATAACCACCATATCGCACTACTAGGCTTACTCTCCCTTTTACACCATCATTCAACTAGAACACAGCTGTACTATGACACATTCGGTCTAGCTGTTCTCATAATGGCATGACCCCACAAACTCCACATCATCCTAATAAAACACAGCTAGCTGAGCACTTTACGGCTAGCTTGAGCGTCTCCTCAGGCCTAACTCAGCCAGAACTCAGTCCACCCTCCAGACTGAACACATCCAACTGATTTCCTCAGCACCACACCTGCCGCTAAGAAGCAGCTATTATGCAACAACCACACCAGCTGCACACATATCCGGTGCACCCATGCACCATACCACACTCTCTCTCTCTCTACTCACTGAACTGCGGTTCCCGAGGGCGTTCAACCTACCAGCGCTTTGAGATCATACCAATGACACATAAAGCGCTATATAAATGCCAAATAACATAACATAACATAACATGGATGGAGTTTGAGAAAGAGGCTACACATCAGTTTTCACCTTACCAGTCGATGCAAGATGCAAAAAAACTGCGTATACAATGACTGCAAAGCCAGATATGTCCCTGCGCCATTTCCTCTAAGATTTAAAAAGAGCATTTTCACACTTTGATGTGGCCTTTAATCCTAATTCTGTAGAATTTAAGACTGCATACTTTTATGGACTCCAAAAATAAATTGTGTCGCAGTTGATTCATGAATTTGACAGGGAAAAATCACTAGAATGGATAATAGAACCAGGACTCAAACTATATGAAGTAATCTATGGTCAGAGAGAGGAAGGGGCTAAGAATAAAAATCTAAAGAACCCATACCAGTGATAATGGAGGTAAAATGTGCAGAAATGCTGCTTGAATCATCCCAAACCCAGGTAAGAAACAACATGGCACCTAATCAAAGGAGCATGCCGACACAGAGGATGCCACGCCAAACTCCTATGTTCCAGTCTGTTGATCCCAGCAATAGAGAATGTTATATTAGCCCTAGATATCTGGGCAAGCACCCCGAGTAGGATTTTGCTCCTATATGTCAGGCATGAATAACAATCAAAATCAAATGTACAATGGCCCGTACCAGACACTGGGGCGCAGAATAAATTTGACCCTAATATGATGGTGTATGGCCACCAAGAAACACCAAGGTATGTTGATAGATTCATTGAAAATGGAAATCAGCATAGGGGACAATTCACACCAAATAAAAGACAAAATATGAACTATGTCCCTCGCCATTATAACCAATCACCACCACCAGTCGGCCATGGTCAAAGGATGGTCACTCCACATTCTCCACCTCCTATGTCCCATGAATTCAGAGGTAACACAAATAGAAATCAATCTCCTGAGAGGTACCAGAATAGGCCCAATCAGGGGGAATTTAGCCAGTACCGACCCAGGCCACAAAGAGAGAAATCCAGAGACATGGGGCCTCATTACGAGGTGGGCGGTAAGCGTTAACGGGCACCGGTAAGGAGACTGGTGCCTGGTAAACCCTTACCGCCCTATTCCCAGGTCCCTTAGCGGGTCCCGCTATGGGCGCCTGGTTTTAGCAGGCACCCTTAGTGGGAGCCGCTAAGGGACCAGGGAGCTAATAACGGGCCCGCTATTAGCGGGCCCTTTATTAGCTCCATCCCCATTGAGTCCTATGAATGCTGGTAGTCCCAAGCCAGAGAGGCAGTCAGTGGCTACACTATGAATGGGTTCTGAAACCAGGAAAATAGACAAATAAATCCAAAATGAAGTGGGCAAAAAGGAGGGAAACATCATTTCACATGCCCATGTGTTTAGCAAGGAGTGAAAAGGGGCTAAGTAAGGTGAGTCCTGAAATCAGCAAAAACTCACAACTTTTGTGTGTGCTAGAGGAGGTTGAAGGCAGGTATTATGCTCCTATCATTGTGGAAGAAAAATGTAATACATTTGCAATGATTGATACGGGTGTCCAGGCCACGATAATGTCAAAGGAGCTGCTAAAATGCATCAATGAAGGGAGATCCCAACAAAATCACATAACAGTAAGACAAAATGAAGGTCTTGTGCCCAACTTCAATGGTGAAGAAATACCTATTTAAGGTGTCACTGAGGTTGACATTAAGATAGGGAAGCAGCATATGAGACAGGAAGTATTGATCTCATCCATCAGTGAAATACCTTTCCTCATAGTGATGAATTGCCTGAAGAGGTTTGTCGCCCCTCATTGATGTTGTAAATGGGATATTATTGTCCCTAGCAAAAAATCCATTGAGGCCTAAGAAAATAATGACACAAAACGACAATGTAAGAGAATGCCCTACTGTGGCTAAGTCAGGAAGTGCAGTGGAGGTATATCTTCAGAATGGCTGTGTGCCTAGTGTCATTGACATTCTGATGTGTCAGGGTGAAATGGAGGGTGAAAAAGAGAAGCAGTCCCTGGAGAATTATTTGGACCCCAAGAAAAAATGACAAACAGAAATAGATGAAAACACATTGCGTTTTTATCTAAATGAAGAACAATGCAAGCCAAATGTCACTCCAGAGATAAATACCAAAAAACACATTTCAACCCTTTCTGAAATAGACATGGGAGATGAGCAGCCATGGATCTGTGGGGAATTAATTTTCTTAATCCCAAAAATGGTTGCATTACCAGTACTCACCACTATCAGAAAGCCGGCGTTTTAAAACCACCAGACTTTTGTGTAAAACTGAACAAATGAAACAAAACCAGGCCAAGGAAAGACTTGCTAAGAGGTGGATACAATGTAAAACTATATTCTGAAATGACTTGAAGGAAGTAATTATTTAATGTATAGGTAAAAATTGTCAGTTTGATTTGAATGTAGAAAACTGGGAACAAAAAGTGACATTTAGCTGAAACCTGGCTTAATGAAACTGAATTCTGCCTGGCAACTACCCCCGACAGGAGTTGAAACTGGATGCTCAGCCACTCTGCCCCGGGCCAAAAGGAGTTAACACCTCTCTGATTAGATTAGGGGTGGAGCAGCTGGGGACTAGAGGGAGTTGAACAAAGGCCTGTCCTGGACTCAGGCAAATGTTATATTGGGGGCGTTGTAAAATAGCTTCCTCTCAGGGGAAACTGGGAGGGGCAGTGCCTCTGCAAGCCAGCTGAGCTTGGGGGAAGTGGATAAACCAGTTATTCCACCCTGTGATGTCGGAAGCCACACCCCTTTTTGACCAGAGCATAATTTTAAAAAGATAGATAACTCATAGTGCGGACTTGTCAGAATTATATAAGTAATATCATTATTTTTGTGATTTTTCTGTGAACATTTTGAGAGGCGTTAGGACCCTGTGGTGTATTCTGGGGGGTTGCTAGCGGAAAATAGGGTCTCACTCCAAATGTCTGCATGTTAAAAATCTGACACTTCATCAATTAATGTCCATACTCCTTGCGCACATGTGTGTAATTTTGGGTAAATGTCCGATATTGCAAAACCAGTTAAAAAGCGCAAAATGTTGTCATTTTTGAATGCAAGCCCCCAGGAAGATCAGAGGCGGACAAGCATGGACCATAAGGAATATATAATGTGCACATGTAATTTCAACAAATTGTATATCTGGGAAAGATGTATTTGAATCAAATATAGATTTGTGGGCAAACTGACCAGGGGAGGATCCTCTGACCCATAAACAGACCTCATCATGATGACAATCCATTTCCTTCCCCCAATCATGGGAGAGGGGAGAATTGGGCCAATGACAAGTAGAGAGGGGCAGGCTTAGCTAGGCCCAGGCACACACCCATTTTCAAAACACATAAAAAGAGACTGCTGGGACAGGTAGAGACATTCAATTCCATTTGCTGCGGAGCATGCTGACCGACGACTTCACATCCAGAGATCCAACACTTAGACTTCCAAGCTAAAAAGAGACTACAGAACTTTGAACCAAGAAGGCCCACTGCAAGCAAAAGTATTTGTCAGCAGGCCTCAAAATCCTTTGCAAACTATTCCACAGCCAGGCAAGCTGTCTGAATTCTTTTGCCAAGAACTCTTGCCAGTACCCAGAAAGCAGTGTTACATCCAGAATCCACTTGATCCGGACCGGAAAGCAGAGCAGTATCCAGAACCAGAGGCCGCTGAATCCAGAGAGGCTAGACCAGCAGAGCAGAGCTGACCCAGATTGTTGTGAGCAGAACCGGTGCCTGATTGACCCGCCGAGCAGACAGAACCGCAGCCGGACGTGTTGACCATATCTGTGACGAGGCCTAGTTCAAATTTATATTGTGAGTACCTAGCAGAACTGTGCAGAACCAATCTCTTAGTTAAAATAATCTAATCCATACTATTTTAACCTAAGTAGAACAGCCTCTTAGAAATCGTGTCATCTGTCATTTGTAAAGCTGCACAACTGTCACCTGTCATTTCTGAAGCTGCAAGCTGTCACCTGTCATTTTGAGTTTTACTTTAAATCCGAAAAACTACCTTTATTTAATCGTCCGTATCTCTGGAACCGTTTGGGCTAGGAACGAGATTTAACTTTCCTCTGAAAGCTTAGGATCTAAGCTTTCCAAAAAGAACAGACTACTACTCCTTATACTTTTGCCGCAATCACAATTCACGCACTCATGAATTTATCGCGATTTGCGATTTTGGCTCAATTTCTCCACTTGTCAAAATAGCAGCTCCATTCTTTCCTTTGTTAAAATCTGTTTGCAACTTGGTAATAACTCATAGAGCATTGCTAAAGTGAGCCTGAACTAATACCAACACGTATCTCCCACTCACCCTGAATCTCTAGAGGGAATTAAAATCATTGGCCCATTTTCCCATCCATTGCCATCACATTTAAAAAGCATTTTGGGCCTGTGTTTCAAACTCCTACCTGTTTCCTCTAAGCTTGCTGGGGGGGAACTGAATTTCGTATTGTATTTGATTGCATTCCTGAGAACTGTGTGCTCCTCTTTTCATCTCCTTTCATTTCTTACATTGCATAGGGGAGGGGGGTGAATTGCCAGAGAAAAAGTGATTATCTTATCTTTTGCTAAAATCATATCAAGTATTTCTGTACTGCATTTTATTCCTCATTGCTTTTCCCTTGAAATCATAAAAGTATTTTTGCTACTTTATCCATCCTATACTAACTCCTCATTGATTGTAAAGAAGTGTGCTAGTGCCAGATTACCCATTGTTGATCAACATCATATGTCTAAGTGTACTATCAGATATAAGTTTATTATAAAGTGTGATATATATATATATATATATATTGTTGAAATTCTCAAATAAACCTTTTAATTTGCAAAACAAACCTACTTCTCGGCTCAGTGGGGTCAGGGGGATTCTAAGAGGGGAGTGTTATACAAGGGTGGTCATCCGGAGTACTGAACTAGACATAAAAATACATTAATAAGGGTTTTCCTCAGCATCCCAGACTAGGCATTGACTTGGCTGTAGTGTTGATTGAATATCGCTTACAAAAGTGGGGGCTCGGAGCCGGGATATTCTGGGTTAGATTTACCATTTGTGCAGATTAATACAGTGTGCCAACTGACCAGATACACATATCCGGTTAGATCACCATGCTGTTTTACACTGTGAAAGCCCCCCTCAAAGGAACGCTCTAAGGAAACGGTCTGTTTTGCAAAATGAAATACAAACTTCTGTAAGTCAGGAAGGAACTCAAATTCCAGAATGATGACACTGGTAGACATCAAAATAGCCAGAGAGCACTTCTTACATAAGCTATTTGTGAGTGGTGAATGGACTGAGCAGGGCCAGGATGCATGGTTGCAGGCAATCACAAAACAGGTCACTGCAACTGGGTTAGATAATTGGAGAGATCAGGGCACCTTACTTGTGGCCCTGAGCGAACTATACATGGCTCCTAAAGCTAAAGATGAACACGACAAGATGGTTAGGATAGCGGCATATTTGTATCTATATATGGGAGCCATGCAGGACAAATGTGCTGAAGGCCAACATCTGGCAAATAGGCAACAGATTGCGTGAGAGAAGGCCCAATCTGACCTGGTCTCTTCTGAGCAGAGGATGCACAGAAGCCAGGAGTCAGAAAATGAGAGCAGACAGTATCTCATTAAAATCAAAGAGGATATGTGTATCCTGCAACAGGAAAAGTCTGACCAGGATACCAGATTTCTGGCCTTGCAGAAGGAGTACCAAGAAGGTTTGGACTCCCTAATGCAAAGCCAGAAAAAGCTGGAGCAACAATTAGATTTCAATAGGGCATGTGCTGAGCAGGTAGTCACCCTGCAAAGCCACCTAGATAGGGAAAAGGCAGAGAGCAATAAAGTGATCCTGAAAGACCTGGATACCCAGGGAGAGTTTGATCAGGAGCGCCAGAAAGCTGGTGACCTTCAAAGGCAAAGGAACGACCTGGCGGCACAGATGCAGACTCTTAGTCAGGAAAGGGACACCTTAGGCCAGGAAGTCTGCCATTTAAAAAGAAAAACTGAAGAAAATCACTTGGCCCTCCAGGGGCTGGGTGACCTCCAAAAAGAGCATCAGAACCTGTTAGAGCACACCAGGAGGGTGGAAGGTGCTCTAGCAAGAAAGGAGCAGGCCAGTAGGGATGGGACTCAGGAGGTAACCCTCCTGCAGCAGAGACTGGCCCAGTACTCCAAGACCAATCAGGAGGCACAGAGAGAAAATGAGGCTCTCTGTCAGCACAATGATAGGCTCCAGCAACAGGTAGCCATGCAGGAGAGACTGATAGAGTCTAGTAAGGCCTTAACTGAGGAACTGAAAGCGCAGGCTTTTGCATTGCAACAGGGAGCAGGGGCTGACAGAGATGAAGTTCGCTGGGAAAGGGAAACACCTGAGTATAACCTCAGAAGCCCTAGTACCAGAGGCCTTCATCTCTCTCAGTCCCTGGACTCTGCCACCCCCATGTCCCCTGGCGTGCATGAGCACAGGGCCACAGGAATGGCAGATTACTATCCAGCCAAAAGTATGGGGCTCATAGGCCAGTACCACCCAGGAATGGATGGGCGGGCATCCGGGTATGGGCACCTAAGTAGAGTGCAATTTAGTGGGGAACCCCAGGAGAGTAGGCCCACTAAGGGCATCATGAAAACCTTTGCCCAGTTAGGTCAGTGGGGGGGTACCCATTAAATCCTGGTAGCAAGGTGGGATCTGAAGACTCCTCTGAGCGTCACAGGATACAGGAGACCAGGTCCCCACATTCTGCCAGCTATTCCCAGGCTCGCAGAATCCGGGAAAACCTGGAAGATCAGACGGGCACCTCTGGGAGCAGGGCTTCTGAATCAGAGGATGAATGGACCAGGGTTACCCGAACCAAAAAGGCCAATAAGGTGAAAAGGGCCTTGCTTAAGGACCCCTTAAAACAGATTAAGGCAATCAGGAGTGTTATCACGCCTTATCATAAGAACACCAAGTATTCTGTTTGGGAACACTTGGAGCTCTATGAGCAAATGATGGAGACTTTCCATTTGAAGGACAGCAGTAGCTGCATCCAGTACCCTGAATACTCCAGTTTCTTTGCGTGGCTGGAGGACCAAAACCATTCAAGATGGTCCACATATAGGGCTGCCATCTTGAAACATTTTTCTGTACATAGAAATCCCCAAGAGGCTCACAAGGCAGCCTACAATTTGCTATGTGGGGAGGATCAGGCCCCACAAGAATTTGTGCAAGAATTGAAGCGTGCCTTTGCGCAGACCACCAGAAGGGTGCGCACAGACAGCAGAGAATTCATCAACACATTTTTCCATGCTCTTCCCAAGTACACAATGACCCAGCTCGTGAGAGATTTTCACAAGAAAAGATCTTTAGACTGGGTCATTGAGCAAGCCACCCGGATCTATGAGGTGCAGAAGCCCATAGAAAATAAAAGTAATGCGCAGAAAAAACCCAAAACCAACAGCACCCCTGCTGCTGCCAAGCTGGCAGAGGTAAAGGTTGCCCCCGTTTTAGATTTGGAGATGGGGGGACCTAAAAACCTGCCTGCACCAAATAATTCACAACCCAGAAGGCCCTCGGGCCAGTCACAGACAGGGAGTCGAGGAGGTAGTCCCACAAATGGGGTCCCCCGCTCCCCTGACTATGTAAGTCCCCGCTACAAGGGAAACCGACCAATCCTGGGTTATGTGTGGACTCCTCCAGCCCAAGGGGGGGGATCCAGCCAAGCAGCTGACCCAGGGAACTTCCCTCATAACTTCCCACAGGAGGGCAGAAATTCCCCAAACACTGGGCAGAACTTTTTTCCCAGTTATCCACAAAGTTTCCAGCCCCAAAACCACCCATCCTTCTTTCCCAAATTCGCTGAGCCCAGACAACCTAATCCGGGAGAGGGGAGGCCAAGGGTGGAGGGGTACCCAAACCTTCCCAACCCGGGGTATTACCAGAGAAGGGATAGCTACCCTTTCCGGGATCAGCCCAGGGGAGAAAATAGAGCCCCGTATCAGCCTGAGCGGGTTTCACAACTTGAGCGCCAGGTCCAAAATATGGCGCGGGATCTGGGTCACATACTGAGGGCTCAACATAACCCAACTTGTAAACAGCCCCTGGAAAACCAGGAACCGGAAACAAAATCTCCTGCCCCTGAAAGCCTGCCTCCCAAGGAGCAGAGGAGGGGTAGGAGAAACAAAGGACCCAAACAGACCCACTTTGTGGAGGAGGTACAGGTCTTCCAATTTGAGGGAGAGGGATCCTCAGAGGATCCTGGGAAAAGGATCTTCTCCTTCAGAGATGGGGGAACTCCTCCCAAGGTAAAATGGGTCCCAAGAGATTCCAATCCAGACTGGGTGGATGTGGGGATTGAGCTGTCGCCGCCCATTATCCTATCCCAGAACCAACAAAACCAAACTTCCTTGGTTCAAACCCATCCTGGTGACTGCCTCCAAAAAGGCAGGGGCGGCCCAGAACCGGAACCAGGGGAACCTAAAACCGAATCAACAGACTGGGTAGATGTGGGGATTGAGCTGTCGCCACCCATCATTCTATCCCAGAACCAACAATACCAAAATCCCATGGGTCTAACCCATCCCGATGACTGCCTCCAAAAAGGGGGGACGGCCCAGAATCCGAAACCATTTCCAGTTGCCAACTTTTTCTTTCAGATTCCCCAGGCTCTCCACAGAATTCTGCCCAAATCTCTTCGCTAGCAATGTCCAAAACCAGAAAATTAGCCCACCAGTTGTCCAAAAATTTGCATTATCTGTGCCCCCTTGAGGAGAAGGAGGGAAGATATTATGCCCCGGCACAAGTGCAGGGGCAGGGTACAATCTTGGCGCTGGTGGACACTGGATCTCAAGCCACCCTTCTGTCCAGAAGGGCCTTTGATGAACTGAATTCAGGTAGGGGGGAGAAGTACCAAATTCCCCTCACCTCTCTTCCTGGACAACTTCAGAACTTTGACGGGAAGGAAATTCCCCTCGAGGGGACTGCAGAGTTGGACATGAAAATTGGGCGACACAAGGTGAAACGCCCGGTCATAGTAGTAACTCCAGAGGCCACCCCTTGTTTACTAGGGAATGACCTCCTGAGAAGGTTGTCACCCCTAATAGATTACGTAAACAAGATCCTCTGGACCCAGACTAGCCGACCAATAAAATTAAAACAGAGTGTCAACCATGTTAGTTTAAACGGCACCTGCCACATGGTTGAACAAAAATCTAACCAAGTAGAATTTCACTTCCAGAACAACCAAATTCCAGACGTGACAGTAATAGCAGTAGGACAACAGACTGGTGATGGGGGGTCCTCTCTATTTCTGAAAATCAACCTTCCTTCCAGTTTAAGGTGGTATTCCACACTGGAAGGAAACACTCTGAAATTCTTTACCAATCCACAATCAGACACTCCCACTCCTTTAGTCCAGAAAGATGTGAAATCAGCTCAGAGCCTGGCTGATATTCAGCAAATTGAAGAGCAGTTGTTCATCCCTGTTCAGTTAAATGATGGGAAGGACTCTGTTCTCGCCCGAGTGTGTGTGAACAATGGTAAGAGCTTCATCAGCGAAGCCATGTTTCGCCAACTCCCAACGATCCAGCCATTCCCACATTCAAACTGATAGATAAATGGAAAATGGACCTGGAAGCACCCAATTCCAAACATCTCCTGCCAAGCAGGTGTATGCTCAAAATCTCCATTGGCAACAAGAGCATAGTCCATAATTGTTGGGTCGTGCGAGACGTCACTGCCGCCTTTTACTTAGGCAGTGACATTCTCAATCGCTTCGCCATTAGTTTGGACCTAATAAACTTCAAAGCTTGGTCCCGATTAGCGGATAATCCCATGGGCTTTGATGATCAAGAAAAAGCATTTAGGTCAGCTCAATTGCTACCTTATGCAGTTGAAATTCAGAGTAAAGAGGAAGTCACCATCCCAGAAAGGACCCGACAATTCTCCCTGGAAGTGAAAGTTTAAAGAGGACAAAAATTGAAAAACCCTGATGCTTATATTCATCTAAATGCTTCTCCCCAACAGCAAGGGTTAGGGGTAAACCCAACACCATTAGTCAACATAGAACATGACACCATTCCAATAGAGGTGGATAACAGCGACTTACAGAGTATTACTCGATCCGCAGGCACCATCATTGGAATGGCGGTTGATGACCGACATTTCTCCATTGATTTAGGAAATGAACTGTTAGGACAAATCCCCAAGGACTGTTTTGACAGTGACAGTGATGACAATACAACACCAGACAGGATTTTCACACAGCATGGGGGGAACTTCCTGGTGTACACTTCTTGCCCTTATTGTAAGGAAGATGTGACTTGTGACTTCAGGAGGGATGAGGTGATTTTCCAGGTCCATGAGGGCTGCCTTTCCCACCTGAAGCCTCCAGTCCAAATCAGCACTCTGACCAGGGACTTCACCAGCCAGCTTGAGGAGGCCGCTGAGATAGCCAAACCAGAAGTCTTTCCAGGCTTCAGGCAGATGGTGGAAGAGAGAGTCAACCTAGCTGATGCCTGTGTGACTCTGGAACAGAAGCAGAAGTTGAAACAAGTTTTCTTGGATTTCCAAGATCTCTTTGCGGTAGACTCATATGACTGTGGTCGCACCGACATCCACACAAAAACAATTCCCACAGACCCTGGCATGACTCCAATGTTTGTGAAGCAATATCGCTTGCCTCTCGCATCCATGGAGTCCCTTACTGAAATAATTAAGAACCTTGAGTCCCGGGGAATAATCTGTCCAGTCCACAGCACTTTCAATAATCCGGTGCTGGGAATATTGAAGCCAAACGGCTAGTGGAGACTCTGCGCTGACCTTAGGGAGCTCAACAAATGGGTCCATAATTCCCGATGGCCTCTGCCCTACATTGACCAAGGGCTGGCCCAGATCCAAGAGTCACAGGTATTCACTGAAATAGACCTGACCAATGGATACTGGACCGTGCCTGTCAGTAGGGAGGACCAATACAAACTGGCTTTTACCTTTGGGGGCCAGCAGTACACATGGACCCGGACTCCCTTCGGATACCTCAACTCCGGCAATGAATTCAACATTTTCCTTCATAAGGCCATGCCCGACCTGGGTGCGCGGGGAAATCTGGCTTATGTAGATGATGTCCTCATCAAAAGTTCATCTGTGGAAGAACACATAGCGGAGATGCGTTATGTTCTGACACAGTTGAGGGCCGCCGGAGCAAAACATTCCTTTCAGAAAGCACAGTGGTGTAGAACCCGTGTTAATTTCTTGGGGCATGAGATTACTCCTCAGGTTCTCTGTCCCCAAGAAAAGAAAGTGGAAGCACTCCAGAAACTGAAGGATCCCACAACCCTGCGGGAACTAAGGAGCCTCCTTGGACTGACTAATTACAGCAGAAAGTTCATTGAGGGCTACGCAGAGATCACCAGACCCCTGATTCATCTTTTGAAGGGGGGGGTCAAGTGGGAATGGGGTCCAGAACAATCCGAGGCAGTAAGACAACTCAAAAGAAGCCTCTCACAAGCACCTTGCCTAGCTTACCCTGTCAGAAACAAGGAGTTCTTCCTGGAGACAGGGTTCTCTAATAAGTGCTTGACGGCAGTATTATACCAAAAGCATGACAAGGTCAATAAAGTAATCTCCTATGCGAGCAAAACTTTATCCTCTGTGGAGGAAAAATTCAACGATTGTGAAAAGGCACTCCTGGAAACGGTGTGGGCATTGAAGAATTACCACCCGTTCATCCAGGGGGAACACATCATAGTGGAGACTCCACACCAGCCTCTGCAATATCTCCAAAGGGACAGAATCCGGGCCGGAAATGTGAGTAATTCCCGAATTACTTCCTGGATTCTGTCAATGCAAGGCTTTCCTGTAGAGGTCAGATATGGCCAAAACAAGAAGAGTCCCCTCGCGCAAGGTCTTGCTGACTTGCATGATTGTGCCAGATAAAACTGTCTCGAGGACGAAAGTCTAAAAATCAAGGACAACATGGAAGCATACCTTAATTCCCCACACAAAGTCTTTGAAGAAGACAAGTGTGAGGGGATGCCCACTGTCTATGTGGATGGATGCTCTTACCATGTTGACAACAACGGGGAGAAAGAACTGGTGGCCGGCGTAGGGAATGCATGGGTGAAGGAGTTTCCAGAACCCTCTGCTGGGTACAAAATTGGTCCCCGAAGTAGTAAGGTTGCAGAGTTGATGGCTGTGCATCAAGCCATCCACACTGCTGTCCAACATAAACTCCATGAAATGGTCATAATCACAGATTCGGATTATGTATGGAACGGGTTCGTGGAGCACCTGGTTAACTGGAAAACCAAAGGCATGCAATGTGCTAATAACAAACCTTTGAAACATGGGAAGTTAATTCAAAACATTGATGACCTGGTCACCTCAAATGGGATGACCATCTACTGGAAAAAGATCAAGGGTCATTCCAAAGTAGAGGGACCAGACAAAACTGGAAATGACTTAGCTGATCAGCTGGCCAACACCGGGGCCATCCAAGGGGATCTAATAGAAATAGAGTCCCTGTTGGGGGAAATCCAGGTCACTTCTATCACTAGGTCCCAGACAAATACTCACAATGATCTTTCAACTGCACAATGGAGTAAGGAGACCACTGATGCTGATTTGATTACAGCTCAGAAGGGGGATCCAATAATTGGTAAGTTTTACCAACACATTGAGGACCCTGAGAACTTTCCCCTGACGGATACCGATTACATTGGGAAAGAGGACCTAAGAGTGTTGATGAAATGTCCAAAAAGGTTCTGAATCCAAGACGGTTTGTTGGTAAGGAAATCCCAAGCTGGCCATGATCAGTGGGTGGTCCCTACCTCATTCCGAAGCCTGATGTTAAGCCACGCCCATGATGCGGCCACCGCCGGTCATAGGGGGTTTCACACAACACTGGAAATCTTAAGAGAGGTTGCATTCTGGCCACACATGGGGCAGGACCTCGACCAATACTTGAAGGGGTGTCTTGTGTGTGCACAATTTCAGCCATCATCCCTCACACACCGTGCACCTCTCCAAAAGAGGGGGATGACGCTGCCATGGTCAGATTTGCAAATCGACTTCGTAGGACCTGTAATTCGCTCGTCTAGAGGAAACAAGTACATGTTGACCGTCACATGCTTGTTTACCAAGTGGGTGGAATGTCTCCCGGCCCCAAACTGCAAGGCAGAAACAGCAGCTGCCCTGATGATTAACCACATCTTTTCCCGTTTTGGTCTACCTCAAAGGATTGATTCAGACAGAGGTAGCCATTTCACCAGTGAAGTAATGACAAAGATGTGGGAGATACTGGGGGTTAAAAGGAAGCTACACATTGCTTACAGGCCAGCTTCTTCTGGAGCAGAGGAGAGATGCAACTGAACCATTGTGAGCCTCTTAAAAAAGTGTGTGGCAGATTCTGGGCCAAGTTGGGATGTCCGATCACCTCTGGTCCTAATGGCCATCAGATCTACCCCTTCATCTGCAACTAAAATGTCACCATTTGAGTTGATGATCGACGCAAGATGGTGCTTCCCCAGCATTTGCTCTACAGGACCCAAGAGCAGACGTTCATAAATGCCTCCACAACTCATGAGTATGTGGAGAATTTAAGGAAACACCTGCAACATGCTTTTGCCTATGCTCAGCGGAATCTAGAAAGATCAGCTGATAGCATGAAGACCCACTACAACCTGAAAACCACCAGGAAAGTATATGAGGTGGGGGACCGGGTCTATCGATACAATTTCCAAAGGAACCAGGCCAAACAGCGAAAATTTTTGCCTACATGGAAGGGACAGTTTGAAATTATAGACAAAATCTCCCCTATATCGTATAAGATCTGCATCCCCAAAGGTAGTCTGGCGGAAGGGGAAGACAAGTGGGTCCATATTAATCAGCTAAAGTGTTGCCATCCCAGGCACACTCTGCAACAACTGGAGGAATCCCCTGGAATCCCAGAGGGGAGCTGCTCCAGGATAATCCAGTTCCAGCCTAAATTATCCCATGTATATAGTCTCTAAAATATTATGATTCTTGTAAAAATGCTTCCTGTTATATCTTGTTTTTTAAAAAATATGACTGAAAAATGTAACTGGATGTATAAAATGTATGTGTTCGCCACACCATTAATAGTGGTGGAGAAATGTCTACGAATAGGTATTGCCGCTTTTGCTTTATCATCCTAGGAGAGATGAAACCACGGAGACTGACCAAGGAGAATGACCCGGAGACCGGGAGCAAAGATCCGAGGGGCCTGGGGTACCACCCAATATTCCCATCAGGACAGGCGAGGAGAACCGATCGATCCAACCGGATGGAGGAAAAGATGCTGAACTGTGCCATCTACGGAATTGGAAGAAGATGAGGCGAACATCCCAGATCTTGCGAGTTCCATCAGTGAAAGTTCAAAATGGCCATCGCAAGAGGGGGGGCTTGTGGGATGTTTTTACCCATGCATCCAAGCCCTACCATAAAAGGGTGCATTACTGGCATTGAAAACATCATGATGGCCAGAACTCCCCAGAGAGGGCAGAGGGAAAACATGAAGAATAGGCTGCCACCCATTTTTGCCTATGTTGTGAGCACAGGAGGGCACTGCCTAAAACCACCATTGGGCTACACACACAGTAGCCTGAAACCATTGGGAATGGCAATGCTGATTGCCAAAAGCAACCCAGAACTGTGGGGAATTAATTTCCTTAATGTAAAAATGGATACAATACTGGTGCTCACCACTAACAGAAATCCGGCATTTTAAAACCACCAGACTTTTGTGTAAAACTGAACAAACAAACCCAAATCAGGCCAAGGAAAGACTTGCTAATAGGTGCATACAATGTAAAACTGTATTCTGAAATGAATTGAAGGATGTAATTATTTAATGTATATATAAAAAATAGCTAGGGATGTCAGCAGCTTAAGTGAATTTGGGTTTAAAGCCACTAAAATCGAAATGTTTAGAATACATGAGTGACCTACTTGTGAGTGTCACATAGGTTGCAATTGTTTAAATGTCATAGTTTTGAACTTAGAATCAGCATTCTAGCTGCATGTGCAAAAATTGTAAGTTGGATTTGAATGTAGAAAACTGGGAACTAAAGTGACATTTAGCTGAATTCTGCCTGACAACTACCCCCGACAGGAGTTGAACTGGCTCAACAACTCTTCCCAGGCCTGGCTGCATCCTGCTGCCCCCACCAAAAGGAGGTGACACCTCTCTGATTGAATTAGGGGAGTGGTGCCTGCAGACTGCACGAAGTTGAACAAAGCCCTGTCCTGGACTCAGGCAAATGTTATATTGGGGGGGGTCGTAAAATGGCTTCCTCTTGGGAGAAACTGGGAGGGGCAGTGCCTGTGAGGGCAAGCTGAGCTTGGGTGAAGTGGATAAACCAGAAATCCCACCATGTGCTTTGGAAAACCACACCTCTTTGGCGCCAGAGCATGATTTTAAAAAGATTGATAATTCACAGTGCGGACTTGTCAAAATTATATAAATAACATCATTTTTGTGATTTTTCTGTGCACATTTTAAGAGGTGTTAGGACCCTGTGGTATGTCCTTGGGGATAGTAGCGGAAAAAAAGGTTGTTACTCCAAATGTATGCATGTTAAAAATCTGACACTTTATCATCTGAAACCCATATCCCTGGTGCACATTTGTGTAAAATATGGAAAGGTTTAGAGGTCGTTATCTGGATGAAAAGGGGAGAATTCTGTCATAAGTGGACACAACATCATACAAAGACAGGGATCGGATGGTTTGGTGCCACAGAAAATATGTTAACTGGACCTATAATATTAGAAAAATGGTACGTAGATAAATATGTATTTGGGTCAGAAATAGATTTGTGTGCAATTTGTCAAGGGGAGGTTCCTCTGACCATAAAACCTACAGCATCACGCTGATACTCCATTTCTTTCCCCCAATCAAGGGAGAGAGGAAAGCTTGGCCAATGATAAGTGAGAGGGGCAGGCTTAGCTAGGCCCAGGCACACACCCATTTTCAAAACACATAAAAGGAACATGGAAACTCAGGTAGAGGCATTCACTTTCCACTTTCTTGCGGGACGCTTTGCCGGGAGACTTCAGACTTCACATCCAGGGATCCAGACTTCAAATCCATCAATCTCCAGAGATCAGAAATTAACTCCAGAATTTGTAGCAGAGAGGCCTGAATCCACAAGCTGAATCCTCTTCAGCAGGCCTCAAAACCAACCAAACTATTCAACAGCCAGGCGAGCTGTTTGAATTCTTTGCCAAGAACTTTTGCAAGAATCTGTAGCAGTATCCAGAAAGCAGTGCTCTATCCGGAACCAGAGAGAACCAGAGACCAGATCACTGTGAAGAACTGCTAGCAGAAGTCTGGCCAATGTTGACCCGATCGGTGACAAAGTCGCATTCCTGTCCAAAATCTAGTGTGAGTACCCAGCTAGCACTGTGCCAAAACCAATCTCTTAGTTTAAAATAATCTAATCCAAACTATTTTAGCCTATTAAAACTGCCTCCTAGAATCGTGTCATTCTGTCATCTTTAAAACTGAAAACTGTCATCTGTCATTCTGAGCTTTAAAATTTAAAATCCGAAAAACTACCTTTACTAAATTGGCTGGATCTCCCGAACCGTTTGTGCTATGAACGAGATTTAACTTTCATCTTAAGGCTAAGATTATAAGCTTTCCAACGATCCTAGAACCGACTTCCTACTCCTTATAGTGCCTCCGTAATTGCACTCGACGCACGCGACTACATTTGCCGCGATTTGACATTTTGCTTAATTTCAGCCCCGTGTAAAAATATTTGTCCTTGCTTTCCTTGCTGAAATTCGTGTGCAACCTGACAATCATTCACAGGCATTGCTAAAGTGATCCTGAATTAATTTAATTAGCTGTCACCCACCCTGATTCTCTATAGGGAATTAAAAGCCTTTTTAGCATATTTTTCACTTAATTGCAACCACATAAAAGGATTTTGCCTGTGTTTAAAACTCCTACCTGTTTTCCTCTAAGCCTGCTAGGGGGGAACTGAATTATATTTGATTGCATTCCTGAGAACTGTGTGCTTTCCTCCCATCTCTTTACCTTGCATAGAGGGGGGGGGGGTGAATTGTCAAAGAAAAGTGTTTACATTGTCTTTTGTTGAAGTCATATCAAGTTTATTTTCTGTACTGCATTTTCATTCATCATTGCATTGTCCTTGAAGCCATAAACGCATTCTCAGCTACTTTATCCTCTCTATATCACTTCTAAGCCATCAAAAGAGTGTACCACTGTAACCTTATCCATTGTTGATCACTATCATCTTCACAAGTGAGCCAAGAAGTAGGTTTGTTTTGCAAATTAAAAGGTTTATTTGAAATCAAACAATATATATATATATATATATATATATATATATATATATATATATATATATATATATATATATATATATATATATATATTTTTGATTTCAAATAAACCTTTTAATTTGCAAAACAAACCTACTTCTTGGCTCAGTGGGGACAGGGGGATTCTAAGAAAGGGGTGTTATATAATGGTTGTCATCCAGAGTAAACGAACTGGACATAAAAATATATCAATAAGGGTTTCCCTCAGCATCCCAGACTAGGCATTGACTTAGCTGTAGTGTTGAATTCAATCCGCTTACAGACCAGACCATGAGGGAATATAAGGGGAAGGTGACCTGGAGGCAGGTTGTGTTAGTTTGGGTGGTGTGCTGATAGGGTGTAGTTTGTTTGTATGGTTTTCACACCAATAAAATGTTGTCTTGCTTTGACCATTTTCACTATGACTCTTGAGTCTTTTTGTCTGATTTTCTGTTCATAGTACATTAGCTGTTCATAGGACATTAGCGCATCCTCACGATTCCTTAGTGTTCCTTCATTCTGTTTTCAAGTCATTATGTGTTTTCCATACTATTCACCGGCTTCTGCACATTGCACTGCCCCTCAATAAACATGAAGATGTGGCAATTTCGATCACTTCTCATTGAATTGTACCTACAACTAATAAGTAGTCAATGTGTACAACATATATAGCAACAGAAATTCATATTCATTATCCCATGTTCAATGTCAAAATAAAGGGCATAATCCTAGATGTTGTTGTCACAAAGACGTCTATTGCTGCGGCATCATGTATTCTTTCACAATTTTGCTCTCTCCATCTATTCACTGCCCCAACTCTCTCTCTCTCTATGCGTGCTCTCTCTGTGTGCTGTCACTCTCTCTGTTCGATTTCACTCTATTTCTCTGTGCCCTGTCACCCTCTCTGCTATTGCTCTCTCTGTAGGTATATTTGCTCACTCTCTTTGCACGCTGTTGTTCTCTCTCTGCATGCCATCACGCTCTGAGCACTCTCCACATGCTTTCACTTTCTATCGGCTTGCTGTCCCTCTCTTTCGCTCTGCATGTTTTTGCTCTTGCTCGCTCCATGTGCTGTTATTCGCTCTCTGTGTGCTGTTGTTCTCTGTTGAGTGTTGTCCCTCTCTCTCTCTATGTATGACTTCTCTGTGTGCAGTCAGTCACTCACTCTCTGTATGCTGTCTCTCCAGTTGCACGCTGTTGCTCTCTACATGCTGTTGCTTGCTCTCTCTGTGCACTGTTGCTGTCTGTATCTGCGTGCTGTCGCTCTCTCTCTCTCTGTGCTATCACGCTCTTTCTCTTTCTGTGTGCAGTCACTCTCTCTCTGTGCTGTGTCAGTAAAATGTCCCGCTCAGCCCTCATACTGCTACAAACCAATGCACAATGCAATCATAAAGATAAATTCACTGAAAAAACTTTGTTAAAGTGACATTATAGTTAAGTTGGACTAATAAAACCTATGAAATTCAATGAAAAAACTTTGTTAAAGGGACAATATGGTTCAGTTGCACTAATAAAAACCTATTAAATTCAGTTAAAAAATGTTGTTAAAAGGACATTATGGTTACAAGTAAAATCGAAAACCCCATGAAATTCGCCATTTATGGTAAGCTAAGCAACCATAGCTCGCACTACCCCTGTGCACTGCTAAGACTAACAATCAGGACATCAAAGATGACATCTCAAATATCATTGATGACATCACTGATGACATCACATGTCTAGCCCCTTCTTTTTTGTTCACTGCCATATCTAGGCAACATGGTTTTATTTACTGACAGTCAGAAACATAACTTTCAAAAGGTATTATATTTATAGATATTGCTATTCTCACATGTTCATACACTACTTTCCTTAGAATTTAATAGCATCTTATGATGTACATAGATAGGGGAAGAAGCCGGCCTGAAACACAGCAATCATTTTTGTGTGTGAATACAATCATGTAGATTATAGACAGTTTATGATATTGCCTCTTGTTTGCTTACTTTACCCTCCATATATAAGCCCCATATTTGTATGCATTGTAGTCTATTTATGTTTTGTGGGTATTAGTAGAAATATGTAGTAAGTGATGCATTATTAGCTACTTAGTACATTTTTCACAGTATGGAAAAGTCTGATACATAAGCATTCACTGTGTTATTATATAACTTTGGAAAATTACAAATATTGCATGTCTGTGGTGTATGCTGCAGCCAAAACATACATTTCTTTATGAGTAGGTTCCTGTACTAGAAAGAACACTGCGGAATGATGTATGTAGTTTATTACATGTCTTCCGATAATCCCTGATACTTTTTTGCCAACATTACATTCACAACCCCTTGTATGAAAAGTAAATGCACATGTGATGTCATCAGTGATGTCATCAATGATAATTGTGATGTCATTGTTGATGTCCTGGGTGTTGGTCTTTCAGGGGTTTTTCAATTTTACAAGTAACCATAACATCCTTTTAACCATGTTTTTTCATTGAATTTCATAGGTTTTTATTAGTGCAACTTAACCATAACGTCCCTTTAACAAAGTTTTTTCATTGAATTTCATAGGTTTTTATCAGTGCAACTTAACCATAACGTCCCCTTAAACAATGTTTTTTCAGTGAAATTCATGGGTTTTTACCAGTGCATGCTATTTTCCTACAACTTACTAATATCATACTTAACAAATATAACAATATTTGTGTCCAATTTACAAAGTTTCACCTTAAAATTCTGCCATTTCCCACCTTCTAGAATCATTTTTAACACTTATATACACTTTTTGCAACTATTTCAACTCGTTTTGCATCCGTAGACGTCTACGAACATCTGACTTCATTGTGGACCTTCCGGACAGTGCCACATGACCATACGCTGGTGCACGGCATGATGACTTGTCCGAGAACCCGTGTGCATTTTCTACTGATATAGGAACTTACAACTTCAAAATTTCCCTTGCTCAGCTCCAACACCTATTTCTACTCATTATCCATTAACAATCTAGTACACAGTACATACATTTAGCAAAACTGCTATTTATCTTAAAATGGCATCAGCTATTGCCATCCCTCCTCCACAAGAGCCAAAACCACTGCTGTAATCAAGGAGCATAAGAAATACTGCCCCCTACCTTAAAAATAACAAACGCGCAACTTTTCCCCTGTCCACCTGCCCCTCCATATTAGTGTTTGGTGCATATTCCCTCATTTCCCTCCCCTCCTTGTGTTCTTAGCTCTCCTGCCAAAAAAAAAAAAAAAATACATCCAAAAGAAATGTTCCTTTGGGCACCACCGTTCACAGTTAAAAAATAGAACTAAAAAAAAAGTATAGACTCCATCTACTTTACATTTCTCAGTGAAGTACATAGACTCAATAATATTTTCCAACATTTCCATTTGCATTTTGTGTTATGCTAATGGGAATATTGTGGTGTTCATCCCCCGTTCCAGGGACTGGAAGGGTGGATAGGAGAGGAGATTTTTTGAGACCTACTTTTTCGTTGTTTTAAAAAAAACTACTGGATGGATTTTCACCATATTTACAAAAAAGCACGCTTTCGGGACCAAGCCACTGCTCATACCGCAAATTTGGAGAAAATCTGTCCAGTGGTTTGGGCTGTAGGTGCGACAGACATCTTTTTTCGATTCAGTCCAGGGGGATCCAGGGGGGGCAAAGTTATAAGCCGCTCAAAAAGTGCTCTTCCTATTTGTTTAGCAACTTAACCATGAATCCAAGATGGACGGTGCATCGAGAAAATGTGATGCACCTCACGCTTCACTCCAACCAATCAGTGAGCACGTCGCATGTCCGCAGACATGATGTAAGCCGATTAGTCAATCGGTGTCCTGTCCGCGGAGCGAATAGGGAGGTGTGTCCACGGAGTGGACATAGATATCACTAATTTGTTTAGACCTACTTTTTGGTTGTTTAAAAAAAAACTACTGGATGGCTTTTCACCAAATTTACAAAAGCACGCTTTCGGGACCAAGCTGCTGCTCCTACCACAAATTTGGAGAAAATCCATCCAGTGGTTTGGGCTGTAGGTGCGACAGACATCTTTTTTCCATTCAGTCCAGGGGGATCCAGGGGGGGCAAAGTTATAAGCCGCTCAAAAAGTGCTCTTCCTATTTGTTTAGCAACTTAACCATGAATCCAAGATGGAGGGTGCATCGAGAAAATGTGACGAACCTCACGCTTCACTCCAACCAATCAGCGAACACGTCGTATGTCCGCAGACATGACATAAGCCGATTAGCCAATCAGTGTTCTGTCCACGGAGCAAACAGGGAAGTGTGTCTGCGAAGCAGACATAAATATCACACATTTTTTTAGACCTACTTTTTGGTAGTTTTAAAAAAGAAATACTGGACGGATTTTCACAAAATTTACAAAAGCACGCTTTCGGGATGAAGCCACTGCTTCTACTGCAAATTTGGAGAAAATCCATCCAGTGGTTTGGGCTGTAGGCGCGACAGACATTATTTCTCCATTCAGTATATGGGAAAAATACATTTTGGGACCCCCCTATAACTTTGCCCCCCCCCCCCCCCCCGGACCAAACAATCTTTGCAAAAAAATTCAGAGTGGCCCATATACTTCTTTTGCAAAGTTTGGTGAGGATTCATTCAGGGGGAGCAAAGTTATAAGCCGCTCAAAAAGTGCTCTTCCTATGGGTTTAGCAACCTAACCATGAATCCAAGATGGACAGGCATCGAGAAAATGTGATGCACCTCACGCTTCACTCCAACCAATCAGTGAGCACGTCGCATGTCCGCAGACATGATGTAAGCCGATTAGTCAATCGGTGTCCTGTCCGCGGAGCGAATAGGGAGGTGTGTCCACAGAGCGGACATAGATATCACTAATTTGTTTAGACCTACTTTTTGGTTCTTTAAAAAAAAACTACTGGATGGCTTTTCACCAAATTTACAAAAGCACGCTTTCTGGACCAAGCTGCTGCTCCTACCACAAATTTGGAGAAAATCCGTCTAGCGGTTTGGGATGTAGGCGTGACAGACTTTTTTCCTCCATTCAGTCTATGGGAAAAAAATAAATTTTGGGACCCCCCCTGTAACTTTGCCCCCCCTTAAACAAACAATTTTTGTAAAAAAATTCAGAGTGGCCCATGTACTTCTTTTGCAATGTTTGGTGAAGATTCATCCAGGGGGAGCGAAGTCATAAGCCGCTCAAAAAAGTGCTCTTCCATTGGGTTTAGCAACTTAACCATGAATCCAAGATGGCAGGCGCATCGAGAAAATGTGACGCACCTCACGCTTCACTCCAACCAATCAGCGAGCACGTTGCATGTCCGCGGATATGACATGAGCCGATTAGCCAATCGGTATCCTGTCCACGGAGCGACCACAGAAGTGCATCCACGGAGCGTCCATAGATATCACTTATTTATTTTTTTTACAAATTTACAAAAGCACGCTTTTGGGACCAAGCCACTGCTCCTACCACAAATTTGGTGAAAATCCATACAGCGGTTTGGGCTGTAGGCGCGACAGATATTTTTTCTCCATTCAGTCTATGGGGGAAAAAGACATTTTGGGATCCCCCTATAACTTTGCCCCCCCCCCAGGCCCAAACCTCACCAATCTTTGCAGAGACTTTCAGAGCGGGCCATATACTTTTTTTTGCAAAGTTTGGGAGGATTCATCCAAGGGGAGCGAAGTTATAGCCGCTCAAAAAGTGCTCTTCCTATGGGTTTAGCAACTTAACCATAACTACATGGCCGCTACGGCAGGCCTTGTAATAAGGACTGTTAAGAGCTATACCTCCTTCACCTATTGTTGTAACGTGGGCTGAGGGACGGCAATGCTCCTAAGAGGGGTGAAAAGTTGAACCAGTAGAGACCCAAACAACAAAGTAACATGGTCCAAAATAAAGGGACTGTCCAATCAAGGTTCAATAAAAATATAACCACTTTAATGAAACACACCATCTGCAGGAGAATGAAAATAGATTATTACACATGAACCCACCCCAAAGGAAGAACAGAGAAGATGTGACAGACTGGAGAAAGTTGCCTTCTGGGCATAGTACCTGGGGTGATAACTAAGGTACTACCATAAAAAGAATACCTTGACGAAAGCAGGAGCGAACATGACCTAACCAGTCTCTAGGGTCCAAGTGGATCGATGGGGTAGTTCACTGTCAACAGTACTTGGATTTAGTTCTTGGTGGGCCGATGCATTCTGGGCCAGGGTTGAACGTAGAAGAAAGCTGATCAGGCTCAGTTTGGGCATGTAGGGTCGTGGAGAATCCGGCAGCAAAGGGCATTGAGTAGGGGCGTATGTAGATGCTATGTACAGTAGAACGGTGGCTCTTCAAAGATGCAGGTCGGGATGGATCCAGGAACACTCCACAGTTGACCAGGCAAAGTCAGACGTTAGCCACTGAGAGCCATCGATGAGTGATGCTTCAGCCGCTTGATTTGGTGGACGGCAGTCTTTAAAGTGGTGGGTGCATCAATGTGCGATTGATGAGACTGCAGTTCAAGGGCTTGCTGAGCCTAGCCATGGTTATTGTTGGCAAGTGACTCTCCAGTGATTCGGTTTGGGTCCCGGCATTAAGCAGTTGTTTCGGGCCTACAAGAGGATGAGCTTTGGCTGGGACACAATGCTGTGTCGAGATGGCCGAAGGTTCAAGCAATTGTTCAATTGGTGGAGAAACACAGCAACCAGCGATGGTACCTTCCCTCTTGTTAAATATGAACACAGAACAACTGGTTTTGTGTGGTAGAACAGGGATCTTTGGCTGGTCTGGCCATCCGGTAGCTGTGAGGCATCCACAGGGGACTCGACAGGATACTTCTTCTGAGGGTCTGCTCCCCTAGCTTAGAGGATCTATTGAAGAGTGGTTGGTGTTGGTCCACAGCACTGGTCACTCCCGATGTGCCCTGCAGTGGTTAGGGGACAGAGTGTCCTTTTGTCTTGGATGACTCCTTCTCCATCTCATGCTGAGGGCTTTGGACAGCACAACTGTCCCAAAGGAAGTCTGGTGAGATCTTCAGATGAATTTGCAGCCTGAAAGGGTCTGAGAAGATCTAAGAGGAATCTGCTGAAGGGGTGAAAGACACAAATCTCCAGGTGATTGATCTTAGCTAGCTCGCTTTAGCGGACCAATCCCTGCGCCTGTCAGGTGTGGACTTTGCCATGTTACTGTCACACCCATAGTGCTTTGCTGCAGAGGAAGTGGGGAGGACAGGAAAGGTAAAGAGAGACAACAGAAAACAAGATGGAGGAAGGCTTCTGCCAGTGACCAGAGCCCTCCTGCCTATCTTACTCCGGCCCCTTCCCTCCTTACTGACAAGAAAGGCCTTTAGAGATTCAACACCCTGGTGTGACGCTACTCCGTTTAAATGGGTGTGCTCATGTGATACCTGGGCCCAGTACAGCTGCCTGCTGTGTGGCTCTCTTGGGGGAACAGTGTTAACAGCTCTCACTGAGAGCATCAATGAGAGGCTGGGTTCTATGCATTGCTGTCCTGGCATTTGCACGTATCGACCCATCTAACCCAAATATACATTGTCTTCCACAGCAGAGCTGACTCACAGGAGCAGACACGTGTGTTATCAATTTGGATGTGGTGGCCATGATCTATGCCTAAACTCAGCAACAGCTTACTTTTAAAGATGATCTTGCCGCCAACATGGAGTACTCATAATCATCATAGTTGTGGTACAGGGGGCATATCTCAAATGCTGCCCCTGTGCTGCAGTGACTTAGGCTGTCACTGCAGCAGTTGAATGGGCATCTTGTGACCTTTTAGCCTGCTCTACACCATGAGCAGAGCAGGTGCTGTGGATCAGGCTGCTCATGCAGCAGGGCACAAGTACACTACGCATTTGCCATGGAGTTGGCGACAAATGGAGATCTTACTAGAAGATTACCCTTTGGCTAAATAATCTCTCGTATCATTTTATGAATTATTAGTACCCGGCGGGGCCGCAATCCGAATGAAAGAGCCTCTGTCGGGATTCCATGTCCTTTATCCCCTGCGGGGGCCGTGGCAGCCCCTCAGCCAATGAGGATGCTCGGAACGGGGCCATCCCTGCTCCGGGCCTCCCCACGGCTGAGAGGCTACCTTCGCCCCCCGCCGGGGACAGAGGTAAGGCTTTTTTTTCCCCTCCCCTCACCTCCCTAAACCCACCTCCCCGCCCTCCCCACCGCACTTACCTTCTATGCCTTGGTCCCAGGCGTGGGACGATGGCAGCAACCTGCCGTGTGGAGACTCTGTGCAGGGCCATCCCCGCTCCGAGCCTCCACACGGCTGTAGGCTTCCATCGTCCCTCACTGGGGACCCAGGTATGTTTTTTTCTTTTTTTTCATTTTTTTTCATTTTTTCCCCTTCCCATTCCCCTTCCCCTACCTTCCGACCTCCCAACCGCACTTACCTTCTTTTTTTTCTGGATCAGACACGCTGGAAACCGCTTCTGTTTCAAATGCGTCAGCTCCTGGAGGCCGTTATGGAAAGGGAAAACGGACTCCGTTTTCCCTTTCCCTGTGGCCATTTTCTTTGTTGTTTTTTTTTTTTAAAACGCTGCAGCGTTTCGGGACAAAAAAAAAGCTTTTAGTGCCCCGGTCACACAGTTTTTGCGGGCCGGGGTACTAATAGCTATATGCCCCTCACGACGGGGGCATTACCAACTCTGGTAATGCCCCGGGACCTTATAACTTGGGCCCTGGGGCATTACCCGAGTCAGTAATGCCCCCACCGCTCGGGGCATATTGATTTAATACAAATCAAAAAAGCAAGGGCTTTGTACCCTTGCCATTTGGCAAGGGTGCCAAGCCCTCTTTCTCTCTGTGCTGTCACTCTCTTTCTCTCTTCACATTGTCCCCCTTTCTCACTTTGCTTGCTCTCTCTGTGTGCTGCTGGTCTCTCTCCACATGCTTTATCTGTTTCTGTGTGCTGTTGCTCTTTTTGTGCATGCTGTTGTTCTCTCTGTCTCTCTACATTCTGTAACTTGCTGTCTCTGCATGCTGTTCCTCTCTCTCTCTGCTCGGTGGTGCTTTCCCTCTGTGTTGCTCTCTCTCTCTCTCTGTGCGCTGTCATTCTCTCACTCTGCATGCTGTCATTCTCTCTATATATGCTGTTATTCTCTCTCTGTGTCTGTATGCTGTCACTCTCTCTCTGCATGCTGTTGCTCTCTCTACCTCTTTTTGTGCTGTTGCTTCTTTCTCTCTGCCTGTTCTCACTCCCACTCTGTGCAGTGTCACTCTCTCTGGGCACTGTCACTCTCTCTCTCTGCATGCACTCGCTATCTCTATTTCTCCATGCGCTGTTGCTCTCTCTCCATGTGCTGTTGCGCCATCGGTCTGCATGGTGTTAGTCTCGCTTCTCGCTGTTGCTCTTTCTGTGCACTGTCACTCTTTCTATGTGCACTGGCGCTCTATCTCTCTGCACACATCACTCTCCCTCTGTACGCTGTTGCGCTCTCGCTTTATGCGCACTGTCACTCACTCTCTCTCTATGTGCGATGTCGTGCTCTTTCTCAATGCACTTTCACTCTCGCTTGCTCTGTGCACTCTCTCTCTCACCCTGGCATTCTTGAAGATATCACTTATTCCATCTTCTCCAACTCTCACCTTTGCTCTCAGGCATAAATTTTTCTCCCATCTCTCCTCTCACACTAGCTTTTTCTCTTACCCTCTCACTCTCACTCTTTCTTCCTCCAGTCCATCATCGATGGCACCTTCTCTAATGGGCGTCCTCCCTTTCTCTATCCCCCTTCTCATTTTCTTGGACATATCCATCCCTTCTCATATCCTCCCTTGAAACTTTGCACTGTCCTCATTGCACACTTGTGCCTATGAATGCAAAATGCAAAACAACGGCAGTAAACGCCAACATTATTGGCTTTTCCAAAGCTTCTGTTAGGTTAGATCTAACTTAAACATCTATTAAAAAATAATATTTAAGCAAAAATGATTACTATGCTGTTTTAGTGGCAGGAATGTTTGCATGACTATAACTGCAGTATTTAATTTCAAATTGCCATTTAGAAAAGTTGACACAAAAGGCAAAAGCTACATGTCCTGCACTTATAATGGCTTCTCCGTTCTGTAAAGCGGTCATGCCATCATGTGATTTTCTTTTGTGTGCTTATTTAGGTGGATAATGTTGTGGGTGACTGTGCAATACACAGCCTGACATGTGCACCTTGAATTCCGAAATGTGAATACAAATATAAAATGAAATTCTGTTCCGACGTTTTCTCAATACGTGGTCAATATCTCTTGCTTACTTGGGATCTCACTTGAACAGAAGCGTCGCTTGTGTCCTAAAGTATTAGTCTCTGATTATACTGTATGCCAACACCATTGCTAGCTGCAAGGGGCACGACTGTGTTCCAGCTACAAGCTCACTCAAGTGACCAATAAAAATAAATATGTCTGAAGTTACGGTTGTATTTGTTGGTCTGTTCATATTTGCAAGTTCACGAACACTGCCACAGGACAGAGGGTGATGGGATACTGCTCAATCATTTATACTGAATAACTAACTGGGGTGTAATGAGAGAAGGCAGAGCGTGGCAGCGGGTGACTCAGAACCTCTGCTGTTTTGCTTCTGTGCTTTTAGCAAATGTTTTGGCGTCGACGAGTTGCTCTCCAATGTTGTTTTTTGGTGGCTAATAAAGAAAGAATGCTCGCGGTTGAACCGGCTTAGTAAATCCTTCAAATGGCGCATTACTTCACAATCACAATCAATTAGTCCTCTTTCTCTGATGCTTTATTGGCAGCCTCTGTCCTTGGTTTAGCGATGATTGACGGGCTCTCAAAAAGGGTAAAGCAATGAGCTCCTTCACAAAGACCTCCATAGATCTGGCAGTAGTAAAAAGGCAAAAATAACATTACAACCCAGATACTGGAAGCACAATAACAAGCCTCTCCTTATTCATCGTTAAAATGCTCAGTTTATTCCATCTGCATTCATTACATTGTGTACACTTTTCCAAATTGTACTAATGTAACTTAACCACATTAACACTTTTCAATGTGGTTACATACCACAGGTTAACTCAGAGCTCCAGTTTGGTTCAGTTGGTGTATGAGGGCAAATCAGGGCAGTATGAAGGTGCAGGATGTGAGGGGGCAGCCTATGCATTCACACGCTCTTACATGTATGCACATTTTCACATAGGAGTCTTGAATGCAGAAGGAGGGACTGGTTGAGGACGCATAGAACGTGCACGGATCCCCCTTCATGTCTGCATACAAGTCTCTCAGGCTGAGGCATTGCTGGGAGAGGAGCTAGTGGGTCTACAGCCGCGTATCCTTTGGTTGTAGCCCCGGACTGCTGCTCAGAGGCTAGAACCCAAAGGATAGCTAGCACAGAGTCCCAACAGTCCTGACATTAGATTAGCCACGGATGTGTTCCAAACATAGCAACACCTCTGCTCTCAGGACCGGTTCAAGAATGTTCAATCATTGAGGCCCCTTAATTTGCCTATGTATTGTCATTACCGGAATAGACATCTATCATTGCTACTCTAGAACATCACAAGGAGTTACAGCGCAAGAAAGAATGTTAAAGAATGTTTGAGTTGTTTTTTCAACAAGTGTACACTGCTAACGGAATCAGCACAACTGGCAAAATTGGCACAATTTCAACAGAAAAGGTACGGAAAGAGAAAACAGGGTTTGATCAAGGCCACAGATGAAGGCCCTGATTCATGGGATTATTTGCGTGGAAAAAAGGGTACTTGAGCGCCAAACTGCATGCAAATCCACATTTCTTGATTCATGGAGTGGAATGCCCGGTACTTTTCCTGGACTTGCGTGGAGTTTGCGCAGGTTCGGCATGTCTCTGCGAGCCGTCGAGGGCCTTGCTCAAGACTACAAGCAGAGCATGGACATGGCTTGCGCAGAGAATTGAGAAGGGGGCGGATACAAGAAATGGGAAAGAACTGAAGGCAGTCCCTTGCATGCCCACAATTTTGTGGCACAAAGTGAATTCCTGCATTCAATCACGCAACCTCTTCTGCGGGAAATGGCCACGCAAGACCTTTATACTATCCACCACACAAAGGCAGGTGTAAGTACATTTGCACGTAGGATTCACAGCGCAGAGGTGGGGTTGCATGTTGGATTTCAGGGTGCATGCACTCAACCGGGGATCCGATCTAACTTAGAGGTGTGCGTACGTAGTTTAGCATGGTGCAGGAACGTTTTATGGGGGTTCGCATGCAGATTTCCTGAGTAATTACCGAGTTACAATTTCTTTCTACTCATGTTGTCTGGGTGCCGGATACAGTTACGGGAGACACTGTGCAGAGTCCCCGAGATGCATGCATGCTCGCAGGGGACCCCACACACTGTTTGAGGGGTGTGTGTATTTGCGCCCATTTTAGCATGCATATTTTGCTGTTCTGGCTGTTCATGCTTTGTGAGTGGGTGTGTCAGGGGTGTTCCGGCTGTGACTTGGGATTACGGTTACTTTGTGCAGTAAATGCCATGTGTATGCAGTGCATGCGTTTTTCATTGTGCACACTGGCTGCTGCAGTGTCCTTCTTGGTGCACAGCCTATCCAGGATTTCTGCACACTTTTTCATGAATTGGGCCTTAATCGGAGAAACTGGGATTTCCTAGCAGTCTGGAATTTAGTCCCTGACTGACCAGATATATTCCCAAATATCTAAAGCAAAATGTGTTTGCAGCTTTATAGTCCCCATTCAGAATAAAGGTTGTGGGATGTATTTACCCATGCATCCGAGCCCTACCTCAAAACTGTGCAGTACTGACATGAAAACATCATGATGGCCAGAGCTTCCCAGAAAATGCACAGGGAAATGCATGAAGAATAGGCTGCCACTCATTTTTGCTGATGGTATGGGCACAGAAGGACACTGCCTAAAACCACCATTGGACTACCCACACAGTAGTCTGAAACCATTGGGAATGGCAATGCTGATTGCCAAAAGCAAACCCATAACTGTGGAGAATTCATTTTCTTAAATCCCAAAAAGGGGTGCAGTACCAGTACTCACCACTATCAGAAAGCCGGCGTTTTAAAACCACCAGATTTTACTTTTTTGTAGAAAACTGAATAAATGAACCCAAGGCAAGCCAAAGAAAGACTTACTGAGAGGTGGATCCAATGTAAAGTTATATTCTGAAGTGACTTGAAGGTTTATAACAAGACTGGCTGAGCTGTGGATTTCAGCAGTTTAAGTAAATTTGGACTGAAAGACACTACAAATCTAAATGTTTAAAAGAAATGAGTGACCTACTTTGAGTGTCACATAGGTTGCAATTGTTTAAATATCATAGTTTTAAACTTAGAATCAGCATTCTAGCTGCATATGTGAAAATGTTTAGTTTTATTTGAATGCAGAAACTGGGGAACAGAAATGACATGTAGCTAAAAACTGGCTTAAAGAGATTCCAATTTGCCTGGCAACTACCCCCATCAGGAGTGAAACTTGAGTCACAGCTGTGTTCCCAGGCCTAGCTGCCCTTTTGCTGCTCACATCAAAAGGGATATGACACTTCCCTGATTGAATTACCTGGGCTCTGCAGGAAATTGAACAAAGCCCTGTCTTGACTCAGGCAAATGTTTTATGGCGGGAGTCGTAAATGGAGATTTCTCCTGGAAGCACAGGGGAGGGGCACTGCCTGTGAGAGCAAGCTGGCTTGGCAGAACTGGAAAAACCAGAAATTCAACCTTGTGCTGGAGGAAAACCACACCCCTTTGGGGCCAGAACATAACTCTAAAAAGATGAATAACTCATAGAGCGGACATGTGAAAATTGTATAAATGACACCATAATTCTTGTGATTTTTCTGCCCACATTTTAAGAGGTTTTTAGAACCGGTGGTATGTTCAGGGGGGTTTTAGCAGTTAAGAGGATATTACTCAAAATATGTGCATGTGAAAAATCTGACACTTCATCAACTAATGTCCATACTCCTTGCGCACATGTGTGTAAATTTGGGTCAATGTCCGGAATTGCAAAATCAGTTAAAAAGTGAAATATGTGCCATTTCTGAATGCAAGCCCCCAGGAAGAGCAGATTTGGACAGGGTATACCTCCTGTGATATGTGAAGGGTGCATGTAATTTTAAACAAATGTGTACCTGTGCAAATATGTTTTTTTGAGCAAATATAGATTGTGTGTAAAGTTGACAGGGGTGGGTTCTCTGTATCATAAACAGACCTCATCATGATGACACTTCATTTCATTCCCCCAATCAAGTGGAAGCGGATTAAGTGGCCAATGACAAGTGGAGAGGGGCTGGCTAGTGATGCTGCTCACACACACCCATTTTCAAAACACATAAAAGCAGAGAGACAGGACAGATAGGCCCCTTCAAATCCATTTGCAGCTGGAAGCTCTGCCGGGAAAATCCATACTTTACCTCCATCAATCTCCAGAGAAAGCTGTGCAGAAAGACCCAGAGAAAGCAGAGCAGTATCCAAAACCAGAGAGAGCTGACCCAGATCACTGTGAAGTGCAGAGACCAGAGTCCAGTCCTAAACCTGACCAGATCCATGGCGAGGCCCATTTCACTCAAGAATATAGTGTGAGTACCTAGAAAACTGTGCAGAACCAATCTCTTAGTTAAAATAATATAATTCAATCCTATTTTAATCTAAGTAGAACTGTCTCCTAACTGTCACCTGTCATTTGTAAAGCTGTCACCTGTCATTTTCTAGTTGCAAGCTGCACTTGTCTTTTTGAACTTTAAAATTTCAAATCTGAAAAACGACCTTTATTTAATCGCTCATATCTCCGTGACCGTTTGTGCTAGAGACTTGCAGTAACTTTCATCTGGAAGCTGAGAACCTAGGCTTTCATAGGACCCCAAAACGATATTGATAGCCCTTGTAATTCCTCTGTAATCGCACCAGACGCATTCGCGAATTTTGCCGCGATTTGAAAATTTCTCCACTTGCAAAAAGATAGCTGCTTTTGCTTTCCTCTAAAAGAAATTCGTTTGCCTCATAAAAACCATCCCTGCATCATTGCAAGAGTGAGCCTGGACTAATATTAACTAGATACCACTCACCCTGAACCTCTAGAGGGAATTAAAAGCATTTTAACATATTTTCACTCCATTGCCAGCACATATCAAAGCATTTGGGCCTGTGTTTTCAACTTCTGTAGTCTAAGTTGCTGGGTGAACTGAATCACATTTGATTGCATTTCTGAGAACTGTGTGCTTCCCTCCATTTCCTTGCATTGCATAAAAGGGGGGGGTGAATTGTCCAAGAAAGTGATTACATTGTCTTTTGCTGAAATCCTATCAAGTTATTTTCTGTATTGCATTTTCATTCCACATTGCATCCATTTGAAACCATAAAAGTATTGTTGCTATCTTATCCATCCTATAACCACTCATCATTGATTATAAAGAAACCATAGAAGTATTGTAACTTTCATCTGGAAGCTGAGATCCTAGGCTTTCATAGGACCCCAAAACGATATTGATAGCCCTTGTAGTTCCTCTGTAATCGCACCAGACGCATTCGCGAATTATGCCGCGATTTGAAAATTTCTCCACTTGCAAAAAGATAGCTGCTTTTGCTTTCCTCTGAAAGAAATTCGTTTGCCTCATAAAAACCATCCCTGCATCATTGCAAGAGTGAGCCTGGACTAATATTAACTAGATACCACTCACCCTGAACCTCTAGAGGGAATTAAAAGCATTTTAACATATTTTCACTCCATTGCCAGCACATATCAAAGCATTTGGGCCTGTGTTTTCAACTTCTGTAGTCTAAGTTGCTGGGTGAACTGAATCACATTTGATTGCATTTCTGAGAACTGTGTGCTTCCCTCCATTTCCTTGCATTGCATAAAAGGGGGGGGGGGGGGTGAATTGTCCAAGAAAGTGATTACATTGTCTTTTGCTGAAATCCTATCAAGTTATTTTCTGTATTGCATTTTCATTCCACATTGCATCCATTTGAAACCATAAAAGTATTGTTGCTATCTTATCCATCCTATAACCACTCATCATTGATTATAAAGAAACCATAGAAGTATTGTTGCTATCTTATCCATTTCATGTCAACTCCTTAGTGATTATCAAGAAGTGTGCTAGTGCCAGATTCTCCGTTGTTAATCTTTATCATACCAGATTAAGTGTGATATCCAATTATTAATTTATTATAAAGCGTGATATAATATATATTGTTTAAGTTATCAAATAAACCTTTTAACTTGCAAAACAGAACTACTTCTTGGCTCAGTGGGGTCAGGGGGATTCTGAGAGAGGGGTGTTATATAGGGGTAGCCATCCAGAACGCATGAACTGGACATAAAGATATATCAATAAGGGTTTTCCTTCAGTATTATAGACTAGGCGTTGACTTAGCTGTAGTGTTGAATTGAATCCTCTTACAAATTGGGGGCTCGTGCCGGACGTTTGGATTAGATCTATCACTTGTGCAGATTAATACAGCGTGCCAGCTGACCAGATACACATATCCGGTCGGAGCACACGCTGTGTTACGCTGTAAAGCACTTCTCAAAGGAACGCTCTAAGAAAAAGGTCTGTTTTGCAAAAATAAAATACAAACTTCTGTAAGTCAGGACAGAGACCAATCTCTAGAATGACGACCTTAGTAGACATGAAAATAGCCAGAGAGCACTTCTTACATAAGTTATTTGTGAGAGGTGAGTGGACTCACCAGGACCAAACAGTCTGGTTGCAGGCCATCACACCCCAAATCACGGAAACAGGGTCAGATACATGGAGAGACCAGGGTCCCTTACATGTGGCCCTGAGTGAACTATATATGTCCTCTAAGGCCAAGGATGAGCACAACAAGATTGCCAGGGTAGCGGCATATTTATTTATTTATTTATTTATTAATGTGATATAGTTTAGTACATACGTACAAACTTTACACATATTCCACATAAAAAGCGTAAAACAGTAAAAGAAATAAATAGGTGATAATTAGGTATTCATCCTCATAGAATCCTATAATCATATGATATTTCAAAATGTACAAGATTTACAGCTATATAGCCTCCCATAAATACCTAAATAAAATACATAAACATCTTTGTTTAACTATGTTTCTTGAACAGGTGTAGATAAGAGAAGGGATAGACAAGCATGCATGTGCATTTCCCATTACATAATTAATACTCCATGGCTCCCTCTGTGGGTTTGTAGTGCACAAGCAAAAGCGTCCCGCCATACCTGGTATAGTGCCATATGTAGTTTTGGGTTAAGGGTATTGATACATTGTATCCAGAATTCTGCTTGTTCTATGAATTCAGGGTTATGCACAAATCTACCAAGGTGTTTGATATAGCTAGCTCTCATCCCAGTACACGAAGTTAGAACATGTCGAGCAGTTTCAAGTTCATTGGGCAGATCACAGATTCTACAATACCTCTCCGTTTTTGCTAGACCCATCTCCTGACCCCTGGCCGCCAATATTGGGAGATGGTTAATACGAAGGAGTAGAAGAAAGCGCCTCAATTGATCCGACGGACAGAGGTTTAAATAAGGCTGCGCCTTCATAAAAATGTAGAGAACGTGTGAGACAAAGCTGTAACTTTTCAGTCCTTCAAGGTGAATATAATTACACTGCCAGTCCCATAGCTTGAGACGGTACGCAAAATTGTTGAACAAGCAATTGTTTTCTCGACCCCACTCCGGCTGCCAGCAGGTTTCCTCACTTAGTTTTTCCATCTGGGTTTCAAAGTTTTTCAATTTGCCTGCCTCCATCTCCCTGCTGATACTAATTAGGAGGCCATTTCCAGGGTCGTTCTTAAGACGGATATATAATTCCATTCGTTTTTTCAAAACCATGGCTCTGAGGGAACCAATTCCTAGTTCCAATCTAATCAGGGCCATGGGTATACATTGGGGGAGGCCGAGGATTTTCCTCCAGAAATTACCCTCAACCAGCTGTAGCCATCCCAGGTTCATATTGTAGAGGGGATCAAGCCCATAGGTGACCATCGGGGCCAGACATTGGATATACAGCTGTCGTGCCGCCCATATAGAGAAACCACTCCGTTCTCGCGTGAATTTGTATATGAGTGCTGTAAGCTGAGTTGCTTTTGTTCTGCGTAATTGAATACAAGTATGATAATTTCCCTTGTGATCAAATTCAACACCTAGATATTTATAGCTGGGGGTATAGTTAATTTCAGTCACTCCTATCATCATACGGGGTCTGGCTACATTTCCAGCTGAGAACAATAATAGATTTGTTTTGCTGATGTTGATCTCAAGTTCGTTGGCCTCCGCATTATCCCATAGCTGTTTAGCAGATCTTAGGATCCCATTAAAGGTATGGTCGAGGATCACTAAATCATCTGCATATGCAAGCATGGGACAATGACTAGGGCCAATCTTTGGTGGGCAGTTGTTGATTCCCTGTAAGCATTCTGGCGCATCAGATACAAATAGGTTGTACAGAGTGGGGGCTGTGACACAACCCTGCTTCACGCCTCTGGTCTGGGGGACGGGTTTAGTCACTGCCCCAGCGTTATCTAATCGAACCTGTACCGTATTATTTGTGTGTAGGAGTTCTAAATAATAAAGTAAGGTTTCAGGGCATCCCAATCTACTGAGTTTCTTCCATAGGAGAGAACGATTCACCGAATCAAAAGCAGCCCTAAAATCTATAAAGAGTGCATACAATGGTGGATTAGAATGTGTTAAGGCCTTAATTCTCAATGTATTCATTATGAATAGATTATGTGTGGTCGAGTATCCAGCCCTAAAGCCACATTGAAATTTATCCAAAATGCCCGCGCTCTCAACCCATTTTAGGAGTTCACTAAGTATAAGAGCAGCAAATATCTTGCCAGTGCAATCCAGCATGGACAATAGCCTATAGTTTTCAGGTTCGATTCTATTGCCTTTTTTAAATACAGGTATGAGGATTGCTGTCTGCCAAGATGGTGGTATTTGGCCCTCAGGTAGAATCTTCTCAAAAAGTATTTTAAGTAGGCAGGCCCAGAAAAGGGGATTTCGCTTCAGCACCGCATTGGAGAGTCCATTAGGCCCCGGGGCACGGGACGAATTTAACTCCTCAATTCGGCTTTGAAGCTCTTTACCACAAAAGGGTGAGCTTTAGGTTTCATATGCACCGGGTTGTTAGTAATATTACTAATCCCACCATTACGCTTTTCCAGATAAGCGATCCATTCAGTGTTACCTATAGGGTTGACCATATAAGTGGATTTCTGTCCTCTGACTTCACCTAGCATAGACCAGATCTTCCGAGTGTTTCTACTACACAGTGTGCTGACCATGTGCTGCCAATTTGCCAATTTTCTTGACCTTTTGTGTGTTTTTAGCCACCACCGATAATCATTTTTCACTTTCCTCAGCTTAATGGCAGTTTCCATTCTAGTTATAGGGCCATTTCTAATCCGTCGGATATCACTTCTAAGCTTTCGCTTTCTATCTCTAATGTCCCTATCATAGACAACCTCTTTCACGGAATTTCCCACCATCTTTCTCATTTTACAGGAGCCGTGTTTACCCGAGAAATCACTAATCCATTTCTCAATTTGCACTGGTGACATATGATAGAATTGCTTGATCAAATCAGGGCCCCATTCTTCCATAGTCATAGTGGCCTTTAATATATTTTTATCCGACCAGGAAATACGATTATGAGAGTGGTTGCTCAACAAGTGCCCCAGATTGACTTCCTCCCTTTTGTGGGCCGAAACTCCCATAGTTAGAATCAGGGGGTCATGGTCACTCCATTCACATTCTTTTACCACCATATCACAAACTATCAGGGCCACCTCCCAGCTAGTGAAGATGTAGTCAAGAGTACTTCCCGATCTACTGTTTCTCCAAGTATTCCTGCCCGGCCTGTCACTTTGTGTGCGCCCATTAATTATTTCGAGTTCCCAACCGCCAAAAAAACCAAGCCAACCCTCCCCCTCCTTATCCGTAGATGGGAGGTCCCATAAGCTATTCTTGGATAACAGAGGGTTATTACCAGTGCCTCCACCATTGTTGATATGACAATTTAAGTCCCCAGCAACAATAACAAGGAACTTCTCATTGTTTGATCTCCATTCAGCAAAAAGTTCATGCATGGTTTCTTGGATAAATTCTGGATAATATTCTAAATATTGACTATTAGTATTCTTTCACTTAGTCCTTTTATATTGAGAGTCACTTCAACGGCACATATATAATCACAATTAACCGCTGGTATCTTTTTACTCAGGATCTTGTTAGTCACTCCAATAGATAGACCCCCGTAGGGGCGCCCCCGCTCTCCTTTTTTCGCCAGCGTGTGATATGTCATATACCCGTAGATATCCATGGGAGATGTCCACCAAGTTTCTTGCAATAATATAATAGGGTAGTTGTTGATGAATGCCAGAGAGCCCTTATCTGAGAGAAGATGCTGATGTCCATGGGTGTTCCAGCTCAATAGTAAGCAATCTCATGGTTGCCGAAGCACCATCGGTAACGAATCTGCTATCCATTTCAGAGTACTCTGAATATCAGTTAATTGGACCTTCTCCTTAGGTGGTTGCGGGGGTCTGCCCATCTTATTCTCAGATGTCCCATAATCCTTGCTGGGCAAGCATGGATCTTCCTTATCTTTATTCGCATCAACTTCCACACCAATCTGCATTAGAGATTTCTTATGTGTTCGAATCAGCTGTGCCGATGCTAGCACACTACAATGAAGAGCAGAAACATTTGGATTGCGCACCTCCAGTGGTTCGACAAACAGGAAGTCTTCCGAGCGTATAACACGCAACTGTGGTATCATGTGTAGTTTAGCTAGTACTTCCGTCCTTGTCAGCCATACGTCTCTTTTTTTCTGGTGCAGATTTTTGATTATGCAGATTTTACTTGCACCGGTGTCTTCCACTTCCTCCGATTCCTCTCCCCCCACGGATGCACGGACCTCTTCACCATCCGTTTTTTCAATTCGACCTGGTGTCGAGCATTTAGTCGATTCACCGATGATACTGATCGATAATTCAGAGTCCACGACTTCATGGGCCATGCTTTTAGCTTCATGCAATGGGTCTGGAATTATCCAGCCTGATAGAGATCCCATCCCCTTTCTTGCACGTTTCTTTGCCTTCCGACCCCTTCTCTTGCTTTTTTTTGATCGAGCAGCCGTGGGAATGGTAGCCGGTAGGGGGGAGGCGATTTCTACCACTGTGTTCTTTGCAGCATCTCGTTTCTGTTGTCTGCGTTGCTTTTTGGTTAAAGGTACTGCCATATTAACCTCCTCGGTCTCCTCCGGGTTTGTTATGTCCGGCTGATCCGTAAATATTGGAGCTTCATCCATTGCAGGGGGTATTAATGATGTTGGATCCATGCTCCCAGTCAGATTCGTTGTCCTCAATTGCATGATGGTGTTAGTGTGAATCCTCCCACACAACTGTAATGAAATTTTCAGCGCAAATTGGAGAGATGCCATGGAAGCCTGCAACTCTGCTATGGCTAAGCCATTGGAGTCTTTCGGCATCCCATTGCACAGCTCGCCCATGTGGTCCAATTCTTCAGGATCCATGAAGAGACTGGGGGATGCAGACAGTCGTCCCATCGTTGGTTGTACTGATGGGATGGGTGTGGGCTGAATGGAAAGTATACCTGATAGATCAGAGATTGAGTTGCCTGTGCAGTTATCCGTGCATTTAGGACTGGGGATCTCTATGTCCTTTTGTTGCTCCTTATGCGCCGGATTCAGGATCTGCGCTTCCACCACAATTGTGGGTCTTTCAACTGAGGTTACTGGTCTGCCTGAAGTTGCCATTGATTTTTGGATAGATAAGCAAAGCTCCAGTGATGAATTGTTGTCGATGTCTTGATAATTGGTAGAGTCTAAAACGTTACTGCCATTATGAGTGGGCGAAAGAGTCTCCTTTTCTGGTGCGGCAATATCCGCCCCCGTATTAACTTTGGGCTTACCCTTCCCAAACATGGCAGGAATAGTACCTTTTTCAGGTATAACACTGTCCCCATTTACTGTTGCCTTATTTGCGATCTTAGGGGGTAGTTTCTCCACTTTTTCATTATTGCCTTTCCGTAGGTTGTACCTAGTGTTTCCTGCTTTTGTTTTAGTCATTCTCCTTACGGAGCACACCACCGCACGTCTGACTGGGGGGTATGCCGTAAATTGCGATAGAACTGAGATCGTGCTATGCAGGTTATATATCGGTCACCGATATGTGTCGTAGCCCACTGTGACAGATTGAGCGATGATAGGGATCAAAAAGGTAGAATCGCCCTCCGCAGTCTCCCGGCCCAACTGCCGTCTGTGTGGGTGTATCAGGTTCCTTACCGCTCTTCCGGTGCCCCTCATGTAGATCCTGGAGGGGTTTAAGGTTCTCGTCCCCCGCCGTCCACCGTTGTCCACAAGTGACCACAAAGGACCACTTGTCCTCCCACTTCTCCGCGCGCGCTCCGCGCTGGAAATGATGTTAAGTAGATTTGGTAGCTGCTCACTGCTGCAAAGCTCCGCCTCCAAGTAGTGTTCAGGGAAAAAATACTCAGCGCACCACAAAGGACCACTTGTCCTCCCACTTCTCCGCGCGCGCTCCGCGCTGGAAATGATGTTAAGTAGAGTTGGTAGCTGCTCACTGCTGCAAAGCTCCGCCTCCAAGTAGTGTTCAGGGAAAAAATACTCAGCGCACCACAAAGGACCACTTGTCCTCCCACTTCCATGCAGGACAAATGTGCTGAAGGCCAAGATCTGGCGAGTAGGCAACTGCTGGCATTACAGAAGGCCCAATCTGAGCTGGACTCTTCTGAGCAGAGGCTGCTCAGGAGCCAGGAGTCAGAAAATGACAGTAGGCAGTATATCATTAAAATAAAAGAGGACATGGATATACTGCAACAGGAAAAGGCTGACCAGGATACTAGATTTCTGGCCCTGCAGAAGGAGCACCGAGACAGTTTGGACTCCTTACTGCAGAGCCAGAAAAAGCTGGAGCAACAATTAGACTTTAACAGGGCATGCACGGAGCAGGTAGCCACCCTGCAAAGTCATCTAGATAGAGTGAAGGTAGAGAGCAACAAGCTGATTTCGAAAGACCTGGATACCCAGGCAGAGTTTGATGAAGAACGCCAGAAAGCTGGTGCCTTTCAAAGGCAGAGGGACGACCTGGCGGCACAAATGCAGGCTCTTAGTCAGGAAAGAGACGCCTTAGGCCAGGAAGTCTGCCATTTAAAAAGAAAAATGGAAGAAAATCACCTGGCCCACCAGGGACTGGGTGACCTCCAAAAAGAACACCAGAACTTGTTAGAGCACACCAGGAGGGTGGAGGATGCTCTAGCAAGAAAGGAGCAGGCCAATAGGGACACAGCTCAGGAGGTAACCCTCCTGCAGCAAAGACTGGCCCAGTGCTCCAGGACCAATCAGGAAACACAGAGAGAGAATGAGGCTCTCTGCCAGCGCAATGATAGACTCCAACAACAGGTAGCGATGCAGGAGAGACTGATAGAGTCTAGTAAGGCCTTAACTGAGGAACTGAAGGCGCAGGCTCTTGCATTGCAACAGGGAGCAGGGGCGGATAGAGATGAGGTTCGCTGGGAAAGAGAAACTCCTGAGCATAACCCCAGGAGCCCTAGTACCAGAGGCCTTTATCTCTCTCGGTCCCTGGACTCTGCCACCCCCATGTCCCCTGGCGCACATGAGCACAGGGCCACAGGGATGGCAGATTACTATCCAGCCAGAAGCATGGGGCTCATAGGCCAGTACCACCCAGGAATGGAGGGGCGGGCATCCGGGTATGGGCACCCCAGCACAGTGCAATTTAATGGGGAACCCCAGGAGAGTAGGCCCCTTAAGGGCATCCTGAAAACCTCTGCCCAGTTAGGTCAGTGGGGGGGGTACCCAGCAAATCCTGGCAGCAAGGAGGGATCTGAGGACTCCTCTGAGCACCACAGGAAACAGGAGACCAGGTCCCCACATTCTGCCAGCCATTCCCAGGCTCGCAGAATCCAGGAAAACCTGGAAGATCTGACGGGAACCTCTGGGAGCAGTGCCTCTGAGTCAGAGGATGAATGGACCAGGGTTACCCGAACCAAAAGGGCCAGTAAGGCAAAAAGGGCCTTGCTTAAGGACCCCTTAAAGCAGATTAAGGCGATCAGGAGCGTCATCACGCCTTACCATAAGAACGCTAAGTATTCTGTTTGGGAGCACTTAGAGTTGTTTGAGCAAATGATGGAGACTTTCCATTTGAAGGACAGCCAAAGCTGTATTCAATATGTAAAGTGGACCTTCTCCCCGGAATACTCCAGTTTCTTTGCGGGGCTGGAGGACCAAAATCATTTAAGATGGTCCACCTATAAGGCGGCCATCTTGAAACATTTTTCCATTCATAGAAATCCTCAAGAGGCTCGCAAGGCAGCCTACAATTTACAATGTGGGGAGGATCAGGCCCCACAAGAATTTGTGCAGGAGTTAAAGCGTGCTTTTGCGCAGACCACCAGAAGGGTGCGCACAGACAGTAGAGAATTCATTAATACATTTTTTCATGCCTTGCCCAAATACATAATGACCCAGCTCGTGAGGGATTTTCACGAGAAAAGATCTTTAGACTGGGTCATTGAACAGGCTACCCGGATCTATGAGGTGCAGAAACCGGTAGATAGCAAAAATAATGCCCAGAAAAACCCCAAAGCCAACAGCACCCCTGCTGCTGCCAAGGTGGCAGAGGTAAAGGTCACCCCCGTTTTAGATTTGGAGAGTGGGGGGCCTAAAAACCTACCTGCACCTAATAATGCTAGGCCCAGAAGGTCCTCGGGCCAGTCACAGACAGGGAGCCAGGGAGGCAGCCCCACAAATGGGGTCCCTCGCTCTCCTGATTATGTAAGTCCCCGTTAGAAGGGAAATCGACCCATCCTGGGTTATGTGTGGACTCCCCCAGCCCAAGGGGGGGGATCCAACCGAGCACCGAACCCAGGGAACTTCCCTCCAAACTTTCCACAGGAGGGCAGAAATTTACCAAACCCTGGGCAGAACTTTTTCCCCAGATATCCACCCGACTTTCAGCCCCAAAACCATCCATCCTTCTTTCCCCAATTCCCTGAGCCCAGACAACCTAATCCGGGAGAGGGGAGGCCAAGGGTGGAGGGGTACCCAAATCCTCCCAACCAGGGGTACTACCAAAGAAGGGATAGCTACCCTTCCCGGGATCAGCCCAGGGGAGAAAACAGGGCCCCGTATCAGCCTGAGCGGGTTTCCCAGTTAGAGCGCCAGGTTCAAAACATGGCGCGGGATCTGGGTCACATACTGAGGGCTCAGCAGAACCCTCAGATCGGCATGCCGGTGCAGAACGCACCCAACTCTGGACCTGGTGCTCCAGAACAATGACGGGGGCAGCACCCCGATAACACACCGGTTCCCAGGGAGGAGGCACAAAGGGAAGGGGGGTGTAAAGCCTTGGAGGAAGCTTCCTTCCTCACTTGTAAACAGCCCCTGGAAACCCAGGAACCGGAAACAAAATCTCTTGCCCCTGAAAGTCTGCCTCCTAAGGAGCAGAGGGGGGGTAGGAGAAACAAAAGACCCAAACAGACTCAGTTTGAGGAGGAGGTACAGATCTTCCAATTTGAGGGAGAGGGATCCTCAGAGGATCCTGGGAAAAGGATCTTCTCCTTCAGAGAGGGAGGAACTCCTCCCAAAGAAAAATGGGTCCCTAGGGATGCAAATCCAGACTGGGGAGATGTGGAGACTGAGCTACCGCCGCCCACCATCTCATTCCAGAACCAACAGCAAGAAAATCCCCTGGTTCAAACCCATCCTGGTGACTGCCTCCAAAAAGGGGGGGGGCGGCCCAGAACCGGAGCCAGGGGAACCCACAATGGCTCTGATCTCCAGTTGCCAAATTTTTCTTTCAGATTCCCAAGGCTCTCCACAGAATTCTGCCCAAATCTCTTCGCTAGCGATGTCCAAAACCAGAAAGTTAGCCCACCAGTTGTCCAAAAATGTGCATTATCTGTGCCCCCTTGAGGAGAAGGAGGGAAGATACTATGCCCCGGTCCGAGTACAGGGGCAGGGTACAATTTTGGCACTGGTGGACACGGGATCTCAAGCTACCCTTCTGTCCAGAAGGGCCTTTGATGAACTGAATGCAGGAAGGGGAGAGAATTACCAAATTCCTCTCACCTCTCTTCCTGGACAACTGCAGAACTTTGACGGGAAGGAAATTCCCGTCGAGGGGACGGCAGATTTGGACATAAAAATTGGGCGACATAAGTTGAAACACCCGGTCATAGTTGTGACCCCAGAGGGCACCCCTTGTTTACTAGGGAATGACCTCCTGAGAAGGTTGTCACCCCTAATAGATTGCGTAAACAAGGTCCTCTGGACCCAGACTAGCCGACCAATAAAATTAAAACAGAGTGTCAACCATGTTAGTTTAAATGGCACATGCCACATGGTTGAACAAAAATCTGACCAAGTAGAATTCCACTTCCAGAACAACCAGATTCCAGACGTGACAGTAATAGCAGTAGGACAACAGACTGGTGATGGGGGGTCCTCTCTATTTCTGAAAATCAACCTTCCTTCCAGTTTAAGGTGGTATTCCACACTGGAAGGAAACACCCTGAAATTCTATACTAATCCACAATCAGAAACTCCCACTCCTATAGTCCAGAAAGATGTGAAAACAGCTCAAAGCCTGGCTGATATTCAGCAAATTGGAGAGCAGTTGTTCATCCCTGTTCAGTTAAATGATGGGAAGGACTCTGTTCTCGCTCGAGTGTGCGTGAACAATGGTAAGAGCTTCATCAGCGAAGCCATGTTCCGCCAACTCCCAAAAGATCCAGCCATTCCCACATTCAAACTGATAGACAAATGGGAAATGGACCTGGAAGCACCCAATTCCAAACATCTCCTGCCAAGCAGGTGTATGCTCAAAATCTCCATTGGCAACAAGAGCATAGTCCATAACTGTTGGGTCGTGCGAGACGTCACTGCTGCCTTTTACTTAGGCAGTGACATTCTCAATCGCTTTGCCATTAGTTTGGACCTAATAAACTTCAAAGCTTGGTCCCGATTAGCGGATAATCCCATGGGCTTTGATGATCCAGAAAAAGCATTTAGGTCAGCTCAATTGCTACCTTATGCAGTTGAAATTCAGATTAAAGAGGAAGTCACCATCCCAGAAAGGACCCGACAATTCTCCCTGGAAGTGAAAGCTAAAAGAGGACAATATTTGCAAAACCCTGATGCTTACATACATCTAAATGCTTCTCTCCAACTGCAAGGGTTGGGGGTAAACCCAACTCCATTAGTCAACATAGAACATGACACCATTCCAATAGAGGTGGATAACAGCGACTTAAAGAGTATTACTCTAGCCGCAGGCACCATTATTGGAATGGCGGTTGATGACCGACATTTCTCCATTGATCTTGGAAATGAACTGTTAGGACCAATCCCCAAGGACTGTTTTGACAGTGACAGTGATGACAACGCAACACCAGACAGGATCTTTACCCGGCATGGGGGGAACTTCCTGGTGTACACTTCTTGCCCTTATGGTAAGGAAGATGTGACTTGTGACTTCAGGAGGGATGAGGTGATTTTCCAGGTCCATGAGGGCTGCCTTTCCCACCTGAAGCCTCCGGTCCAAATCAGCACTCTGACCAGGGACTTCTCCACCCAGCTGGAGGAGGCCGCTGAAATAGCCAAACCAGAAGTCTTTCCAGGCTTCAGGCAGATGGTGGAAGAGAGAGTCAACCTAGCTGATGCCTGTGTGACTCTGGAACAAAAGCAAAAGTTGAAACAAGTTTTCTTGGATTTCCAAGATCTCTTTGCGGTAGACTCATATGACTGTGGTCGCACCGACATCCACACAACCACAATCCCCACGGACCCTGGCATGACTCCTGTGTTTGTGAAGCAATATCGCTTGCCTCTCACATCAATGGAGTCCCTTACTGAAATAATTAAGAACCTTGAGTCCCGGGGAATAATCCGTCCAGTCCACAGCACCTTCAATAATCCGGTGCTGGGAATATTGAAGCCAAACGGCCAGTGGAGACTCTGCGCCGACCTCAGGGAGCTCAACAAACGGGTCCATACTTCCCGATGGCCTCTTCCCTACATTGACCAAGGGCTGGCCCAGATCCAGGGGTCACAGGTATTCACAGCAATAGACCTGACCAATGGATACTGGACCGTGCCTGTCAGTAGGGAGGACCAATACAAGCTGGCTTTTACCTTTGGGGGCCAGCAGTATACATGGACCCGGACTCCCTTCGGATACCTCAACTCCGGCAATGAATTCAACATTTTTCTACATAAGGCCATGCCCGACCTGGGTGCGAGGGGTAACCTGGCTTATGTAGATGATGTCCTCATCAAAAGTTCATCTGTGGAGGAAAACATAGCGGAGATCCGTTATGTTCTGACGCAGTTGAGGGCCGCCGGAGCAAAACTTTCCTTTCAGAAAGCACAGTGGTGTAGAACCCGTGTTAATTTCTTGGGGCATGAGATTACTCCTCAGGGTCTCTGTCCCCAGGAAAAGAAAGTGGAAGCACTTCAGAAACTGAAAGACCCCACAACTCTGCGAGAACTAAGGAGCCTCCTTGGACTGACTAATTACAGCAGAAAGTTCATTGAGGGCTACGCAGAGATTACCAGACCCCTGATTCATCTCTTGAAGGGGGGGGTCAAGTGGGAATGGGGTCCAGAACAAGCCGAGGCAGTAAAACAACTCAAGAGAAGCCTCTCACAAGCGCCCTGCCTCGCTTACCCTGTCAGAAACAAGGAGTTCTTCCTGGAGACGGGGTTCTCTAATACGTGCTTGACGGCAGTATTATACCAAAAGCATGACAAGGTCAATAAAGTAATCTCCTATGCGAGCAAAACTTTATCCTCTGTGGAGGAAAAATTCAAAGATTGTGAGAAGGAACTCCTGGCAACGGTGTGGGCATTGAAGAATTACCGCCCGTTTATCCAGGGGGAACACATCATAGTGGAGACTCCACACCAGCCTCTGCAATATCTCCAAAGTGATAGAATCCGGGCCGGAAATGTGAGTAATTCCCGAATTACTTCCTGGATTCTGTCAATGCAAGGCTTTCCTGTGAAGGTCAGATATGGCCAAAACAAGAAGAGTCCCCTCGCGCAAGGTCTGGCTGACTTGCATGATTGTGCCAGAGAAAACTGTCTCGAGGACGAAAGTCTAAAAATCAAGGACAACACGGAGGCATACCTTAAAAAGAAGACAAGTGTGAGGGAATGCCCACTGTGTATGTGGATGGATGCTCTTACCATGTTGACAACAACGGGGAAAAAGAACTGGTGGCTGGCGTAGGGAATGCATGGGTGAATGAGTCCCCAGAATCCTCCGCTGGATACAAAATTGGTCCCCGAAGTAGTCAGGTGGCAGAATTGATGGCTGTGCATCAGGCCATCCTCACTGCTGTCCAGCATCAACTCCACGAACTGGTCATAATCACAGATTCGGTTAATTGGAAAACCAGAGGCATGTTATGTGCTAACAACAAACCCTTGAAACATGGGAAGTTGATCCAAAACATTGATGATCTGGTCACCTCGAATGAGATGACCATCTATTGGAAAAAGATCAAGGGTCATTCCAAAGTAGAGGGACCAGACAAAACTGGAAATGACTTAGCTGATCAGCTGGCCAAAACCGGGGCCATCCAAGGGAATCTAATTGAGATTGAGTCCCTGTTGGGGGAAATCCAGGTCACTGCTATCACTAGGTCCCAGACAAATGCTCACAACGACCTTTCAATTGCCCAATGGAGCAAGGAGACCCCTGATGCTGATTTGATTACCGCTCAGAAGGGGGATCCAATTATTGGTAAGTTTTACCAACACCTTGAGGACCCTGAGAACTTTCCCCTGACGGATACCGATTACACTGGGAAAGAGGACCTAAGAGTGTTGATGAAATGTCCAAAAATGTTCCGAATCCAAGACGGTTTGCTGGTAAGGAAATCCAAAGCAAGCCACGATCAGTGGGTGGTTCCTACCTCATTCCGAAGCCTGATGTTAAGTCACACCCATGATGCGGCCACCGCCGGTCATAGGGGGTTTCACACAACATTGGAAATCTTAAGAGAGGTTGCATACTGGCCACACATGGGGCAGGATCTCGACCAATACTTGAAGGGGTGTCTTGTGTGTGCACAATTTCAGCCATCATCCCTCACGCACCGCGCGCCTCTCCAAAAGCGGGGGATGACACTGCCATGGTCAGATTTACAAATCGACTTTGTAGGCCCCGTGATTCGCTCTGCTAGGGGGAATAAGTACATGTTGACTGTGACATGCTTGTTTACCAAGTGGGTGGAATGTCTCCCAGCCCCAAACTGCAAGGCAGAAACGGCAGCTGCCTTGATGATTAACCACATCTTTTCCCGTTTTGGTCTACCTCAAAGGATTGAGTCAGACAGAGGTAGCCACTTCACCAGTGAAGTAATGACAAAGATGTGGGAGATACTGGGGGTCAAAAGGAAGTTGCATATTGCTTACAGGCCAGCTTCTTCTGGGGCAATAGAGAGATATAACCGGACAATTGTGAGCATCTTAAAAAAGTTTGTGGCAGATTCTGGGCCAAGTTGGGATATCCGATTACCTCTGGTCCTAATGGCCATCAGATCTACCCCTTCATCTGCAACCAAAATGTCACCATTTGAATTGATGACTGGGCGTCATTGATGAATTGATGACTCAGCATTTGCTCTACAGGACCCAAGAGCAGACACTAATAAATGCCTCCACAACTCATGAGTATGTGGAGAATTTAAGGAAACACCTCCAACATGCTTTTGCTTACGCTCAGCGGAATCTAGAAAGATCGGCTGATAGCATGAAGACCCACTATGACCTGAAGACTTCCAGGAAGGAATATCAGGTGGGGGACCGGGTCTATCTATACAACTTCCAAAGAAACCAGGCAAAACAGCGGAAATTTTTGCCTACGTGGAAGGGACCCTTTGAGATCATCGACAAGATCTCCCCTGTGGCCTACAAAATACACATCCCCAAAGGTCCTTTGGCAGCGGGGGAAGACAAGTGGGTCCACATAAACCAGTTGAAATGTTGCCATCCCAGGCACGCTCTGCAACAACTGGAGGAATCCTCTGGAATCCTAGCGGGTACTGTCTCAGACTAATTCAGTTCCAACCATAAAACATACTACATCTAGTCTCTAAAATATTGTGATTTGCATGAAACTGTCTCTTAGTTATACTGTTTTTTTTTTCAAAATAAGAATGTAATGTTTCGTTATGATGAAATTTATATGCCACCCCACTATATCAATGGTGGGGAAGAAATGTCCATGAATAGGTATTGCCGCTCTTCCTTTGTCGTCCTAGGAGAAAGAAAACCTGGAGACGGGACAAGGAGGACGAATCGGAGACCGGGAGCCGAGACGCAACGGGCCCGGGGTACCGCCCAATCTTCCCATCAGGACCGGCGAGGAGAACCGATCGATCAGTACCGGATGGAGGAAAAGATGCTGAGCTGTGCCATCTATTGGAAGAAGATGAGGAAACATCCCAGGTCTTGCGAGTCCCATTCTTGAAATAGAATGGCCATCGCAAGAGGGGGGCTTGTGGGATGTATTTACCCATGCATCCGAGCCCTACCTCAAAACTGTGCAGTACTGACATGAAAACATCATGATGGCCAGAGCTTCCCAGAAAATGCACAGGGAAATGCATGAAGAATAGGCTGCCACTCATTTTTGCTGATGTTATGGGCACAAAAGGACACTGCCTAAAACCACCATTGGACTACCCACACAGTAGTCTGACACCATTGGGAATGGCAATGCTAATTGCCAAAAGCAAACCCATAACTGTGGAGAATTCATTTTCTTAAATCCCAAAAAGGGGTGCAGTACCAGTACTCACCACTATCAGAAAGCCGGCGTTTTAAAACCACCAGATTTTACTTTTTTGTAGAAAACTGAATAAATGATTCCAAGGCAAGCCAAAGAAAGACTTACTGAGAGGTGGATCCAATGTAAAGTTATATTCTGAAGTGACTTGAAGGTTTATAACAAGACTGGCTGAGCTGTGGATTTCAGCAGTTTAAGTAAATTTGGACTGAAAGACACTACAAATCTAAATGTTTAAAAGAAATGAGTGACCTACTTTGAGTGTCACATAGGTTGCAATTGTTTAAATGTCATAGTTTTAAACTTAGAATCAGCATTCTAGCTGCATATGTGAAAATGTTTAGTTTTATTTGAATGCAGAAACTGGGGAACAGAAATGACATGTAGCTAAAAACTGGCTTAAAGAGATTCCAATTTGCCTGGCAACTACCCCCATCAGGAGTGAAACTTGAGTCACAGCTGTGTTCCCAGGCCTAGCTGCCCTTTTGCTGCTCACACCAAAAGGGATATGACACTTCCCTGATTGAATTACCTGGGCTCTGCAGGAAATTGAACAAAGCCCTGTCTTGACTCAGGCAAATGTTTTATGGCGGGAGTCGTAAATGGAGATTTCTCCTGGAAGCACAGGGGAGGGGCACTGCCTGTGAGAGCAAGCTGGCTTGGCAGAACTGGAAAAACCAGAAATTCAACCTTGTGCTGGAGGAAAACCACACCCCTTTGGGGCCAGAACATAACTCTAAAAAGATGAATAACTCATAGAGCGGACATGTGAAAATTGTATAAATGACACCATAATTCTTGTGATTTTTCTGCCCACATTTTAAGAGGTTTTTAGAACCGGTGGTATGTTCAGGGGGGTTTTAGCAGTTAAGAGGATATTACTCAAAATATGTGCATGTGAAAAATCTGACACTTCATCAACTAATGTCCATACTCCTTGCGCACATGTGTGTAAATTTGGGTCAATGTCCGGAATTGCAAAATCAGTTAAAAAGTGAAATATGTGCCATTTCTGAATGCAAGCCCCCAGGAAGAGCAGATTTGGACAGGGTATACCTCCTGTGATATGTGAAGGGTGCATGTAATTTTAAACAAATGTGTACCTGTGCAAATATGTTTTTTTGAGCAAATATAGATTGTGTGTAAAGTTGACAGGGGTGGGTTCTCTGTATCATAAACAGACCTCATCATGATGACACTTCATTTCATTCCCCCAATCAAGTGGAAGCGGATGAAGTGGCCAATGACAAGTGGAGAGGGGCTGGCTAGTGATGCTGCTCACACACACCCATTTTCAAAACACATAAAAGCAGAGAGACAGGACAGATAGGCCCCTTCAAATCCATTTGCAGCTGGAAGCTCTGCCGGGAAAATCCATACTTTACCTCCATCAATCTCCAGAGAAAGCTGTGCAGAAAGACCCAGAGAAAGCAGAGCAGTATCCAAAACCAGAGAGAGCTGACCCAGATCACTGTGAAGTGCAGAGACCAGAGTCCAGTCCTAAACCTGACCAGATCCATGGCGAGGCCCATTTCACTCAAGAATATAGTGTGAGTACCTAGAAAACTGTGCAGAACCAATCTCTTAGTTAAAATAATATAATTAAATCCTATTTTAATCTAAGTAGAACTGTCTCCTAACTGTCACCTGTCATTTGTAAAGCTGTCACCTGTCATTTTCTAGTTGCAAGCTGCACTTGTCTTTTTGAACTTTAAAATTTCAAATCTGAAAAACGACCTTTATTTAATCGCTCATATCTCCGTGACCGTTTGTGCTAGAGACTTGCATCTGGAAGCTGAGATCCTAGGCTTTCATAGGACCCCAAAACGATATTGATAGCCCTTGTAATTCCTCTGTAATCGCACCAGACGCATTCGCGAATTTTGCCGCGATTTGAAAATTTCTCCACTTGCAAAAAGATAGCTGCTTTTGCTTTCCTCTGAAAGAAATTCGTTTGCCTCATAAAAACCATCCCTGCATCATTGCAAGAGTGAGCCTGGACTAATATTAACTAGATACCACTCACCCTGAACCTCTAGAGGGAATTAAAAGCATTTTAACATATTTTCACTCCATTGCCAGCACATATCAAAGCATTTGGGCCTGTGTTTTCAACTTCTGTAGTCTAAGTTGCTGGGTGAACTGAATCACATTTGATTGCATTTCTGAGAACTGTGTGCTTCCCTCCATTTCCTTGCATTGCATAAAAGGGGGGGGGGGTGAATTGTCCAAGAAAGTGATTACATTGTCTTTTGCTGAAATCCTATCAAGTTATTTTCTGTATTGCATTTTCATTCCACATTGCATCCATTTGAAACCATAAAAGTATTGTTGCTATCTTATCCATCCTATAACCACTCATCATTGATTATAAAGAAACCATAGAAGTATTGTTCCTATCTTATCCATTTCATGTCAACTCCTTAGTGATTATCAAGAAGTGTGCTAGTGCCAGATTCTCCGTTGTTAATCTTTATCATACCAGATTAAGTGTGATATCCAATTATTAATTTATTATAAAGCGTGATATAATATATATTGTTTAAGTTATCAAATAAACCTTTTAACTTGCAAAACAGAACTACTTCTTGGCTCAGTGGGGTCAGGGGGATTCTGAGAGAGGGGTGTTATATAGGGGTAGCCATCCAGAACGCATGAACTGGACATAAAGATATATCAATAAGGGTTTTCCTTCAGTATTATAGACTAGGCGTTGACTTAGCTGTAGTGTTGAATTGAATCCTCTTACAAGGAATGCAAGTAAACAAATGAGTTTGTACTGTTTCGATTGACCAAAGTAGTCATTTCAAAGAGATGAATGATAAGTTGGTTATGATTAATCATTCTCCTTTTGGTTCGGCAACTCAGTTTGAAGCCTTACGGAAACACAACCTTACAGTGTCTATATTAAGCATAATGTATAGAAAATGTGAAGTTTCAAATAAAATACATGTCTTTTCCATAACATCATGTAACTTATATTAGGCAGTTTAGACAGTTTCAGAAGGGTGTAAGGGTTCATTTTGTGACTTCATTTAAGTGTCTTCAAGAAGATACTTTTGAAGAATCTGCACTGGCTCCCGGTTGCTGCGAGGATCAAGTTCAAGACCCTCTGCATCATCCACAAGGCTTTCTAGGGTACTGCGACCCCTCTACATCTAACTCTCCCTAAACACCTCTCTGCTAGACCCCTTTAGTGGTCTAGCTCTCTGCAGATCAGATTGTAGAGAAGGAGCCAAGTACCCCCACCTCAACCACTTTGCCCATATTGCCTATATGTTGGGAACCAGACTCTGCAACATTTCCGGTACCAGTGAAAATACCGATATCGAAGCAAATCCTGGAAGCAAGGTTCCCATTGAGAAAGCCATACTTGCATATGAGACAGTATAATGGCCATTTGAATGAATTCCCAGAAGAAACAGGACCAATGAATGAAAGGGAAAGCTAAACTGACATACATGGAAGAGTTGCAGAGACAAGAGAATGCAGATATTCTATAAAGCATCAAGAAAGTATCAAAGATAAGTGACAACTTGGGATCAAGATGAAGAAACCTATGCTGCAGAGATGATGAAGATATCAAGTTATTTTACAGGTGTACAGATGCAAAGAAACGCAAGCAGACAAAGTATTCTTGAGGCTAGCTTTATAGTGAATATATTGTGGCATGCGCCAATATATACATATATATATTGAAGTGAGTAAAGAATGGATGTTTCCACTACTTATTATAGCAGAGCTGGAGCAGAGCAGGAAGGCCTCCTTTCCAGTGTGTCGCAGTTAGAAAAGCAATTGAATTGCAGAAGAAGATTTCAGAAAGCCAAGGTCTTCTCAGGCTGGGGTGAGCAGACATTGGATACAAATCATGTGAAAGAACGAAACTCTTGTTCAGAAGACATGGACAAAAACAAGGAAGACATCAGAGGTCTATTAGAAAATAGTATTTTAAATACACTAGGGCTCGATTTGTGGCCTTCAGTCAAGTGGAAGGATGAAGTTGGACAAACACGATGGTCACACCTACGCATGAGGGCAGAGCAGCCCTTACTCCGCTGAATTCTCCAGAGCAAAAGAACACTCCCAAGGACAAGTTCAAAGCCTTAATTGACAGCAGGCCACTGAGGTGATGATAGATGAATTTGCTAATTGGTGCAAAGCTATGGTTAAGACTAGCTCACCAGCACCTGGAAGTCCAGCCTGCATGCTGCTAAATGAAGGCGGAAAAGTACTGACTGAGGTTAGGGTGCCAACCAATTGTAGGGGGCTGAGTGATTAAGGGTCCTATAGTTCTTGTAACCAATGGGACGGTGTGTATTTAGTGATGGTCATAGTGACCTTTTTAAGGGGAGGGCTTAATTGCCTTAAGGGCCTATCACAATTGCCACTAGATTTTTGTAGTTTACCCTGTAGGATGATGTTAGTAATATGTAGGTTAACAATTTCTTGCTATAAAAGAATGCTTTTTTTAAGATGCATTGAGAGATCTTACGCTGAGACGTCCGCTAGATGTCCGTTTTACTCCCTGTTTTAGATAATTGATATTAAAACCATTAACCTTTTGCCAACTACCTGAGTCGTTTTGTGTATTGATGTTTCAGTAACTTCTGCATCCCCATCCATCTCAAGGGTATTGCTACCTCCTCTTAAAGGGCTGGAGTCCATCAGTTCAAGTTGCTTTTCCAAGCAGATAGTGGGGGGGTAGATCTCTTTCCTCCTCAGGTGCTTCCCTCAGAAATGGCCTCTCTTCCTTCGCTCTCCCACTATCCTGCTAAAGTCCCTGTCTGCTTCTTGACTGGCTGCCTGGTTCCTTCAGAGCCTTTAGGACACCAGGCCCCCCATTCCAGTCTACCCCTGCACTTGGTCTACCTGGACCATCCCCCTCATCCTGCACTTGCACTTTCTGGTCCCCTCCCACTGCACCTACCTGGCTGGGCCTGCACCTTATAGCCCTCCAGGCCCTTACTTCTCACATAGCTTGTGAAAATTCCTCCCCCTGCACTATCTGTTTTCCACTGGCTCTGTTCACCTGACCTCCCCTGGCACTTGCTTTCTGTCACCGGCCCTTCTACCTTGACTGGCACTTCCCGCCTCCCCTCTCCCCTGCACTTCTCTTACTGCACTTGCACGTTCCAAATGTCACAAGGCCTAGAAGGATCATTTTTGTTGTATCCTTCCCTTTTCCCCACCCTCTTGTCTTGTTGTGCCTTGAGACACATTGTGTATAAGTGCATTATAAATACCCAATTAATAAAATAAGTAAACTAAAATTCTAATTTTGGTGGTTAAATGATACTGCTGTGTGGGGTCTTTCAGGTGCAAAAGATCTTATGATCCAAACGTTAATGCTCAATTAGAGGGCTTGTTGCCATTCAAAGCTGATAAGAGCTGCGTTTTCACAGGTGCAGACATGCATGCACCTAATTCTAGGTGTGGGGGACCAATGTTAGGGACAAAGAATCCCCCTATTCAAGTTTTTGGAGGTGAGTGGGGGTCATGCCATCCTCTGTCCATGAAGACCCTGGCAGACTAGTGAGTGCCTTGCACCAAGACGACCCTCACTTCCTCTACCTTCCCAATCCCTCTTCTGCCAGCCTTGTTAATGACCCGGATAGCCCAATATCTCCATTAGAACAAATAGTTAGTAGTCTTTGCTAAGACAGAGCATGCAGTGTGCCGCATTGTATGATGGTGTCGATGGCAAAAGTGAAAGGGGCTCTGAAGGGTGCATCTTTTAACTTTCTAGAGTACTTGGGTGAGGATGATACGGTGGAAGAAATCACTTACCCACAGAGATGTTGGTTTTTCAGGGCTGCAAACTCTGCTAAGAAAGTCATTTTGAGGAAATAGAAATGTGATGAGAGACTGACATATTCAGAGTGGGTGGAGGATTTAAGACAGGTTTCCAAGCTTGAGAAGATAGTTCTTCGCAGAGATAAAAAAAATGAATTAATTTAATTTATTTAATAATGTGAGACAGTTTAAATATAAACTTTATACATATGTATAATAATACAAGAATAGAATATTAAACAAGCAATAAAAAGAGAATTTAAAAAGAGATGAGAATAAAAGTGAAAATAGAAAGAATTAAACTATATAAAGAGAAACAAAATCAGGAAAGATCAGGCAAAATTGGGAAGGCAAAGACCGCAGTTAAAACTAATTATTCTTGACATGAAATTTCCAAGGTTGAAGAGTCAATCTACATAGCAATAATATTGTGATGCTACTCCAACGCAAAACAGAAAGGCAGTAGGTACCCTTATTAGTCCTATACCGTGAATCGTATACACTTCATTATGTTTTTTCCTCTGGGATCTAAGCCTTCCCTTCCCCAATCAGTGTAGCTGTAAATACATTAAGTTAATTTCACAGTTTCAGGCATCGTACCCCAGTAACCCTCAAAGATGATAATGAACTCTACAGATCATATGGTAGGGGGCGTAACCTGTTAGCCCAGTATACTATGATCAAATTGAGATGTTGGATAGGCTAGATGGTAATAGCCAGGGATTTCTTAATATTCAGCCATATGCTATACATAGCTAAGTGGGTTTTTATAGAAGTCGAGTTCAGGCTATGGTACCAGAACCATGGTTCTTCTATGTGCTCCAGATTATGGACCACTTCCCCATAGCATAGCTCATAGGTTTTGAGCATGATCGGACAGGCTGTTAGAAGGTGTATAGCTGTTTCATTAATGGAGGTGTTCTTGCACATACGACAATGTCTTTCATGCGAGAGTAGATGGTTATCTATCCACTTGTTGGCTAGTACCGGTAAGCAGTCAAGACGCAGCAAAAGAAGGAAGTGTCTAAGTTTACTGGAGGGACTCAGATTAAAGTACAGCTGTGGTTTCAGATAGGTGTAAAGTCTATACTGTGCGAATTGATACTTCGTAAGTTTGCTCAGGTGATCGTAGTTCTCTAGCCAGTCCCATAGATCTATTTGTTTAGAAAGAGCCTTCTTCGATGCATCACTTGTGTCCCTCAATGCTGGGATCCAACCAATCTCCTTATACAGGTTTTCCATAGAGGCTTTTAGGTGATAGAGAGTCGCCTCCCTAGAGATTTCTCATTGCAATGATCTTAGTGAGGGGTTCAGTGGTTGGTTGGTCATCTTAGAGTAGATCTCAGCTCTTCTTTTAAGTACAGTAGCTTTAAGGGAAGTTAGCCCCATTTCCAGTCTTAGTATCACCATTGGAATACATTGGGGGAGGCCCAATATCCGCCTCAAAACTTTGCCCTCTATGACTTGGAGCCAGCTTAAGTTGATGTGTAGTAGTGCCGCTAATCCATAAGTGACCATGGGGACCAAGATCTGCAAGTAGAGCTGGCACACATCCCACATAGTATAACCACAATTGTTTATTGCAAAGCGGTGTATTAATGCGGTTAGTTGTGCAGCTCTGGTGATTCGAGTTTGTATGCACTTATTGTATTCTACTGTGACATCAACCTCCACCCCCAGATATTTGTATGTGGGGGTGTTTTTTATCTCAGTCCCCTGCATGACTAGCTTGGGTCTGGCACATTTTTTTGCCGAAAATACCATTAATTGGGTTTTTTCACTATTGATAACCAGATCGTTTTTAAGGGCATACTCCCAGAGCGCATTGGCCGATCTAGATAGGCCGCTGAATGTATGGTCCATGATGATCAGATCATCAGCATAGGCGAGCACAGAACAGTCCGTCGAGGGCAATTGTGTACTGCAGATACCGCTATGGGAAGATCGTATGTAAATACATTATATAGGAAAGGAGCTGTGACACAGCCTTGTTTCACTCCGCAATTCTGTGGAACTGGAGCGGTCACATGGTCTTGGGAAACCAGCTTGAGTTTAGCCGTTGTGTTTCGATGTAAGGCTCTCAAGTAATAGAGGAGTTTTTTGGGACAACCTAATAGTTTCAACTTTAACCAGAGCTTATCATGGAGGACTGTGTCAAAAGCCGCTCAAAAGTCTATAAAGAGGGCATATAGAGGAGGTTTCCCACTGGTCTTAGCTCCAGTCCTCAGTAGATCGATGATCGTCAGGTTCATGGTGGATGTATAGCCTTTCCTGAATCCGCTTTGGAATTGATTGAATATTCCAGTTCTATCTGGCCACATCTCCAGTTTGTCTAGAAGCATCAATGCAAATAACTTCCCTGTACAGTCCAACATGGACAGTAGTCTGTAGTTTCCTGGTTCAAGTCTGTTTCCTCTCTTGAAGACTGGGATCAGTATGGAGGTTTGCCATGAGGTCGGTATGTTACCAGTTTCCAATAAGTTGTCAAATTGGATCTTAATCAGGCTATCCCAGAAATCAGGATTGCTTTTCAATACAGCATTGGCTAGGCTGTTGGGTCCTGGCACTCTAGACGATTTTAATGATTTAATTTTGGCGAGGAGTTGTTTGTTGGTCACTATAAAGGGCTTCTCAAGAAGGACCAATTCACAGCTGCTGTGCTGGACTGATGTTATTGTAGCATTGCGTGTAGACAAGAATTCAGACCATTGCTGGGCACTTATCAGGTTAACCATGGTATTCTGAGTAGGACCCCTCATTTCATTTAATACACCCCAGATGTTTCTTGCATTTTTGGAGCATACAACTTGTACCATTTGTTTCCAGCGACTTAACTTCTCTACTCTTCTCTTAGTCTTAATCCAGGCACAATATTTGTTCTTAAGGGTTCTATGCTGGGCTACAAAGGATTCAAGTGTAACTGTAGCAGTTCTTGCTTTTCGAATAGAAGCCCTTAGTGCTCGTTTAGCGTCACGGATGGTTTTATCAAAGGGTATGGTCTTTCTTCCATCTTGGATCATCATGCTAGAAGTTGTAGTGGCATGTGATGATGAAAAGGCCGCAATCCATGATTCAATATCGTTAGCAGTGGATTTGGTAAATGCTTGGATATCGTAGAGCAGGAGGCATGAGTTGAACGAGCCGCGTTTTCGATATATTTTGGGTGCCAACGTATAAAGGTGCCAGCTTGATTAGTCATCAAGTTAACCATAGAGCTGGGGCTCGGACTTGACCACTCAGCTGCAAAAGTCAAGTTTGAAGGCTGTGATCACTCCAATTGTTCGAGGTGATCTTCATGTCTTTAGTTCTGCTGGCTATGTTCGGACTGATAAATATGTAATCCAGGGTACTATTTACAGATGCGTTTCGCCAAGTATGTTCACCGGGATAGTCACTTTGCGTTCTCGCTTTAATGAGTTCCAAGTCCCAATCAGAAAAAAAGTGTAGCCAAATTAAGCCTTCAGAATCTTCTACGTTGTGAAGCATACACCCCTTGGGTTGTAATAGGGGATTGAGTGTAGTGCCTTTTGAACCCTTTATAAGGCAGTTAAAAAAATGAATTTGTTTGATCAAATGTGGGGTAGATTTTTGGGTGAGTAATACTACTGTTTATCTGTTGCTTCCGATAAATTTCTGGTATGAAGTAGGGTGGTTGTATTTGAAGGGATTAGATGTGATGAATTTAATGATTCTAATGTTGATGAATTTGATATGTTGATTTGTTAAACATAAAATTCAATAAATTTAATAATAAAAAAAAAACCTCCCCACTTGGCTTTAGCTCAGACAAGGATACAGGATACAAGCCCAAGCACACTGGGACACATCCACGGGCCACCCTCTCTCTGAACCAGCCTCTCATCAACTGTCAGTCAGAGAACACTCAGCAGAGAACATTCACGCAACATTCCACGTCTAGACACTCATGACATCACATGCACACTGAGCAGAATAGATAAAGAAAGGTAAGTCACAACACACCCCAGACAAAATTCGAATCCATTTTTACTTACTGCTACAGTTCAATTGATCAGATAATTATTCAGTTGTTGCTGTGGTTTTCTTTAAATCTCTTGTTCCCTGAATACTGTATGCTGACATGGCGCTATCCTGCATATGTGTTCTAATAATGGCCTTGCACTTATTGCAAATCACTTTGCTTAAAATATAAAAGTAGATAAACAACTATGATACTCTCAATAAACAGAAAAAAGAAGCTGTTTACAATAACAACATCTCCCTTTTATATATAGTGCTTCCTTCAGGATTCCCCCACCTTCTAATTGCTGTGATATTAGGAGTAATCTATCCATCTGGTGGCCATTGTATCTCAACCTTGGAAGAATGAAGGGCTGATATGATATGATAGGATATGGCATTTATAACGCGCCTATACACAAGTGTTTCAAGGTGCTACTGAGCAAGCTTGGCCTGGATTCAAACCTTTTGCCTGCAGGCAGAACACAAGGCTAGTTAGTGCTTAACTCGACAAGCTATCTTACAGGTCCCAAAGAGGGTGCACCACCATTGAAAGGACTTCACTGTTAATATTAAGCTGAACTGTAAAGTTCTTGCAGCGATTGCTTTCTATAATGAATTAGACCCAGGTTTGACCAAAAACAAAAACGCGCTCTGAATAAACCCTTTATTGTATTCCATCTCATTATACTGTAAATCTAATATGCTAGCAGGAAACTTCATAAACTTCATAAAATTAAATAAAAAATGAGGAGTGCTACGACGGTATTTGTTTAGTGTACCCGAAACGTATTTATTACAGTGGCAATTCTCTGCAGCCGCCTATTAAAGTAAATGCAGTAAAAAATGATACTTCTAATTATTCCGCCAGCAATAATACACTGATTGAAAGTGTTTTAAAATGTAATAAAGGCGACGGTTTCAGCAGTGCAATTACAAGAACCTCTACAAACATGTACCTGTGGTTAGTGTATTGACTTCGGGGCACTGGTGGTGACAAGAACATTATATTAAAGAAGTATATTTTAAAACCAAAATATTGTCAATCTTCCTTTGATAAAACATGATCCAGACATTTGTTTACAAAGGCAGTGAAATGTAATATAGCCGTCAAAGACTAATGAGACCACTTGAAACACGCCTTTCTTGGAGAAAATTTACCACCGTAACATAAAACAAATTAATGGTGGGCCTGCCGAAATAAACGAATCCTGCTTACTGTCGAATTTAGAATTAGACTATGTTATGCATGACGCGTCTTTCAGTCAGGATGGATTCTTATGGTTTCACTTGTGCTAGGGCTTTCGAGGTTGAACGGTTTGTGCCTCCATGGAACTGATATGCAAGAGCGTTTTACAATGGCGCAATCCCATTGAAAAAGGCTTTGTAAACCAGGCCAGGCAAATAGGTTTTGGAAAATTGACCAGTGATTGGACTTTACTCTCCCTGAACGGTATTCAAGACTCTTTGTAAACAGGAGCACGAGTCAAACACGTATTAACTAATCAAATGTCTTCACATAATGCTGAATTACTTCAAACTGTAGGAAAATTGCAATTTATGTGGCCTTGTTTTTGTGAAAATGTCACCTTTTTCAGCAGCAGGAAATGGATCCTTTGTTAGGATCCAGCACAGTTGCCTTTTCTCATTCAGAAGAATTTCCACTGACGTGTTTATGTATGTGTTTTAATCTGCACTAGACACTCCACAGAGATGACGAAGGGAGAGTGCTCGGCAGTCACAGCTTAGAGCCATATAGCAAAGGAATGTCCTGTCATAATAGCACTTCATATTGTATGTTACCGTGATTTACAAAGCAGACAATCCTCATGATCAGAGTCTGCTTCTACACATTAAGTTGCAAAATTGCACTGTGACACGTTTCACAAGATTCTCCCTCTTTTTGTTGTCACACATCCATAATAAGTGGAGTATGTGAACCAGGGCAGTTGATGACTACAATGTGTGTGTCAGGGGTGGCATATACATAATGGGGGACGTGGCATTGATCTACTCATTTTTGATCAGCCACCAAGCCAGCCCAGTGAACGCACCAAGGGCCTGATTCATGGAATTTGTTGTGGGCTGAAAAGTGACTTCATGAAACTGACTTTGCAGGACTTTCCCGCACTTTGCAGGGAATTTCCGTGGGTTCGTCGATACTCTTTGTGCAATCACGCAACTTGAGTGGGACTCCTCGCAAAGTGTGGGACGGGCCTATGCAAAGAAATAAATAAGGGGCAGAACTTGCATATTCCCCATTCTTTGCGCAGAATGAGGGAGAACAAGGAATAACGTGGGCGTATTAAGGGACGGGCTACGTAAGGTCAAGTGAAGCGCATACATAACCGTATTCATGGGTGTGGTCGTGCAACCCCAAGTTGGGAGATGGACCATGCAAAGCTGGTGATCTTACCGCCACATGAAAGGTGGTAGTGAGTTTTGCGCATAGGCACCCTTAACTCTAAACTAAGTGAAGGCATTCTTTACTGTAAACTAAGTGGTCACCCCTAAATTGCTGTATTAACCTTACCTTTGCTCATTGCTGCACGTAGTTTAAGGGTGCCTTCACTTAGTTTAGAGTTAAGTGTGGCTTCACTTAGTGTAAGGATCCCTTCACTTAGTTTAGAGTTAAGGGTGCCTTTGCTTTGTTTAAGGGTGCCTTCACTTAGTTGAGAGTTAAGGGTGCCTTCACTTAGTTTAGAGTGCTGATTCGCTGGTGCTGCCTTGAGTTACAGTGGATAGTATGCAGTTTTGCTGGGGTGCTGGCTGGTGGGGTAAAGTTAGGCAAAAAGGTTGTTAGTTGTCACTAGTTTTGCTTTGCGTGGGAGTGTGTTGTATGTATTCCGGGTGCTACTAGCGCATAGTGTTACTTTAGATTACTTTGCAATCCAAATTCCATGAATAAGTGGAACTCTCAATTTAACCTTTGCGCACACTTACCCGCAAGTCCCTCTGTGCGTGCAGTACTGTGCGGGGACTCTTAGGGCCTAATTCATGGAGCTTTTAGCACAATGCAAAGAGACTTTGCACTGGCAACAAACACCCTGATTCACAGAGCACTGCAAAAGAACTCTTTACACTGTACTAAATGGACATATATCACAGTGCAAAGAGCACTTTCATAGTGCAAAGTGACTTTGCCCTACAAAAATACACTTTGCACCACTCCTTGAATCAGTGTGTTCGTTGGCAGTGCAATGTGACTTTGCACCAGCATACTTTGCACTGTGCTAAAAGTTCCATGAATTGGGCACAAAGCGCTCCTTGAGCAGCAGGAAGCAGCTGAGGGAGCACTTCTGGGCTGACTCGAATGTGTGTACGCCAGATTGCATGCCCAGTGGACTATACAGGGATGGATTGTTTTGCTTCCCCAGCTCTCAAAGGCCCTTTCGGGCTGCAAACTGGCATACTGCAGCTCTGAATGTGTCTATGGGTGCTCCAGTATCTCCCCGTGAATTCAGAGCACCTGGAGCATAATCGAGGGAGTGGTCCAGCTCCTAAGCACATGTGCAGAAACCAGGATGCTCTTCTTGATTTCTGTTCATGTTGCATGGGAGCTGGAGTGATGTTGTGGGATCCTTTAGTGGCTGCTTGCGGCTCATTATTGGAGCCTATCTCAAAATATGTTGATTCTTTCATCAGACCAATTTCAACATTAGCTGTGTCTTACTTAAACGATTCTCAAGATGTCATAATCCTTAGTGGAAAACATGCCTTTTGACTCTGGTTAGTGACTCCCGATGTATAGTCACTATACACAAATATCCCACATAGAGACGCTATTGACTCACAGGTGAAACCTTAGGGAGGCTCCTCACCAGGTACCAAGACAACATTGTACATATTTGGTGACTATAGCATTGGCAGAAATCATTTTCACATATAAGGCCATGTTTTACAAACAAATCCAGGGAACATCAATGGGAGCCTTTTTTGCCCCTAGTTTGGAAAATGTGTTTGCACAGAAATGTGAAGATTCATATCTGCTTTCCTTGGCGAATCTCTTTTTAGCATCCACTGAGGTTCATCATAGGTACATCAATGACATCCATATTGTTTGGCATAATGATTCCGCCTTCATTGCTGCATTTGTTACAAGGATAAGCTCACTACACCCTAACCTTAAATTCATAGTGACGTCTAGTCAAAATAAGATTGCTTTCTTAGATTTACTGATCCAGGTTGTGGAGGACCATTTGAAAGTCACCTTGTTCAGAAAAGCCACAGCTAGGAACACTTACTTGTATCACGATAGCCATTATCCTATTAGCTTGAAAAAGTACATTCAGTTCAATCAGTTTGGGTGTGTCTGCAGAAACTGTACAGATCTTGGTGAATTTTATTATCAAGCTAATATAATGAAAAAACACTTGTTAGTGCATGTCTGTCATAAAACATTGCTCAAACATTCTATGAAACAGGCATGATTTTTTCCTAGAGAAAACCTTCTTGAATCACAAGAAAAAAATGTCAACAATAGGTCAGTTTGTGTTACTACATTTTGTAATTTTAGCAATTCCCTGAGGAAATGTATAGTTCTTAATTAGCATATTTTATAGGTGTTTATGCTGATCTTGCTAGACCACTTTTTGCCTTCAAAATGGGAGTTAATCTTCGCCAATCTTTGGTGCATGCTTCTAGAGAGAAAGAGAAAAACATATCGTACCTGTACAATGTGCCCTCATGCCATGCACATACCTCCTTTGAAGCAGTGGGAAGAATTGGCCATTGAAACAGTTCATGGCTTGAAAATCATCATTGTTGTGTATGTGATAACTTGCTTATATGACAACCATTATGTTGGAAAAACTAAATTACCAGTGCACATAAGGATCAGTGAGCATAAATCACATATAGAAAATACAGTGTTAACAGCTCCAATGGTGGCACACTTTTGTCAGCTTAAACATACAACTGATGACATTCAGTGGTGTATGCTTGAGAAAATTGGGACGAGGGTAAGAAGTGGATGAGTCAATGTTATTTTGGCTGGACGTGAGCAATACTGGATCTATCAGTTGCAATCACATATATATGGCCTCACCAACCAGCTTGACGGTCTGAACTGATGTAAAATGGCTTATATAGTATGACTACTTTATATTCTCTTGAGAGACCGTTTTTGGACATTCACTTCCACTAATGTATGTAGTTTGCAAAGGATGGAATTTGAGCCAGAGAGGGTTGTTTTTGGACTAGTTGCCTGTGTGATGTGGATTTGGTTGTCATTATGACATTTTTAGGTTGATTTTGGTTACATGTTGTCATCGATTAGGTACTGCATAACACTGTATGTTAGTTAGAATGATCATTCTTTGAAAAGTGACTGTCATGATGTTGGATTGGCCTACAGTATGCTTACCTTAGGACACTATAAGATCTTCCTTACTTTGTAATTGCACACACAACCATTTTGGTCTAAGAGAATTCACCTGATCATACATGTTTTTCTCAAATTCATTGCACTGGGTTGCATAACTGTGTAACATGCACTTAGTGCATCTAGATCTGCAATGATTTGCTCTATGATTGTTACTCTGGTCTATAGCGTTGAATTGTGGGACAGATTCAGGGAACCTTTTGTTTTTGCATTAGCATTTCACATTAGGATGTTATGATCGTAGTGTTAGACATGTATGCTTTTACTATGTAACATCCTAAATACCTGCCTTTTTGCAAATGGCTGCAGGTTCTTTGGAATGTATGCCACTCAGGTTAATGGTTTAGTCCTATTTCACTTTTAAAAGCATCTGAATTACGTGACCACCGTTATGCACGCAGCGTTTCACTTATAGGTGCTGCTAACCATTCTGCCTTGAAACGCCATACTTGTTTAAGAGGAGTGGAGCACTGTTTCACGGTCCATGTATAGAACCCTTTGTTTACTAAGGTCAGTACCAAGGGTGCATAGAGTTGGTTCATCCTCCCATGCTCTGACAAACGTGCTAGTTGAGGTTGCTGTATTGATTTGAAAAATTGCAATTTCTTTTGTTGTAAGGTAGATAAATGGAGGAGTATCGCTGCATTCATTTAATCCAACCAGACGAACATTAATGCTTGACTGGTGTTTGCTTTTCCTTGAAAGGTACCAGATTGGGTTACAGGACCCAGTTCCTATGTTACTCTGTAAAGGTTAGTATTCACGGATTTAGCAATTACTCCTTTCTGTGATATGATTGGAATGAATGTCCTCTTTCTCTGTTTATTGCATTTTTAGAAATAAAATAATGATTTGGCAAACAAGGGGATCTGAATTTATGGTTTAGAGCTGTGAAGGTATTGGTACTTTGATGAATTGTTCCTGCACGTTCCATGGTTTCGGATTGTAACTATTGGTTTTGTGTTTGTTTGTATAGTGGGTTTAGTTGCCTGTGGAAGACGAGTCCAGTTTGTCCATTTCACAGAAACTTGTTGCTAACCATTGTGGTTGAGACGCATAGAATGACTAGTATCATACATATCAATGGTTAAGCCACACAGATTTATATTTTTGTATTTTTACATCATTATATGAACATCATTGTTCATGACTAGTTGGCTGTTTATGTGCAATCTTCGAATGGGTGAGTGTGACATCTTTGGGATTGCTCCAGTCATAGAGTGCCTTAGCACTTAGCACTTTTGATGCACTTATTAGCACTTAATGCTCATTTGCACTTTGTTTTTACAATCTATGTGATTTTTTTGTCTACTTGTAATTGTGAGATATTAAAGAATTATTGATGAATATGTGACCATGAATATGTGTACGGATGTCAATCATTAACCCTGTGCATGAAATTATTCCCAGAATAGGTCAAATTGTTTCCTCCGATTCATCAATAATTGATTTAGCTTAGTTATTTGTGTGTTACTTACAAAGACATTGGTCCTCATTACAAGTTTGCCGGTCTGGAATTAACGTTACCGTTAGAACCGCACCAGCACTGTTTTCTGGACCGGCAAACTACGAGTTCTGCGGGCGGGTGCCATCCCGCCCACCAGATCTGACCTGGCTGGCAGAACGGCACCTGCCCGCAGAGATGCATGGAAACACCGGCACCATTACGACATGCTGCCGATGTTTCTGCGGTCCCCATTCCTGTGGAGTCCATGGGAATGGGGATTTACAGAACTGCTGGTGCCAGATTTACCGCACCACCGGGCTGTAATGACCCAGTAATTCCGGCAAGTCCGGTGCTGGTAATTCACTATAGTGCCATCAATTTCCTGGAGTTCCTCTACAGCCTGTTCCCTTGTAGGTGCCTGGCCAGGCTCAGTGACCACCTCATGTGCAACGGTACAGACTTCCACCTCCACCAGGGACACAGGCACATCCAGACTTGCCAATGGCAGGACAGGGACACAGGAGGCCATCGTGGTAGCTGCATGGAGGCCTCAGTTGAGGTTGATTGGCCACAGATGATGAGGAGAGGACCTTTGCAGTGACCTGTCCATAGAGGCAACCGGCAAGCATTTGCGACAATAGGATGCCCATCTAATTGTGACACTCTTCAAGCAGCTCAGATAGAAGCCTGCCACATCAATCCACAGGACTGAATCCTGGGTGGCCAAATTGACAACAAGTGGGGGCTCTGTCTGAGTGGAGGCATTGGTAAAGGTGAGCAGTGCTGCAGCAGATGTCCCTGGGACAGGAGGTTGTGCTGACCACTCCACAGTAGACTGTACAGCCTCCTATCTCAGGGCCGGGTTGCAGCCTGTAAATTCTCCTCACTACCCCCACCTGACAACCCATGCACCTCCAATGAGGTCCCCATGCCTTGGGGCCCTGTTGTGGTAATGTCACCACTACCATGTCACTCTGCTGCTGAGGTGTTAACCATGACAGTGGGATCCTGTCAGCCCTCCTCAGCAGCAGTGCCATCTAAATGGGATGCTCCCCCAGGCACATCGCCTTCAGAGGAGGTGGATACAACAGGTCGTGCCAGGGGTCTGAGCCTGCGCCTGGAATACAGCACAGGTCGTACTCTCTTCTTCAGCCACAGAAACTGTGGAAAAGGGATGAAGGACATAGGATTCAATCATAAGTGCCACGTGTACGCTCCTTAATTGCATCAGTAGCATGCTGCCAGCATTAGTCAAGAAGTATCTCCCACACACAAACAGGCCCATGCTCAGGAATCTGAATACATCCAATCTCAAAGCTGAACGAAGAAAGATGAGACATGCACATTTTAACATAGCACATTTATGTGTGGTCTCATACACATGACGTCAACTAATTTCACATCACAATAACAATGAAGCAGTGACCCAAGTGTATCTTGCAGGCAGGACTATGGAAAGTGTACCTGCCACATGTGTACGTAGCACCATAGGCGAATCTCTATCCAACCACATCTTGCAACATGCAGCCCTAACAGTCCAACATGAAAGCATGCAACATGTATATGCACCCACTAATGAGGATCAAACAGCGGGCTTCTGCTATCAACAAGAACAAATGTCATGATGACATACCATTGTAAACTAATGGTTGTTTATGTCACAGCACGCTTAAGCCTTTGGGTACCTGGATGTGCTATACAAATTCAATAACATAACATGTATGCCCCCTTATTCTGTGGCCTGACAGGTCCCAATGTTGATCCAGATAGTCAAATGCACTTAATTGCCATTACCACACACCCAAACACATATGTCAGTCTCAGCTGATGAATGGAGATGATGCAATCATTATACACAATTGAACAGCCCATGAAGGAGGTGTGCATACATGTACCTTGCATGTCCACAACATCTCAATCTTACTAGTGTTCCCGTCTAAGGCTTTGCTGTCAACATCTCACATTGCATACACACGAGTATACTTTGTCACCAAAAGCTGGCAGAGCTCATTCCTAAACGTGTCCACTTCACGGATATGTGCCATTGCATACTTCCAGTGTCAGCATAAGTCTGCATTCCAGTTAAGAATTGTGCAAGACACATGCCGTGAAAAACATTAACTTGAAGCTTGGATACGTGCCTGCAGGTCAACGACCTGGACATGACCCGCTGGGTTGACCCTCTCCAAAATCTGGAGGTAAAGGAGTGTCACACTATGGTGGTCTGCAGAGTGCACCTCCATGGAAGCACATGCCTCAAGGGGTGCCTTCACCTGACACTGGATCCTAAGGTCTTCCCAATGCTTCTTTCTTAGCATTATCCACTGTTTAGGCTGCCACCCCCTCTGTGTTGATGGCAATCATGATGCCAAACCAGATCTTCTGTTGACCACACGTCCCAAGCTGCGTCTGTGAATTTAAGAGGGCATCATCATGGGCCAGGACCTGTTTACCCAAGATGCCAACTTCTGCAGCAGAGAAGTTGACAACCCTAAGCCTCGCCTTGGGGTGCTGGTCGATGTTGCTGACATGGTACACATGAGACTGATGGGGTGAACCTGGGCCCTGACTACATGCACGGTGGAGCTGTGGTAGTGGTAATACGGTTTGGAAGTCTTTATATGGTAGATGAGGTGGTCACAGAGACTGACAGGAGAGCCACAGAAGAACAGGCTATGGAGGAATACCAGGCACTCAAAAGCAGTGCTAGTGGTCAGCAGCCAGTGACACACTACCAGGCAGCAGGAGATGTAGAGGTTTGGTAGCAAAATAGGGCTGGGTGATACATAAAATGGCACAAGGCAGGAGTAACAGCAAGGCAGCAGTGACAACATCACAGGAAGGGCCCAATGCATATCATTTCCACACCACACGCAGCACACATCTGCACCTAACACTGTAAATAATCTGCTCACAAGTGCCTCCAACCTGCTGGCGCTTTCCCTGGAATGAACAGAGGCAGCGATATTGGGGGGTACCAAGCGAATTTCCTAGCGTGTGCAGATGTGGTGATATTTGGGGGTGCTAAATTGACTTTCTGGTATGCACAGAGGTAGTGAAATTTGGGAGTACCTTTCCGTAAAGGCACCTTACATTGTACTTTGGAAAAACTCTTTCCACTCAACCGTTCCATTTCACCATGAGTGATAGGGCTTGTTGGAAAGGATGAGGACAGGGATGAGGGCAGAAGAAGGCTCCACATACAACACATGGTGGTGAGGCTACAGGTGCCCTAGTATTACCATGGCCCACTAAGGGGAACAAGCAGCACCCCATGAAGAGCCACATGTTAAGGAAGAAGCACTTCAATGATGAGGATCTAACAATCCTCACAGATTACATGGAACAGCACCATGTCAACATGTACCGTTGGGATGACAGTACCCCTTCCTTTGACCTAGTGGTGTAGGTAGTGGCAGGAGGGCACAGATCTCATCAATGCCTGTGGGATGAAGACATGCACTGACAAGAGGTCCACAAGAGGATGTCTGATCTCACTAGGCGGACCACGGAGAAGCCCAGCAGCAGTGTTGCCTCTGCCCAGGCTAGCAGTGTCGCCTCTGCCCAGGCTACTGGAGGTTGATCACCTCATGTTGAGGAGCTAACTCCAGAGGTCGTCAGTGGCCTCATCACCAGTGAGCAGGCGGTTGGCATGGGAGGCATGGAGACCTATTCAGCCACATCAGGTGAGTGCCATGTGTGCATGTTGAATATGTTCTTTTCTCACCACACATGATATGCCATCAAATATTAATACAGTTGGTCAGGGTCCTTCTTACCCATCCATGAGTACTGGAGTAATAAACCTGTGGTCACCTTTTACATGTTGTGCATCCTAGACGGTGGATGCTTGATCTATTTTTGTGGTTGACACTCATCTCACAGCACACATTAATGTATATATAACTATTTAGCAATTAGCCTACATTACATTACATTATTTATAAAGGCGTGGCCAGAAAGGCCCGTAGGCATACGGGCCCCGAAGACGGTCAGTAGCTGCAAGGTTAGGTTAAAAGGTCTGGGCACTCATCCTTATTTAAATAAGAGCATTTTAAGTTCTTTCTTAAATACGTCCAGAGTCGGACAGCTTCTCAAATGTGAATGCAGGTCATTCAAATTTTGCCAGAGCGATCGTCCAAAAGGCACCCATTCTAACCAGCTCCATTGATGTTCTTGGAATGTTCAAGTTTCGTTCACTATTTGAGTGCAGAGAGCGCAACACCGGTTTATTTTCTAGTCTTTTGGCAATATAAGCAGGAAAGGATCTGTTAATCCTATAGGTCTAAACTATATCCTTGCCGCAATAGATAACCAATGCAGTTTTCTTCTCACCCCGACACATGAGCGAACTTACGTAGACCCATGATCGTTCTAATGGTGCTATTCTGCACCACCTGTAGTCTAGCAAGGTCATTATTACCTACTCCTATGAGGAGGGAGCTGCAATAACCAATTTTTGTGGAGATGATGGCTCGAGCAATCGTTTTGCAGCCTTACTGGGATAGAAATGGACGGATGTGCGAAAGCAGCCTGATATGATGAGCCGACGCTGATACCAGATTGGTGACCTGGGCAGACATGCTCAAAGTCTGATCAAGCATCACTCTTAAGATTGTTGTTATTTCCTTCGTCGTGATATCATGATCCGCTATGCAAAATGAGTTATACTCTGCTTCAAGTTTAGCAAGTCTGGTTCTAGAGCCAATGATTATTAGATCTGTGTTGCCATGATTCAACGCCATCCCACTCATATCCATCCACTCGTGTATGAGGTCATATACCTCTGACACTACTATGGCATCCTTCTCATATATGCCTAATAGGGGGATGAGGCACTGCGAATCATCCGCATAGTGTGAAAAACAAATCGTTTTTCCTTCTAGCATGTGAAAGTAGGGGGCTGTAAGGGGGTTGTATAAAGACCAGGGAAAGTGAAGCCCCTTGCGGAACGCCATAGCTAACTAAAACAGGGTCCGCTTCTGCTTGCTTACTACAGACCCACATTGTCCTCATCCCTACGAAAGACGCAATCCAGTCCTTTGCTTGCTCACTAAAATTTGCTACCTTCTGCAGTCTATCCAAGAGGAGGGCGTAATCCACCAAATCGAATGCAGCCGATAAGTCCAACAACATCAGCAACATTGTTTTGCCGTCGTTTATATTAGTCATCATGTTGGATTTTAATTCAAGCAACGCTGATTTGGTACTAAAACCAGGATGGAAGCCCGACTGACTTTCATTCAGGATAGAGTGATCTTTTATGTGGCAAAGGAGTTGTTCGTATGACACTCTATCCAGTATTGTGAGAATGAAGAGGTGCGTTGGAGATAGGCCGATAATTAGAGGCAATATTTGGGTCGAGATCCGGCTTCTTAAGCAAGGGGGTGATCCAAGAAGCCTTCAGTCTAGTGGGAACCCTAACCTCTTTAAATGAAGCATTCACGATCCTTGTAATGGAAATGATCAGAAGATCAGAACAGGCCTTAATAGACATAGCTGGAAAACAATCCTCTTTACAAGTGGACGGCTTAAGTTTAGCTATGATGGTGCGAAGTTCTTCTTCTGAAATACTCCTGAAATTGAACTTGGGTATAGACTGCAAAATAGTGGGTACATTTTTTGCTGTGGGACCTTAAGAGGGTCTGTAAGCCGTGAATTTGGTTTGTTCAATGACATTTTTAATTTTGATAGTCTTAGTTATCATTGCTTCTTGAATCTGGGTGCACCACATTTGGTCCTTATTAATAAATAGCCTCTTGATATTTAGTATCCAGTTTCTCCAGTTCTCTGAGAATTGCAAACATTTGCTTGGAGCCATGTTGAGCACTTTGAATATGCACTTCATAAGATTCAAGTTTAAATATATTTGCCGCTCCCAGACAGATTATCCTGTTCTCTTCCTCCTTAGAACTCCTCCACTGATAAAAACATTTTCCTTTTTTCTACTCTTAGAATCTTAAATTCCTCTGAAAACCAGTTATTTTTGGTGTGATTTGTGACTTTCCTATTTTTGAGAGAAGATAAAACATCAATCGCTTTGGATAGTGTGTCCAATAAAAATGCAAAATAAATAATAATAAAAGGGAGTCAGTCAGGCCCTCCACATTAGGGGCATAGCGACATATCTTCCTGAGGAGTAGGTGGTATCCAGGCCCTTAAGGATTCCAAATGAACACTCTTCATATTTCTGGATTTATTCCAGTTTTGTTTAGGTGTGGCCTAAATGTGCCAAGGGCCTGCAAGACACTTGTTATTGGACATACAGTGAAATGAATGTCAAATGCACTCAATTGCCATGAGCAGTGGATGATGTCAGAGTTATCCATTCACTGTCCCTGGCGGCCAGTGCAGATGGATGAGTAACAATGTCAGTGAAAAGTAACAATGGGTCATATTCCTGTGGTTGTCCAAAATATGTTTCATAAGTGATGTACCTTCTACATTTGTACTGCCAATTTGACAGTGGTCATGCAAGTGCAAATTGGTCATATGCATGTCATAGGGACTCATTACGGGAATCGCGGTAAATACACAGTCATTACCAGCATGGCGTTAGTAGCGCGTCCGTGTACCCTCGACACCGCAAATAGTGGCTGATTACGAGAGCGCGAGCACGCGCAAACGCCCATGCCGGTATTGGCTGCCCTGCCATGCTGCTAAAGACACCCCAACCCCCTGATAGCAGCATCACGGAACCCGCTGACACCGCCTCAGCTCAGGAGCAACCCCTCAATAACGGACCCAGCAATACCATCATGTAAATACCGGTTTCGTAAGACGGGACCCGGAAGTAACGGCCATCTTAAAAAACACAATCCATTGCAATCCTCCGACCACAGCACTGATACTGAGTGGAGAGAAGGCAGAATCAGGAAAGAATGTCGAAGGCCACTAGGAAGTCCACGCCTCGCCTGCGCAAGAAGAGGTTCTCGGATGAGGAGCTCAATATGTTAGCATGTCTGTGGCCCATGCTGATGAGGTCTTTGCTAATTACCTAAAGTGTGCAGCCCAAATGCGCAAAAAAGAAATATGGGAGGAGGTGGCGAGGAAGGTAATTGCAGTTGGCACCACCACCCACACCGTGAAGGATGTGAAAAAGAGGTGGGATGATCTACGCCTCCGCATACAGAACATCCTTTCTGCCAACTGCAGGGAGGCCATGACAATAGGCAGTGGGGACCACTCTCCCACCAAACTGTCAAGATCGGAGGAGACATGTAGCACCATGATCATTATGGAGTCGATCGAGGGATTCAGAGATATGGAAGCGGGTGTACGTCATCGGCAGATGGAGGTGAGTGTCCCCACAAACCACAGAGAACCAAAGCATGACGTAGTACAACAGATGTGAAAGTGAACCAAGTCAATGCATGGCCCATCATACACACATATACAGATCCATGTCCAGATGCTGGCCCAAACCCTGGCACAATGATATGCATGGTGCGTGCCAATCCCATTACCAACAGACACCCACCACACTGGAAGAAATCACATGTCACACCTCACGCAAACCGCAATACAATGGTATGCAACATAGTACACATCAGTCAAGAAAGGAGAGTCCACAACGTATTCCAATATGGCCCCCCCATTGCAAGTACCCTGTGCACAACTACAAGAATGCAATGCATGAAACGTGAACTACTGAACAACACCAATTTATGCATCTTGCACGTACCACCATCACTGATGCCTTGCATCTCTTGTTCCCCCACAGGCACAGATGCAGACAGTGAAGGCCAGGAGCCTGCTGCACAGGCCAAAACATCCTCCAAGGGATCCAGGGCCAGCCGAGAATGCACAGGACCATCCACCTCCAGGGCAACACCAACCCCCAGACTGCCACAAAGGCCAGCACCAGCAGTACAGGGCTGGCCACCGGAGAAGGAAATTACAAGTGAGACACCACCCGACGACACTGCCACAGCAGAGTCGTCCACTGTTGTAGAGGCAGAAGGTGATGGCACACAGTCTGCTGCCACCAGTTCGATTGGGGAGGTAGCTGCTTCAGCCTCCATCAGCGATGTGGAGGGCCAAGTCGAAGAAAATGTTGACATGGATGACAACCTCCATGTTGTATGTCTTCATACCCCGAGCCCCCAGCCCACCCCCTGCACTCCAACCAGGGCGCACCAGTCAGCCCCATGCAAGAACATGCCGGAGTACTGAGGAGTCCACATCTATCGTCCCCATCAGAGGGCAGTCCAGCATTGGCCCGCCCTGCCACTGCACCAACCACCTCCACAGCCACCACTAACATGGAGGCCTGCATGATGAGGATTGTGGGCTGCCAGGATGGCATGATCGAGCTGGTCCGGCAGTATGTGGCGGAGGGGGAACTGACCAGCCGTGAGAAACGTGAAGCAAATTCAGCTAACCTTAGATAGAATTGTGAGTATTAGCATGTCCACAATTAGACAGAATTGAGAATATCAGCCTGCATCGCATCTAGATAGGACCATGAATGTTGACATGCAGGCACCTAGGTGAAAGCTGAATGCCAACATACCCACACCTAGATGGATTTGTGAAATATTAGCCTGCGTCGCATCTAGATAGGACTTCGAACGTTAGCATGCCCGCACCTATGCGAAACATGAAGACTAGCACAGGCCACACCTAGAATTGTAGACATTGGCCTGCATCGCATCTAGATGGGATTGATTGAAGGATAGCAAGCGCGCGCCTAGATGAAACTTGAATGTTGGCGTGTGCCAAATTTGGAATTGTGAACACCAGCCTACGTAGCATCCGGATGGGGTTGTGAATGATTGCATGCCCACACCTGGACAGATTTCTAGACGCTAGCTGGCGCCGCACCTGGATGGGACTGTGAATGTTGGCTTGCCCACACCCAGATAGAATTCTGGACATTGGCCTGCGCCGCATCCAGATAGAGTTGTGGGGGTCAACTGGTGCCACACTGAGACAGAACTGCAAATGCTAGCATGCCAAAGGTCAGGTAACCCACTAACCAATATAAGCTGAAACTCTGCATACTTATCTCACTCAAAAAAACTCACACAACCATCTCTCGCACAACAAGCCGCACGCACTTCACAACACTGCAACAACACACAACCCAGACCAACAGCACAGGCGGCCTGTCACCGATCCAATACCCGCACCAAAGCTCAGCATCTGGTGTATACCGAGTTGAAGTTGCCAACAGAACACCACTCCTCTCACTATCCTACTCCCTCTTCACCTTACTAACCCACCCCACCCCACCTTATCATTTACAAATCCGCCAGAGCGCCTGGGGACCAATTCCGTTGGTGACGGTGCGCGGTACAAATACCTTTAACATTTAACATTTAACATCTAACATCTAACATCATAGCCATGAACACTAACACCATGGTCATCCACGACAGCTTAGCTGCAGTAACCCAGGTCCTTGGTAGGATTGTTGACCAATTGCAGAAGCAACGACCTGCACCGATGGTTGCACAGGCATCCAACTCTACCCCATCCACCACACCTGCCAGCTCGGCTCCCACAAGCCATGTGCGCCAGACCAGGCGCTGCGCTTGCCACACGGACATGCTGCCCCCAGACCCAAAGAGAGGCCGCAACTAGCAGGGCCACCCTGCATGTGCTTACTGCATCCTGGGGAAAACCATGATCGGCACATCATGTGTGGGATGACAATGGATGAGGGGGGAGGGGGTGTTGGGAGTGTTGGGGGGGATTTGTTGGGGGTGTTGGGGGAGATGGTGTTGGGTGTGTTGGGGGAGGGGGGAGGTGGTGTTGGGGGTGTTGGGGGGTTGGGGGGAGGGGGGAGGGGGTGTGTGGGGTGGCGGGTTCAACCACAACAATGTTAAATATCCAATACACCCGTTGTGTTCAGAATCATATCATGACTGGGCATTGTTCATTTTGTGTGTGTTGAATCAATTCATGAGAGCGCACAGTGCCCAACTCCCCACACACCCTGTGTCCACATGCACACGATCCCAGTGCCCAGTGTAGTACTAACACAGAACCATCAGCATCCCAGTGTTTCAGAAGAAATCGTCAATCACTGATTGCCGCACAGCACAGCCATTTTATGCATCACGAACTGGCAGGGGTGCAGCATCTCCTTCATCTTTTTCATCATCCTCACCCGGTGCATGCAGGTCAATGTCAGGTGGCAGTGGTACGTTTCGCCGGATGCACATGTTGGGCAGCATGGCACAGACCATGGTGATCTTTCCCACCTTCTCAGGCCTGTAAAGGAGTGCTCCACCAGACCTGCTGAGGCAGCAGAACTGTGCCTTCGACAGGCCAAAGGTCTGCTCGATCACAACATGGGTACGGTTATGAACACGATTGTACTCCTCTTCGTGTCTGTCTGTGGGTTCTGTACAGGGGTAAGTAGCCATGGCTTCAATGCATAGCCACCATCACCTGCGTGGGAGCACAATGAGGTATGTGTGAGTCAATATCTGATCTGAAACCCTTAGAAATCACTGTCATGGCTGCAGCTATTTGATGTTCACATGCACATGTCCCTGGATGTATGCACACAGGTTCATTTGACGCAATGTGTGCTCTACTATGGTATGCAGGTGTGGATTGCATTGTCCAGATGATGCAGGGTGTTCATTTGCATGCTGATGTAGATGTACTGTGGATGCAAAACAATGTTTTTGCACCCATATTGGTGATGTATAGTACTCTGTATGTATTCCCACTAGAGGCATTGCCACAGGTGTAATCCTGTTTTGTCGTCCATCGCTTGACATTCCATGGTGCCGTGCTGTACGACTGTGGTGGTGGGGCAGTGACAATCAGTGTATACCCTAGGTGGAAATTCTTTGTTACCACTCAAGGGTCCATGTCCTGTGTTGTGCTTTGCTGCAGTCATGTCCTTTACGCATACTCACTGCATCTTGCTGGGTTGTGTCGCAGAGGGTATACTAATTATATGTGCAGTTGACGCATTGAGGGATGTGGCCTGCTTGTACGTCTGGCATATTGTCATTGCTGTGCAGCATTCATCTTATGTATGGCATTGATGTGTCATGTCCAGGTTGGGATGTTCAGGGCCACAGTGTTTAGATGTATGTGCATTATCCACTCACCACCCAATCTCTCCCAGGTAGAGTATGCATCCCCCCAATCTCACCCAGGTGGAGTATACACCCCCCAATCTCACCCAGATGGAGTATGCACCCCCCATCTCACCCAGGTGGAGTATGCATCCCCACTCCCAATCTCACGCAGGTGGAGTATGCACCCCCTGAATCTCACCCAGGTGGAGTATGCCTCCCCACCCCCAATCTCACTCAGGTGGAGTATGCATCCCCACAAATCTCACCCAAATGGAGTATGCATCCACTATTCTGCACTGCCATGGGCCTGTCAGGCAATTTACCAAGCAGCCAGGCATGTCATCCAGCATGTCGCTCCATGTAGCGGGGTAGCGAGGAGTTACGCAGCACTATGGCATCACGTGTGTATCCGGGATATCGGGCACAACAATGTGTGATCATCTTGCTGGAGTTACATACCATCTGCACATTGATGGAGTGGTATTGCTTTCGATTGCGGTACACCACCTCAATGGCATGAGGGACCACCAATTCTACTTGGGTGCAGTCAAGGGCACCAATGCAATTGGGCATGCCTGCCAGTGCATGGAAGCAACTTTAGTGTCAGCGAGCTCCTGGCCAGTCCATGGTAGGGATATGTGGATGCTTGCGTGCTTCAGGAGGGCATCCAGCACTTGGGTCAGCATGCGTGAAAAGAGAGGTTGTGATATGCCACGCAGCTGGCCACTGTATGCTGGTAGGTGCCCTCTGGCCAGGAAGTGGAGTACAGGCACTACCTTCAGTAGAGGGGGGATGGCAGTGCAGATTTCTATCAGGCTGTAATTGTGTATCATATCCACTATGGTGGTGATGGTGTCCCGGTCCAACCGGTACAGGGTGTGGATCTGCACAGGGGTTCGTTTGAATGGACTGGCTATGATGCTAGGGATTGGTGGCTGCCTACGTGGCACCACTGGCTGCATCGGTGGGACTTGCCGGGCCTGTCTCACCCTACTTCTCCTCCTGCGTCTCCTCTGTACTGCACTGCCTGTTGTTGTTGTTGTAGTTGTTGTTGCTGGTGTAGCAGTACAGGCATATCCTCCAGCCCCAGGATTGCAACAGCAACTGGAATCATTTTGGTGTAGTAGGGGATGGGGTGTGGGTGTGACAGTCTCCATTGCCTCCTGTGGGATGTATTGACCCACTCCGCTATGCTATGCAACATCACCCTGCCAGTTATGGTGAAAGAAACAGCAATAATGGCGGCAAAACCCTTGTGCGTGCCAAAAACTGCCAAAAACCTACAAAAAATGTGTGCTCCAGCACACAAAAAGAGGGATGCACAACCTACTAATCATGATGCATGTGTGGGGAAATAGAGTACACCCTCTAGAAAAGGTGCCAGTGGACTCCATGACCAACAGAGTACAGAGAGTAAAGCAGCACTTTGCAAGTGAAACCCCAAAATGTGCTTACAGATGACATTTGATTTGTTGCTAAAAACTCCTAAATGCCGATACACAACACTTCTCCACATTCAAAATCTTGCCTGGTGCTAAAATTCATGTATCAAATGAAGCATTGTGAAACATAGAAAGTCTGAGAACAGACAGCATCTATGCCAAAATCTGGGTGCAGTACCCGGGGCTACCTAAATGACAGCTGTCAGAGGAGTACTGAGGAAACTTTAAAATGACCTAAAACTAAAATGTCTGCTGGATTAGCAAACATAAAAAGGATTATTGCCAAAAAGGAATACAGATTTTAGCTGTGTTTTTTCCACAGATTTTAAGGCCAAGAAAGAAATGTATTTATGGTTCATGTAACAAATTTAGTTTTTGCTGGGTTTAAAAAGTTAATTATCCTGGCTGTAGCTGCAAGAACTGGAAAAGCAGGTTTTTCTCCCAGAAGGAAGGCCTTCCTCTCAGCAGAAACTCACTTGGAGGTGCTAATTGCTGGTTAGCCCGGGACTGAACAATGGACATCCTCCAACCCAAGACATTGAAGGTGTGAAAGGTCGTAAAACTGCTTCAGGGCAGGAAACCCCTGGCTGACAGAAGAAAATTCCAAAGGAGGGGGCTACCACATGCTTCAAGGAGTGACAAATACTGACCATTTGGTATTACCAGGATATGTAATGGACATTTTTAGAAGGTGTACAACTTATTATCAGAAGGGGTGAAAAATCTGAAAATGGCAGATTAATTAACCTAATTTTTAGCACTGTCTTTGAAAACTTAGTACAACCGTGTAGCTTATTCTGAACAGGAATGGCATTAAATGTGGGTTTATTGGGACTGAATTTCTGCTAGAATGTTGAAACTTTAAACACACATTCCCAGGTTAAACGTGCATATTTGTGGAAATGTACATAAATATTGGAACATGTTCTCATTACAAAATTGACAAAATTCTTCAGAAAGTTGAAACAAAGTCTCAGAGCTGTGGCATTTTGATGAGCAGATACTCCATAAAATATGCAATCTGTGTATGTGACTTTTATAGAGGTTACACATGTGTAAATATGTATTTTGCCAAAATTAGACTTTGTGTTCCAGTGGCTAGGGGTGGATTCTCAGCATCATAAAATGATACCATAAAGTGGACACTCTGTTTCTCTCCTCCTATCAAAGCAGAGAGTAGACTCTGACCCAATCACCCTTCACAGGGGCAGGCTTAGCTAAGCCGGCCCACACACCCCCTTTTTGATGCCATTTTAGAGGATAAATAGAGACAGCTGACAACACATAGGGACTCACTGATCCAGCCAATTTCCTGATTCCGGCGAAGCACTCTGATCCAGCATCCTACATCCAGCTTTAATATTCTTCCAGATCCAGATGCCAAGATTCTTGCCAGCAATAGAGACTATTGATTTCAGCAAGGCCAAAATCCTCAAATGTATTCTCTCTACCCACTAAAGCACTGGGTGGTGTGAGAAGGCTTTTTGAACCAATATCCTGAAATTCTCTGGCTTGCCACTGCTAGGTTTGCCCGAGGAACTCGCCATCCAGTTGATTCAAATACCCACAGACTAGGAGGGGAGATCCTGCACAAATCCGGCGACCGGCCTAGCTGTTCCAGTACCGTGCCTGATGTGCTGTCTTTCCTAGACCAGACCCAATCCTATGACCAGAGCTGACGGTCCCATTTAGAAACTTATCATGTGAGTATTAATAGGAAGAACTGCGGCCCATAGTATATTTACTTTGCCTTATCCCTATTTCAAACTCGTCTTATCTTTCATTCAGAACCAGTATTGTTAGGAGTGTCTTTGCATTGTCTTATCTCTTTCTCAAACTCATCCTATCTTTCAGAACCAGTATTGTTAGAACCATCTTTGCGCTGACCCTTTTCTCATCTGAAGAAGTCGAGTTTCTTTAGCAGGCGGGTCACCCTGATCAAGTGACTGTAAGATCCCTGTGTGGTATTCGCTTTTTCATAGTCATCCTCTAGTGTAAGCAAACTTGTCATTTTCAAAAGTGCATTTCTGATTTCCATTCTAGCACCTATCTCGCAAAAACAACCTTTACTAAAACCTGTATAACTCCCTCAGATTTTGTGATAGAAACGTAATTTCAACTCCTACTTGTACCTAACACGCATAGGTATCCATAGAATGGTAAAAACAGTGTCTTGCCACGAATATTGCGCACAGAAAAGTTTGCTGTGATTTTAAAAATCTGAAAGGTTTACACGTGTGAAATAGCTCTAAACTGCTTCCGACTTGGACGTTAAGATTTCAAATGTTTTCTTTGGACTAAATCATTTCTTGTGATTGTGTGCAACTGTTCAAAGCGGGTCCCATGAGAATTTATAACAAATTGAGTATTTCTGACCACATTTGGTGTTTTTGCCCAGTCAATTTTAAAGGCAATTGTAAAAGTCATCTGACAGCTGAAAGGTCAATTCCGTTTTACTCGTGTGTTTTATGGGGAAAGGGGGACTGATATTCTGTTTGATTTGTGCAATTCTGATTACCTGCTCTCTCTCCCATCTCTTTACATTGCCTATTGGGGGGTTGAGGGGTGTTGCAAGGGGAAACTCTAACCATAGTGCTATCTGATCTGAACCAACACAAAAGTATTATTTTCTGTGCTGCATTTGTTTTGCTCTTACTTATTCCTAGTGTATTAAAGATATTATTCAGTGTTCTGTCACCCCTTTGGTGATTGTTGTGAACCTATTAAAATCTACTGTGATAACATTTTAAATACATAAATAACTATTTACCTTTGTAAACTAGTCTGATTCCTGGTTCAGTGTGACCAGGGGTGTTCCAGGAGAAGGGTGTAATATGAGTGGTATATCGTTCAGAATATTGAATTTAGAGACAAAAACAAATAGGGATTTCAGTTGTGCACTACATCCTGGGCTTTGACTTGGGTGTGTGCCGGATTGAAGTCACTTACACTCTACCTGTGGTGATTGTGTGCACCTGTGGCAGTTGGGTACACAGCATGTTGCTATTTACGGGTGATCCACACTGTCTGTAGTACCGCCAACATCCAGGCCCTATTTACTGCCTTCGGGATGTGGTAGGTGCATGCCCGCATTACTTGTGATGTCCTCCTGTTAGCGGCATCCCAGTATTGCCGCCACGAAGGGCGCGTGGACACACGCATGCCGGGTAAGAAGGGGCACGGGTCAGGCGGTGGCAGTAATGCCGGGTTTTCATGGTTCGTAATGGCCTGGACTGGTACTCGATGCCGATATTACAATTCCACCTTCCTTTTTTGATTACCTCCATGCTCGTAATGAGGCCAATAGTCTCCTCTCACATGGGAAAGATGCATGTGAGTGTGTTGACCTATTTTATGGGCCTTGCCTAATCTGGCAAAGGTGGTGATGGGGATGTTGGCCAAACAACATAGTGTAGGATAGTAATGCCAGCAGGAGAAAACATGATACATTATGGTATGCATGTATGAAGTTGAGAATGGGCTCAGCAATGAAGAACGGAACTCCATCAGTTTACTGTTACATCTTCCACTCTCATATATGTCTGGCTCTATGTATGGTCATCTACTCCTAACATCTCTGGCTTGATGCATGGCTCAGGGCATTAATTGTCACCCACCTGTGCATTCCACATCACAGAAGTACCACTTATAATGTCTGATGCATGTGCGCTAGGCCCTTTTGTGTCAGTATGCATTTGATTTGATAATGCATGTTCAAGTGGTTATGTGGACCTCTGAATAATGTTGTCTGACTTTGTGCAGGTGATGACGCAGCAGATGAGGAGGAGGAGGAGAATGAGGAGGTGAAGGATGAGGCACAGCCATCAACCAGTGCAGTCCGGGTTGCTGTGTCTGGTGATAATCCCCTCCTGTTGTAGGGCATTATCAGCAGGCCTCCCGGCTCGTCTTCTTATGATGCTGTCAAAGCAGATGCTGAAGGCATATTGAGGAACATGGTGGAGGGGCCACCAATCGATACCATGGAGCTGCTTTTGTTCCTAGAGGCTACTAAGCCTGAGGAGAAGAGCTAGGAGACCTTGCAAATGGCAGTGGAGAGGCCTGCTTCAGTGGTGGATTATGGATATGCAGCTTTTTCTCCTACCATCATAGATTCAGCAGTGAAGGCTGATAACCGTGAGAGGGTTACAGACCTCCAGCCTATGACAGTGTACTCACTGTGACACCCTGGGCTCTGGCATCCCAGCTTGTTAGGCCACGCACATGTGGTGGACATGTGCCTGGCAGACACTTGGATTGGGAGGAGGAGTTGCTGTGTGCAAGTGCCCAACAGGTTTAGGTCCTGCAAGAGATGGCCAGGGACATTCATCGCCTGGTAGAAAATGTCATCTCCTCCAATGCTGCACTTACAGCTGAACTATGCCTATTGCGGCAGGAGAGGAGAGAGGACATACAACACCAGAGGCGGGAGACTTACAAGGAGGGTTCTACTTATAGGAAATCCCTGTGTGGTCGGTGTTTGGCCTCAAGGGACGTGTGCAGCAAGAAAAGGCCACCTCGAGGCAGACCCTGCTTATAGAGCTGTTGGCCTCATGGGAAAGCCACCACCAAGACACAGATTCCTGGAGACAATCTATATATGAGGAGATGTTGGCATCAAGGGAATTTTGCCATAAAGACATGGATGCTTCAACGAAATCTATACATGAGGAATTGTTGGCCTCAAGGACCCTCCAACTCCAAGAGATGTATGCCTTGCGGCAAACACTCAACATGCAGCTGAAGACATCAAAGGTTGCCATGCATACTCCCTCTTTGTCCACTGGCGATAGCCATCATCAGCCCCTTGTTGCAATTGGAGCACTCATGCATGCATCCCTCAAACAAGTGGCCATAGACTATGAGGACCACGATTTGGCATTGCGTTGTCAGAGTGCACAATCCCAGGATCCACCACAGGATGGGGCTTACAAATGAACCACGCAGATGATGCTGTTGTCCCTGTCACCACACACTCCTATCCTCTTGCCACCACCACCCCTTCTTCATGCACCCTGGTGTCCCGAAGCATGCAGATGGAATATGAGGTTTTCTATGATTTTTTCATGTCCAAGGTGGACTGTTTGTCTTTTGTACACATGACAAGGACATAGTGCTCTAGAGTGAAGTGAGTTAACATCCCATGCTATTGGGCACATTATTGAGCAGGAGAGCCTTGTGTGGCATTTATTTGACTCTCCTGTCATATCAGCCTTGCATGCCATCTCCAGATACATGTTATGTCAAGTAGCCACTCAATGATGCATGTGCATGAAACATACCTGACTATCACAATCCACGTAAGAGGATGATCCAGATGACAAATATTCATGTGATGAATGTGGGACGTATGCTGTGCATTGCTGGTGAGATGCGGATTTAATAGGCCTAAATGACTTTCTCATGTCACATGTGTAATGGTACTGCTGTATTCACATTAATTTGTACCAGAACTCTTGATTGTAAGTGGTGTGTGACCTTACATCATTTATCCACATTTGTGTAGTCTGTAAGTGTTTACATTGCTTTGTGGAACATTTGGAGAACACCTTCTTGAGAGGACAAGGGAAATGTTGAGGTGCCATAGACATGCACGAGGAGGGGGTGGGTGGGCAGTATATGCCCATGTACTGGTACTACACCAACCAGGTGACGTTACAGGGGGATTCGTCTCACACTGTCTCAGGTAGGGTGGTAGGTTGAAAGTGTAGAGGCAGGTGTTATTGCACGTCTTCATGTCTTGACTTTTCAGAGAACGGTCAAATTCGCTTACACGAAGTGTACTGTTGTGGGAAGATAGTCTGAGTATTTTCTTGAATGGACTAAGTGGGCCTGTCGGCTAGATTTCTCATTAATGTAGCAGCAGAGTAGACTGCACTTGTCCTCCATTGAGCTGTCTGGGCCAGTGATCAGGCGTGAATTGCAATGGTGTGTGGGGGCATAGACCCCGAGAGATGCAGAGGATGTGCCTTTGTCTCATTGGGAGAGCATGTACATGTCAGATGGATGAATTGGTGTCAGACTTGACATGTCAGGTTGGAGTGGATGGGGCGATGCATGGGTGGCGGGTGCACTGACACAGGGAATGACAAGTGGTAGGTTGTCATACCAGAGTGGGAGGGGGCAGACACATATAGAGAGGGCAAGGTGATAGTACTGGGTGGAATAGGAGGGATTTGTCATGGACATTGGTGCTTGTGAGGGCTTTGATGGGGTGCAGGTGTGCTGATAGAGGTTGTGGGTCCTATGTTGATGGGGTATTGGATAAGGAGAGATGTTTAGGGAGATTTTCTTGTACTTCATCCCCTCTCCTAGTGAGATCCCCAGCAGTTTTACCTGGACTTCTGGAACTTTTTATTTCAATCATGAATGAGTGGAGCCTTTTTCCACTCATTCATTCTTTTGGGCTCTGTCCTTTGGAACTCTATTCTTTGTTATCCACCTGTACTATGGATGTGTCTGTACCATAGCCCTTAAAGGCATCTGTGCTTTACTACTGTAGCACAAATCTGCATATGGGAAGTGTTGCTGGTGACCATGAGGGTCCTCCTTTAAGATTTGTTTTCTATATCATATATATATCATACATATAAGTAACTACAGTTCTTAAGAATACAGAGATACTTATTGTCTCTCCCAAAACTCTATAGTCTGAGAGACCGGCACACCCCACATTCAGTGGAGTGCCAAAGGGATACTTAGTATCCCCCTTCTCTCTGCTCCTGTGACTTTTTAGTGCCATATACAATCACCTAGTTATAGCTGGTGGCAGTGCACGTGCTCTACCAACTATTGTGTATTTATTATATCAGAGGCTATGTACATTGCCTCAGTAGTGCACAATAGGGGCACCAAAGTAGCAACTTGGGGCCTCCATTCTTTTTTCTCAATTACTAGCGCGGTTGTTATTTGATAGCCCTTCTTCTACCAATATCTCGGAGGTGGAGGTCTGTGTGTGTATTTTCCCTTTGGTGGGAATAAGTAGGTATCCCCGCCTGGGGTCCTGTGTGTCTGGGCAGGCAGGAAGTGGGGGATGAGTCTTCCACCCCCTTGTCCTTTGTCTGTCAGAGTGTTTGAATATGTCTGGCTGTACTGATTGGACAGTAAAACACCCATTTCTGTAAAATGCTGAGAGATTGTGAGGAGTGTGTGCTGGATCTGTATAAAATATGAGGCTTCTGGAGTGTAAAGCAAGTTGACCACAGGAAAAAGAAGAAACCGAAAAATAATATGACCAGAGATACTTGCAGACCCTTTGCAAGTCCGTGGAGTGACCACTGCTGTCCTAAAACCCGTTTTCTATGTGACAGAGGAGGTCCGAAGAGGAAGACTCCTTCCCTTTGGCTAGTGGAAACAACCAGTCCCAAGACGAATTTAGATACAATCCATCTCCCTAGGTCCTAGGAGCTTCCAGAGTTGCTGAACCCCATTACCAAGAGACATGTTGTCCATTTAGAGTGCATCGTCATTGAAAGGCCGAACCCATCCATATCTGTGCTGAGCCCTTAAGGACGCTCCAGAGATCCATGTCCTTTGTTGGTGCTGCTGAAAAGGTAACAAAAAAACTGAAAAAAACCTGAAAGTCGTGCTACATGTCTTCCATCGAGACTGCTGCTGAGAGACATTGTCCTTTGTCCTGCCTTTTCGTCACCAGACCAAGGAATCCGGACGTTGGGTAGAGAGCTGCCACATCACGGAGGAGCCAACACGAACATTTTCTTCAAACCAAAGGAAAAAGCTGTTGCTTATCTGATTCCAAGAAGTCGCTCCAGAGCGTTGGAGTGCACATAGAGGTGTCCAGGGCACATAGAGTGCACATAGGGTGTTACCTCTGACCCAAGCTGCTGCTCGTGTCCCCTTCTTGAGCACGTTTTAGGTCGCCTTTTTTAGTTACTAACATGCCGTTCAATAACTTTAGACACTGGAAGAAATCCGCACAAACTCTTCATTATTCACTGTTTGACAAGCTTTCAAGCCCTCTCCGAACTGCCTTTAGCCAGGGTTGCATTTTTGGACTTAAAAGACTTATTTTCCTCCGTTTAAGTGACTTTCCTATATGTGTTTGCAGAGTAAATGCATTACCGTGTGAGCTGTTGAAAAATGCATGAGTGAGCAATTAACGATAATACAATAACCTTGTCTTTTCCCTTTCTAACGTTACTAAAAATGTAACTGTGAACAAACACAAAAGTGAAAGTGACTTTTGAACTGTATTATCTAGCATTCTCATATGTCCGACAGTAAACGTCTGAAGTATTTAAAGTAATTCTGGCGTAAATATAATAAACATATCTTTTATATAACTATATGTGCAAGTGCTTCTTTGTTGTGCCGGTCTAAGAGCTACAGCTTACATTTTCCTCTTAAGATAAACCTGACTGCTCTGTCACACTATCGAGGTCCTGAGATAGTACAGTCTGATACTAAGAGTTGGGAATCTGCAAACCACGTACTGCCAGTAGGACTTTAGGATAAACCCCTAACAAGGATGCACAAGGAGAAGTAGGGGTTGAGGATGGCAGAGGTACTGCACGAGCAGTAGTTTATGAAGGGCATGGTAAAAAGTTGTAGACACATGTGCCACAACTGTTAATGTATTGGGTAGATTGGATACATGGGCTCTACCAACAAACATAGCCACATATGACATGCAAAGTGGTCCGACCCTGCCAGGGGTGGTGGCAAGGCAGCAGAGGTGGAGTGAGGCTACACTGTGGTTGGAGACAGTGGCACAGCCATCAGGTGTTATGACCACACATGCCATGTGCATCAGGGTAGTGGGTAGGCCATTACCCACCCAAGTAGGAGCAGAGATGCGTGTGTGAATATCAGACCATGCTTGTGAGTGGAGGAGACAGGAGGGGCATACAAGCTGTGCAGTAGAACAGGGTGGTACAGTATTCATGAGGGGGCATTGATGGGTTTATGGGTAGGGCATGATGATGACTGGGGGGAGAGGGCATTGAAGAGAGTGACATGGTGGGGATGGTGTAAGTACATATGGGTGGCAGGGATAGAGATGGTATTGGGGAAGTGCAGAGAGGGAGATGTAGGTAAACGTGTACAGTGACTGGGAAGATATTGATTATACCCATTACAGGTGTGCCTGCATGGCAGTGGTGAGCAGGACCAGTAAAATGGTGCAGAGTGACGCAGCATCAAGATGGCTGTCTGACAAGATTTTTTTTTTTTTACTTGATGCATGTGAACCATGGGAACACATGTGGTAGCGCCATCATGCCAGAGGCTGTTTTTGCAATATCAGGAATTTGAGCAGGTGACATGGGCACTTTCCTTTCGACTTGACATAAGTGTGGACGTGGCTTAATGTGAAGGATGGCAATGAGATGGCATTGTACTATTAATTTTATTGGGCTCACAGTGTTCGCCAATCTATTTTTATTTATTTTATTGTTCATTTATAACACGCCTAATACTAGCGGGTGGTTTCTAAGCGTGGGATCAGGGACCAAACCTGTGTTGTGCCACGTTGCCTTGTTTCCTCAACATTAGACACGTTTACAGGGTGTTGTTATGGGCAAGCTGTATCACCCTGATTGCATCATTGAAGGCCATCAGGGCTGTGGCTTTACTGGTTATGTTAAACAAGGGTTGTAATTTATGCAAAGTAGGTTTCTACTACCTCACTTTGTGTGTCCAACCCCTGTGCACTTTGGCCTGCTGAGTGAATGGGTGGTGTCTGTGGATTATACTACAGAGGGTGCATATAGCCATTTGCCACCTGCGGGGTCAAGAGAGCAGAAGAATGACTTGAGCACTCTGAATCAGAGACGTTTTTATGGGAGGGCAAAAGGGGCACTTTTCCAGGGCCCCAACCTTTGAGGGGGCCCCCACAAGGCTGCCTGAACTAAAGTAAGATTCCATTGTTCACCAAACTTAAATAGCACACACCAGGAGATTGTATGGCATGCTGCTGAGGCGCTAAACCTATTGCCTGTCTGTTTTGACAAGTACATTCTGCCTTGATCAATTAATCATGCAATGTTTTCTGTGTTCACTGTGAAATAAATAGTATGTGTGTTCTGCATTGGCACAACTTCCGTAGCATTCTTTTCTTCCTGTTGGAATTATTTTGATCATGTGCAATGCCCAAAGTTGAAATCCATATTGATAAATTGAGTGCCACAATGGTTGAGAAGTTAGCTCAGTGTGTTTAGCACTCATTGCAGAGATATGTATTCATGTGAAAGATTAGAAGAGCACATTCTAGCAAGGCTGGCTGAACCTTTCCTATGTCTGCAGTTTATAAACCTACTTACATATGTACTTTGTTTTGCAGCACAAGAGGTGCTATTATCAGCAATGTTTCTGCACCAGATCAGGGTTGCTATAAAAACTAACATGTAATTCGTATGGTGAAGTTCTAGAAATTGGTTTGTTCAGATGGGGCGTTATAAAACCTAGGAAATCCCCTCCAAAGAATAGCATAAACTATTAGTCCAAGAGGTGTATAAGTATCCAAATTCAAGACTGTAGAACCAAAGTGTTCATGCTTGTATCCTGGCTTTGCCAGTAGACGATACAGTGATCCTGGTCAAATCATATAATAGCTCTTGCATTACTGTGCTTTCTTCTGTGAGGTTTGACTTCCTGCATGCTGGTGGCATCGTTTAGCTCATTACTTGATCTTTCTTCTTATGTAGACCATTTGAGTGGAAGGGGTGGTAGACAGGAGAGGGCGGACCAGATGTTGTAGTCCATGGGCAAGCGTATTTCAAGGTCTGATTCTTTGACACAAAAAAAGTTTTACTTTTTCTATAAAAGTCAAAGTTTTTTTGCACGTTTATGAATGACAATTTCACAAGCCATTTTTTGGAAGTATTTAAAGCTTAAAAGTACAAAAGACGTACCTAGATTAAATCTGTTACATCACATCGCTTGGTACGCTGCTACGTATATACTTTCCGTGATGATGGAGATAATGAACTAGAATCATTCCCATTTTGTGTAACACTTTTCTGTAATATTTTGGTTTAAAGTATTGTCAGGTTTGAAATGTGATTTGTGTACTTTGCAAGTCAGTTTTATAAAATGAGATTGTTTTAGTACACGGTAAGAGCTGGACAAGAAAGTGCTCAAATGCAGAAATTTTAGAGTTGGCACAAATCCCAGCTTCACCCCTTAAGCAATGTGTGATCCTGGCATCTCATTTAATCGTGCATTGCCTAACCTCTCAGAATTGCCAGTCCCTAAACCTTTCAAAATGTTCAGCCCTTCAGAGTGATTTCCTTCTCATGGTAAGATCTTCATAAAAGCCTCACTCATGGTTTCACTGGCTATAGGGTTGCTTCCATTATAATAGTGAGCACTGATATACTGCACAACAAAGGCACTTGTTCCCTTGATCTCTAATGGCAACACTACTTGGAAACCATGTCCCATCTTCTAATCCCAGTCTGTCTGGCTAGAGACACCTTCCAGGTATATTCTAATCGGCATTCACTATCCATGCTATGCTATGTGTAGCTTTCTCTTTCCTTACAATTGGTCTCCTCTATAAATATTTGAGCATCTTTTGCATTCTCTGAGGCAGCTAATGCAAGTTCTCTGCCTATTCTGGGTTACATGCATCTTTTACATACGGTCCTGCATTAATACTACATGCTGCATACCTTCCTGAATGCTATTGATAAAAGGTATCCTGTTTCTATACTAGAAGAGAAGTAACTTCTTCGTAGATTGCTAATGTTGGCCTTCAAATGCTACTTGTTTATCATTCTCATTAGAGCAAGAATGAATAGGGTGAGGGGACTTAACGTGGGTAAACATGCTTATTTTGAATGCTTCGAGGCAGCATATCAACCTATAGATTATGATGATAGTGGGGATGGAGGCACCAGATATTCTTGATCACTTAATTCCTTTGGTTTGGTGGAGGAGGGCCCCAAAGATGTCCATGCCCAGGGCCCCAAAAATGCTTTAGATGGCCCAGCTTTGAATGTGCGCTCCACTATTCCCCCTAATGGCTATGTGTGCTGTGTTGTAGGACACCTCACCTGGGGTGACTGGATTCCTGATCAGTGTCATCAGGGATGGTGACAGCAGTTTGACACTGTCCCCTGCAAAGAAGAAAAAGAGTATTGATGGGATCATTTATGTATATGTTTTTCACCCCTCTATCCCATCAGAACATCCCTGCCATCGTCACTCATCGCCAACCACACTGCTCACCAGAAACATGGGTACCACTTCACAGCAGACTCAACCACGTAAACATACTCCCCATCAACACCTTCAGCATCCACCACTACAAGAAAACACATGACCTGGATGACATCTTCATTAATGAGCCATGGATAACATCTGCCTCCACCTACACCCTAGATGACCTCATCCCCAATGGCCACAGCTTTGTGCAACTGGACTGTCCAAACAAGGTCAGGTCAGCGGAGGCCACACCATCATTCACAAGTCAGCATTCCCATGAACCTAACAGGAAGCCAACACCACTGGCTCTTTTTTTTAACAATCATGTCACTTCATGATTTCCCCAATGGACATATTCCCTTTTCACATCATCTACAGATCAAAGTCCAACTCCTCAAGGATTTGATTACCATCCTATCTCTCACACATGTGAACCACAACTTCCTCTGCAATTTTCAACATCCCTGGCAACCAAGTCATGTTAACTTAAGTGGAAGTGATGTATTTTCCGAAAGGCATCTTGTTTTTGCTAGCAGTGTTGTAATTGCAGGTCAAATTCTCTCTAAGAATGGATTGCGCATGCAGGAGAATATTTTGGGGGTGACATAAGTGTGATGGTCAAAATAAATGCAGCTATAAAACCTGGCATTTTACCCACCTATGGTACTGGAAGGTGGACCCTGATTAACTGTTTGTCTGCCCCAGTATAAACTTGAGGGAGAGGTCAGTAGTGATGTTGCAACTAGCATGTAAAAAGAACATTATTTTCAGGCTTTTACACAGATATTGCAGCCTGCCATGTATTATAAACCCATATTCCTCCCCCACCTCTTCCATGCCTCACTCTTTCCACTTAGACACCCAAGTTATTTCTGCAACTTCCTTCTTTTTTGCATTATTTTCCTTGCCTTACTTAAATGCTCTCTCCTGCTGTGGCCCTTAATCCTTCCATTCCACTGAGGTCAATGCACTGCTTGATATAAGTTTTAACTCCCTGAACTTCATTTGTTCAACCGATACATTGTCGCAAAAGTTAGTGGAGCTTTCTTTCATGGAAGACGTTCGGGGCCTCATTACGGGTTGGGTGGTGTGGTAAAATTGCAATGGTAATACCGTCACCACCGCATTACTGCACTGCCCAACTATTAGTTTGGCGTAAAGTTGCAGGATTCACCTCCAGCTATGAGCAGGAATTAAATATGCTGACTTTCTGCCCGTTTTCAGTGTTATTACTGCAGTGGAAATACTGCAGCAGTAATTCTGCCTAAAATGTCCCATTGAGTCCGAAATGGGGGGCTTACTCCGCCACTGCAACTTGTAATCTGGAGGTAAATCTGGTGGACCAAGTGGCGTTAACAAAAATTCCATTCCCTGGCATTCTGCAGAATGTACTGCCAGAATACCGCTCAACTCATAATGACCCATCTGTGTAGGAACATGTGAGGAATTTGACCATCCGCACGGGGAGAGTGTGCTCGCCTTGGCCTTTTGAATTTTTTTGAAAAATGAAAATGAATGATGTGAGCCCAACCGTTGAGAAATGAGTACAGCAATTCCACACCCATTTGATCTGCTTCCCGCACCAAACGCAAAATCACATGTACTCTGGGAAGACACAGCCTACAAGCACTGTCTTCCCCTGTCATATTCAGCTCAAATGTGACAGCCCCTGGTACATCAAAGCATTCCAAGAAGGGTGAAGTCATTCATTCCTCCAGCCATTAGCAGCCTAATTTAAATATCAACAGCTCCATGGATCTGCATTGCTTTTGTTCTCTGGCTGGTGGCAGTGCATACTAATGAGAGATAATTGAAGCAAGTCTAGAGGAGGGGCTTGGTTGTAGGACAGACAACATAAAGGCATGACTAATACCCCTTTGGTATGAAATGTGTGAACTTGAAGGTAGGTCCCACCCCTCTTTAAGAAAGGCAGTGAAATGCATGTCTAGGTGTACTATTTACTGTAGGCAAACCCCTGCAGAGCTGACCCCTTTCATAGGGGAGAAGTATGTGGTTTGGGGGAGACAGGAAGTCTGCTCCCAGCACAAACCTAAAGGGAACCCTGTGCTTTAATCAAGAGTCACAATGGGCTCAGTTAACCAGAGAGATACTTTGATATACAACAGACAGGGAGATGGGTGGGACATAGGTATCTGTTGTCACCCTCTTGTCTGTCCCCGTTGCAGAGCACTCGGGTCCTGGCCACATGCATAACAGAAAATTGTTGGTGGGGACCCAGGATTGATTCATTAAGGTGGGCGTAGGCTGCACCAATCACTGGGGCCCATATGGATTTAAAAGAGGGCTTAACCCCTCACTTAGCAGATTATCTGAAGGCTTCAAAAGGAGTAAGAAGAAGGACTAATTTGGACTTGCGCTGTAGGTACAATCTACCTTCCATCTTCCGCCAGTGAAGGAAGGCCATGAGTTTCAAGACAGAAGCAAGATCCCTCCCCTAAACATCTCAGATGGAACAGAGGGAGATAACGGACTCAGGGGAACTGTCAAGTAGCTCCAGAACTAGTACACAGCCCTCGCACAGCGTGCCCTGCTAGGTTCTGCCAGCAAGATTCAAAGGTGGGATGTGCCGGAGAGTATCTGAACTAAGGACAAGGCCGTTGCCTGCAAACACTCTCCGGAGTTTTGGGCTGTCCGCCTTGAAAGGACACAAGCCCTGTGAAGAAGCTAGGATGAGTGCCACACAAGCATCATCCAGTATGCATCTTTTAAGGACATTTTCGAGATAGTCGAGTCATCGAACCTCATCCGGCTGCGTCCCTGACTGTTGTCACGCTGCAGTCACAAACGCAGTCTGAGATACCTCAACCAGCATTCCAGGGGCCAGATTACAGAAACTTTGTGCCAAGCCAAGGGCAAAATTCCACGGTATTAGCACTAGGGTAAAGTTTGCCCTATTTTTAAAAACAGTGGTACACACTAGAAAACTACTGCACCATGACAAGGGGAGTTTGGCATATTAAAAGCATTAAATACGGAATGGTATTAGCACTAGGGCAAACTTTGCCCTGATGCAAAAATGCATCAAAAATGTATATTTTTTGTACCAGGGCAATTTTTGCCCTGGTCCTTTTAATTTGTCAAACCACACTTGTCATGGTGCAATAGTTTTCTAATGTGTCCCAGTGTATTTAAAAATAGGGCAAACTTTGCCCTAGTGCTAATACAGTGCAACTTTTCACTTGCACTGGTGCAAAGTTTCTGTAATCTGGCCTCAGGTCTGCTAACCAGCACAGTGATAAGGATTCTTGGTCCTGAGCGGCAGCACCGTATGGCCTGCAGACATTCGTCCAGCCTCACTTGCCGAACTTACCCTCAGCTGTCTCCCCCCACTAACTCTGTCTCAAGGGCTGCAAAGTGCCCTGGAACCGCCTTTATGCTGTGGAGCACCAAGGACTTCTTCAGCACCTGCTACAGTGTGGTTCTGCCCCCTGGTCCTTCTCTGAATTCCGCTAGAGACAGTTACGACCCTTTGCCCCCTTGGTGCTGAAACCAAATAACCTTGAACACTAAGGCTGATTTCTTCAGTAACTACCCTCCTGTCAGTATCCAGAGTGCATTCCTTTCCTTTGTGAAACTGTCTGTCCTCTGTTTTACTTTACAGGGTGAGTCATATTTGTAGTGTGCCAGAACTGTTCTGTGTTGTAGTAATAATAAAGTAGATAGTTTTATACAACCTTGACTGGACAGTCCCTTTTATCATTGGGTAATTATTGTATTTTTGCCTTGTGGCAACTAACCAACGATCCACGACCTTGCGGAGATAAGCCTGCCATTCTTGTTTAATATCTGTAGTGTGCACCAGATCCGAGGCTATCAGGGCGCAAAAAGCATCAAGAGATTGTTCAGCTTGGGTTACATTGCTGTGCAGGTATAGACAGTTTGACCAGATCAGACTTAAAGGCAGTTGAGTTACATAATCACATAGTAAAAAACAGAGCATAGTGCACAATGTGCAAAGTGTGTATGGTCAGGCACTTTGCAGGTGAGGCAATATATACAATACATAATACATGGTGTGTACACTGTGTACAGTCCAGGCCGAAGAGAGGCCAAGGGAAGTTTGTACGGTGTGTGTAGAGTGTGATCAGAGGTCGTTTTCCTTGATCCAGAGGATAAGGTTGGATCTAAAGCGAAGGTAGGATTGGTCTTCCCTAAGTGGCGGTGGGAGGAAGTTCCAATATTGGGCAGCTTTAAGCCGGAAGCTATTTCCACCTGTCTTTGTGTGTCTAAATCTAGGAACCGTTAGGAGGTTGGCGTTGGCGGTTCTCGTAGAGCGGTTGGAGGACTGCCTCGTGAATCCAGCAATGAGGTATTGTGAAGCGTCAATGTGGAGACATTTGTGTGTCAGCGAGGCTGTTTTAGAAGGATTTTGTTTTTAGTGGGGAGCCAGTTGTTATGTCTTCTGATATCAGAAATGAGAGCGCTCTTGGGGATACTTAGGGTTGCTCTCAGGGCATTATTTTGTAGAATCTGAATTTTGTTGGAAATATATTTATTACTCCCTAAATATAGGGCATTGCAATAGTCCAGTTTAGACAAAATAAGGGCTCTCGCAAGGGTCATGCAATTGTTAGAGGAAAGGAAGGGCTTCTCTGCTCTGATTAGCTTATATGTATAAGCGGTTGATGAGGCCATAGTGTTAACTTGTTTTTTGAAGGTTAAGGAGGAGTCGAGGTAGAAACCAAGGGTTTTGACTTGCTTTAGACAAGGAGGACTAAAACTTCACTTATGTTCCAATCTGTTTGGATCCCTTCTGGTCTACTAGAGATGTGGGGTTGATTGATGGTTTAGAAACCAATATTCATCCCTGGACCGCTGGTGCCCAGGAGGTTGATATGTCACAGAACCTGCTGTGCAGTTTTGAATTGTCATGAGTTTTAAACATTGTAAAATCAGCTTTCAGTGAAACTTTTGTGTCAGAGATGATTCATACCGGCAGGATAGCTCAGCGGCAACGTGCGCTCCTTGGAGGCAATAGGGCACGAAGCAACACGGGTTCGATCCCCGTGTCCGCGCTTTGAAACCTCTGGGTGTTTAAGTGCGTTATAAATATAAATACGCAACTGAGACAAAAACAATTACGCAACTACAAAACAAACAATTCCTGTAACAGCGCCTCGATGCCTGCGGGCTGTGTGAGCGTTTTAAAAATGTATAAATAAATAAATAAATGCTCCACAAGCATGCCCGTTTCAAAGAATATTCTAAGAAGAAATCATTTGAAGACGAAAAGTTGATGTCGGGCATGCTACATAATACAACATACCACCCAAATTAACTTGTCTAAAAAATGTATCAGCTAGGGGAGCCTGACTCAGCTCTGACACACGTTTCAATGGCCTTCGGTATAAAGACAGAAAGAGCACCATATAATCAAACATTTTCACAGCATAATATCTATGAAGTGCAGATATGAGCCACGATATTTCGAAACAGGAAGAGACTTCCTCAACAGTTTTGCTTTATCTCTAGTACAGAACGCGTCTGAAGGTGGTACTTATCAAGGGTAGAAAATTGTGCAGGGTAAATATTTAAATCTATAATTCTAAACTGTTATCTAGACTTGGAGCTAACAGAGTCAGACCCTCAACACCTCATCACGCACTAAGCAGTGCTTCCAAGTAAAGGCAATAATATGGTCAGCACAAAGGTGGGAGGTCCAAGGAACCAACCAGCACTCGAGCCAGAAAAGGGACAGACAGGTAGGCGTTAGACTGCATCGGTTATATCTCTATGTTTCTAATCGAATGTAAAGCACCAAACAATTATACAGTGTTTTTATTTTCACTTTCATTCACTTGTCTGTTCATTTTTTTGTCGGGAAGGAGGATACAGTGATGGGAACTCTTCTCTCTGGAATATATGCCTACACCCAAGGAGAACCGGTATGCTGGAAGTCTTTTCTCTGTGCATATCCATGGATAGGTGTTGTTGGATTTGTGGAAGCAACCATGTCACTAGTGTACGTATATGTTCTCTTTCTGCCTATTTGAATGTATAGCAATACACATTTTCCCAGAGTCAATAGTGTGTTTTCTGTTCACTTCCCTTCTCTTTTCAAGTCCCAAAGGAGGCTGCCATTATATTGGCTCTTATGTCAGCCACATATAACACAAAGGAAGGACAACAGGTAAACCAGGTGTACTGATTTTGTGATTTTACAGTGCAATTTATCCAAGGTTAAAATTGTACATTCTGTACATGTCTATTGTAATGTACAATGTGCCAGTGTGTTTATTGCATACCTGGAGGTCCCTGTCATGGCAAGTATTGATTTGGGACTACTTGACATCACCCAAGAAGCTTCGTTATGAGTTTGGCAGTAATTACTTTTACCACCATGGTGTCCGGCAGAATAACTGCCATATTACAACTTGACGGGAGCACACACACACCATTGGTGGTAACAGTAAGTAATTCAGTCTGGTGGAATTACCGCTGAAAATGAGTGTCAGACAGTAATCCTGTCCAGAATCGGCAGAATTACCATTACCTTGAATACATTCAGTGCTAATTCTGCCAGAGGAATTTCCACCAGCATAAATAGCCTCATTGCCGGATATGGGAAAAATCAAAACCACCCTGAATTCCCAATTTACAGTTGCATTCCGGACCCAGAACAGAGAGAAACCATGTCACAGGACAAAGGGAAATGTCAGGTTCTCGACATGTGGGTCAAGAAGCAGGAATTCAGTGAGGTAGAGATGCAGGTCCTCACTGACGAGGTAGTGACCCATGCCAAAGGGCTCTATTCCTCTAGGCACCAGAAATATGTCCAGAGGAAGGCTGGAAACTGGGCCAGCATCCACAACAAGGTCACAGGAGTGTGCACAGTCCTACAGGATAGTGAGTACTGCAGAAAAAGGTGGACTTACCTCAGGGCCAGGAACTGCGGCCTCCTGGTAAAACATTGACAGGAGATTTCTGCCACAGGAGGCAGCACTGTGGACCCCATTGTCCAAACCATGTGGGAGAAGAAGGTGTCCTCCACATGGAAGGGATCAAGGGTGTTGGGAATGTAAAGGTTGGAGCCAGCAGCCAAGGCTAAACTGGTGAGTATGACTTCCCCCTCCCATGACAATGCACTGGTCAAATTACTATCCCATGCATGTGTCCCTCAGCATAGATGGGCCCAATGGACAGTGGAATGTACAACCACATGCCAATGCACCCAATGGCAATGACACCAAATGTGTATGTGGGAAGGTGGGCAACTGTGCACATACCAATGCAATGTTGTGTGAATTATCATGTGGCCCCATGCAACTATGAGCAGCACCCATGTGTGCTGAGAAAGGCCAAGTGCCAAAGTGAACCCCCAGCACACCCGCATGTACAGGCCACATCTCCAGCCCAACAGACATAGGGCCCATGCCAATAGGGCATACACCCTCTGTGCACACTTCCCCCACCTTTCATTAGCCACATGCATTGTCCTGCAATCGATCCTGCTCATCAGACCACATATGTGTATGTTGACCTTCCACCATGTAGCATGAGTGACTTGCAAGCCTGCATACAAGTATTCATGATAACTTAAAGCATGCCATTGTCCTACCAACAGGTTCACAGCAGACTCAGGAGGAGGATGCAAGCCCATGTACCTTAAATTGCAGGGCCACCAGTGGGATGACAACAATCACCACTGCAGCACCACCACCCAGCAAAGGGAGTAGCAAAAGTAAGGGCTGGATTGAGGCACCAGTGCCAGCAGTGTCATGCCAGCTGCAACCGCCACTCCAGGAGCCAGATGCTGCCACTGGAGCACTTCAAGCTGCATCTGCACCTCCACTTACTCATCTGGCCCATGACAACCCCTCGTCACCTGAACCTGATGACCCGGCTCATGGCCAGTGTGACTTGGAATCGGAGGGTGACACCGATGAAAGTGGAGGTCAAAGAGGTTTTGAGTCCCCCTGCTTCTGCCCCAGCCCTCCTCATAGCTCACCACCAATTGCACAGCATTCTATTGAGGCAATATGGAGGAGGTTGAACACCATGGAGACACGATAGGTAAAGAAGCTATGACAATCATCAGTGGGAACTGCTGCCCAGATCGTGGTGGGACAGAGGGCGGGGCAGAGGTTGAGAGAGCTCACAGAGGGCATATCACCTTTGCTGACTCAATGCAGGTCAGCATGCTCCTCATCCTCCGGCACATCCGGGGACCAGAGTCTGACCAGTCCACCTCAGTGACCTGCACAGAGGTTTCTGCAGCTGACAGCCCATGGTACCACACTATGAGAAATCTGGCCTGCCCAAAGCCAGAACTGCCTGGCAAGGGCAAGAGGCCAAGAAAATGAGTGACACACTGCATTGGACCTTTTCCTATCCAGGCATGGGAGAGGTGGGTGGGCATGGGTGTTGGGGCGGGGGAAGGTGGGTGTGGAGGTTGTGTTCGGGATTGGTGTTGGGGAGGCGAGAGGGCTAGAGAGGGTGTGTTTGGGATGTTTTGTCACACATATGTATTGATTACTTGTTCACTTGAAGTAATGCTAGGACATTCATCATTGTGTGAATGTGATTTATTCAATAAGTGGCTATATACAAAGGTGAGCAGCAACACATGATTATCAATGTGATCAGAAATATTGGTCTATTAGTTCTTGCAGAAACAGACAACCATCTCTTCCCTCCTCCCACTCACGGTGTGGCAGAACTGCATCTGCAGGTGGTGGGTCATTGTCTTCTGGGGATGTCCACCTCAGGGGGCAGTGGGACATTTCGCCTGAGGCAGATGTTGTGCAGCATGGCACAGGCATACATTGTTTGTCCAACCTTCTCTGGCCTGTACATTAAACCGCCTCCCGTCTGGTGTAGACACGGAAAACAACCATTCAGCAGGCTAAAGGTCCACTCTATGCAGAGCCTGGTCCTGATATGCGCCTCATTGTAGGCCACCTCCTGTAGCATACGTGGATTATGCACAGGTGTCATTAGCCATGGTAGCTGGGGGTATCTAGAGTCACCTGCAAGGGAACAGGTCACAGGTGTCAGTCACAGTGCATTGCAGCTTAGTAGTCTTTTGAAAGGGCATGTTGATGGTCCCTCTGTGTATGCATTTTTCATAAATTGTCATACAACATGATTTTCCATCACACTACTTGAAGGTAGAGTCATTTACTATGGGGGAACATAGGCATTGTTGTGTTTCACCATGCACGCAGTTCATGGCCAGCACGCATTGCTTTCCTGGTCTGTGATTGGCATGTCAGAGTGCATGTTGCTTGTGTTGGGCCTGTGCGTTGCTATCATGCATGTGCCCTGATGGATGATAAGTTGTGCTTGTGACAAGGCCATTCATGGAGTGATGATGCTTCCTGTTGTGGTATACCTATTCCGATGCCTGTGGGGTGACCAACACTGCATGAGTGCAGTCCAGAGCGGAAATTGTGTTGTGCAGGTGGGTATTGCCTGAAAATATCAAATATCAAGGGTCAAATTGCTTATTATTTTGCGAATGTAGCCTATGCGATAATGTCATAATTCCGAAAATGCAGAGTATTCATTTCATTGCCATTGCCACTTTCAAGTGAACAACTTTCACTGGCAATTTCAAATTCAAGTTTACAGCATTTTAGTTTCATTTCCAATTTCATTTTAAATCCTGGTTCAATAGCTTTCAATGATGAATGACATTATATGGAACAGGGTAGCAGGGGGGTCCCCCGCTCCCTATATTCAGAATTTGTTTTCTTCTTTTTTCATTTAGATGAACATCAGCAATACGTACTTGTCCAGCAGCATTTTGTTTCACCAATAAGCCAAACGCAGTTAAAGGAAGGGTTCTTTTTGCGCTATAACATACATGGATGTGTTTGTTGTACCAAGTAGTGGAGATCAGGTCTGCAGGTCTGG